>NC_092509.1:87393099-88608516 GCF_047511675.1 Marmota flaviventris
AGTAAGAGTCATAAGTAAAAATTTAAAGATAGCAAAAAAATAAAATGGGCATTATTTGTAAAAGATATTCAAAATGCTAGAGAGTCTACATATAATTAGTATTAATAAGTAAGTTTGCTGACTTTGGGCAATGTTCAGAAATCATTGTGTTTATATTAGCAACAAAGCTAGAATTTTAAACTTAAGGATAAGATACTATTTAGAAAAATTCTAATAGTCAGCTCTAAATACATGCAAGAACTCCACGTGGAAAATTGTAAAATATCACTTAGAGAAATTAAATAATGCGAAACAGAGTGACATACACCATGTTCACAGATAATTAGAGTTAATATCATAAAGACAGCAGTTCTAAGAATATTGAGTGATGTCACTAAATGAAAATCTCAGTCTTTAAAATTGTTTTGGGGGATTTTGTTTGCTTGTTTGTTAGCCTGTATGTATGTGAGGTGGAAGGAGGGTGAAAATTGAGAAAATTTTCATTTTAAAGTTGAAGTCAATTTTTTTCCCCCCACAAGTCTGAAACACTTTTCTGGTGTCTTGAGAAGTTCATAGTCCCAAACAGTGTGCCTACAACACCTAGTAGGTAAAATGGTCCCATTGGAGTTTAGATGTTTGTGTTCTCAGGCTTGTAGTCTTATCATTGTCAACCTTCTGCCTCTATTCTAATGATTCATCTGTTAATTTTCTTATAAGTTAGAAAAATCCATGTATGTGGTTTTGAATGATTTTGCTTTAAATTTTATATAGGTGTGTGCTAGAAAATTGTATTAACTAAGCTATAAAGTTTAAACAAACATGATATTTTTAAGTGAAATTTGTGCTCATACATATGAAGCATATTTATTTTATTATTTTTATTGATTGCCACAATACGTTTTCTACAGCTTTCCAGAAAGCTCAAGAATTTACTGCTTTAGCTGATATAGTTTTCCACTGTACTCTTGTGCCCTCTAGTGGTTATAGAGCAAAATCCAAAGAAGAATTTCAGTAAAAGCCAGCTGACTAGTTTTGAAAAACTGTTATTATTTAAGTTTAGCCTGCTTCCCTGGGTAACATTACAAAATTTAGAGATTTTCTACATGCCAATAGCATGAACATCAGTATACACCTGTGGATAATTTTACTGTGTTGTAATATGTGTGGCTTAAGAAAAAAGACTAATTAAAATTATTTACACATTGAAAAACAGGAAAAGCAATAACAATGATAAATATAAACAATAATTATAGATAACAACTTAATAACTACCTAAGTGCTAAGCACTTTCCATACATTACCTTATTTTATTTACACAGTGGTTCCAGAAGTAGGTTCACATATTATAGATAAGGAAATTCAGGCTTGGTATGGTTAAGCAGTTTGATTAAGGACAAATATTAAGTAATAACAACAGCTAATATTTATTAAACAATTTTAGTGCCAGATACTCTGTTAATTACTTTTTAAAATTTTTTAATTAGTTGTTCAAAACACTATAAAACTCTTGACATATCATATTTCATACATTTGATTGTTAATTACTTTTTAATGTCTCTATTAGTGTTTATAGTAGGAAACAGAACTACCATAGGCACTGCAGATGAATTGGGTTAATAGTTTGAGTGAGATCCTTACAATCAATCAGTGGATGGGCTGGAGAAGTAGGTTCTCAGGTGGACCTTTTGTGATGACTGCCCAAACAGAGCTTCCACCTCTGAGGTTGTCACTGTGGAAAGGCAACAAGTCTTACAACACTGGAAAATCTGAAATATGGATGCAAATCCTGCTACAGAAACACCTCCCATTTCCACCACTTTTCTCACCGTTGGAAACAACCAAGTGTTGAAGTAATGTGACTTATAGCCCATGTCCTGTTTCCCCTCTGGTTGACAGACACCATTCACACCCAGAGCTCTTGTGGCAAGGGAACCTGGGGAAGATAATGTTCATCTCCCCAGCCCCTGGAGCCAGGATAGAGCATAGAAACAGATGGAAGTCAGTGCTGGGATAATCAGCCACTTCCAGCTCAACAAAACTTTGCCACTTAGGCCTCATAGAGATACATATTTTTTTCATTGTATAGATGAGGACATAAAAGCAGTATCAGGTTAAATGACCTACTAGAGAAGGCAGGATTTATGCTCCTCTTGTTTCAAAGCACAAGGCATCTCATTATGTCAATATGACTGTACGATGTCATTAATTCTATGCTAGACTAATGTGGACCCTCACCCCAACATTTTATCATTTTTTTTTCTTTTAATAAGGATGAGACCCAGATTCAACAATAAGTTAATTAAAGATGGTGTTCACTGCTTGTCTTCTCAGTGAGTTGCCATTCAAGATTTGGGACAAGAAGATACAAAATCGATGTGCATCCCTCCCATTGCTCATGTTCTTGAAGGGAAAATAAATGTATTTACAAACATCTGTGAGTTGGCCAGACAAAGGGAGCTAATGGCATTTGCTGGCACTGGAATGCGAATGTAGTTGGCACATTTGAAAAAACTACTTAGCAGAGTAGCATCAGGCAGTGGCCAGGGAAGACAGCAACACAGCAGATGTTATTTTTTCTGTGTTATCTGGAGGCTCCCAACATGCGTCTACCTCTGCCCTCCATAACCCCTGTTCAACAGTACTGTCCTTTGGCTTCAGAAGTGGATTTGGGGTACACATCAGGCCAGGCTGCTTGAAAACTGAAGATAAATCAGGAAGAGTTTGAAGACAGTCTTGCAAGCAGTCATATAATGATTGTGCTTTACGGAAATTTCCACAAGATCCTGCCAGGTGTCCTGGTTCTTTCCCCTTCTGAGGCACAGTTGTCTCAGTCTTAGAGCAACTCAGGATGCTTATAAGAAACCCCTTTTCTTGCTTGTTTAGAGTCAGTTTCTGGAGCTATTTGCCAACATCCGGAGACCATGCTGGTCAGAGATTAAGACCTCATTCTTCCTCTGATGGTCCTGAGACGCTTTCTCAGGAGTCCAGAGGAGGCCGTGCTATTCCTCATTCCAGTTCCAAAGAGTTTGCCCTCCAAATTGGAATAACATCTTGAAAATTTCAGTGGTGCCACAATCTACTGTGTAATATTTTTAGATGTTTGTGACAATATTTAGGCCAATTTCTTCTTAGTGCTACCAACCTAGGCATGTGACTCTAGAAGGAAAATACCAGCAGAGCAGATGCTCTGATGAAGTGTGAGACAGAGATACGATCCTTGCCTTAATAGGGAGTTGGAACAAAAACAAGCAATCAAAACCTGTGAAGAATTAGAACCCAGGGAGGCAATGAGCAACTTTTTACTTTATACTCAGATCCTGTGGATATATGTTAGTTTTATGGACTTCATTTTTAGAAAATCTTTTGCAAGCTGAACTGAAAGTATTGGTTCTTGTCCTCGTCTAAATGTGTATGAGAAGCATGCGGGAATTTTTGTTTCTAAAGTTAGAAGCTAATACTAAACCCCTGATGGTTATGATCTAGTGCATCTGAGTAGATCAGATGGGGATCCAAAATGCATATTTTGAAAATTGTGTGCTTGATTCTAATGCTCACCCTAGTTGTGACCATTAGCCCAATAATGATAGTGCTGTGACCTCATATGATAACTCAGAAGAGTTGTAAGAAGCAAGCTGAATAAGCTTATTTCATAAATTAATGTTTGTCTCCTGCATTAGAAATAGCTGGTTTGAATTTTAGGAGTTTGAGAATTAAAAATATCAGAATCACAATGTAATGTTATTAGGGAATTGATTCTTGCTTTTTTGAAAGGCACCTGGCATTCATGTAAAAGGAGTCTATAAAGGAGCTAAGGTGCCCTCAAGTGGCCAAATTCTAAATTACATTTTAGTGAAAAGATACATGAAAAAGATGAGAAGAAAACATTCTTTGGAACCCAGAATTTTAAATGTAAGACTTTGTTAGCTGTGTTCTAAAAAGGAGATATGGATACAACAAGTTGTGACTCTTATATGAAATTCCATGCAAAAAAAGATGAAGAATTATTTCCATACTCAAGCTACAGGTGAACTAAGAATACATGTCATCTTAGAAGATCCACATTTTACTTCTAAGTAAGTTTTCTTATTGGAATTCAGACTGCATTATTGTCTGCAGTGACATCCTTAGATTCATTTCCCTCCAAAAGGCATAGGATTAAATTTTGTGAGTTAAAACTGAAAAATAAGAGTCTTCGTTTTCAGTGAGGATCATTTGTTAATTTTTCTAATAATTATTAATTTAATACTTATTTCACATGAGCACTGCCATGGGCATTGGGATCATAGTGGCTGGTCAACCAGACAGACAAGACCCCTGACCTGTAGGATGTGTGCAAATATATGTGGAGTTTGTGCTGAGAGAAAACAAATAGTGCCCAAGCAATGCCCAACCTAACTTACTGTCCCTTCTTAATAAAAAAAAAAAATCAATACAGATCATTAAAACTAATTACAGAAGAAGGTTACAATCGGGTAGCTATGCTGGCAATTTTAGGTAGACTTGGCAGAGATAGACTGAGGTGACATTTAGTTGAGATATGACAGAAGAAAGCAAAGCTATATGAAAAAGAGGGGAAAACAATCCAGTCAGGGAGAGGGAAAAGGGTACAAAGACCCCGAGGAGGAAAAGAACTGAGCACATTTACAGGAAGAGAGAAGAAAGCAGAAAATTCAGGGTGACGTAGTGGCGCATGAGTGTAATCCCAGTGGATCAGGAGGCTGAGGAAGGAGGACTGCAAATCAAAGCCAGCCTCAGCAAAAGCAAGGCACTAAGCACTAAGCAGCTCAATGAGACCTTGTCTCTAAATGAAATACAAAATAGGGCTGTGGATGTGGTTCAATGGTTGAGTGCTCCTGAGTTCAATTCCCAGTACCAAAAAAAAAAAAAAAAAAAAAAAAAATTAAAGCAGAAAATCCCAAAGCACAGAGAGAAACAGGGCAAATGAATAAGATGTGGTAGACACTAACTCGATCTTACCTCTTGTACTTCATCCCAAGGTTTTGGGGAAGCTATTGAAGATTTTTAAGCAGTGTAGTACAGTACAGAATAAGCCAACTGGTTTGAAATTTTATCAACACCACTCATGTAGGGGGTATTGATGGGTGTGGGGCAAAAGAAGAAACAAAGACATCAGTCAGAAGGATGTTGTAGTAGTCTCGGTAAGACAAGATGCGGGCTTGAATCAAGATGGTAGAAATGGAGATGGAGAGAAATGAAGAGAGCTAATAATATCACCAGTTTATTGGTGATGAGTTCTGCTTCCTCACATGTTGAAGTATAACATTATTAACACGCTGAGACAAGCATATAAAACAGGATTTATTTAAAAAGGGGAAACACAGACTTCTCCCAGGACAGAGAAGGGGACCATAGCTGGTATCCTTGTATCCCAAGAAGTTCTACCTCTTTTATACATCCTAGATTTTCTTTGTTCTTTTGTCTTCTTCCTCCTTATTTCTTGGCTTCCTGTGTACGCTACTAGGCTCAGGAGATGCTTAGGTGGGATGGCCAAAAGGTGAGATGCAGATGGGTTGGAGGGGCCAAGGTGGAGTGATCTGGGCAGTAAAGGGACCCAGGACATATTAATTAACAACTTTTACAACTCCCTGTAGTGAGGGACAGTTCCTGGGACAGGTTACTTTAGCAACAGGTTGGAGCAGGGGCAGGTTATGCTGATAAGGGTGGAGGAAGGGCTCTGACGGCATTAACATTTCATTCCTCAGAGGGTGTTCCAACTTCTGGGACCCCAAACTGGCCTCCAATCTTCTATCCGACACAAGACTGCCTGTCTTTAATTCTGGCTTCACTAAGATGAATATCTGAGAGGAAAATTGAGAAGTTTTGTGAATAAATTAAATGTGAGGGATAAGAGGAGAGAATGAGGATGACTTCATTCGTGGTTTGGTGGGGGGTGGTGCTGTTTATTGTGACAGGTAATGCAGAAGCATCTGGATCAGATGGGAGAACAAGAATTCCTTTCTGGGCTTGTGACCTCTCAGATGAGACATGTGCATCCAAGTGTCAGTAGGCAGACAGCTGTAACAGTTTAGAAACTTGGAACAGAGTTAGAACTGGGACTCTAAATTTGCCAGTCATAATCTAAGCATGTTGTGTTATATGAAGACGTGGAAATGAATCTTCTAGCAAGAGCTGAGAACAACAAAGGTAAACTGGACTGAGCCTTGGGAGTTTCAGCTCTTTGATGTCTGGACACGGTGAAGATGCAGTCAGGTCATTACGGAGACTGAGGTGAGATGAGATGAAAACAAAAAGTGTTGCAGAGATGAAGACTAGTGTCCCAAGGAAGAGTGGCCAGGTATGTGGCATGCCACTGGGTATCAAGTAAGGTAAGAACTGGAAAATATTTCACTGAATTTTGCAGTGTGGAGTTTTTCAAGAACTTGATGAGAACAATTTCAGAGAAGTGGTGTGGAGGAGAGCCAGATTGCAACACTTGGAGTGATGATATAATATTGTCAAGAAGAGATATCAAGTATGAATTCTCCAGAATTTTGTTGTACTGGGGAGCAAAGAAATAGATGGCAACTTGACATTTTTGAAGTAATTGTTTTTTTTTCCCTCCAAAGGAGAGTTATGAAAGAAAGTTTTCATATCAGATCAGCATCTCAGCAGAAAAAAAAATCAATTAAAAAAAAACCAATGATGAAGGAAGGAAGTCTTTGAGAAAGGGAAAAGGGATGACCATCAGAGCTCATGTAGGTCACTCAGCCCTTGGGAAAGGGACAGCTTCTACACAATGGCGGCGGGAAGTATGGAGTGTGGCCGTAGATGCACACTGTGTTCATTCTCAGCTGTTTCCACGTGGACCCCTTTGAAAATCTTGTACCTCTGAATTATAACAGATCATGTTCTTTTCCAAAATTTCTTTTGATTTCTAAAAATTGGGAAAGAACTTTCCGATCTTTTAATTTCCTTTGTGTGTGTTGTGAATTTCCAAAAGGGGATTTATATAGCCTGCAGCACTCTCCAAATTGATTTGAACTTTTTCTTGTGGGTTACTCTTTATATTGTGGCAGTAAGTTTTTGAAGGAACATATCAAAAAGGCTAGTGTTTCTTTTGCAAAATTTGATAAAGAAAAAAATTTCCTCTATATTTTATCATAAACCTTGATTTTCTAGCACTCCAATAAAAGGAAAGAGGACATTAAAAATAGTAAATGTGTAATATTGATAGCCATTTTCTTACCTTTCTGTAATAAACTGAATACTAGTAAGAATTACATTTTATTTGACATGAAATATGAATAAGATTTTTTTTACAAATGGGTATAAAAATGTATCACAATTACCTGTCTGTCACTTATGCTTTCAATATAGTAAGATTTAGAAACTTCCTCTGCCTCAGACACCATACTTCTGTCTTATAGAAGGCATTTTATAAGTATTTGTTGAAACAAAGAATAAATATGAATTCCCATTTACTGTGCCACTTATTAAAAAGAAATCATGTGCCCTTGCACTATTTGTAAATTTGAAGTTTGCTATCCCTATATTGGAATGGAAGCAATGGTTTTATTGTTACAATAGATTTCAGAATGGGGTTGGAGTGGGAAGGAAATTGCATTTTCCTTTCTTTATACCAATCAAGAACTTTACCTTTTATACTTAAGAATTAATTAAATAGTAGATATTCAGTGACTCAAGAGCTCATTTTAAAATCTATGGTAGTAGATTTAATCTGCACATAGTAAAGGAATAAAAAATTCATATTGAATTATAGTAATAATACTTTAAAAGGACTTGCCTTAATTAAACAGCACAGAAAATTACACATATTTCTTTCATTTTAGGAATCCAGGAAGGCTCAAAATGTTCCAGTCATTTTCTCAAGGAGACCAATAATATCCAAAATGACACTTAACAAAATCACTTATTTGGTGATCAGATCTGGATGCAATATTTATTATGTTCAAGCCACTCTGCAAGGTGCTGGAAATGGAATATTACTTTATGGTCATGTGCAGGGGATCATGCATACAATCATCACCTATTTTGTCTTTATTTTTTTGACCAATGATCTTCACCTGCCTTTTGTTTAGTGAATTCTTTCCTCAACTTCCCTTTTCTTTCCTTTGCTTATTTTTTTTTTTTTTGTATTGTTCATCCTGTATTGGGAGCCTCCCTGCTGGGTTATGAGGGGCCTCAGAGAGGAAGGTGGGCTGTATACAGTGAAGGGCAGACACTTTCCTTCAAAGGTGTTCTCCCGCACTCCTGTACCCTGAGGTAACAGGAAGTTCCCTCAAGGCTCTGTAAAGTCCAATGTAACACAGGTTTCTATTTTGGAATGGTGTGACACGTGTGCACACACCTGTGTGTTTCTCCACGTGCACCTGCAGGTGCACTGAGATCTTCTTTTCCGGTTGGCTCGGATCAGCAGGCACACAACTCTCTGCTATTCATACTTCCTGCTCTGTCACTTCCATGGCAAAGATAGCTTTTCTGTATACTTCCTCTTTCATTTCTACTTCTCTGGCCTCTGCTCTGCAACACAAAGATATCAGGCACCTCTGCCCACCTGCTTGCTGGAACTCTGCTGTTCCAACAGGGACCTCTGTTTGTTCCTTATAGTGTGGTGCCTTTAGGGTGAGCCCTGCTCTGATCACATGCCTGGGCTCTGCTGAGATACTGTCCCACATTCCCAGTGCCCTTGATCTAACTTTGTACTCCAAAGCTCACATAAATTCTCATTCTGGGTTATGGACTTTCCTTAATTTTGCTGAAGGTGACATGGTGCTTTTCTCAATCTTTTTTGTTTTTGTTTTTGTTTGTTTTTAAGTGTCTAAGGAGAGAACTCTTTTGCTCTGCCTTCTTTTCCCAAGCTTAAAAATGTGGTTTTAAATGGGACTGGGGGAGGGAGGCGGTGCTAAAAAAATTGTTTGTGGTAGAAAATTAGAGCTTAAGATTTAAAGGTGGGGAATTTTTAAAAGGTGACAAGTTTGAATATAGGTATAGTACCAGGGATAGAGTGAAGGGAAAGCATATTGGAAATAAAGAGGCGAAGTAGGGGTCCTGATTCAATCATCCAGGTGAAAATTGAGGTATAATTACAGTAATTGAGGTTGAAGAGAAATCTGTGAACTATATTGCAAAGTTCTAGAGAATGTGTCTTAATTGGAAGCTATGAGTGGTGGGGTAAAACTGTGAGTATTATATGCTGTGTTTAAGAGAGAAGCTGCAGCCACGACAGTCTCAGAGATGAATCCCATAACAGATGTAATGAGCAGTACAGGCTTAGGAGGGCACTGTCCCCATGCATCAGCAGAGCTGGCTGGAAGCTGGGACAATGACAGATTGCTTACTGAAGCATGTTGCAGTGTTGGAAGAGAATGGAGAATGGCTCCTGTTTTTGCATTAGTCACAGGAGCATTGGCAGGAGCTGGGCTTGGCCTTTCTGGATGGGTGTTTTTTTGTTTGTTTGTTTTTGTTGTTGTTTGTTTAAATTTTTTAAGTCTTTTTTTTTAATGCTATACAAAATCTCTGCTAAAACCTGCGGGGAACTTTTGAATTTCATTATATTTTCACAGTTGTATTTTTGCTGCTTCTTAATTAAGTAATGATGGGATAGAAAAATGCTATTAGAAGCCTGATTGTGGCTGCTGCTGCTTCTTTTTTAATGAAATTGCTTAATTTATCTCCAGGGAAAGGAGTTCTTTTGTTGATGAAAGTGCTGAGATAGGCTCTGATGGCATTTTTACTTGAGAAAGGCAAGCTGTGGGGGTAGTTTGGATGGAGGGGGTGGGAGGAAGACAGGTGAACTGTTTGACAATACAAGTTGCAGGTATTTGGAGTCACAGAGAGTAAACAAGACTGAATTTAAGAGAAATGTCAAACTAGAGGGGAGGAGAGCTTTATGGACATGATGTAAGGAGACATCATGTGGCTTGTGACTGCATGTGGAAAATGATGTACATTTTGGTGTCAGAGAAGTGAGAACAAATGTCTAGAAACAGTGATGACCTCTACTGCGTTGGCAGTGTCACCTCTCCATTCAATACTTCCCCATATGTTAGCACCAAAGTTTCCATGGAAAGTATTTTGTTTAAAATAGCCTTGTGCTGCTTATATTTTGGTGCAGAACTGGGCACAGCTCTGTGTGGCAGGAAACTTGAAATAACATGGCCTAAATACAATGGGGAGTTTATTTCTCACATAAGGAAATCTAGGGGAAAGCTGTCCATGGTAGGTATGGTGGCTTCATGGTCATTAGGGACTCATGCTCTAGCCAGATCTTCACACTGCCACCCGGAGAATGGCTCTCGTCCTTGCAGTTCCCCATATAGACACTCCAGTAGGGCAACATGTCTGCATTCTGGGGAGAAGGAGAAAAGACAGCATATTCCCTTGTTCCTATTAAAGCTTTCTGAAGTTTCATAAAAGACTTCCATTTACACAGAATTTTAAAGGTATGCTATTGATCAGTCCTTAGAGACAAGGAAGGCTGGGAAACAGACTTTTAGCTGCCTGCAATTTGCCTAGGTAAAAATTAGTATTCTATGACTTTTGAAAGGTAAAGTAAGAATGTGAACTTGGAGGGTAAAGAAAACCCGGAACTATCAATGGAAGAGCTAAGCAGCAGTGGAGAAGCATGCTATGAAGAGGACTGACTCAGGAAAAAAATACCTTGCTATCCCTACCCCTTGGTCCACTCTTCTGAATGTTCAGGAATTTACTGGAAGAGACAGGTAGGATTGCTACAGGACACACAATGGAGTCTGAAGCAATTCTTCTTGAATATTCTATATGACTTTAATAAAGCTTATCTATATCCAGGGCACAGACAATTTATCATGGGCCAAGAAGCCCCTTTGCTCACTTCTTAGTTTGTGACAGCTCAGATTTCCCTGCAATCTCCAGTCTTCTTCACCCCACCCCCACATTTGTACCTCTGTATTTCCTTGTGTACAAACATCTGTATTGGTAAAAGTATTTTTAAAATATTTCTAACTGTTATGCCAGATTCGTGGGACCCCAATAGACCTCCAGGAGCTGAATCTGATGCAATCACACAAGAGTCTTTATTGCAAGCTCAAGCCTTGACTCACAACCATTCCCTATGCAGCGGTCCCAGGGAGTGAGTCCTGGTCCTTTGTTCAGTGGGATTTTATAGGTTTTGGGGGGATACTCTATGCATCACAACATCACACAGCAAAAATCATTCCATACCACGGGAAAGTCAAACAACAACCCTTAATATTGATTAGCACATTCAATGGCGGGAACAATTTGGGTAGGGGTGATTGGTTAATATAAGAGGGGAATTCATTTGAACTGATTGGTTTAGGCCACGAGGGGTGTATGTGCTAAACTACATGGTTTCCCAACATGTTATCAACCACCATAAACTACTTGGGGGTCATTTGGCATTCCAGGTATTTTCTCTGTCCTATGCTGATTGGAGGTTGCTAGGGGGGTTGCTATGGGTCCTCACCTAGCCTGAGTCAGGGACACCTGGCACCATTCCTGTTATTTACAGACAAACAACTCAGCAGGGTGGGTATGTGCTTAGGAGTGCTCTGTGGGTTTTTCCAAGGACAAGGGTCATGCCCCCTTCCTTAGGACAGGCCTTAAGGTAGAAGCTGCTGTTATTTATTTATTTTTAAAAAATGGAGTTACATTAGTTTCTCATAACAAATATCATGTATTTCTTTTTATTAAACACATATGTGTTGTATAAATTCAGGGTCATTGTCAAGATCTTGGCCAGCTATATAAACCTTGATCTGTGGATTGAAAGTCTGATTTTCATTGCTGATGTCCTGTTTGCAGGCTTCTCTTGGGATGTCTAGGGGAACTGAAGGGAGTTTCAGGGCCTGTGGTCAGATTTGTACAGGTTTAAGATTCCCAAATGAAGAAGTAAGGAATTGTGATCTGAGTCTCCTATACTGTGCTCTGGGAAGCAAAACACTCTCTTAGAAGGAGAAGGATCAAAAACATGTTTTTCAATTTGAAGCATGAGAAAAAAAATTGCTACATGTGGGCTGTTAGTACAATATGGTGCCATTGCAAGTTCCTTAGGCCTATTTCCAGGAGACTTGATTTATAGTCTTTACAAAAGTAATGGCGAAGGTGTAGGTGAATGTATTTATAATTTTATTACAATAGGTTATGTTTCAAATTTTTCAAATGAAATTTGAGTCCCTGATATTTTCATTTGACTGGTGTAATGTGTGAAATAAGGACAACATAATTTAAGGTTCAAAAACTTAATTTGTGGGTATGATGGAAATCATAATTGATACATTTTTCTTAACAAAATCAGGAATTCTCACAAATTTGCTGTTAAGACCCTTTTCTACTCTGACAGATTGTTGAAGACACCAAAGAACTTTTGGTTATATATACTAATATCATATTAAATAGAATTAAACCCAAAATTTAATATTAACTCATTTAAAACCCAACAATAATCCCATTTCATGTTAACAAAAATAAGATATTTTACTGGGCATGGTGGTGAGTGCCTGAAATTCCAGCTACTTGGGACACTGATGCAAGAGGATCCCAAGTTTAAGCCCAGCTTGGTAACTTAGTGAGACCCTGTCTCTAAGTAAAAAATAAATAAGATATGGGATGTAGCTCAGTGGCATATCACCATTGAGTTCAATCCCTAGTATATATGTGCACATACATACATACACATATAAGTATGTACGTATGTATAAAATAACTATTTTTCAAATAAAAATTTAGTGAAAAGAGTGACAGTGTTTTTATATTTTTACAAAATCTCAATAACATGGGACTTAATAGAGAATTATTGGATTATATCTACTTTTACACATCATTTTTTTTTTCCTGATGTGTTGACGTATTTGAAATAAATGAAAATCCGGCTTTGTACCACACATCACACATGTAATTTAAAAGGGAAGAATATATTAATAACTTTTAAATATCTCTGAATAGTCTTATTTGATCCTACAAACTAACAAATTAGTAGCTCCTCTAAAATTAATTGTAATACGGAATCTAAAACTATATCTATAAACGTTCCATGACATTACAATCTACAATGTAATTTGAATTTACCCTTGTGTGATTTTGCAATGTGATGCATTGAACATTTAGAAAACATTGTGACCCTGAGTTATGCATGTTTTTGAATTTCATCATACAATGTCAAGAAATTCCATTCATTAATTTCCCTAACAAATGCCTCAGAAGAGTCTGTAAGTATTGGGAAGCTGTCAAGCTAATGGAAGCTTCACTTGAAGCTTAAATTGTTACTGGCAATAAACACTGTCAGAGCCGGCAGGCTCCATGTCCCTGTAGACCATGGTGAGCCGGCACCCATACCTGGTCCCAGGAGACCGCACCTTGACCACACTTCCACCTGTGGATTTGTGAGACTCTGGAACAGTTAGTGGCTTCCTCCGGTCACTGTGGTTCCTTCTAAAAAGGAGAAAAAAGTAGAGTAAAATACTATATTTGACCAATTAGAAATGCTCAGCACCCTTTGGGAAGATTTACTGGTCGTTTGTAGAAGGCCTGTGTATAGATATAATATGCAAAAGCTGCTTTTATCTTGACCCCCCAACCTTCTAAAAGTTTTGCTACATCTGAACATTCTAAATGTAAAGAGGTTGCCATGGATGATAGAGTAATGTCTTGTAAAGGCCCATTTATTTTAAAAACTCAGAAGTGTCTTTTGGGAAATGGATTTGTTAGACCACCTCTAGGAGTGGCACTTGTCCACATTTGTTCAGTGGGTCAGAACATGGAGAAGACTTTGACCGGGAGAAGAAGGAAGTCCTGTGGTGGATAGGTTTCATGTAAAAGACATTCTCCTATTATAACCATTGTTTGGTATATGCATTTTATATAGTTAAAAATACTAAGTACTTTCTTTAAAATAGCTAGACTTTCTAGATGTTCTAAAGTGCCTGGAATATGTTAAAAGTAGAAGTGGTAAAATGTAACACATCTTGTAAATTAAAAAAAAAATACTGTCAGTTGTTTTTTCTAAGTGATATATTCACTTTATTCATTTTTGAGAAACTATTTGCCAAATATCCAATTGTGGATATTTGAATATCCACAGATTTGAATAACCACATCTATCTACCAGTCAGCCTTCTTCATAAAAAATTATGTTTTATGAAAACAGTAGCTAGTTTGCAACTTAAACATCTGTACAAATGATTTTCCCCTCAACAGCTATCGTCCTATGGTATACAATAGAAATGTCTTAAATATACCTCTCATTTCATCTCATGGAATCTTTAAAAGACATGTTCTCCAGGGTCCATATTTAATAATATCAATTTTTTTTTTGATGAGGGACATTCTTAAATGAAAATGGATGTATTGACTGAGGAAAACAGTGACCACTAGACATTTTGGTGACACTTGCGTGGTTCATTCTGAAGTGCTGGTGGTGCAGTTCATCCTTGTTTTACATGTTCAATGCAAATGTCAGCATAGTGAAAAGAGCAAATAAAAACTTCATCTTATTTAAAGGTCTGAGATTACTATCCACATGAAATGGATTGGGATTTCAAATTCATTTTGAGAAATGCTCAACTAAAATGTCCAGTGGTACTAGCATTAGATTGTAGTGCTCAGTTATGTTTTCAAATACCTTGAAAATGAATGTAGAATTTTAGCCTCTATCAAATATGTAGCTTACTAAACAAATCTATATTCTGGTGATTAAAAATATATAGTAGTGCCAGGTGTGGTGGTGCACGTCTGTAATCCCAGCTAATTGGGAGCCTGAGGCAGGAGGATGGCATTTTCCAGGCCAGTCTGGGCAACTTAGCAAGACCCTGACTCAAAAAAATAAAAAGAACTAGGGATGTGGCTCAGTGGGAAGTGCTTGCTAGCTTGTATGAAGCCCTGGGTTCAAGCCCTAGTAATGCCAAGGGTGGGTGGGGGGGGGAAGTCAAGTAGTAACTAGTGACTAAAATGGTTGAATATTCTCCCTTTCCTGAAAATTCACTTCTTTGGAGAGTACAGTTTATGAAGCAGCAGACAGGAGATGATATTTCCTGACCCCTATCTTAGTGAAAGATGATGGCATAAGAAAAAAAGGGCCTTTAATTTAATATACTATTTAAAAATATATTTCATAATCACATTATGTTCAATAGATTCTGACCTCCTATTCTTTTTAAACATTTCTTCCAATCCTTCATTAACATTGTTAATCTTCATTATCTAGTGAGGTTGGCCATTTCCATGCAGTGAGTGTCTTACAAAGAGTAGGGATTTCATTTATTCTTATTAATCACTTCTTTTTCTTTTTGGTTAAACACAGGGCACAATTTTAGTGGCATGTCCGTGGCCATCTTTGTCAGCTCTCTTTGGTCACCTTCTCTCATTTCCCAGAAACCTAATTTGCCATTTATTCTTCTTTGAGGTTGCCAGTTTCTTTCTGACCCTTAGATTTTCTCTCTCCTCAAGGCAGAGCATATTCTCTCTCTCTCTCTCTGTAGAAAAATAATCATACAGACCTTTATGTATTTGTAGATGTTAACTGAAATCCAACATGAGAGATGTCAAACATTTAAAAGTTAATTCAATCTTTACATCGCTCATCTCTTGGAGCTGAGCTGCTCCGGTTATGTGTGCTCCTTCACCTGCTCATGGCTGGGTCACCTTTTCCTTTGCAGTAAGCCCTGCTGGTATTCACTTCCTTTCCCATTCAGTGAGGATTCTCATTGTCTAACTCTCAAACCATTTTTTAAAATCACATACTTAGTTATCTTCCATTTTCCCCGTCTTCTGTGGATTGAAAATGCCTCTCCAGTTTTTTATATTGAAGCCCTAACCTCGAGTGTGATGGAAATTTGGGGAGGTATTAGGTTTAGATGAGGTCATTAAGCATGGGGGTCTCAGGATGGGATTAGTTTCCTTCTTAAAAGAGAAGAAGGACCAGAGAGCTTGCTCCTACTCTCTCAGCAAGAAAGTGGCTGCCTGCAACCTGAGGAGAGAGCGAAATTGATCATACTGTCATCTTGATTTCAAATTCCCAGCCTCCAGAACTATGAGAAATTAATGTCTGTTTTCTAATTCACCTAGACTCTGGTATTTTGTTATGGCAGCCTACACGGATAAGATGTCGCCTACCTGGAAAAACTCTGATCCCAGGTCAATTTCACTGCCCACATTTTCTAAGTCCACACTCCTTGATTGAGCTGCTCCACAGATCTTGAGATTTCCAAATAACTGGTAACACAATCTATTTGTACTTGTGTTCAGCACTATCTAGCAGTGCTAGTAGTTAGAATGGGAGAAAATAGGTGCAATTTTGATCCTTTTCTACTTTCTTCAAATTTCTGTCTTCATTTCCTCTTTTCACAGCAGAGAACTACTGCTTCTAACTTCTCTTCCTTCCATTATAGTGCAATATGAGCCCTTCCTGAACCAAACTCCTTCCTCCTCAGTGATGTCTTCGCAAGGCACTTGATCTATTAGGTTTCTGCTTGAGCTTCCTATTCTTCCTCTGCTGGATCTTCCTTGTTAACCTTTAGATATAGATGGAATGCTCCCACATTTTAAAGTAAAGCTATTTGCTCTCATCTTTCATGGCACTCTCTTGCTCTTATTCTTCAAGCCACCCATCCTCCTTCATCTGCCCAATGTCACTGAAGATTCAGCTGAGGTGTCCCTGTATACAAACACCCTTTCTTAATTCCAGCGATCCGGCCTAGGTGCCTTTTTTATGTGGTCTCTTAGCAAACTACCCTTCCTTGTCCAAGCACACATCACACTGGAATTGCCTCTTTGCTTGTCTGTGTCTCCAGAAATATTACCAGCTCTCCCAGGGCAAGGAACCTATATCTGTCTTATTTACTATCATATCTTCAATACTGGGCACGGTGCTTGGAATTTAGTAGGCATTCAATAACCATTTATTAACTGTATAAAGAAAAACATATAAAGCTTAAGAAAAATAACAGGGCAAGTTAAGAATGTTGGTGATATTTTTAAATCATTGTCTTGACTACTTGCTGACTTACACACTCTCCCGAAGCTCTGTTAGAATTTGTAGGATACATTTAAAAAGTTAGCAAAGGAGGGACCTGATTGTGCAAAGCCCCCCTGTGAATCTTAAGTCAAACATAATTTAAAAGTAATTAGATGGTCAGTGCAATTTTGAACTTGCTGAATTGCTTTCTCATTTTCTATCTGTTCTCAGACTTAATTTCTCTTAGGAGTAATAGTAGTGAAAGGCCAGGAATTTTTGTAAAGGCCTTTATTTTCTTCATTTTATTTCCAAAGTATCCATAATAATATTGTTGAAGTTTCCCATATTCGGAACAGAATCAACTTCACTTACAAAGGGGACTTGACATGTTTTGAGAAAGATGCAGGGTAAGAGCACGAATATGTTCATGATGTTATAAATCCTGAACCTCAGAAAGAGGCAATAAGCTTCCTGGATAAGATGAAAACTCTCCCACTCCTTTTCCAATGGAAATGTGACGGCTCCCAACTGGGAACATCCTGGAGAACACAGTGCACTACTTTGACTCATAAGATTTGATTAAAAACTGTGCTGAGTTAAATTATATTTCCTGATTCTGGGGCACAGAGGATACCTTGTGGCCAGTAACATGTTTTAACATTATATTATAACATTATATTAACGTGGTCACTGCTTCATTTCTGAAATTGTGCCAATCACAAAGTACCATGATGGCTACAATAAAAGAAAAATAGTGGGGTTGATAGTTATTTGTTGCCACAAATAGCTCTCTGTTTTTCTACCTGGGGTTGGATATGAATTATCGAGACTTATCTACCATGTAATCTTTAGCATTCTCAAATTAAGGGAAGTCTCTCTTCCCAGGAAGTAGTCTTAAAGTAGACAGTAGGTGCAAAAAGAGACAGAAAAAAATGCTACACAGTTGATCAGTACCCATGACATGCCTTTTTGCTTAAGGGAGTGATTTGGAATTAGGGATCCACATTCTAGTTTCACCCCAATTTCCACTCCCATTAGATCTTCTGATAATACCTGCCAATTTTCCAGGGCCACATGTCATTTTCCCCCCTCCTCCATGTAATTAATAACCAATGGAAAGAAAAATATAATTCCCATTATTAAGAGTGTGAATGGTGAAGAGGCACAACGAACAAAAAGATAATGAAAAGTCTGGGTCGATGGCCATTATCTTAGGGTTCCTCACAGCAGAGGGCTGTGACTTGAAAATAAAACCAGAGGAAGATTGTTATTCCTTGCCCTCTTCATTACTGTATATGAAATAATGACACGTTATAATGCCTCTCTACTGCTTTCTCTGAGATCATTATTTTTTTGCTGATCACTGTATGTTGATCCAAAGACCTGATCTCTGTAGGTATCGTTGGTTTTGTATATGTGCATAGGAGACTTTTCCTTAGCAGATTGTTGTGATTTGGATTCTGGACTGTCCCCCAAAGTCTCATGTTTTGATGACTTGGTCCCCAGTGAAGTATTATCCAGGGCTGTAACTTCCTTAGTGGAATAATCCACTTGATGAGTTATTAATCTGGATGAACTACTGAGAAATAGTGAAAAACATAGGTCAGGTGGACATGGTTGAAGAAAGTAGGTCACTGGAGGTGTGTACTTGGGGACTGTATCTTGCTTGCCCTGACCCTTTTCTCCCCCTACTTTTGCTTCCCACTTTCCTGGTCCACACCTAATTATCATCTCAGGAACAAAGCAATGGAGCCAGCTGAAACCAGGAGCCAAAAATAAGTCTTTCCTCCTTTAAGTTGTTTGTGGCCAGGTTGTTTTAATCCCAGCAATAAAAAGTTGACCACACAGAGATTTTTATCAAATATCCCAAGGAATTCAAGATCTGAAAAAGAAAAAAAAAAGGTGTATCTCTTTACATGAATATATAGATATTGCTGTAAAGATTTAGATATAGTCACACAGTCTATTAACTACAGATTATATGGATATAATATATGTAGAATCTATCAACTATATGTATGTTTATATTCATATATATGTGTTTCTACATATAATTTCATACCTACATACATGCTTATCATATCTGCACATATGAATATGTCAACATATAAAGTTGCTGATATTTAAAAATGGTCAAAGGTTTTACAAAAAAGAACCTGAATTTACTGAACATTTTTTCTTGTGTGGAAACATAGATCAGAACAAGATTATACAGAGTCACTAAGATGATAAATGACTTCAGTAAGGAAAAAGAGATACAGCGATGACTTGTATTGAAGTGCAGGCACTTAAAAAAAAGAATAAAATCAAAACCATAATTTCAATGTTCTCTTTTGTTCTTTTCATTTTCTTGATTTTCTTCCCAGGCTTAGTTTTACTAAAATAACTGAAAGAGCGTGGTCTATATAATATTAATAATGAATGAACTAAACAATAAATAATGCATTTCATTAATGTCTTCCTGTCACTCTTGAAGGATATATGTATTATTTTAGAATTAAGTCAGGGCTGAAAAAACTCAGATTTAATAAAATTTCTAGATTTAATGCTTCACCTTGCACAGAAAAAAAACAAAACAAAAAACAAAAACAAAACAACAACAAAACCCCCCCCCCCCACAAACTTTGGAATATATTCTCTGTTGGAAAAAGGAAAAGAAATAGCCAGTATCTTTTATCATAAAAATGTAACTGATAAGTTCCACAAACAGTACTTAGGGCCAAAACTGTGACAATGGAGTTCTTCAACTGTTTTCTGGATGCCTTGAAATCCTTTGGCTGTGCTTTGGATTTCTCATCTCTGTCCCAAGTACTCACCAATTTTCTTTGGAATTTAGTTGGGGAACGATAGCTTGAACGATCCAGAGGATATATACTTTAAAAGGGTCTCTGAACACAGTTTGTTCACAGTCAGTGATACACTTTAGCCAGCAAGTGTTTAATTTCTAACTTAATAAAATTACCAAAATGTGGATCTTAAAATGGAGAAGTATTTAAGAAATGTCTCTTTAGGGAGTGATTGCTATCAACCGCACATAAAGCACAATTGGATATTGCAATAGTACTTACTGTAAAAGAGCATCTGTTCCTGGGCCTATTAATCCTCTTGCTTATAAAAACCACCTACCCCTGAGTGCTGGGAGGAAAAGAGGCCTGGGTATACCGTGCTGACAGGAGCAGGTGGGGAGGGAGGGGCAGGGCCTTTGAGAGCATCCCTGAAAGCCACTTTAAGTTGCTAAAGTCCAATGTCTGTTTGTTAATATTGTTTTATCACTCTGCTAGGCCATGTCCAGTTTATTCCACCTAATGTAGATAATGAATGTGAACTCTTTAGGGTAGCCTAGGACATTTCCTAATGAATATAAGAACCTTTAGAAGGGAAATGATGATAATGGATGGGACAGTGTTCTTTGAATCACTAGACCAAATAAATTGGACATGACATAATAGCTTCTTGTTTTTGCCAGAAATTCACTCTGGCTCCTTAGAGAGAAATTCAATCATTTCTGTTTCGGTCAACTCTTTATCAGCTCTTTAAATTATTTGATGAATAGCTCCAGTGAATATCCTGGGGCCTGGAATTTTTATGAATAGCATAGGGTGCTTGTCTGTGTAATAGAAAGGCTTAGAGTATTTGGGCTGAGCATATTTTCCTTGCCAAGTCTTGTATCCAGAATTACTTGTAATGAACTGATGTGCCTAATTGGTATCTTTTGAGAGTTGCTTTCATTTCATCTTCAAATTTCAGTAGAATCCTAATGAGAGCACATTGGGGGTGAAACACACCACCAGTTTCCACTAAGATTAATCACCCTTTTTGAAGTAGATGATGCTGTTTTAAAATTGGAATATGATCTTCTAATCTTTAGTTTCCTGTTTAAGTAGTAGTAAAATTAATAACTGGTTCTTAGATAGTGCTTATTATCAGCTGAAGTTCTAAATGCTTTACATATGCTAATTCATTTTAGTTTTCACAAAACCTCTACGAGGCAGGTACAATTAATACTTCTTTTATAGACAAGGAAACGGAGACCAAGAGAATTTAAGGAACATACCTAAGATCACAGAGTTATAGGTAATAGAGTTGTGTTTTGAATGAATGACTCAATCTGTGCTCTTCCCTCTCTGCTATCATACCGTTTGAAAACTTATAATTCAGGTTAGGATTACTTGGTGTTGCAGATTAATGCTCTAGAAATAAAATGGACAATCCGAAAAATATGTGGTTACTAAATAGAGCAACCCACACTAAAACCAGTGATATTTAACCCTACTGATCATGTCCAATTAAAGATATTTCATGCATGTGGCCTTATTTGTTTATTGAGCTGTAAGAAACAGAGATCTTGTTCAATTACAGTATACATTAGAAGATTTGATTGAGGAAGATCAGGAAGTAGCTTGCAAAGCTGCATATTCAGGCCCACATTTGAATGAAACTGTAATTCTGTAGCTGGCCTTAGGGAGAAGTGGAATTCTGTTCAGTATTCAACATTGCTCTGGTAATAACATGGTCATCTCGTGTGTCTTCCCAAAAGATGGGGGCTAGCATTCTTTCTTCTTGAGCTCTTCTTTTTCATTTCATTTTATTTTATTTTTTATCTCCACCTACCTCTGTGTTAACTCTTTTAACTTCTGTTCTTGGTAACTGTCTAAATCTTTGCATTTGCCATCCAGTCTAAGGGCATTTTTAAAAGACAGAATCTTGTGACAGGCACCAAAAATAATGGCTGCCTTAGGGTCCAATATCCACCTTGTTCCAAATAGCTGTGACCAACTGACAACCTATGTCTAAGAAATTCCTGGAGTTCATTCCCTCAGAAGAGAATTGAGAGCAGTTAGACTTTCAACATATTATGTCCAAATTATGCTTTTACATATATTTTCCCCCTATATTATTTAAATGCCAGTCAGTCTAACAATTTTTCTCAATTATTTTGGATATCAATTAGAGTTAATAAAGTTTCTGCTTAAAATGAGTGAAAGTCGTGTTTCCCAAACACATAATTAAGGCAAAATTATTAGCCAAGTGTTAAATCTGAAGAAATGTCATAAATATGCATGAATTGAAATGAACTCGGCTAACTTTCTAATCCTCACAATTCTTATATTTAAGAAATGAGGGCAGATTGATCTTTCATTGAGGAATAAGAAGTTGGATATTGAAGTAAAGTCTTTCAAATTAGACTTCAATTATTCAGTTCTGGTTCTTTCTGGCTTCTTTTTATTTGATTGTTAAAAAAAGAGAATTACCGTGCAATATCTAGGAAATGATGTGCCTTTCACATTTTAAAGATCACAGGTACAAATAATAAGATACATAACACTGACAAGAGTCAGTCTCTGAGGATGGATGTGTCATTAGACTGACCTAGTGAGGGTGCCTCCCTGATAAGTGTCACAAGAGCCCCTTTGGCAGGGTGCATTTTTATCCCCCTGAATTCTTGCAGCAGTTTAGTATGGCAGACCTCTGCACTGCTCCTCATGTAGTAAGGAAAATGATCTGCTGGGGAAGGAGGAGAAAACTCAACTGGGAATAAAAATGATTTATGATTCACTGATTTTTTGGGGAAAAAAAAAATATATATATATTTAAATTTACTACCTTTTGTAAATATTTGGTATGTTTTGAAATAACAGAGTTTCTTCATTATTTATTCTTTAATCTTTGCTTGAAAGTTGGAATCCAAATTCAATAGACCACTTCTTTTGTGTTACAAATAGATTTATTTTGTATTTGTCACTAAAGTAAAATGTCTCTAGCCCTTTATGTTATGTGGATGGAAAATTCTATTGTGTACTTGTTTTCACCTGCTGATCTCTGGAAATGTACTGTGAATTGTCCATTGTGCTAGATTCTGGCTGAACTTTGGTTCCAAGTAGCTTAGAGACAGCTCTGTGCTACTCATTAGTGGAATGTTTTTAAGCCTGTGGTGGCAGGTAAAGGAGAGGCTCATACAATATTTATAAGAAATAGAATAAACAGGATTAAAGGTTGGGAGTGTGCCACTAAATGGTACAACAACTTGAGATGAGTCACTTAACCCCTCAACCCTCAATTTCTTTACCAGCAAAAGGGATATGCTAGTATTTGTCCTCAGAGGTAGTTGTGAGTTTGCAATATTAACACCAGCTCTTTGGTGCATGATGCCATTTCTACGCTATTTGAAAAATACTATTTTTTCTTAATGGAACATGATTCCCTTAGAAAATCCATTAGTTAAATAATGCATCCATGGGAGAGAAATAATATAGCTAACATATAGATAATTCGTCTTGAATTTATCTATGGTAACACAGAATGTGAGATGATTCCAGACAGAAGGCACTTCTAATAACTCAATATATTTGGGTTTGCTCTTTGACATCCCAAAGTTTTTATGTAGTTCCCAGAGAGACCCTAAGGATGTAATGGAGGAAAGAGCAGGTTAGTGGGATTTGAGGTTTCCCTTCTCTATTACCACAAATTATATTCAACATTTTTCATTTGTTTGTATGTCTCCAGAAGATTTTAAACAAAGTATTTTGCCAAAAAAAAGTTTGAAGATTACTAGTCATATTCAGCAACCTCACTCACAGGTAAAATATTTACAGATCCATTCCTGAATAATCGTGCATGTCTATAATTTTAATTGTGGAAAGAGCAATAGGGTCTAACAAAAAATTGCTTAAGATTTCAGAGCAGTGTTTTTCAACCTTGGCTGCACATTGGAATCACCTTGAGAGATTTAAAAAATCTTGATGCCCAGGTGGCTCCCAGACCAATTATATCCAGTCTCCACAGGTGACTCCGATGTGCAGCCAAAGTTGGAAACCACTGGCTTGGCAGGAGGGAGAGGTGACTTTGACTTAAGTTGGTAGGAAGTGTTTATGGGGAAAGTAGGCTCTGAGTAGGATTTAACAGATGGGCTGAATTTTTATGGGGGAAAAAATGGAGGCATTCTGATACAATAATGTTGCCTTAAGAGATTATTGTGAGGTAGAACGAGGCAGGTGGGAGGGAGAGGGAGAGAGGAATTAGAACAAAAGTATTAAGACATTAAGAATCAGAAATAACTTCAAATTTTGCTCTGTCATTTACTACCTGTGAATATGTGAACAACTTGTTAAATCTCTAAGTCTGCTTATTTTTCAGCAAAACGGGGAAAAATGTCCATTGAGAAGTTTAATAAAGACTAAACAGGAAAAAGCCCACAGAACACTTGTTTCAATGTCAAGTTATTCAAAGTGCTCACTGTGTGACAGTATAATTTTTATCATTTGGATCTCACTGATAATTCAGCATGTTATTAAATGGAATTAAAGAGATAGCTTAGGACCATATTTTGGGAGCCTTGAATGCCAAGATTAGATTTTTCTTTTTTTCTGTCATTGGAATTTTTTTTTTTTTTTTTTTTGCATATAAAACCACAGCAAACAATGTAATATGTTTGATTTGTGCAGTGGCAATGTGCAGGAACCATGGAAGAGAGCAGGACACAGGGTTGAGAAACCAGTTAGGGGAGGTGAACAGGAATAAGGTTTCTGGATGATAATAGTTGGAATCTGTGTAAAAAAAAGTATCAATGAAATTTTGCTCAGGAAAATTTGGAACTAGTAATTGGTTTGATTTGTGTGGTAGCAGGGAAATCTGAAAGAAGAAAACAGTCAAAATGACTTTGAGATTGAAATAGTGATAGAGAGACACACAGTTGTTTGGAACAGAAGATGCAGTGTTCACTGTAAGCCTTTAATGTCTGAGGTTAGGGTAGAACAAGCATCAGGAGGAGGGTCAGACATGGTGGGAGAGTTTGATAGTCACTCACTTAGCAATCTAGGTTGATTGTATGACTTCAATCCTACTTTCTCAAAAACCTGTTGTCTTCATCATGTGGGGCTGGCACTCACTAGCCCTCCTTCTCTTCATACACTCAAGATTTTCCACATTCTCTTGCCACTGACTGGAAATTTCTTCTATTCTTCTCTTGGATCATTCTTACCCTTCCTTCAGAACTCAGGCAATGCATTCTTTAATTTTTCTAGTTATTTCCTTTTTTTGTTTTCTATGAACCTTTTGGGTACATTTTTACAGTACTGTAAATTGTCTCTCTAGGTAGATAGTGAATTCCTTGTATGGTAGGGGGCCCGAATGGATTTGTAGGTATTGTCAAGTGCCACAAGCAAGAGAGGAAAAGTAAGGGGAGATGGGAAGGTAAGTTTACGTAAAGTGAGTTCTGCTTTTGAAACTATTACTTATTAAAAGACATCAGAGGCTCTTTTTTTTCCCTCCATAAAATGTAAATTAGACAATTCGATCAAACATTGGAAAAGATTGCTCTATAGATCTCAAACTAGCCAGCTACTTATTTAGATTCTTCATCTCTTGACAGTTACATGTAGAGCCTGTCAATATAATGCTTAGCATCCTCAGGATGGTGATAAATCCCCAAGAAGTGTTTTCTAATTAAAAATGTTTTGATTCCTTCTGAAATATAATAATTTAATATATTTTCACTGTAACAAAATTGAATCAAATCAATGTCAGATGATCCCAAAGAGCCAAGGCAAAGTAAAAACAATTTATTTTTGTTTGTTAGCTTCATGGATTGTCTTAATTTGGACAGGGTCATAGATCACTCCAGAGATTCAGAGTCTTGTTTCACAGAGTTGTTTACCAAATACCCTTGTCAGACCTCATATTTACTAAGTGGGTTCCTGTGGGGCCGTTTCCTATCCATTCATTATGAATCTTCCCCAGTTTAATGCAACTATTTTTCTCCATAGTGAAATCATTTAGTAAAAACATGCCATGAGTCAAAGCAGCCTGTTTCTGGAATTTATTGTTCGGTCTTCTGCAGAAAGAAGTAGGGCATGCTGTCTGAGGGGCCACTTGTGTGTGGCACAGAGCTTCTGAGGTTTAAGTACAGATACACAATCTACCTCCCAACAGTGCTGAACCAATGTTGGTGAAGGATTCCCAAATATTTATTCATTGCCCAGTTTATGATTAAGCAAGAAAAATTACTTGTTGCAATGATCCTTTCTTCAGATATTCCTCTTTTACTTTCCCAAGCAAATGATATCATTCAGTAGTCAATAAAGTAAAATTCTTTTTTTCCCCACAAAAGTTAGTAAAGAGACAGACATGATTTCCATTCAGGGTTCTATATCCATGCTTCATGCTATGTCTGTGTATCAGTGCCAGACCCTTCAAATGTACAATTTTAGAAATTAAGCCCTTTATGAAAATGCCCATTTTGTGATGAACCCAGTGACTAAATATATTTATTGTTCCAATGTAATTCTTAATAAAATAAATTGTCGTTGAGCAGATACTTTAGTACAGTATTTTTAAAGTTTTCTACAACAAAAGGAAAAAGTAATGAATTTATCAGTAGGCTGTCATATAGAAAAGAACCACGAGGTGGCACCAATGTATTTGAAGTTATTGCATTTAACTCTACAAAACAATGAAATGACAGGGTGATGTTTTTTTAAAATATATGTATTTGTAGATTTATACGTAAATGAATTAAAAGTAAAATTACACATTTTAAATTTTAAATATTTTCTGGGTACTATCTTGCTTTCAATATGACAGTAAACATTTTAAAAAACAAAACTGTGGGTCAAGTCAGAAATGGAGGGCCAGAGAAGGGATGTGTAATAACATTCATAGGCTGTGAAAATGGCTGCCTTCCTACAAAATACACACATGTATCTGTGGATGTGTATGTATTTATAAATGTTTGTAAGACATTCATTTATTATATTTATTCATGTATATATAATACATTTTACGTATATAACCTATGCATCACATGTAATGTTTTATATATATATATATATATATATATATATATATATATATATATATATATATATACACACACACACACACACACACACACACACACACACACCACATCACCCACATACACAAACCCCCAGCCCCAACACATACATTTTCTCCCACAGAAGCAGCCTGGGCTGCTCTGTGTCTCCACATCTGCCTCATATTCCTTTGTAGACCACTCAAAAGCCCCTTCCTTTGCAAAACTCTTCCTGATACTTTCCAGGGTAACATCAATTATGTACTTTAGTGTTGTGGCCTATTATTTCCTTTTGTGCTTTTAAGGAAACTGTGGCTTTCAGTGCACACATTTATTTATTTATACCTGCCATATTTTGTTTAATTACAATTTGAGGAAGGAACTGCATCTTATTTGGTTTTGAATCCAATAAGAAATGCTTCACAAATGGTTGTCAAACATTCTACGCTAAGATGGCAATATGAGAAGAAAAAAATCAACACAGCAAAGAGAGTACTTTAAATTATGGTCCAAAGGTCAACATAAATTTATCATTAGTGTACTAATAGTACCAATATGAATATTATAGTTAAGTGGTTATTATTCTTCCTGTTTCTTGGTGTGTGGGTGGAAGAAAATAATCTGAAAAAAGAGGAAGCTTAGGTAGGTAACCATTACCTTAATCATTTTGTAAATTAACTTTTAGTTATGAAACTCCTCCACCTCCCCATTCAGTGTGTGGATAAGCTAGATCAAATAAAATGAGACTCAACATTGATCCTGCCATATGTTGGTTGGCACTCCCTCATCAGCTAGGAATTTAGATTTTAATTTTTTTAAACCCCCTGTTTACAAACCTTCTGCTTATTTTCAAATATTGCAGCAATGCTAAAATGTAAGCCAGTGAGACTTAATTTTTAAGAACCAAATGCTCAAGCTAAATAAAGATACAGTATCTTGGAGATATGTGGATTAATGAATGCCTCTGTGAGGAGTTTAGTTTCATGGTTGAAAATGTTTAAAATAAATGCATTTGTATTATATAAAATTGTAGTAGTCATTTAATGGCAAATTGTAACAAACACAGCAATTTTATGTTTTTAAGGTAGAAAGTGGATGACACAAAGATTTCATTTCTGTTACATACCAATGGACTAAAGAAACACACACACACACACACACACACACACAGGAGTGATCTTTAGTGAGCTATGGGCTGGAGTCTAGCTCAGTGGTAAAGCTACCTTCATAGCCTGCATGATGCCCTGGGTTTGATCCCCAGCTCTACAAAAAGACAAACAAAACTCAAACCAAACTAATGGAAAAACACTTTAAAGAGTTGAGATGAAAGCTGGTGGTGATAATGTAATCTGTCCCAGCATAGAGAGTCTCCTGAGAGTCTCAGGGCAAAACTGGAGGAGGCCCAAACTCTGGTTACCATGTTCTGACTTGGGCATTCCTTGGACTTCCCTTAGAGTGATAAAAAGTAAATACAAGCCATTTGACAGAAAAGATCTAGAAGAGACAGAAACATTTTCCATCTCTTAAAAGGCCATCCTTGCTTTCCCAGCACTATGAAAAATCCTTTTTTAAAATTCCTCAGAACCTCTTGTGTAGATTTTTGTAGATAAAAATTTAAAAGACGCCTGAGATAATCTTAAGTCTACACGTGTAAACCATTGCTCTAAACATGAGCAGCTCTGAGGACCACATGTGTCACACTGTTTTCAACTTATTCTTCCTCCTTGCATCTCCTCTTTCCTCTTCCGCCCAGGAGCATATGTCCCCATTTTAGTCATTTCTTCCATGCTTTATGTAATCTTTTAGAATCTGTGTGTGAGTCATGTATCACTTTAATGAGCCATTTTCACAAGCCTTCAAACATACTATGCTATTTTTCTTTTATAAACACTGTGTTTTAGATATCTTATTCCTAGAATAGAATACACATGGGTAATTTGTAAAAGTGTCTTCTCTTTCATTACATTGCTTCTTGTTCTGTCTATGCTATCGGTTCCCTGATTAATACAATTTTAGGCACCCAGGGGCCACTTACTGAATAATTGATTAATGAATGAATGAACTATTTTCCAGGTGTCTAAATTTAAGTTTTGCAATGAGCCAAATTGTCACATATACATTTCAATTCCTTATTTTGTTTATAGAAATATCAGACATGAGCTCATATATTTATTTCGTATTTCTTTAGTGCCTAGCAGAGTGTTTTGCACATGGAATGTGTCATAATGCTGTCTCTATAATTTCTAAATCTGAATCTGTGTTTGAATTGTGATTCTATTATTTATTAGCTGCATTAATCATTCTTAAGAATAGATTCCCATTGTAAATGCAGAAGTTAATGTATAGCAAATAAGTTTCTTTTGAAGATTGGGATAATGTGTCAAAATTATTAACATATCTGTCTAGTCATCTACTGCTACATAATAAACCTCCTCTAAAACTTAGTGGCATGAAATTAAAACTATTTTATTATGTTCATAGATTCTATGGTTTAGGAGCTGGGGATGTCTGTTACCTCAGCAGAGAAGATTCAAATATCAGGGGATATATATCAAATTCTAGGAGTGAAATCGCATAGAGGGTTCTTAACTTATGTACCTAATTGGTCACATTGCAGGATGATATTACTGCAGTCATCTTTTAAAAATGCAATCTTTATGTAGTATTTGGCATATACTAAGTGATCCAAAATGGTTTGGCCATTAGTGTGCAGGGTGCCATATAATTATAAAGTATACTTAAAGAAGTTTTTGCATTTGCAGAATGCACAATAGGTTCTGAATTTAGTAAATAGTATGAGTTCCATACCTGGGACAATGAATCACACGGCTGGCTCTCAGTCACTATTAGTTGAATGATTATGAATGCTTTGGTGACTGAGCTAGCTTGATGTCTCCATTACTTATTTGGGTTATTGATCTATCTCAAGTGCTACCTTACATCTTTTCCTGGAATAAGCTAAAAGGGTTTGGCCATTGAAATGACTAATGTCTCCCACAGTTTCATGATTCTCATGGGTGTGACAGTGAATGATGCCCAGTTCTAGACTCTTCCATTCTCATGGATCTGCCATTTTGCAGATCCTCTATCTCCTTGGGACTGAAAAGACAGAATGCCCTTGTTTAGACTTTTAAGAAAATACACATGTATTGTAACTCTATCTTGATCTCCAGCTGGTTTCTCAACTTCTAACTGAAGTCCCTGGGGACTCTGTCCCTACTCCTGGTTTGTTCTCAACCGAAATCCCTGGCCTTTGTGATGCCATCCACAACCATGGCCTTACACACTGCCTGTTGATCTGCATGTCTATCTACTAATTGCCAATTCATTGATGGAAGATCTAAAATGCTCACATACACATAATTTCCGATCCAAGATCCCGACTTAATATCTCCTTTTGACTGTCTAAAAGCAAAAATTGGAAATTTAACATTTCCACAACTGAATTCCTGACTTCTCACTACCCCCCATTACCCACCTGCTTCCAGAAATCTCCTTTCCCTTCAGTCTTTTCTATCTCTTTAGTTGCTCAGGTTAAAAATCATCTCATAATTTCTGTTTCCTATTTTTCTCCTGCTGTCTGATCCCATATGGATAGTAACTCCCTTGATTCCACCTTTAAAATGCATTGTCACTATTTCTCCTATCCATGGCTATGGCCCTGGCCATTCCATAACCACCTCTCTCCTGCATTAGAGTCCTGAGAATACAACAGTCTCAATGCTGGCTCTCAGTGCTTTTGGCTTTCTTTCCTGTACTGCATGTTTAATTCTATTCTTAAAAATATTCACATTCCTCTTATCATATTTAATGCCTTCCTATCTTACTAAAACCAGAAGCCAGTGTCCTTGCAGTGGCCTAAAAGTTTCTACAGATGCTCATAACCACGTCCTCCCCTGACATCCTTCCTGGTTTTCTCCGCCTGTTCTTGTCACCATATCTACACTGACTGCCAAGCACGCTCCTGCTTCAGGGTTATTGCCATGGTAATTACATCACCTTAGGTATCTTCTTCTAGGTAGCCACAGGAACGTGCTTTGATCTTCAGGACATTGTACAAATGTCATCTTTTCAATGAGGACTTCCTGATCATCCTCCTTAAATCCTGACTAACTCAATATTCTCTACTGTTCTTCCCTGATATACTTCTACTGTAGCATTTTTTCTCTGCCCGATGACTATTTATGTCACTTATATTTATATTTTTTTTCATTCCTTAACTGTAAAAACAAGTACAATGAGTGCAAAGATTTTTCATTTTGTCTCTCTTTTACTCTCTTCTAGTTCCCAGTACAATGCTTCTCTCCAGGCACACAGGGAATATTTTTCAAAATCGATGACTATATTAGTAACATATAAAAACATTTCAATACCTATATTCAAGTTAAATGAGCTAGCTTGCCATCTAAGATATTTATTAAAAAATAATCATAAAAAACATTCAACATTTTTTATAAGCTTGATTTTCTGAGTATTCTAAGTGTATTTCAGGTGATTTTGATTCCTGAGTACCTTGACAGGCTGCCAATTGTTTATTAACCGTGTTATGCTCATTGATGAAGCTTCCCCAGTGAAATAACTTATAAAACCCCAGTGATTTAAGATTCTAGATAAATCTGGTTCAATATAGATCTTCACTTTTAAATACACTGCTGTCAAAATTAAAATTCCCTGTATTGTTTTGAGAGAGAGCAATGTCTCTTTATAATATGATTTTGTAAGTTATTTTTATTTAACAAATAAAGGAAAGCTTAGTGATGTCAACTATAAGACAAATTGAGACCAAGGTAGTCAGTGTTTTAGCTAATATTGTTCAAATTATAACTTTGCTCCTAAATCTGTGTAGCACAAAAAACACATAACCAAGTATAAATTTGTATTTCATGCTTAAGAATAAGACCAATAATAATTTATCCATCTTCTAAACCTAGGTAATAACAATTGTGAATTATGTACATCCTAAAATTTAGGTGGATAATTAGGCTATGTGGCCAGTTTTTTCAAAGCTTTTATGAAGAACTGTGTTAATACTGTTATTTACTAAGGTTTTCAACAAACAAAATGCTTGGCCTCTGGATTTCTCTTAACAGCCAGAGAAAACATTATTCTAGACAAAACAACATGTGTTATTTCAAAGGTGAACTGTTTGGCTCTCTTTAAGGGAAACATATATTTGGTTCTGTCACTCTTACTTGAACTTTAATTCAGTCATAAGTTTGAGACATTATTTGAGAAACCTAAATTTAAGTTGTGAACTAGATAAGATTTGTTAAATAATTATAAGTATTGAGAATTGGGTAAACATCTATTGGTTGGTTTATTTATAGTCACAAAGCTTGTGCGATATAATTACACTTGTCTACGTATACAATGTAATTTTCTGTCAGGTCAGAAAAGTTCTGAGAGTGATATATTTACTAGGGTGAATGTAAGAAAAAATTCCCAATTTGGAAGGGTTTACGTTTAATTGGAGTATTGTCCTTTAAGTAGATGGATTAGGGTTCTCCAGAGAGAAAAGTCAATAGGATGGAAGGATAGACAGGCAGGCAGACAGACAAGGCGGATGAGAGGGACTTTATTAGGTGAATGTGTTCAGGACGTTTCAGACCCTGGGATGGCAACAGTGTGACTCAAACAAGTCTGAAGGCCTCAGACCTGGGAAGCCAAGGGTGTAACAGTCCAAAGCCAAAGGTCTGAGAACCCAGGGGCTGCTGGTGCAAGTCCTGGAGTCCAAAGACTGGAGAACCTGGTGTTCTGATGTCCAGGAGCTGGAGGAGGAGGTCCTAGTGCAGAAGAAAGAATTGGCCTTGGGTGTGTCTGTGAGAGTGTTTCCAGAAGACAGAAACGTTTGAATTGTAGACTAGGTAGACAAGACCCAGCTCTTGTGGGCAGTTATCATCCATCATCTTTGAGCATCAGAACAGAACAGAAGGCCAAGGAGGTGCTTTCTCTCTTGGTGCTGGGACTTCCACCTTCTCCTGTTTCTCAGGCCTTTGGGCATGGACTGGGAGTGCACCACCAGCTCTCCTGGTTCTCCGGCTCACAGGTAGGAGACCACAGCACTTCCCAGTTTCCATAATCACAATACATATCTTTCTACATATGTACATATATCCTCTTGGTTCTGATTCTCTGGAGAACCTTGACTAACACGGTCCACATGTAACAGTGGTCTACTTTATGATTTGAGTCTAGCTGTTGCTGCTCTGCCACTGCAACTTATTTTTAAGATGGACATGTTTCTTTCTCTTCCCCTCTCCCTGTTCCTCCCTAATCTCTCCCCCTCCCTAATCTCAGGGGAAGAAGGATTACCTTTCTTCCCCATTTTAGGCAGATTTATGTGTCCTTGAGTATACTCCCATCATAGGAAGAAAGTAATCCAGACTTTGGGGATGGTTCCAGAAGATCTCAGAAATGACCATCTCCCAAATTAACAAGTGAATGGCAACTCCAACAGAGAACACTCAATGTAGACTTTGAATCACCTTTTTAAAATCCCCCTGTTCCTGCTGATGGGCAGAATTACAACTTCTGGGACAGGAGTCCCCTTGTTTCTCCTTTACTAGCAAAGTAATAAACCTTTTTCCTTTTTCCTCAAAACCATGTCCTCTTTATTGGATTGGCACTGGGGACAAGCACCAAGCTTTCTGTGACACACATACCCTGATAAAGTCTAGGGAGGGGCACAGAACATTAAAATCACATTTACAAGTTTTGCTTCATGGAACCCCATGAGGATTAAATAGCTGGGCATATTTTCAATATTGTAATTACTAAAAAATCTTATTGAATAAATGAATGGATACTTATAAATAACATAACTGTACCAGAGTGCTCCAGGAGAAGTCCACCTTCCCAGGAATACAGGGTTCTCAGGTCATTGTGAAATCTCTTGCTGATCTTGATCTTGGATCTTGACAGATCGTGTTCCCTTACCCAGCTGATTTTTCTTCAAGGGAATATAAAATGGAGACTTCATGATGATGAATTCAGATAATCATTTTGCCCTGCTGCAACTGACTAGGAGAAGTGCTTCAGAATGATGTTATTATCATTCCCCTTTTGTGTTATTTCTTTAAGTCCCAGGTGCCTCTCCCTTAAATTCAGGTATTCTGGCTTTGTCTTCTCCTTACTTCAAATCCAATATTCATTTATTTATATTAAAATATTCACATTTATTCCTACTTAATAGTAATATACTTCCCTCCATTCTTTCTCTCTTATTTATCAGCTTTATTGAAGTACAACTTACATACCATAAAATTCACGTTGTAAGAGAACATTTTAACAATTTTAGTAAATTTATATAGTTGTGTGACTTCCATTAAAATCCAGTTTTAAAACATTTCCATTTCTCCCAAAAGTCCCCTTGTGCCTGTTTATAGTGAATCTCTTTTTCCACTCAGTAATATACATTTAAGCACCTATATTGCATATTTCACAGATAATTACATTTATCCCAGTTTTAGAGTTCTAAACCTTTTCTAAAGAGAAGATATTGAGAAAATAAATTATTATTAAACAAGGAGGCTGAAATCAGATAGCATACTGACTACTTTTTATACAAAATGTTTTGGCAGCTCGGCAGCTATAACTGTCTAATGTCTGACTTTTTCTGATACAATCTAGTAAGTGTCTTGAACCCTAAGATGACATTCTGAATTCCAGTGGAGGGGTGGAGGATGTGATCTGCACAGTTATAACCCTCATGCAGATCCCTAAAATCATTTCATGTTTTTTTGAAATCAGAAGAATGGGGCTTTATTCCTGCCTTTGCCCTTTATTGGTTGTGTGAGGTTGGATAAATGATTTTATGTCATGACACTTGTTTCCTTCTCTGTAAAGTGGGAATGATATTTATTTTTCTTTTACTTCTTTATAGGGTCGTTAGAACAGTTAAAGAAAATGTCTATGAAAATATCTTGTAAAAATGCTGCAAACAGGTTATTTCCCTCTCCTCATTATTAAAGACCAACTGTGTTTACATTTAACTCATTTTAACAAAATTCTAAAACTGAGTGGATGAACTAATAAGGTAAAGTATTTTTCATTTGTGTGTTTGTAGACTCAGTGATTCATCAGGTACATGCCTGAGAGTAATTAGCATCCACCTAAATTACATTTTCACCTCACTCGAATGACTGAAATCTTAACATTAGTAATGAATGCATGTAGAGAATTCATTGAAATTTTGCTATAACTTCATCTTTAAGTCCTAGAGACAGAATATTTGACTTTTCTTGATAAAATTTTCTGAGAACCTTCATCTTTCCACTGAGAAAGAATTTTAAGTTGCCAGTGGCACTCGGCGGGAAGCATCCTATACAATAAGATTGCAGTTTTACTCTCTGTCAAGGTTAAAAACTCAATACTATCTTGTCATATAGGGTAAAAGCAAGCTATTCGAATTGTCTTTAAGTGCATAGAAATGGAATGGGGGATTTATGAAATTCTTCCAGGCTCACTTCTTCTCAAACACCTTTTCCGTCAGTTTCCTGTGTTTTTGAATGGAACCCATTGTTGAGAGAGCTCTATGAGCCTTCACTGAAGAGCTTCCTTCATCTTGTGCATGACAGAGAAAAGACTTTCTCTTTTCAAGCATACGTTACACAGCTTGAGAGGATTGAACCTTATAGATTTTAAGTCCTATTATTTCCTGTTAGGGTGCCATATTTAGTGGGTCAGCAGTCTTGGTATTGTTTGCAAAGAATATGCCCATTTGAAAGAGCTGAATTTCAAAGTGGTGATGTGATGACATCAATAGGAATTTTTCAAATACAGATTTATTGGTATCATTGTCTCAGTTATTCTTCCATTAAATATAACCCATAGATGAATAATAGACAAAACAAGTGGGAGAATTAAATATCTATTGTCTATTACGTTGGTAAGAAAGATTTCCACATTTCCCTTTTCCCTGTTTGTTATTCTTTGGGTAAATATTTATTTGCATGTTTTCATCTGGAGTTTTGATTTCTTTTATGGACCTTTAATATATTAATCTATAAATAAATTATAAATTTCCATCAGACTCAAAAATCAAACCTTTAGACCCTGACTTACACAGCCTATCTGAGCCAACACTGACTTCAAAGGAAGCCTAATTTTCCAAACTTGACTTGACCTCTTCTGTAGAGTTAAACTCTAATTTCAACCTTATTTTTTGCTTGTCCTTTCTACTTGAAAAGCATGAGCATCTCCTCTTCCTGGAACATTCATCACCCTCATCATGCCATAGGTGGTGCTTCTGTCCAGTTTCCTAGGAAACAGAGTCTGGAGGAAGTTAAGATGCAGGGAGTTTGCTGGGGAGTGCGCTCAGGGTCCATGTTGTGCAAGGGAGGAAAGCAGCATTAGGCCCAGTGAGCAACTGGGCTGCAGTGTAGCTCAGTAAAGGCCTCAGGGAACCCCAGGGGGATCTCTGAAGTTGGGTTGGACTCGCAGAGTTGTCAGGAGTTGGGTGGAGGGAATCGGGCTCTCTGTTCTTCATCATTGATAGTTGTTGAATATAAAATGTTCTTGGAAGCGGTGTGATCTCAGCAATTTTCCTCATTTCAGTGAGGAAATTTCCAGAGAAGGCTCATAACTGAGTCTTCTTACCCAGCAGCACTTGCAGCAGTGGAGGAGTGTCCATCAGTCCTCAGGGAACTCTGAGAGAGCATCACAGGGTCCGCGCCAGATGCTTTTTCCTGTTATTTTTTAGATCTCAGCTTATATGTTACCTCTTCAGAAGGGTTTTTCTTGGTCACCATGGCAAACCTACAGTTACACCCTCTTTAACTTCTCTCTTTGTGTGGGTGGAACTTGTGACTTGCTTCTCACAGATACAGCAAATGCGATGAGATGTCACGTCTGTGATTCTATTATGTTGTCTAAGACTTTATGTCACCAACCTAGAGTGAGAAAGGAGGACTCTCACTGACCTGGAAGAAATCAACAGCCATGCAGTACACTGCCTGCAGAGATGGTCACATGGCACAGCATGGTGGGCAATCTCTGGGACATGAGGGCAGCTTCCCCCTGCCTGCCTCGGAGAAGCCAGGTCTCCCAGTCACACAGCCACAAGGAAATGAGTTCTACCAATAGTCTAGGGAGCTCGGAGGTGGACCCTGAATTCCAGAAAGAATGAAAATCAAAATCACAATGTTAGAATGTCTCTTGTTAAAAAGACAAAAGATTACAACTGCTAGCACTGATGGGGGAAAAGGGAATTGTTGGAATGTAAATTGGTATGGTCCTTATTGGAAAACAATATGGAGGTTCCTCCAAGTACAAAAAAAAAATAGATATGCCATATAATTCACCAATCCTATTGGATATATAATTCATATAGTACACAGTATATTTTCAAAGGAGATAATATCAAGAAGAGATGCCTGCATTCCTTGTTCATTGCAGTTTTATTCCCAATAGCTAAAATAGGGCATCAATTTTTGTATTCATCCATGAATGAATGAACAAAGAAAATGTGTTAGCTGGATGGGCATCTGGAGGTTCCCACCGAGATCCGGAAAGTAGGGGTAAGCGGACGGGGCTCACCTTCTAAAAGGTAGAAGGGGGAGGATTGGTTTAAAGGTAATTTAAAGAGACAGGGTACGTACCATGGGTAATAAAAACTAAGACTGCAACCAAATTCTTTGAAGTTATAGCCCAGGCTTGTCCTTGGTTTCTGACAGGAGGCTTTCTCAATAACAATGATTGGGATTTAATTTGGCAACAGCTTCGCAGGGCTGTTGTGTCCGCCAAAAACTAAAAAATAAATATTAAAAATTCTCTCTCTCTCTCTTAAAAAAAAAAAAAAAAGGCCTTTATAGTTCTTTGTCATCACTGAAAACAGGTTACTAAGGATTAAAGTCCCTTATAGGCTTTTTAGGATATTCATTCCCGTCTTCCCCCTCCCTACCCAGGCCCACAGAAAAGTCTTAACTGGCCTTCTCCAGAAATATTCACCATGGCTGGTGTTAGGACTATCAGAAAAAAAAAAAAAAATCCCTACAAAAAAGTTTAATGTAGATAAACCTCCTATTTTCGTGTTGCCCTGTTTTACTTGGCTACTGTCTGGAAAAAATCAGCACTCCAAAAGCTAGACACCTCCTTACTAGTTTTTCACAAAAATATGTAAACAAGGCCTCTGGCCTTGAGCTGGGCTTCATAGTGCTGACTACATTTCTAAGATAAGGAAGTTACCAACTGGTCTCCATGGTAACAGCTGGCAGGGGGAGGAAAGAAAGGGAAGAAAAAGCTCTCCCCTTCCCAGGTGTCCTTGAAGGGTTAACTTGCCCAGAACAGAGAAAAAAAAAAAAGAAAAAAACCCTGCTTTTTGTGAACTTCTGCAGACTGTGAACTTCTGAGTCCCTCCCCTTACATGCTGGGTGCAAAATTCTGAAACTACCTAAACTTGGGGTTCAGGGGGTTAATTGATTATGGCAGAGGCTGTGTCCTCTGAATCTGCAACCAAATAAGACTGTTTCCCTATCTTTGGTGCTATCTTAGGTGCCTTGCCTTGTCTGTCCCTACAACAATATAATTCTATACACTTAAACATTGTTCATGTTTTCATGAAATAGTAAACAGATGTGATTAATTGTGCAAATAACAAAATATCTCTTATTGAAATGGAATAATTTGCCTAAATTCAGAAATTTACACGGATTGGTTCAAAATGTGAATAAAGAAGGAATTAACAGATGGGAAAGAGAAATTAGAAGGTTCTAGGTATGGATTTAATAGAGGGAAAATGTGTTTCTGGATAAGAGAGTCTATGTGATTAAGTAAATAAGAGGGTTTAAGCAAGTGATAAAGAAGGTCTGTGTATGTTGGTTATATATGTAAGTTTTTTGAGCAAGTAATCTTGAAGGAATTAAAAATTATACAACTATGGTTAAACAACAACCTTGGTTAATAAAAATCATCAATGTAATTATGGTGCTGTTAATGTGTTCATATCTTCCAGGTATACAAGTCTGTAAGGTAGAAGCTTCAAAAGAACATTGTATCAAGCTGGTGTTCTAAAGTTGTATGGTAATTTTAGGCTCAAAAGAAAAAACATGTTGGAGATTTATTTATATCATTTGTGTTCTACAACTGGACTGGGTACGGCTATACATTCTTATCGCCGTCTATCTCAGCAGCTTATAGATGTGCAGACCCTATCTGGCACTATTAGGGACCTTGTGTTGCAAATAGGATAACTCAGTTCATTAAGGACCAGATTAACATTTTAACCTCCAAGCCAATACAGGTTCACTACCAACGCCTGGAGATGGACGACTCCGCCCACGAGGTGTACTTACGACCCATCCGGAGATGAGATGTAACTGGACAGGAGCCAATACCCGAGCCCTCCTATGTATGCCTGCTTTTGCCCAGGTCCCTAATTACCCTGCCGACTTGGTGCCTTCATCCCAGACCCTTACGTTCAGAAAGCTCCCTGGTCATAGCTATCCCACTGGCAAAGATGATGACTGGGATCTGCAGTTGTGTCCTGCTGGCCATGACATCCTAACTGAAAAGTGTCCGTTTACGTAGGACAAGAGCTGACCTTGTAGTACCCAGTGACGGGCAACTTCCACACCTTGGTGTCCTGTGTATTTTTAACCCTGACGTCCCTCGCCGGACTCGGCTCCGTTAGCCGGACGCGGCAGTTTCTACTTAACATGTTTTAGAAATATTTCCGTATCACTTCACGTCAGCTCCATTTTGTCTTTTATTTATTGAGTCACACTGTGTGGTATGGATGTGGGGTCATTTATTTAGCATTGTGTATAATTGAATTCAGATATGGAATTGCTAGAGAAAAGGAAGTGCTACATTTCGTTTTTATTCATTTTTTCTTACCTGAACCATTTTAATAATTTATTAAGTGATCTTCCCCACTCCTCCATTGACTTTTAGTATTCACTAATGTAGCACACAATAAATAACTTTCCTAAAACTTCCAGGGTTTTCTCACAGCCTGTCAAAGTTTCAGTGGTTAAGTCTGGCATCCTTACATTATTTTCCTAACCTTTTAGCCTCATATTTCACTAACTACCTCAGGTTTTGTTAGCAGGTTAATGGGGACATCTTCTATTCTCCAAGCAGCCCTGGCCATTTGTCTTCTGTTTTCTTATTCTCCCAGTCCCTGGAAAGCTGAGTTGGTCCTACTCTGTAGTTCCTGCTCTGTCATGTAGCCCAAATGTTGTCTTTGCTAGTGAAATATCTCTTGAGTTTCCTAGCTCTGTTAATTGTATTAATCAGCTTTTTATTTCTATATTGAAATACTTGACACAGGCTACTTATGAAGAAAAGGAAGTTTGTTTAACTCATAGTTTTGGATGTTCACCTCCTGACTGTAACAGATAGCAATGGGGCAGCACTCAGCAAATCAAAAGATTGTGTTTTAAACCAGGAGCAGAAAGAGACTAGAGACTCCCATAATCTCCTTCTAGGGCACACCCACAATAATCTAAAGACCTCCCACCAGGCCCCATCTCTGAAAGGTCCACACCTAAACCATCTTCAAACTATTCCAGCAATACATATATGGCTGTAGGTTTTTTTTCAGTTGTTCATGAGCACTTTAAATATTTGTTGTGTCCTTTAATTCTCAGAACATTTTGAAAGAGATAATATTGTATGTATTTTGTAGATAATCAAACTAAGAGATTTTAACTGTCTTTACACTTCATTTTAAGGAGCAGGATTGTAAAATGAATCCTTTTAATTCTAAGCCCAGTCATGGCTCACTATGCAATGGCTGCCTGTTCTGAATGTCTATAGTACTGAGATTGTGACAGTTCAGTCTTATATGATTATTCAATTATTATATACATTTTAAATATTTTTTATATTCCCTTCTAGATTATAAACTCCTTGAAGTCAGGAAACGTCTCTAAAAATTTCTTACCACTTCTTATCTCAATTACATTTAATTAGTGAATAAAGGAGGATTCAATTTCCTCTTGATTGTATTTAATGAGGAAATTTGTATTTGAATGGTCATTTTTTTCATCTAGGCAAGTGAAGCTCTTTTTGGAGGATATATGTCTCTAGTCCTAGGTTATACTGTGATGCACAGTATAACCTAGGACTTCCCTCCCTGTCCAGAGTCTATGGGCACTTAACTTCCAGCTATTCAAGCACATGGTTTAACCACTATTTTTACCAAAAGTTAACAAGAAGCCTGGATAGCAGATTTTTTAAATAATATCTGATAATGAGAAATCAATCTGAGAAACTCAACTTAGTTCTTAGCCATGTCTTACATTTAGTTACCTCTAGCAGATTGAAGGTCAAATCCTTTGCTGGGGACAGACTAGGGTGAGATCACTTGCAGATGCATGGGTCTCTCCTACTATTTTCTTTCTTATGGGATAAAGCAATGATCTTATTTGTATTCAAAGAAATCTGTAAAACCACCCATGCATGCTCAGGTACAAACTCACTTATCAAAATGAAAAGTGAAGATAATATTTGTGTATTTGCCTGAGAAAAATTTTATATGTTGACTTGTTTCATTCTCTTATGAATTCTAGGACATACAAAATATTGACTTTCCCTTATTTCTAGGCTCACAAGGTGAATAATTTGATAAGAAAAACTGATTCTAAGTGAAATTAAGATGGAGTCATCAGTTAATTACTGCTTACATCTAGACCAATATCTTATCTGTCTTTCCAGTCCCTAGTGTTCTGCCTGACAATTAGATAAAATAAATTGCTACAGGTTGTGACCAGGTCTTAAAGGTCAGGGCATGCTACACACAGTCCAGCAGGCCCCCCTCTTTCCCTTCTAATAGTAACATATTGTTTTAAACCTTTTTTCATTGTAATTTTAGTTAGTTCTTAAATGCAAAGAAGTTTTTGTAGAAAAAAATAATTCCATTTACATTGAAGCACATAAAACAAACAATGAAAGGGTCCATTGTTCCACTACTTAATTTCCATGAATAGTAGGTAGTTAACATTTTGTGTTGTATCTTTGCAGATGTGAACAAGTGTATATGTGTGTGTGTGCATATTTGTACTCTTTGAAGATGTTAATACTACTATACAATGCTTCAAATTATTATTTTCAGTGCAGAGTATAGTGTAGATCCCTTCCATGTCAATCATGTCTTCTACCCTCTGCTTCCTTCAGGCTGCAGGCTGACTTTTTAAGAGAGCTTCCTCTGCCTTGTTCATATTCATCATATTTACTTGTCCAGCCATCTGGGGAAGAGTGTGATCAAAGGTGAGGCAGTGCAGGTGGGGGTATTTGCATTACCCGCAGCTCCCTGGAGGGCTGTCACTTTTTGTCCTTTGCTCTCTTGTTGTAGGAACCAAGAAATGATCTTTCCTTGCGATAGGCTGATCACTTGTAATATTAGACGGTAAGCTGTAAAACAAAATTGAACATTTCTCTTTTAAATTATTGATCATGGAATAATACCAACCTCTGAACACTTCTCTGGTGATTTGAAAGAAAAGCTCTTTAACTTGTTAATGCAATTTCATTTCATAAGGATAACTAGTGGTTTCTACTGGCCTTTGTACTTAAAAAGTCATTTCCATAAATATCATCAAGTTGAGATCATTAGAACATTTAACAGATGCTATATGTAAGTGAAAGCTCATTTAACATATTCAACTATTTTGCCTGTGATGTATCAAAATTTCCTCTCCACTTATCTTGACTGATCGATACTGGAATGTTTTTTCTTTTTTCTTTCCACATACACATCCTATATCTATAGATATTTTTGTACATAAATCAGTGTTTCTTCAAATTAAATATACATTTTAGTAAAATTTTCTCATGACATCCTCTTGTTTTTAGATAAAGAGTAGAGAGAAAGAATCACATATTCTAATATGTGTTGAGAGAAATAAAAATCATAATTCAAATAAATGTTTTGATTTCATGGGAAAAAAAGCCTTTTTGATTTGTTCATTTGCATCTATATCTTTGTAAATTTACCTTTTATGAAATATAATTTTGTGTATCAAGGGCATAACCTTATTTTTTAATATTTTTTAAAGATCCCTCAAGGTTAGTTTTAGAAGATGTTCTGCCTTTGTAAAAAGGAATAAAAATAACATCCAGACACAGAATTCATTCATCACTCTAAGAAAGGGGAATAGAAAATTCTCTATTGTCTGTAACATTCCAGATTGAATACTCTACAGCTTAAAACCTGAACAATCATTGTGATTTCCCTAGGTATATTTAATTATTCTTACTATCCAAGTCAGAGAGTCTGGCTGGAGTATGCAGTTTTCAAATTGTATAATGGCTCACGCTGTTGGGATTCATGCACACCATGCCATTTCTCAAGGAAGTTCACACAACCAATAATAAATGCTATAATAGTCACATTTGGACATATTTTATTATTCATGTAGCTATTTTGATGATCACTTCTGATTCTCAATTTTCTATATCAAAACTTGCTGGATAATATTTTTTCTCCAGTTCAGAGGTTAGCCAAATTTTTCTGTAAAGGATCAGACAGTAAATATTTGGGCTTTTTGGACCAGATGGTCTCTGCTACAAGTACTCAATTCAGCCTTCTTAGTGGAACAGCAGACATAGACAATAAGCAAACACATGGGCATATCTGGGTTCCAATAAAGCTTTATTTACAAAAACAGGCAGCAGTTTTGAATTGCCTCATAGCCTGAGGTTGCTGATACCTGCGTTAGTGCAATGTTATTCATAGTAAATGGCCCATGAAATGTTTATTACCAGTCTAGAATGAGATATGGAGCTTGTACCAGGATGTAAATCTACACAACATTTCCTTTGTTGGGGAGGTATTTTTATGAAAAATATGTCAGTTGAACTAAATAATGCTTAGTGACTTTGCAGCTGATTTATAATCTCCCTCAAGTTCCTTTTCTCACTGTGTATGGCAACAGCTTTTTGGCCATCCTTGATTCACCGAACACATTGATAACTCTGCTAAATCCTTTTTTTCCTGCATACCGACCCCTGAAAATGGTGTAATTTATGATTAGGCTAAATTTAACCATTTTCTCCCAAAATAGAGAATAATTCTTATGCTACTTATTTTGGTGTTATTGTTGGAACTACCCCTCAAATGAAAGGCCCAAGGCAGGTATTGTGTTAGCTCTCACTTCTCCAGCAGCTGTTTGAGAGCTGTAAGAGCTGTCTCTTAGTCTTATGGGCATTCTCTCCTCTTTCCTTTCATTTTCTTCATTAAAGTAAAATTCCTGTGGTATTTACCTTTAAGGACATTAAACACTGAATCTTTAACTTTTATAGTAAATCACTTGTTTTTTTTTTTTTTTTAACTTTCATGTCAAATAATAACAGAAAGGACATTCAGAAAAGCTTATATGCATTTCTCAATGGCTCTTTTTATCATATCAAAACCATAGAGTTATGGGACCAGGGTTGTGGCTCAGTGGTAGAGTGCTTGCCTAGCATGTGGGAGCCCCTGGGTTCTATCCTCAGCACCACATAAAAATAAATAAATAAAATAAAGGCATTGCCCAACTACAACTAAAAAATAAATATTAAAAAAAGCCATAGAGTTAAAAAAGTTGTGATAGGTCATAAGACACATGTGAGAAGTGGTTCCCCTCATGGTTTAGGTAACTTGAGTAGAGTGTTGAGCAATGGTTGAATAATAGTCACACAAATTAGCAAGCTACTGCCTACAATCTAAAATGATTAGTGTGAACTTAATTCTAGCATTTCTAGCCTTCTTCAAACAATAACAGACATGAAATTATAAATGTGTGAAATTAGGAGGCTAAGTTCTTTTTTCCTTCAGTTCTTATTTACATGTGATAAAATTTGCAATTTAAAACCTGAGCTATTGGGTATTTTTTTCTGCACTACATGATCTTTCTCACTTAAGTTTAAAGTGGTTATACACTTTAGCCATTCAGGTTTGAATTTATGTCTCCAGTTTTTTTAACCTGTCAAATGACCATTTAAAATCAACTAAATTGCTTATACATCTAACCTGTCACCATTTTGAATTTTTTACAAATTGTGGAGTGGTGAATATTTTGTGCTATGCTGCAATGATTCTCTATTGCCAGCAAATAATCGTGTGACACAGATTGCATTTGTTTATATTCTTAAGAACTTATCCATATTCAAAATATGTAGGATTTCTTCTATGAGCAACACAACAATTTTCTCTTTCCTATAAATCACTCACAATATGTTGCAAATCTTAGTTTCATGTGAATTTTAGAGATGTGAGAGAAAGTATCTCAAAAGATAAAGTGTGGTTTGGTAGAGCCATATATTCATTCCTTCATTAAGTATTTATTGAACCATTATTCAGTGTTCGGAGTTTCTCTTTAAGTCACCTAAAGATAACAATTCAGTTTGATAGGACTTCATGGATGTGCTTTATAATTTAGATTTAGGTTTTCATGGCTTTTATCAATTTAGTCACATACAAGCAGAGATGTTTGATCATATTCTCTTTCCTGGCTTCAACGTTTCAAGCCTCTCCAGGGCAGAAATGAAAGATTATGAGTGTGCTACATTTCTATAGCTCTTTCATTTCTACCCCAACCCTAGCTTACTTTCATGTCTGCAATAAAAATTTTGATCCAGGTGGATTTATGTGAACATTATATTTTTCAGATTGACCTACCTTGTGACTGAATTTTGCAATGAAGCCTTATCAGGTTGTTATATACCATTGCAACTAGGCACCTTAAAATTAGATGGAAGAAACAGAATATGTTACTAAAGGATGTGCTGACTGGATAAAAAGTGGGTTTTACCTTGTTTCATATTTTTTGAGCACATAAGGCACTTTAAAAGTTTGCAAGTCTTTAAAGCATTAGCTCTAGATATTTCAAATGTGCTAAGGTTAGAAAGTGCAGTGAAATTTTAAAACATCATGTGAAAGAAATTCTGATATGCTATTATATTAAGGAAAGTAGGCAGAAGTTCAGGAACATGTTGGAAAGAAACTAAGAAAACTAGATTTTCCTGTTTTCATTTTCCTACCGATGGTAGTAAAATGATGGATAGATCATGGTCTTCCTATCCTAGGATGTCTACAGACTTATGATCATAATTTGCTAATAATTAATGTTTCTACTCTGAATTGACAAAATTTTGATGAAAATCAAAGAAACAGTGATTTCTTCAGTTCATTCAAATGAGTTGAATGTGCAATGTCTACAGGACAATTTGGAATTTGAAATAGCTTATAGGACTTCCCATGACTATTTTGAAAGGTGATATATGCACCAATTAAAAAAGCTAAATTTGGTTTGCATCTCAATCCAACCATTTACTGAGTGATCTTGCTTCGTCAGCTCTCTGCTTCAATCTCCTCATCTGTAGAATGAACAATATTGATTTCAAACCTTTGTTGTAAGAATTAAATATTTGATAAATATAAAGAACACAAAACCCAGTAGACATATAACAAATTTTCTTTCTTATTATTTTATCAATGTAATTTTTAGTATCATCACCATGCCTTTGGAATCTATGTTGAAATGGGCTGTGGAGTCCAGGGTTCCATGTTGGAAACCATTGCTATAAAGTCATAAACTTACTAAACTGAATTTTAATTTAGAAAAATAATTTAAATCAGTCAAATAAGTGTTTAAAAATAGCATTCTCGTTGTTTATTGGTAAAGTTATAAACTATTAGGCATTGTGTCTTTGTGATTAATTGAAGATAGTTTCTTCCAATCTGTTTTATATTTATACATTGAGTTGTCAAAGATAAATGAAGGTATGATAGTTGTATATTACTGATAGCTTTAAGTTTTAAATGCTATAGACTGAAATGCTATGTTTGTACAATGTATCCAAGTCTACCAAAGAGTGAAAATGTTTCTGAATTGTTTATAGTTATACATACTGTACAAAAGATTCTGGGTAAATAAAATCACGGAACAAGATAGCCCATGATCTAATCTGCACCATATTAGGATGAATTATAATACACTAAAATCTAAATTATGGGCTGTACTATGTGGTGTACCTCCACAAAATGTGATTCCGTAACACACGTTTGGTTGTTTATTTCACTTGTGATGAGTGACCTCAGGCGGGAAACTGTCTTTAGAGTAGAATGGGTTCTACCTAGAGAAACATCATATCTAAAAGGGGTTTGAAACTTTGTGTTCTATAGAAATGTGACAAAACTAATGTGAATTTAAGCAGTTATTTGGCTTTATTACATTTAGTCCTGATCTACGATGTCGACATATATTATTGAGCTTCAAAAATCTTAACATCATATATCATGAGAACAAAAATGTTTTCTCTGTAAACAACACCATTTTACTTTTTATTTAATTATATAGATTTGCTCAAGATCCACATTTTGACTTCCAGTTTTCTAAAATATATTGCTTTAAAAAACACTATCATAGGGGCTGAAGTTGTAGCTCAGTAGTATAGCGCTCACCTAACGTATGAGGCACTGGGTTTGATTCTCAGCACCACATAAAAATAAATTATAAATAAAGGCATTGGGTTCATATTCAACTAAAAAATATTAAAAACAAAATGAAAGACTATCATAATATCTTTCCTTAAGATCCTATAGAAAGCTGTGGATTTTCAAATGTTATATTCTGACATTTTCTTGTAGTAATAAAAATATTCAGTCTCTCATAAGCAATACTACTTTGTAGAACCTCATAGGAATTCTGATATTTACTTTGGAAACACTTGTGATTATAGAAAATATAACTGTATTCATTCTTAATGTAAAAGAAATCAACTAGGAGAAGTTTTAAACTTCCCAAGATCTATAGATATTGATTTCTTGAATTCTTGCTCTGTGGCCAAGAATATAGTCCATTTTTATAGACAATCCATATGTACTTCAGAAGTCTGTACCTATACTAATTATAGGTTTCCATTTTCTATATATGTCTGTTAGATTTAGTTTATTAAGCATGTCATTTAAATCTTCCATATCTTTCCTGGTTTTTTGTTAGCTTTATCCAAAAATTACTGAGAGGTTTATTATAATTTCCTAAGGCAGTATTTATCAATTTGATAAAAAGTAGATACATAGTAAATAAATCAACTTCTATTTACAGTTCTATCAATTGTTGCTTTATATACTTAAAGTTATATCATTAGGAATATTTGTTCTTGGAATGGTAAACTAAAGCTTTTAAAATTATAAAAAAAAACTTTTATCTTTAAGGTCTTTGTACTTTTAAAAAATTTACATGTTCATATATTGTTGCCAAGGAAAAACATGACACATAAACATGAAAAATAGTAGTTACTTTGAAAAATGCTTATGAAAATAATTTTATTCTCAAATATGTTGTGCAGTGCAGTCCTTAATGAAAGATTTATTTGGAATACCAAGTATTTCCCTCTTTTTTTCTATAGTAATTTTTTTTCACTTACTTACATATTGTTTCATTTAAAGTTGGGGAAACATGATTCATAAGGTGAATAGTTAATTTGTTTAGATTATGTTGGGGGTTTCTACATTAAAATTTATTGTAAATTTTAGACTCATGCATTTATTGGGTTTTAGTTACTGAATATAATATACTTCGTAAAATAGTCAATTTTGTAAATTCCATAGTTAGCAACATATTTGTTTGTGATGTTTACAGTGTTTGAATCATGTCTGATGAACTTGCATAGAAACTTCATTATATAAGAATTCCACAAATCTAATTCTCATTTAAAAATTGCATTTGTTCTTTTTAGTTATACATGACAATAGAATGCATTTTGACATATTATACACACATGGAGTATAACTTCCTGTTTCTGTGGTTGTACATGCTATGGGGTTACACTGGTCAGGTATTCACATATGAATATAGGAAGGTTATGCCCAATTCATTCTACTGTGTCTCCCATTCCCATTCCCTTTCCTTTCCCCCCATTTCTCCTTGTCTAATCTAGTGAATCTCTACTCCTCTACCCCCCATTGTGAGTTAGCATCTGCATATCAGAGAGAATATTTGGCCTTAGTTTTTTGGGATTGACTGATTTCACTTAGCACGATAGTCTCCAGTTCCATCCAGAAAATGCCATAATTTCATTCTTCTTTATGGCCCAATAATATTCTATTGTGTATATTCCACATTTTCTTTATACACTCATCTGTTGAAGGGCACCTAGGTTGGTGCCATAGCTTAACTATTGTGAATTGAGCTGCTGTGAACAATGTTATGGCTGCATCACTACAGTATGCTGATTTTTAGTCCTTTGGATATATGCTGAGGAGTGGGGTAACTGGATCAAATGTTGGTTACATTCCAAGTTTTCTGAGGAATCTCTATACTGTTTCCAGAATGACTGCACCAATTTGCAGTCCCATCAGTAATGTATGGGAGTACCTTTCCCCCCACATCCTCGCCAACATTTGTTGTTACTTCTATTCAAGAAAATTTCCCTTTTGACTGGAGTGAGATGGAATCTCAGTGTAGTTTTTTTTTTTTTTTAATACTTTTTAGTTGTAGATGGACACAATACCTTTATTTTATTTATTTATTTTTATGTGGTGCTGAGGATTGAGCCCAGTGCTTCACATGTGCTAGATGAGCTCTCTACCACTGAGCCACAGCCCCAATCCCCTCAGTGGAGTTTTAATTTGCATTTCTCTAATTGCTAGTGATGTTGAAAATTTTTTCATATATTTGTTGACCGATCGTATTTTTCTTCTGTGAAGTGTCTGTTCCGTTTTTTGCCCATTAGTTATTGGGTATTCTGTTTCTTTGGTGTTTGAGTTCTTTATATATCCTAGAAATTAATGCTCTGAGTTGAAGGTGGCAAAGATTTTCTTCCATTCTGTAGACTTTGTCTTTAGGTTCTTGATTGTTTCTTTTGCTGTGAAGAAGCTTTTAGATTGATACCATCCCATTTATTGGTTCTTGATTTTACTTCTTGCACTTTAGGAGTCTTGTTTAGGAATTCATTTGGTTCCTGAGCTGACATTATGGAGATTTGGGCTCTATGTCTAGTGTCTAGGTCCTTGGTCCACTTGGAGGTGAGTTTGTGCAGGGTGAATGATAGAGGCTTAATATCAATCTACTACATATGAATTTCCAGTTTTCCCAGCACCATTTGTTGAAGATGCAATCTTTTCTCCAATGTAGGTTTATGGTGCCTTTGTCTAGTAGGACATAACTGTATTTGCGTGGACTTGTCTCTGTTAATTCTCACAATTTGATTGTTATTGTCGTTAAATGTTTCATTCAATATTTCCAGGGATATTCTAGGTAAGATGGTGCACATATTACTAATAATATGTGTTTGTTTTTAAACAACCCCCAAATATATGTTAAGAATTTCTCATTTTTTTTCACAATATCAACAAAAATTATATGAATAATGATATTACACCTATCTAAAATAGCTAAATATTCCCATGCCTAGGAGAGATAAGGGTAATATAAGTGAGACTAATATGTTTTAATGATGATATGATACTGCTACAATAAACAGCTGAAATAAAAGTACTAGTTCATATATTGCTATTGAATTATAGATTAGAATATTCTCATCATCCTTACTGTTCCTTCACCATTCAAGCATGTCTTAAGAGTCTTATTCTCACTGTCACAAGAATACAATTGTTAAAAAATACTCCTATTTTTATATTGACATTTTTTTAAAAAAAATAAATGACAGCGGAATGCATTAGGATCCTATTACACGTATACAGCAAAATTTTTCATATCTCTGGTTGTATATAAAGTATATTGACACCAATTTGTGTCTTCATACATGTACTTTGAATAATGATGTCTATCACATTCTACCATCCTTGCTAATCCCCTGTCCCCTCCCTTTCCCTCCCACCCTTCTGCCCTACCTAGAATTCATCTATTCCTCCCATGCTCCCTCTCCCTACCCCACTATGAGTCAGTCAGCCTCCTTATATCAGAGAAAACATTGGGCATTTGTTTTTTTTTTCTTGGATTGGCTAACTTCACTTAGCATTATCTTCTTCAATGCTATCCATTTACCTGCAAATGCCATGATTTTGTTCTCTTTTATTGCTTAGTAAAATTCTATTGTGTTTATATGCACATTTTTTTTATCCATTCATCCACTGAAGGGCATCTAGTTTGGCTCCACAGTTTAGCTATTGTGAATTGTGCTGCTATAAACATTGATGTGGCTGTGTCCCTGTAGTGTGAGGTTTTTAAGTCTTTTGGGTATAGACTGAGGAGAGGGATAGCTAGGTCAAATGGTGATTCCATTCCCAGCTTTCCAAGGAATCTCCATATTGCTTTCCATATTGGCTGCACCAATTTGCGGTCCCACCAGCAATGTATGAGTGTACATTTTTTCCCCACATCCTCACCAATACTTATTGTTGTTTGTCTTCATAATAGCTGCCATTCTGACTGGAGTGAGATGATATCTTAGAGTAGTTTTGATTTGCATTTCTCTAATTGCTAGAGATGATGAATAAAAAGTACTCCTATTTTTAATTGTGAGAGTCAATTGCTTCAAAGAGAAAAGCATTTCATGAATACTGCTGTGTCACTTAAAAATATCAGCAGCCCAAATCCATATGCCTCAGAGAAGAGGGTTTATACCAGTGAGAGATTATAAATAAGGTCATCAAAGCATACATGCACATAAATTTCAAATCTCACCCCATGAAAGCTCTTACTTATAAAATAAGAGAATATATAGTTGTGAGGCATAAATGAAACAAGAAGTGATCCAGGATCTTTAAAGCTGGTTTTCAGGTCATTTCTTACCAATGAGAATGTGTTCTGACTCAGGTTGCTATATGTGGCATTTTTGCTATATCAATGACACAGATGTGAGCCATTTTTGCTATGACATGTTGTCATTCAGATGGTTGCATAGATTTATATGGCATCTGGCAGAGAATCATATATTGATAGATTCCTGGTTTGTTTGGTACAAACAATCCTAGACAAACTGAGTATGTTCTGCCAACTTTTTTTTTCACAGATTAGGACTCTCTAGGTAGAGAATACCATTAGTTTGTTTTCCAGAAGTGTAATTAGCATGATTAGAAGAAAGTTTGACTAAGTCAGCTTGTTTGTTTCTCAAAATGAACCATCTCCTTTCTTCTGCCACAAGAGAGATTTTGGATTGTAAACTCTTGTTTAATTCTTTTAACCCTAGGGACCAGGGTAGAGACGAGATTGGAGGTAAATTGCCTTCAGTTCCTTGGTTAGGTCTTTGTAAAGAGACAGTCTTTGCAATATCCTCTCAGTTGAATTTGGAGAGAATGTATAAGTTTTGAGGCATCAGATGAGCTCTAGGTATCATGGAGCTGAATATACCAGGACTTAGGGAATAGTCAACAAAATCATAAATTATCAGTGGTTGCCTGAGGTATCTTGTGGACCAGCCTGAGGATAGAATCATAGTTGTTCACACTCAAGTATATTGATAGAGAATTTAAGAGAGTTATTTTATTCATAATAAAGATGTGGATGGACACAGGTATGTGTGGGGAAACCACGCATGAAGCTACTTGAGTGGTCTTTTTACTCAGCCATGGGGAATTTAGTTCTCCCGTTGGAAATGATCCCCTTATTCCCATCTCTGCCCTTGTTCTACCATTGGGACAGCTCTTGTAGCTCCAGAATTGAGTGTAACCCATTGGGTGTAGACAGCCCACCTCCTGCCTTATTTGGCAAAGAACATTCTGTAGACAACCATTGAAGTTCCCTTTTATCAATAAACCAAACAGCAGGCTCTCTCTTGCTCTCTTCCCAGTGTAGAAGCTTGACCTCTAAGGTCAAAAACTGTTCCATCCCAACTTTTCAAAATTAGTTTCTGTGTAATGTGTGTGTGTGTGTGTGTGTGTGTGTGTGTGTGTGAGTGAGAGAGAGAGGGAGGGGTTCTGCCTTCTTTTCTTAGCTTTATTTCGCAGTCAGCTCTCTCCATGCAGAGGAACTCTGATTCAATAGCCCCTGCAGGACATGGGTGAAAAGTGTGAGTTCCTTTGATCTAGAAATCTCATCACTGGAATATGGGTATGTTGAATGTGGACTTGTCAGTTGGATGTCAAGGCAGGTCAGTATTAACGGTGGGATGCAATAGAGGTCGAAATGATAACTAGAAAAGGAGCATCATCTGGCCTTGTGGAGGGGCAGTGATGACCCAGGATATGGCATAAACAAGATTTCCTTGGCTCAGTCCTAGGAAATCATGTAAGGCCACTTGCAACTTTGGCAAAAGAACAAATAAATGATAGAGGGAAATTGGACGTGGAAAAAAGCTCAACATCAATAATCATCAGGGAGATGCAAATCAAAACCAAAGTGAGATGTCTCCTCTCTCCAGTCGGAATGGATATTATCAACAAGACAAGCTGACAAGTGCTGATGAGGACGTTGAGAAAGGACACTGCTACACACTGTGGGGGGAGTGTGAGTGACTACAGTCACTAGGGAAAACAGCATGGAGGTCTCTAAAATAATTAAAAAGAAGACTATCATATGGTCTATCAATCCCACTCCTGGATATATATCCAAAGAAAATGAAACCAGTTTGTTGAAGAGACATCTGCACTCTAATGTTTATTGCAGCACTTCACAATAGTCAAGAAATGGTGACAACCTAAATGTCCATCTACCGGGGAGTGGAAAAAGAAAATGTAACATAAATGTACAATGGAATACTATTCAGCCATAAAAGGGTGGAATCCTGTTATTTATGACAACATAGAAGGAACTGGAGATCATTATGTTAAGTGAAATAATCCAGGCACAGAAAAATGAATACCACGTTATCTTACTCATACGTAGAATCTAAAAATAAGTTGATGTTATAGAGGTAGGGACTAGAACAGTGGCTACCAAAGGCTCAGGAAGGTAGCATGAAGGGAGAAGAAAGGTTGGTCAATGCTACTAAATCACACACAGAAGACATAGGTTCTCATGTGCCGTCACACAGTAGGGTGACTGACTATAAATAAAAGAAACATAAATTTCAAAAAGTTAGAAGAAAGTATTTTTATCATCAAGGAATGATAAATGTTTGAGGAGATAAATATACTTACACTGATTTGAGTGTTCCACAATATATACACGTATCTAAATATCACTTGATATCCCGGAGATGTGTACAATTTTTACGTGTCAATGAGGAAGAAAAAAGAGAAAAATCTTTGTTATTAATCATGTTAACTTGACCATATTATTTAATTTTGCTGACTTGCAATTTCTTTCTTTATAAGGTGTAATTACACCTATTCGTGCAGTTACTATAAAAAGTAGATCTAATATAAGTGGAAACACCTTGCATGTGGCCTATCTATGTGTAGATCCCAATAAGCACTTGGAAAAGCAGAGCCTGAAGCAATGCTATTGATGTAATACTAGCCCTTGACTTTTCATAAGCTATTTCACTTCCATTTCTACACTGTGGCGAGTCTTGTGCAACCATTTGAGATTTTAAGTCACCATTTGCATTCTTCTGCTTCTGCAACCCAAGCATCGTGACAACCAGTTTTCAACTGTCATTAGAAGTAGGAGGTTCAGTTGTCAATGAGTAACAAAATATATCAGGTAACATTAAGTTTTACACATATGAAATACACTTGCGTTTTTGAAATTACTCCGAAGATCCATCCTCTTTATTAACATTGATATTTAATTATTTAAATTTATTACGGGACTTTTGTTGCTTTACATGAGAGAAAAACGCAAACACATTTGTGAAATTTTATTCATTATTCATTTATTCATTTTATTTTACAGGATCAGTGAAAGTCCTGGTATTGCAGGGCATGTGTGCATTTTCAAGAGGCTTGACTATCCTCAAATGTAATAAATAATACCTGCAAGCTATTTGGGAACACTTGTTCTCTTATGAGGTCAGGAATGTGCAGGTATAAAAGATGCAATATTTCCTTGGGGCATCTTTTTTAAGCAGCAACCAAAAGTCAACCAGTGTCTTCATTTTCAAAAGAAGTCCACTGAGGTTTGCAAATTCGTTTATGTCTGAATGCTAGAATGGGAGGCATGAAACTAATTAGAGACCAAAGGCTAAACTGCCACTTTGTCTTCTTCTGGGTACCCCACACTCGAGAAGCTCCATGACAGGGAAGCTTGAGGGGAACATATGGCTAAGCTCATTGCTGCTCAACAACAAATTAATCCAAAACAAAGCACGACATTTCTGTCGACAGTTTTTTGAATTTTAAAAATGAATCCGAAGGGAGAGGAGGAAGTTAGACATATTCTAAACAAAACTCTGAAAATTTGTAGCAACTTTCAGCAAAGTAATAAATCTGTTGGTTTCATGTTTTTCAAAATAACTCATCTGGACCTCAAAATCCACAATAATTATGCGAATTCTTTGGAATTTATAATTGTAAGAAGAAAAATGGGGTTCATGAAATAATGACATGGAGGAGCAATCCCTCATTTTCTCCCCCTCTCATACCTTCTTTTTCTTACATAAAGTGAAGACCCTAATATTAAAAATGTCTAATTTCCTTTATTTATTTATTAATATTAATATAAATATAAATTATATATTTGATTTCCTTTATTCTAACATCATCTGAAATCACTTCATCATTTTGTTGATTTTGCTTCTGACTTTCACAACACTTAACAGAGATCTTGTGGCACTGTAGAATGAAATGATATTCTGTTGGGAATAACATACCAGAGCAAATTGAACTTTATATAAATAACTCATTAAAAAAAGCACATGAGCACTTGGAACCTGGGGATCCACATGTTGACTGAGCTAGGTCCGTGATGTCTCCTAAATATCTCCTAATAATAAGCTAGTGGCAAATTTTGCTCTCTCTTCCCTCTTCCTGGCTTTCTTTGAAGTCAGAAGGAGCTGAATGTGTGTAATGGGTTTAGAACGAGGCATCTGTTATGGATGGCATGGCTATTGTAATCCAGGTTCTTTTCCCATGTAACAATTGGAGCATTTTGTCACGTCCAGTTTCATTGCCAGTCATGTCCAGATTCACTGCCAATCACAGTGATTTACTTTGGCGTCTGTGGGCTGAAACTACCAGGAACAGAGGAACACTCCACCAGTTACACAGACTGTACTAGAGGAACTGAAAGATGAAAACATTGGTGAGAAACATTGTCATGAAAAGGAACAGCTGAATTTCAAATTAAACACATTTGGGAGTTAATTGTATTTTAGATAAGTCATCCTAGGAGTTATGCTGCTATCGACTTGGAATAAGTCATGTTACTCAAAAATAATATTTAGCCCTGATTCTATTACTTTTTTCTTCAGATATTGAGATAAGAGTGGAGATCTATGTGATGTTGATAACTGACCTAAAATTGGTCTTAGAAATGAGAATAAAACTAAAATCCTGAAAGAAAGAAAATATTCTATGTCCATAATGACTTGGAATATATCTAAATTTTCTGTGAAAAATTATTTCTTGATTTGAACTGATATGGCTCTTTCACAAGAAGTGTTTAAGCCAATCTAACAAAATCCAGTGAAACATATCAACACAATTGAATGGTGTATATCTGGGAGATTCAAAAGAATCCAAGAATAAAAATGGAATTTTATGATATAAAACATCATTTACATAGAAAAAATTTCTTAATGATTTATTTTAAATTTGATCATGAATTTAAGAAAGGACTTAGACTCAACTCCACAGTTGATAAGGCTGCAGATATGTATAAACAGATAAAGAAGTGAATATTGAATGAAATGACATATTAGAAAAAAAATTGTAAGTTTTAGTCTTACAATGGAAAGTCATGCTCACTAAGCTTTTATAAATGAAGAATTCACTTTACAAAATCTATTTGAATAGGAAAGGAAGCAGGAGTTGTGGTGAGGGGAGGGGAAGAGGCAGTACTGGGTACTGAATTAGAACAAGATATATTCCTTGCTTTTATCTTTTATAGTTCTGTCAAAATGGATTCTAACATCATGCATAATTAAAAAACAACAAAAAAACTGAACATTCAACTAAACAAGAATATATGTGAAAGGAACCACATTATTAGGTATAACTATAAGCATTAAAAATATGTAAAAATAAGTGAAAAAAGAAAACTACTTGAATTTCTAGAGACCATCTTTTGGTTTTCCACAAAGAACTAGGGTTTAATATATCAATGTAACCAAAGTAGTTATTTCCTTAGGAAAATGGCTTAGAAAACAAAGGGAAAGGTCAAAATTATTCTGCGTTAAAGAAACATACAATGTCTGCACCACTGGAAAGGAGTCAGGTTTGTCGTATGCTTGGTAAAGTGATAAAACATTACATATTTTTTTTTAAAAGCACTTGAATATTTAATAACTATAGGATTTGTTCTAGAAAAGCATTTTAGAGTCACTTATGGTACCTTAAAATATTAATGTGCAGTGATGTAGCAAACAAAAAAGCTAATGTAATTAAAAAATAATTTACTGAGATTAAAAAATTAAGAGACATATATACAACGGATAGATGCCAATATTAACTTCAGAGCTAAAAATGCTAAAAATATGCAACTGAATAAAAATCTACATGTTAGAATGACATAGATGAAATAGTAAACATTTTTTTTTCTTACAAAAGTCTCAAAATGTTAGAAAATATGTACATATTCTAAAACCTTAGTAATATTAGGAAGGAAATTTTACTTGATAAAGGAAATGACAGAATTTTTAAAATCTGAAGGTTAACAAGTTATAGAGAATACAGTTTAACGAAAGGAAGTTAAAAATTTCTTTGGTTTAATCAACGAGCCACAATTTTTTTTTTTTACAGAATCTATGACTGATTGTCAAGAAGAACTTCTACCATGTGACTGTTAGGCCCCAGAATGCAAAAATGTAAGACTCATCAGAAAGTTAATGTAGCAATTCTTTTCTGGATCATTTGAAGAACTTGCTGCAATAAATGGAATAAAGTTCAATAGCACAAGTTTTTCCAACATATGTGAAGTAATTTCAATATGAAACAAAGAATGATTAGTTTCAGTTAAGTACTACAGAAGAACTTCACTAAACACACGTGTTCATAATGAGCTAAATACTCTCAATAGCAAAACATCATTAAAGTTCTTCATCCTATTTCTGTGTTTTTAAATTTTTTTTTATAAATTTTGGACAAAATTATATGACATTTCTCTATTACCTATGCATATAATTATATGTAAGTGTATACTTTAGGTTTTAGGAAACTTCAAATTTTGTGGCAGAATCCATTCATACATAACACCTGAAATTTTTTGTGTGTGGTACTGAGCATGAAACCCAGGTCTTGTGCATGCTGGGCATGCTCTACCTCTGAGCTGCATCCCCAGCCTGAAACATTTGACTATTGATCAGAAAATTTTGTTAGAAATAAGATTATAAAGAAGATGCCACAGTGGCACATAATTAATTATGAAATGAGTATTCTACATATCTCATCAAAATATTATTTTATGACTAAATCGACAATTGACTTTAATGTTGGCCAAGAATGATTCATAATCTCTAGGTCTAGTAGTCACTTATAATTGGTATTGCTACCAATATAACAAATGTACTGAATATAAAGTATAAATTATTAAAGTTTTTTGAAGACAAAAATTTGAATCCATCAATTGGCTAAACTTTCATAAAATTTTACTTATATAGGTTACTTAATATTTCTTTCTTCTTAGTAGAGTAAAATGAATTTTAGTTGATTCTCTTTTCTGCTTAATATTTCTTTCTTCTTAGTAGAGTAAAATGAATTTTAGTTGATTCTCTTTTCTGCTTATTACAAATTTGGAATTAATAGGGCCTATGCTATAAAATGTTTTATAAGACTTTTAAAGTCTTAGTAAATATGCATATGTTTTTTTCTATATACATCTAAAATTAAATTTTGTAACTTTCTAAGAAGCCTGCAGCCTTATAAAGCAAGAATTTCCAGTCTGGTTAAGATATGATTAAGATATGTTTCTCTCCAAGGGAACTACAGATTTTTAAAGAATACCAGGCTGGTTATTATGAGTGTGCTTAAGAGCTATGGAGTGATTTAGTGTCATGCAGTTGCTCTCTGTCTTTCCCTCTGGTTTTACAAATGAATTATTTAGTAGCAACTTTCTTTATGTCATGAAGATTAAATCTCCATCAAAATTGTCCTAGAGAAATTCTAAAAGGTCTGGGAAAATGGTTTGGCATTTAGTACACTGCTAGTTTTTCATATTAAAAAATGTTGCTTTTTTCTGACATGCTAATTTGTGTATTCATGTGGGGTGTGTGTGTGTGTGTGTGTTTGGAAGGAAGAATGAAAAATAACTAACTTAAAAGTGGGTAGATAGATGCTATTAATCCATTAGACATCACATTTCTTTCTTTCTTTTTTTTTTTTTGTATTTGCAAGTACAAAAGATTTTGGAATGTCAGAGTGAGTATGATTTGTTAGAGTTGAATACAATGATAGATGGTATATTTTTCCAGTATATGAAATTGAAATGCTAAATTATAAAATACTAAAAAGATGGTAATGTTGCATCTACTCAGATTGCAATATTTATTAGAATAAGAAATCTGATGACTTGGGATATTATTATCCTACTATGATTTCCAAAATTAACTTTAAATAATTGCCTAATATGTATTAAATGTTGAATCTTATCCTGTCTGGAAGACAGTTACTTTGATCATGAAGTCCCCATGCCTATACACAATAAAAAATACTTGCAAGCATTTCATTTTCTTCCAAATTAAGTTTTGTTTTTATGATTGATTAGCTTAAGAAAAGTGAAACAATTTTTTAAAATGTTGTTCTGAGTTCTACTTGAGAACTTTTTTGACATTATGGGTAATGTTCTCTTCTTATTAATAATTTTACAGTTATAACCATACTATCCTCTGCTATTTCTGGCTTTGTCAATAGTTTTAGTTGTCTACCTAATCTTATGGAAGATAATAGTGTCCAAATGTGAAATTATTTAACAAGTATTGCAGTTTTATTTAATGATCCCACATCTAAGGAAATGGAAGGTAAGAACCAATCATGGAAGAATTAACAGGGAGTAGGAGCTAGTCTTTGATCTCATATTGGCATAAACTGACATTGACTGAGTTTCCACACTTTGTTAATTGATTACTCACCTCATTAAATAGTTCCTTGTTGGAAAGAAATGTTAAGCTGTGTATTAGTGTTCTGTGGTGGTATACCTTCCTTTTATGTATCTCATTTGTGCAGTATTGTATGCAGTTGTCAAAATTTAGTGTGTATGAGGATTGAGATGATTATTGAAAAATAGGAAACCTTCAGTAAAGAGATATTTGAATTGTGTAGGTACTACAAAGTCTTTCTATCTGGAAGGAAACTGTCTGTAGTAATCGGATTTCTTATGGAAATAAACCCAAACTCATTTAATGTATAAAGTATTAGTAAGTCAGTTGATAGTCTTTTATAATAGTAGTAGAAATCACAATAATACTTATCAAAATATCATATTTTATTCAGTTTTAGAGACATTTACATATAGTATTTCAGAGATATAAATAATTTCATGGTAATTTACTCAATGTTTAACAATGACCCAAATGCTCAGAGGAGAAGGAATCTGAAGGGTTGGTGAGCTACACCAGGAACTGAATGGATGAATATAATTTGTGCTCTTAACTGTGATAGTACTTTCCCAATTTAGTTTTCCCATTCAAATTTTTATTTATTTAATATAAAACAGGGAAATTTCTCCTTAAATTTCTTAAGAGATTGTATAGTCAAGGAATCAGACTATACAATATGGAGAATCAGAAGAAAGCAAAATAATTTATTCCTTGAAGCAATAATAGAGTGACGTATTAAAGTTTCAACAATAAAGTTGAATAATTTTGTTGAAAGCCACAATAACATTTCATTAAAAAGGTCTTGCAAAAAAATAAAAACCTTCATTAGAATTTTTCCAAGTTAAAAAAGAAACAAGACAAAAGCATCCAGGAAGCTTCACTACAGAAAAGCAGGAAAACCTTGCAATGTCAACATCCAATTCAGATTTTAATTGCCTTATACTTGCAGCTATGTGTACAAGTCTGATAAGAACAAAGTATCATGTAATTTTATATTTTTTGTTATTTTATATTTTAAACATTTTTTTACTGTGCTTTTTTTCTTGTTTGGAGAAAAAAATAACATTATTAATTGAGTTTGAAGTGATATAGGAATATATATCTTGGTACAAATAAGAATTTCTGACTTAATAAACTGATCATTTTTATTACCTTCAGATGACATGATAAAACCAACATCCAAAGCCTTTTCTGTCTCCTGTTTCTTTAAAACTGTGTTGGAATTGCTGTAATTGGGGAGTTGTTTTTTATTCATGAGTAGAAAAAAAAACTAATAAGTTCACACTTATCTTATAAAACCAGGCATGAGAGCATGGTTTTAATATTAAATTCCTATTTTTACAATTATCATACATTAAATAATTATGACTTGGAACATAATTCTTTTCAATATTTAAACCTCTTTAGAGTCTTAATGCTCAGAGCTTGCTTTGAAGTCCAGAAAGCTTTGGATATAGGTAAGATGCCTGAGAAACACTATGAACGTGTTGTCAGAATAAAACTAGCAGAAAAAGGGGAAGAAATAATAGGGAATGTTCATTTTGTTTTGAAAGATTACCAGACAGTCATGTCAGGACAGCTAATCTGCAGTTGGTTTTGTATTCATGCTGTTCAATTACCCGTGGGATCATGGGACATTCCCAGTGGCTCTGCTACCTTTCTCTTCTATTATTGTTTTTATTTTAGAACTGTGATTTTGCTTTAAAAATATATATATACGGAATGCCTAACTCAGGGCAAACTATTTCACCCCATGCATCTTCTATTGAAATAGCTACAATTTATGGATGCTATAGATAAAGAGGTCAATCTGTTTTATGTAATGTGATATTCAGGCGATACCCTTGAGGTTTCAGGACTTGAGGTTTCCAGTCGTTGCTGTTTCCCTAAGAGCACACATGGATTTAATGCCACCTGTTCCTGGAGTCATGTCTGCTGTCTGAGTCCCCTGCTCATCTCTGCTACTCCCTTTAGCCCATCTCTTTCTGAAATGTCAGTCCTGCAACCCCTGCATGCCACTCAGGACTACGAAGTGGGTTGAACAGTGTGTCTTCTTTATTAGCATGGAGATTCACACAGCTCATACTGTGATGCTAAAGATAGATCAGCACCTTTGTTAGGCTTTCTTCTTGATATAATATAAGAAGAATTATCAATTCAAAAGAGAAAAGTTTGGAGAGAAGACAAAATATGAACATGGGCACTTGTCAGAAGTATTTTGTGTCTGGAATAAATATTTGCAATTTTCTACTCTCTTCTGTCACTGAGATGTGTATTGCATATGAATGTTACATTTGCATTAGCTAGTGTAATTATTGAGGTGCTTTTTCTCATAAAAACTTCTAAGTGGTTAATAAGAAATTAGGACAGCAAATATGAAATATGCACGTGTAGTTGATGACATACTAACTGTTCTCAGATAAAGTTCTAGAACTTTCTGGATCTTTCTTTGTTATTTAATGTAAATGGTAAATGCTAAAAAGCCTAACTAGAAATTATGAAATGGATGAGTTTGTGCACAGTGTTCAAATCATTTGTCTGAATGCTATAAATTCCTATAGATAACTGAAAAATCCAAACAGCTCTTTCACTGTTGCCCCAGTGGAAGATGGGATCCATCCCCATCCACAGTATGGCCTGGATGTAGAGACTGACATCACCAGTCTAAACCATGAGGGTATTAAGAGATGTATTACACATCTGAAGAAGATTTCTTGGGGAAAGCAGCCTGGGCTCCAAGCTGGTTTGAGGGGAGGGTCAGGCAATGGCTTTGGTTGTTACTGTGATTAGAGGGTAGGAAAGGTGAGCTTCCCAGGTGGGGCAGGGACTTGCACAGTTTGAACTTTCCTCTGACACTTACAGGGAGGAGCCCACTAGGCTTATCATTTCTCCAGATGTGTGGCAAGAAGAGAAGTAGAAAGAGAGGGCATAAGAGCTGTCATCAGTCATCCCAAATGGAATCAGACTCTGTTACAGCAACTGTACAATTTACCTTTTTAAACCCGTCCCTTGTTAATGTCATTCACCCCCACCTGCACTGTCACCCTTTGTCCTCTTACCGTATTATGCTGCTTCACTTATTTTCATTGAACATCATAGTTGACTGACACTGGAGTATACTTTGTTTATTTGCCTCATCCAGCTGAAATTATAACCTCTCAAGAACTACAGAAAACAGAACAGATACGCAATATTTTTTTAAAAATAAATGTCTCTCTGCTTTATCAGATTATAGTCTCCATGAAGACCAGAGTAATGTTTGCTTCTCTTACAATTTGTTCTAATGACTCAGTCTTCATACCTCCACAAATATTGGTGGAAGAATTCAGGGTTCAGGTTGCTTTGATATAGCAACTTTGCAAAATTCTGTTCTTTTAATTTCAATGAAGAGACTAAACCTATCTTTTAGTCTACAAGTCTTTGGAAGAAATAAGAACTGGGAATTCACTTCTGATGTCAAAGCAATGCTAATATTTTTAACGATTTCAGGATGATATTAGACATGAATACTCCTATATTCACAGAAAGCAACAAGAAATGTCTTAATTCCTAGAAAGCTGAAATTTCAATTTAAAATCAATTATATAAGTGACAGAATAGCACAGTTGACATCAGGGAAAATCTGCAGATAAATTCTGTTATGTGTATTTACTAATAAACCAAAATATAATCTGAGTATGGTAGCATAAACCTGTAACCCCAGTGACTCATGAGGCTGAGGTAAGAGGATCTCAAGTTTGAGCTTAACCTGAACCATATAGGGGGAACTTCTCTCAAAATAAAAAATAAAAAAAAACTTGGGATATAGCTCAGAAATTGAGTGCCCTTGGGTTTAATCCCCAGTACTGAAAAAAAAAAGAAGAAAAGGAAGAAGAAGAAAAAAAGAAAGAAAACAAAGCACCCCAAATATCTCTCTGACCTAATTTTATAACTAAATGAATAGAGAAATAGACACATAAATAGATAAATAATAAAATAGGTAAATTAGATGTTGCTATCTATGCTTTCCAGTCTAACTCACAAGAAAATACAAAAGAAGTTACAGCATTGAAACTAAACAATACTTTTTTAAAAAATTTTTTTATTCATTAAATGTTCAGAGACTGAGGCTGGTTATTTTCAGTTCTTCTTAAACATTTAGTTCACTCTAATTTGGTAACTGTTATTACAAAAGCATTTGACATTCTGCAGCTGTGCAATTATGTGTCTGCCAAACTCTGGATTGATCGCGATGCTCCCACTGCCCAGGAAAGGTGGCTCAGCCAAAGCTCCTTCCTGGTGTCCAGCCTTGGGTTGGTCTCAGCTGCCTGCGTTTTGCTAACCAGGAAAGGTGGGGAGCTGTAGGCTTTACAGACTAGCCTGTTGCTCAGCAACCAGGCCTTCCTCTTAGGAAACAGGTCAGGGAAAAGAAATAAGATGAAGGGGTGATTAAATGTTTGTCTGCCATCTCTGATAAAGCAGAAATCCTCTGAAGAGAAATTGTTCTGGACACATATCTTCAACTCCTGGGGAAACAAATTAATCTCATTAGGCAAGGGGTTAATATCTGTTTGTTAGGAATATTGTTTCCCTATCACCTGGGGGAAAGTTCTAGTGATTTTAAACAGCATTGAAGGCCAATTGTGTTATATCTGGTGAAGTTAGAAATTTTAGTATGGTATATCCAACATCTCAAGGTCATCTCAAAAACATTCATTCTTTAATGACAAGAAAGGATATTTTCTTTTATACAGTAGATTTGTTATTCAGTTATTCAGAAACACTTTAAATGTTATGAAAAAATCTTGTTTTTTTTAAATGACCTAATCCATTGAAACATCTCTCTTTTGATATTTGCTGATGTGTACTGATTGATAGTGTTTGTCAAGAAATAATCTAAAGGCAAAACTGCATTGCAGAATCTTGAATGACTCCAACTGAAAATACTCAAAACAAAAAATGCTATTTTTAAGTGAAATTTCTTGTATTAAATAATATGAACTTGTAATAACTATATACCACTTGGTACATATAGAATCCAAAAGAGAAAATTAGAACAATTAAGTTATTAGAATTAAAAATTTAAATACCAAATAGGAGAAAATAGAGACTATGTGGGAAAAAAAAAAACATAAGTCTTTAAAAATTGCCGATCAACACGCCTCTTAAGTCAAATTTTTTTGGTATGAATACATATGTTTATTTTTTTCTTGGCTGGCATAACTATATATGCTAAAAATCAACATTTGTATGTTACTTGACGGATATGCTATTCAAAAGGGACAGTGCTATTTTAGTTATTTTTCCAGTTAAGGTTATTTTAGTGTTGTCAGGAAAGTAAAACTGTTTTAAAGTAGGGGTCATCAGCAGACAGAAAATTTCTGTTAAACAAAATGAATTAGATTAGATATCTGTTGCATAATAGTGAATCTGTCACCAACAATATTGGACTAGGCACTTAAAAATTTAAAAAAGTAGATCTTGTGTTAGATGATCTTACCATAAGACAATAAAATAGAATTAAAAAGAGGGGGTCTATTAAGAAAGGAGTTCCCTCATAGAAAACAGCGAAATGTTAGCCGGGGAGACTGTGTGCTTATAAAGAAGTGATTATAACTCTGCTAGAATCTAAAACAATTTCTATATGATTATCTGTGCATATATTTGTTTACAAATCATCCATTTGCCTGCACTTCTGCTTTTACATGGCTAACAAAAGGAATATGAATAAATTAATTTGGCAATGATTTACTGATTTTAATTTTGTTTTCTCCACGGACAATCTTTTGGCTTTGAGAATAGAAGACAACTGACATATTTAAAACCATAGAAAAATACGGGGTGGGATTGATCCCTTTTATATTCATGATGAACTCATTATATTACAAATCCAAAATCAACCTCTGTTTTACTTTGTCTTTTATGAAATGGGATTTAAATTTCATCTAAATTTTTAATGAGGCATTGGACTAGTGTATGAGGTTTTATTTTTGAAAGCATTTTGGATCCTTGTTTCAGATAGTTATAATTAAGAATAATATTACTGTATGACCAATAATAATTTATATCTCTAATTATATATAATAAACTCATACTTCCATTTATATTTGTACATTTTATATATATTTTTGAGTCTAGCTGAAGTAGTTATAGTTCTTATGATTTTGAATAATGGAAAATTTTTAACACAGACACGTATTAATATGTATATATTTTTTGGTGGCCATGTAGATTTAGCTCAACTGATTGCAATTGTAACTTTGATTAATATTGCTATCTCTATATCTATCTTTAGAACAGGAACATTTTCAGTCACTTATTCTCACTGACTTTTCAGTTCTTGTGCTGGCAGTAAAACTCCTCAGAATCAGAGAGCAGAGGCATTCTACCCATTTTTAGAACCATTTTATGACCCTTTGTATGTTTTACTCAACTCCTATCATTAAAATATTGAAAAGCCACATTTTAGGTGAGATATAGCATTCCTCAAAACTCACAAAATTTATGACTAATTTCCCATAGACACTTATATTTTAATGTGACCCAATTGAGTTTAGATGAGGAAAAAAGTGGCAAAAATATGCTTATATTATTTAGATATAATGGATGTATATGATGTGGTGTGTGTGTGTAGGCGTGCACGCCATAAGCTCAGCTAACTTTTGCTGCTATGCCTGACCTATGGAATCTCTTGCTTCATAAGATTTCCTCACACATGTAACAGACTAGCAGTCTATTGAACAATTTGCATTTAAACGTGATAATCAGGAAGAAAAAGATTCTTTAAAATATAAAACTCAGATCAAGAATAAATTGTACATGCAAATGTGCTGATTTGGATGCAGAGGATGGAGTCTAACAGTGGGGCAACTACAGAAATTAAGGCTAACGCTTTTCCTGAGTGCCCAGTAATGTTGAATTACAATTGAATACCTATAGAAATAAGTGTGACATCCAAATGGATACTAAATGAATATATTATGCTCTGTGATGTTTCACTGAATTCTAAACGAGCTCAGAATGATGACATACCGAGAGATGCTCAAGTACTTCAGACACACTCAGTCAAATGCATGTAGTTAAATAAAACTCCATGGAATGTTCCTTACATAAAATGAGTTTTTCCTATTCAGAAGGAAAGTAGAGCAATTTTTAAAATTTTTTTTTGCCTCATACAGTCTCACTACAAGTAGGAGTTTACTTTAATAAACTTGCTTTGGTTTTTAGAGAAACTCTTGCAATTTGGAAGTTACTTTGCAATTCTTTTGAACTCTAATACACTAAACTTGCAATCTTGCCTTTATTGTGCCCTGTAGCATTAAGTAAACCACAGGCTCTGTTTAATCTGAAAAGCAAAAGTGACTGGTGTAAGTGGACTAATGGCAGGATACTCTCATTAGCAATAGGCCTTCCAGGGAACTGGGCAATTGGGATATTTTGATTAGTCAAATGTTCTGATATGTATGATGTATACAATTATCATATCATATATATGACATATATACATATGTATATGAACTGGGAAATTGGGATATTTTGATATATATGGTATGGAACAGTTAAATGTTCTGAGATCTATCTATCTATCTATCTCATATCCGCACACACACATATAAATAACAAATTTATCAAAGAAGTATTAAATGTTGTAGAATTAGGTTGCTATATTGCAATAGAATACACTTATATTCCAAGTTCCTATTTCTTGTTGGAAGGTGTAAATTCATGATTATGAAGAAAATTTCCAACAGAAAACTCAAAACAACCCATCTCTTTGGGATCTTTCCTCTATCAGTAGTTTGGAGGAGTAGATGGCTGGGCCCAGGGCTCCCAGTGAGCTACAACTCAACCCATGCCATTAGTCAAGTGCAAGACACAGCTGAGGCAGGGAAGAAAGCCAGGAGGAGCCTGGAATTGACACTAATTCAGTGGTGCTGGTGGAAAGAGAAAAGAGGAAGAATTTAGGAAGAAGGAAATGGCTTTGAATTTCATCTCTCTCCATATTTTCACCAAAGAATCAAATCCAGAAAATTCATAAGATGCTATAAATTATGATTCTGCCAATCATTTGCTATAAGAGCCTGATGAGTTCAGCATACCACCCTATACTTTAGTTGTTTCATCTGTAAATTGAAATTAGCTTGGTGGACAATTGGAGGTTTAGCATTAACATATATGAAGCAGATGATGCAAAGTTTACTTAGAGAATACATGGTGGTTGTTACTATTATTCAGCTGGGTCTCCTAAGGGACCAGTGCTCAGGACCTGGCTGGCCTTGAGAATGGGGAAAACGCCTCGAATGTGATTCTGCCACCACCTGATCTCATCAGGCAGAAGATTCTCTCAGTGCAGGCATTAGTCCCTCACCCATTTAGACTCAGCTTTTATTTATTTATTTATTTATTATTATTTTTAAAATTTTATTTTAAAAATTTTTAATTAATTTTTAAAAATAAATGACAGTGGAATGCATTACAATTTGTATTACACATATACAGCACAATTTTTCATATCTCTGGTTGTATACAAAGTATGTTCACACCAATTCGTGTCTTCATACATGTATTTGAATAATGATGTTCATCACATTCCACCATCCTTGCTAACCCCCTGCTCCCTTCCCTTTCCCTCCCACCGTTCTGCCCTATCTAGAATTCATCTATTCCTCCCATGCTCCCCCTCCCTACCCTACTATGAATCAGCCTCCTTATATCAGAGAAACCATTCAGTATTTGTATTTTTGGGATTGGCTAACTTCACTTAGCATTATCTTCTCCAATGCCACCCATTTACCTGCAAATGTCATGATTTTATTCTCTTTTATTGCTGAGTAAAATTCCATTGGGTATATATGCTACATTTTTTTTATCCATTCATCTACTGAAGGACATCTAGGTTGGTTCCACAGTTTAGCTATTGTGAATTGTGCTGCTATAAACATTGATGCGGCTATGTCCCCGTAGTATGCTGTTTTTAAGTCCTTTGAGTATAGACTGAGGAGAGGGATAGCTGGTCAAATGGTGGTTCCATTCCAAGTTTTCCAAGGAATCTCCATACTGCTTTCCCTATTGGCTGCATCAATTTGCAGTCCCACCAGCACTGTGTGAGTGTACCTTTTCCCCCACACCCTCGCCAACACTTATTGTTGTTTGTCTTCATAATAGCTGCCATTCTGACTGGAGTGAGATGAAATCTTAGAGTTGTTTTGTAGACTCAGATTTCTTCAGGATATTCTGAGGACATTTTTCTCCAGATTTGGATGTTAACTTTCCCTCCTCACTCTCCTGTTCCCTTTATCACCCTTGTTCTTCTCCGTCCTCCTCCTCTTCTTCCGCCTTTTACTGTTTTCCTCAGGGGCCACGGCCAGTTTTCATTTAGTACATCAAGCTACTAAATTAAAATTTCCCCCATTCAGATTTAGTATGGCACATAGGCAGTTTGGGATTCCAGTTAACAAAGAACAATTGATAATATGATGCTGTGGCCTCAGGTTTCTGTACAGGGCTCTTAACAAAAGTGTTGAACTATAAATTGCTTCATGTCTAGTGACGAAGACAGCACTGTTGAAAAAATGGAGAAAAATCATCTTGATCAGACTGCTCTTTTTTCCCCCAGAGAACACATAGATGCTGCTCAGAGAAACTTCTGGTCCCCTATCCAGTGAGTCCCCTGAATGTAGCAATAAAATTCTGTAGAGATTCTTAAAGTGAATGAGGAGAACTGTTTCTCAGGAGCAAGAATTTTATTTTCTAATTTGAGCTTGTTGACAGAGAGTCACAGTATTAATTCTTTGTATTGAAAATAAACAGAGAGGCATAAAAATTTGCTAATGAGACAAAGCAATTTCTTCCCTATTCTTCCCATTAGTAAAGTTGAAAGGAGTCAGGTGAATCATCTGCCCTGAGGGCCTCCCTGCTCCCAGTCTTTAAGATCCTTAAAGGCTTGATACTCCCAGTGGAGAAGACTCTGTTCCTCTTCTGTGCTTTCTCCTCTCTTGATATTTAAATAACTTTACCTTTGGGTATGCTTTTGCCACTCTGGAGTGGGCAGACATGATAGCTCATGTCTCGCTATATATCTCGTGATGGATTGGGGAACTGGAACATGTCAGCCACAATCTTCCTATTATGGGAGAAGAGGTGTCAAGGGGTTTCTGGAGAGAAGGGCGAATTCCACTTGGGGCCAGTGGAGTCCTTTGCTTACATGATGTTACAGAATTTCAGCATACGACAGACAGAGGCATACCCAGAGGTTTATTTAGGAAAGTAGATACAGTCAGGGGAAAACATGGGTGTGTTAGTTAGGTTTGTGTCACTGTGACCAAAATACCTGACAAGAACAACTTGGAGGAAGGAAAGCTTCTCTCTCTCTCTCTCTCTCTCTCTCTCTCTCTCTCTCTCTCTCTCTGTCTCTCTCTCTTTTTTTTTTTTCTCACAGTCCCAGATGTTTGGTCTGTGGTAGCCTGGTCCATGGTAGCCAAATCCATTGCTCTTGGCACAAGCTGAGACAACAAATCATGGCAGAAAAGTGTGTTAGAGGCATGCTGTTTTCCTTATGGCAGTGAGAGTGAGTGGTGTGAGGGGTCTGCACACCCATACCTCCTCCAGTCAGACCCCACCTGTCAACAGTTCCCACCCAGTTAGTCCATTCAAATTAAGATCAACTGATCAGCTCTTATATTTCATTTCACATCTGAATATTCCTGCATGAGCGCAGGGGCTTTGGGGGGACACCTCATATGCAAACTATAACAGCAGACAATCTCAAGAGAGAGGGAACTTTTGGAGTAATCCAAGAAATAGTCAAGAGAGGAAGTGGGTCATCTCAAGAGTGTTTTTTTTTTGTTGTTGTTGTTTGTTTTTTTTTGAGGGTTGGGGAAGGGAGGTCCCAGCTCTTTTTTAGCAGGAAACTTGCTAAGGGGTAGGTATGAGGAGGAATATAGGAATTATATCAGTCTGGTAGTTTTTAGACAGTTATGGTGGCCTGGTCAATCTCTGGATCCTTAGGATGAAATGGTCTCCATTATCTAATTAGTAGATAGCACTGAAAAATTCCCTAAATTATAGGTTTCTAAAAATATTATATCTTTCTAATTATTTATTTAGAGGGTTAATTAGTAGTACATAAGGAATGGATTTATGATTACCTTTAAGATTTACAGATTTCCTAGGAATTTGTGAGTGACGGACTTGGAAGAGAGACTGGCTTTGGAAGTGACAGGTCTAGACAAATACGTTTCATTTCTAAATTAAAATTCTATTTAATTGTCCTTCATGTTTCATGATAGCTTTCTCTTATTCCTTATTATTCCTTATTCCTTCCTATTTTTTTTTTTTGAGATGGAGTTACTAGTAAAACTTCTGAAAATCAGAGAGCGGAGATGTTCTATTCTCTTCTAGAACAACTTTCTGACCCTTTGTGTTGACTACTTGACTCCCATCACTACAGCTCAGAGATGACGCATTCTATGAGAGGTACAGCATTCCTCAAACATCACCTACTGAAGAGAAATGTCACCAAACATGATGAACACACAAAAGTTGACTTTATTCATACTATTTCCAGCAACAGCAGGGAGAGCAGAGGCCGAGTCTAGATATTCAGCTCTACTGAAACAGTGAAGAGTTGGGAGCTGAGGTGAAGGGACATAGGCCACCAGTGTTTGCCAATACACCTTAAAGAGAAAGTAAACTTTCTCCCATCCTTGTGACAGAACATAGTTTTGCACGTTGGACAAGTCAGGGACTTGCCCACTGAAGTTGGGCTCCTGCCTTCTCATAGAGACTGGCATATGAGGATAGTACCTTCCTTTATGTCAAAGATGGCTCCCAGGACCTTGAGAATGACATTCCCAGGCTATAAAAGTGTTAAAAGGCTTTAAGAAACATTAACATTTCAAAGAGGCAGGGAAAGCATTTCTAATTATAAGTTTTCTCAAGTAAATGCTCTGAGAAAAGGTGTGTTGGGGCCTAAAGTCAAGTAAAGCTGACAGGAAGTTTAAGTCCTTCTTGACACCAAACAGAAGTGATTTCCCTTCAGTTCACATAAACCTAGGGACACTCTATATGAGAAGTTCAACTTATACCATCAGATGGCTTGCGTTTTTCCCGTTTTCCTTGCCTAGTATGTGAAGATTTTGGCTTACTTAAAAGCCAGTTTCATGGTGTTTTTATTTTCTCACCTTTATCTCTAAAATAACCCAGAGAGCGCTTTCTCCAGTTAACAGCACAGTGAGTCCCACTAGCTCTTTGGTTATAGTGCTTTCCACATTAACTTGCATTCCAAATGTTTTGGTTCACTGCTGCTGTCCCTTGATAAACGTTTGCATGATATTATTAGAATTTAAAAGTTATTTTATGTTAAAATAAGAGCACATGGGAATCAAAGTCATGTAGAAATTCCCATGTGTGTAAACAACATCTTGGATCAAAAGATACTAGAAAAGTTTAGGAGTGGGTTTTTACCAACAAAAGTACTGTTTCTGTGAGACACTACTGCTTAAGCAGACTTAATAATTTATTTGGTCTGTTTTGCAATTTTGCCATTGTCAACTGAATTTTGCAATTACTCGAGGTTCTGTTATTTCATGAAATGAGTTAATGATATTGAATACAGCAATTGAGGATCCGTATTTTTAATTGTAAATGGCAAACCTGTACCTTAGTGGTGACAACAATCTTAAACAGGTTATTTTTTTGTTTTTTTCTTTCTTTCCAGATAAAATCCAATTTACCAGCTTTTAATGTTTTTTTGTTTTATTTTTGTTTCTTAATTGACAGATAAATTTTATGCATTATGTAAAATATATTTTGAAATATGTATACATTGTGAAATGATTAAATCTAACAAATACATTACCTCAATTCATTATCATTTTGTAGTAAAAATACTTAAGATCACTCCCTGTGATTTCTAAGAATCAGATATATCATCATTAACCATAATGACCATGTCAGTTACATTTTCTAAAAACAGAAATAGGGTCAAGAACATGAATCCAGGATAGTATTCAAAATGATTTATAACAATTATCTTAGCCATCTTCATAAGCATCGATGTGTTAATAATGCTGGAATCTGGGCATTAATCAGGTGACATTATTATCTTCATTTTGCTGCCAAATGTTCAATAAGGAACTTTATCTTTTAGATGACTGCTAACTCTCTTTTTTAATGCTCAGTTATTTCTAAGTTTAAAATCACTATTTTATATAATATTTTAATGTAATTGTTCAATCATAGTTATGAGATGTAATCTTACAAGTCTAAAATTAAATGAATGTCTGATATGACTTGAATGATTTTTGTGTTGCTGAATCGATCAGTCATTCCTCAACAAAAAACATTACATTTGTTGTTGTATTTTTCTACGGTAGCATTTATAGCAAAGAATGGAGCCATGGCCTGATAAAATACATATAAAGGAGAAGTTTATACATATGAAGTTAAGTGTATTGGCATTTAGTATATTTCAAAAGTGAGTGTCCAGAAAAGCAAATGAGAAATAGAAGCTGTTATAAATTATTTAAAGTCTAGAAAATTTTAGATTATGTTGGAGATTTAATCACAGTAGAGATCATGGTGAGCCAAATTTCTTCTCATTAGAAATGGCTTCATTCAGAATTCAAACTATCCCAGTCACAATAGCCTCTAAAAAACCCAACCCAAACCAAACCAAACCAAGATAAACCCTTGGGGATCAATCTAACAAAAGAGGTGAAAAACCTGTATAATTAAAACTATAGAGCTCTGTATAATCAAAACTATAGAGCTCTAAAAAAAGAAATTGAAGAAGACCTTAGAAGATAGAAGGATCTCCCATGTTCTTTGATAGGCAAAAATAATATGTCAAAATGGCCATACTACCAAAAGTGAAATACAAATTTAATGCAATTCCTATTTAAATTCCAATGATGTTTTTTGTAGAAATAGAAAATTTACTTGGAAAAATAAGAGGCCCAGAGCAGCCAATGCAATCCTGAGTGAGAAAAGTGAAGCAGGAGGCATCACAATACCAGAGCTTAAATTATACTACAGAGCTGTAGTAACAAAAATGGCATGGTATTGGCACCAAAACAGACATGAAGACCAATGAAACAGAATAGAAGGCACAGAGACAAACCCACATGAATATAGTTATCTTATACTAGACAAAGGGGCCATAAACATACATTAGAGAAAAAGATAGTCTCTTCAACAAATGGTCCTAGGAAAACTGAAAATCCATATGTAGCAAATGAAATTAGACACCTATATCTCACCCTGCAAAAAACTCAACTCAAGTGGATCAAGAATGTATGCATTAGACCAGAGACCCTGTGCCTACTAGAGGAAAAAGTAGGCCCAAATCTCTATTATGTCAGTTTAGGAACAAAATTCCTCAACACACTCCTAAAGCACAAGAAATAAAATCATGAGTCAATAAATGGGATGGTTTCAAACTAAAAGTTTCTTCACAGCAAAGGAAACAATCAAGAACATAAAGACAGAGCCTACAGAATGGGAGAAATCTTTGTACCTGCATCTCAAATAGAGCATTTATCTCTAAGATATATAAAGAACTCTAAAACTTAACACCAGAAACAAGACAAAACAAAACAAAATGACCCAATCAATAAATGGGCAAAGGAACTGAAGAGACAGACACTTCACAGCAGAAGAAACACAATTGGTCAAAAATATATGAAAAAATGTTCAACATCTCTAGCAATTAGAGAAATGCAAACTAAAATTACACTGAGATTTTGTCTCACTCCAATCAGAATGGCAACAATCAAGAATACAAATAATGACAAATGTTGGTGAGGATGTGAGGAGGGGTACACTTATACATTACTAGTGCAAATTAGTGTAACCACTCTGGAAAGCAGTATGGAGATTCCTCAGAAAACTTGGATTGGAATGACCATTTGACCCAGTTATCCCACTCCTCAGCATATACCCAAAGGACTTAAAATCAGCATACTTCCGTGACACAACCACATCAATGCTTATAGCAGCTCAGTTCACAATAGGTAACTGAGCTATGGAACCAACCTAGGTGCCCTTCAACTGATGAATGGATAAAGAAAATGTGGTATATATATACCCAAAGGAATATTACTTGAATGGCCATAAAGAAGAATAAAATTATGGCACTTGCAGGGAAATGGATGGAACTGGAGACTATCACACTAATAAAATAAGCCAATCCCCCAAACCAAAGGCTGAATATTCTCTCTGATATGTAGATACTAACACACAATACGGGAATGGGAGGGAAGAATAGAAGTTCATTAAATTGGACAAAGAGGAATAAAGCAAAGGAGTGATGGGAATAGAAATGACAATAGAATGAATTGGAAATAACTTTCCTATATTGATATATGAATACACAACCAGCATAACTCTACATCATGCACAACCACAAGAATGGGAAGTTATATTCCATGTATGTATGATATGTCAAAATACATTCTGTTGTCATGTATAACTAAAAAGAACAAATAAATATTTTTTTAAAAAGAAGTGGCTTTATTCATTGTACTTACTTTTATAGCAAGGTTATAATTTTACTTAAAAATTTTTACCTTGTCAAAAATATACACAAACTTGCTAATGTTGAGGTTTGATTCAGGGTTTGGATTGGCTAAAGAAGCTGGCACCTTGTAATTTGTCTCTTCCTTAAGACTGGCAATTGAACAGGGTCAAATTACTCTTTGATATGTGAGGTCTGAATTAATCACAGAAATAGACTTTCTCTAAGTTAGAATCCCCTTTCACTTCCTCCATATCTTTCCTTCCCTGCCTACTTCTGATGTTCTAGAAATATTGTAGGCAGTCCTCTGACTTTTTATGAGAAAATTTTTAATTTCAATTTTAAAATTATATGTATTATATTTTAAAATAATATAAGCATATTCTGAATTACCTGAATGACCACATTACAATTTAATACACTTAGGCCATTGCAGGGCCCATATCCGTTTTATTATGATGATTATTATTTATTGTGGGGATAAAACATGTTAAAAACAATTACTGTCTTAAGCATTTTAAAGTGTGCAATACAAATTGTTAACCATGTATGTATTTTTGGGCAATGGATTTCTAGAACTTTTCATCTTGGAAAACTGAACCCCTGTATTGATTGAGCAGCTCCCCTTTTCCTACCCCCACCCCCAGGCCCTGGAACCTACCATTCCATTTTCTAAGAGTTTAATGATTTCAGATACCTCACATAAGTAGAATCATGTTTTATATTTTTATGTTTTTGTGAATGACTTTTTTACATTTTACCTAATGTCCTTGAGATTCTCCCATGTTGTAGCATATGATAAAATGTGTTTTCTTTTTGAAAAGAGAATAATATTTTGTTGTATCTAACACACACACATACTCCTCACATATTTTCTTTACTTCTTCTTCTGTCAATCTCTTGGCTATTTGAATGATGCTCCTGCAAACATAGTGAGCATATATCTCTTTGAGATCCTGTTTTCAATTCTATTGATTATATATCCAGAGTTGAGATTGCTGGATCATGTGGTCATTCTAATTTTAATTCTATGGTCATTTAATTCTATGATCATTCTAAGTTTTTTTTTTTTTTTTTTTTTGAGAAACTTCTATACTGTGTGCCATAGCAGTTGCATCATCATTTTTAAATTTCCACCAAAAGTACAAATGGGTGGCAATTTGTCCAGATCCTTGTCAGTTTGTGTTATTTTCTGTGGGTGTTTTGTCTTTGTGTTATTGTTTGACCCTGGCCATCCTAGCAGATGTGTGCTATTATCACACTATGGTTTTGTTGTGCATTTTCTTAATGTGAGTGATGTTGCTCATCTTTTTCATATGATTGTTGGCCATTCGTATATCTTCTTTGAAGAAACATCTGTTCAAGTTTCTTGCCTGTGTTTTTTTTTTTTTTTAAATTTGTATCATCTTTTGTTGTTTTGTTGAGTTGTAGGAGTTCTTTATGTATTCTAAATACGAACTCCTTATGAGATATTTAGTTTGCACATATTTTCTCCCATTCCAAAGATTGCTTTTCTACTCTCTTGTTTCCTACCCTAAGCAGAAGTTTTTGTGTTTGGTATAGTTCCATTTGCCATTTTTACTCTTTATTTCTTAAGCTTTTCATGTCATATCCAAGAAATAAATGCTAATATGCAGTCTTCTGTTAAGAGTTTTATACTTATAGTTCATATGTTTAGGTCTTTAATCTTTAATTTTGAGTTAATATTTGCATACGGAGACTAACTTCATTCTTTTGTGGTTTCTCCAATGCAATTTTTTGAAGAAACTGTCCTTTCCCCATTGTGTATTTTTAGCATCTTTGTCATACGTGATTTGACCACATATGTCATGTTTTATTTCTGGGCTTTCTATTTGGTTCAATTGGTCTGTAGGACTTTAGGCCAGTACCATACTGTTTTGATTATTGTAAGTTTTGTAATGTTTTAATATTAGGAAAATGTGTGGCCTCCAAATTTGCTATTTAGGACCTTTTGATATTCCATATGAATTTTAGGATTTTAAAAAAATTTCTGCAAAATAAAAATGCCATTGGGGTTTTGATAGTGATTGCATTAATTTCATAGCTCATTTGGAGTTACTTTGGACCTTTTGACAATATTACATCTTCCACTATCACAGATGCCTTTTTATTCATTTGTATCTTATATTTCCTTTAGTCTTTTTTTTATGGTTTTCAGAGCACAGGTATTTAATTTTCTTGCAAAGTTTGTTATTAAATATTTTATACATTTTGGTGGTATTTAACTGGATTATTTTTTAAATTTCCTTTTAGACTACTCATTGTTAGTTTATAGGAATCCAACTGATTTTCTGTGTTAACTTTTTTTCTGCAACTTCACTGAATGTTTTTATTTGTCCAAAATTTGTTTTTGTTTTGTTGTGTATGCATGTGTGTCTATGAAATCTTTAGGATTTTTTAATATGAAAGAACATGTCACCTGTGAACAAAGATAATTTTGCTTCTTCTTTTTCAATTTGGATGTCTTTTATTTAATTTTCTTTAGGCCTATAGTACTATGTCGACAAGAAAGCGTAAGAGGTATTCCTGACCTTAGAGGAAAAACTGAGTTTTTTTTTTTCTATTGAATGCTGTTAGGTGTAGGTTTTTGATATATGACCTTTATTAGGTTGAGGTAATTTCCTTCTATTCCCTTTTGCAGAATTTTTTTCCCCCAGTCATGAAGAGCTTTAATTATTGTCAAATGCTTTTGCTAAATGAATTGAGATGACATTTGGTCTTTGTCTTTTATTCTATAAATGTGTATTTCATTGATTAATTTTCATTTGTTGAATTGTCTTTGCATTTCACTTGTACCATAGGTGCCACTCATTTGTAGTTTATAACCCTTTTAATGTACTTTTGAATTTGGTTTGCTAGTATATATATATTATTTTGTGGGCTTTTCATCTATATATGAAGAATGCTCATTTGTAGTTTTCTTTTCTTGCAGTACGCTTATCTTATTGGATTTTGATGGTAATGCTAGTCTCAAGATGAGTTTAGGAGTGTTCACTCTTCAGTTATTTGGAAGAGTTTGAGAAAGATTGTGTCAATTCTTCAAGTATTGGGTTAAATTCTCTAGTGCAATCATCTGATCTTATACTTTTCTTTTTGGGAAGTTTTTGGTCACTGATTCAATCTCATTATTAGTTATGGATCTTTTAACATTTCTTATTTATTCATGATATAGTCTTAATAGGTTGTATGCTTCTAGAATTTATCCATTTCTAGGTTGTAAGATTTGTAAGGGTCCCGCGAAACGTCGGAGAAAGAGACCACCAAGTGACCACTCATGCAATTGGCAGAAGGGGGATTTATTGAACCAGCATGCTGGGGCTCCGTGCCCACTCAAGAAGGGAAAGCAGCCCAGAGCCCCGAGCAGGTGCTGAGGATTGCTTAAGTACACTTTTTGGGGAGGGCGGAGGGCTTTGTATACATCAGAACAAATCATCATGAGGCGCGGGAAAATTGAACAACAACTCCTAAACATGATTAGTTCATTCATTGGCGGGAACAGGTCAGACTGGAGTGATAGGTCATTCCTAAGGAGAGTACACATTCAAACTGATTGGTTCAGGCCCTGCAAGGCCTGCGTACAACCACACAGACCCCTTCAGTTATTAAACAACCAGACAATCAGGGGAAATGTTTACTGGGCGGTTCTAAGCATTGTCTTAACAGCTACCGAAATTTCAGGTTTTGCAGGTAACATAGAAACCTAACAATACCTCCTTTACATTTTAACTCAGACCTTGCAGCTTAGAAACTTTTACAACATCCGGTATTTTACCCTTTAACTTTTACACTTTAACTTCAATTTCTTTTACCCTTACAGATTATGAACCAATAATTGTTTATAGCAGTCAAATATCTCTTTTTTTCCTCCTCCTGGGAATCCCATATTTGTCCACCAGTCATTTTTGTGGCATCCCATAAATTCTTTAGCTTCCTTTGCTTTTCTTCATTATTTTTCTTTTTATACCTCTTACCTGATAATTCCAAATGATTTTGTTTGATTTCATATATTCTTTCTTTGGCTTGATTAAGCATGCTGTTGACTATTCCTTGTGAATTTTTCTAGTATATAATTTTATATTTTCCAGCTCAAGGATTCTATTTTTTAAAAATTTTTTATAGCAGTGAAGCCAGATTTAAAGTTAGGTAGTCAGTGTAGTTAGATAAATCGTGTCTAATGCCAAGTGAAATCTAAAATGGAGGCCATGCTGGCAATGATTCCGGGAAACAGGACAACTCATGGAATGTTAATGAAGTCCTGAAAAGGCCCTAGGCCAAAGTCCACCTCAAAGAAATGTTAATGAACAGCCCCCAGCAAAAAGGTGCTGACTCAGAAGTCCTTCCTGACCAGATTACTTCTTTGGCCCACCTGTGTCCCACCCCTCGGGCCTTCCCACCTACATTCCATCACTGAAAGAACTATAAAAAGGGGAGACAACATCCCTTCCACGGATTCCACATTTTGGGTCCCCTTCTTCCTCCGGGAGAAGTCTTTTCTGCTGTCCTTTAATAAACTTCTAATTTTTACTCTGACCTTGCCTCGGTGTGCTTCTTTGGTGTTATTCTTCAACATTGGGGAAGCAAGGACTCGTCACCGGTCAACAGCGGTAACAGCAGTTTCCCTTTGTTGATATTACTTTGTTCATTTATAGCTTTTATGATCTTGTTCACTTCTCTGTGTTCTGTAGCATATTGGGTTTCATTCTTTGGTAATTCATCGATTTCCATTTCTTTAGGGTTGGTTGCTGGAATTCTATTTTTTGATAGGGTCATGGTTTTCTGTTTTTTGTTGTGCCTTATTACTTTATGTTATGATTTTTACTTTTGATGAAGCAATAATCTCTTGAAAATTTTGTGTATTGGCTTTATATAATGGAATTCCTTCTCTCTTACCTCAGTTGTAGCTTCTAGAAACCCAAAGGCAATGTAGTGCATACATAGAAAAGTATATAATTTTTCCTGGAAGGGTAAGGTAAATCTTAAAATCAACTCAAATCACCTGGATCAAGTAAAATTTCTATGATGATATATATGTGTATTCAAGTAAATAGGAGGTGGAAGCTATAAATATCCATCTGTTAGATCATGTCAAAGTTTCCTATTATATTTTTGAATAAAAATCATTTGGTTTTAAAATAATTTCAAGAGTGAAGAATGAGGATAAAAAATTACAAACCAGTAATGCTGCTCCTGGCCTGTGGGGGCAGCTGAACTTAAGATTGCTCCTGTGAATTTCCAGGGACACCAAATAAAACAGACACACACTTTACCTTTAAACAAGCTTCAGGACAGCTTCTCTGCTCTGGGCCTCAAGCTCCCCAAATGGGATAGTCAGGAGAGGCTGGCGAGACAGAGAGTGAGCACCTTTGGATGTGGGCTTTTATTGGGAGGGCCCTCCTTCTTAGAAAATTCCATCCAAAAAAAGGTAAGAAGAGGAGGAGTTACAAGGGACATGTGAGTGTAATTCCACCTAAGGGCTTTAGGGCAACGCCCATGTCTGAAGATGAAACTTCTGGTACCTAGCAATGTCCACATCACTAGGAGATGTGGTGATGGTCAAAGCCTCTCCACTCCAGGATGGAAGCTATGAATCATTCAGAGCTGCTCCCCACACAGTAATATTTTATCTTCATTGACAAATAAGAAAATAATAGAGTGCCTTCAATATATAATTGCCACGTACACCCAGTAATGGTTGCAGTGATTCTTTGGGTATGGTATGTACTGGCCCACTGTCTCTAGGCTGAAAATTCACCTTTTTAATCTGCTTTGTGAAAATCGACCTGACCCCTTTTCTTTGCCAGCTGGCTCCCAGTCTTTGCCAGTTCAGTGTGCCTAGCTTCTCTGGTGTCTGACTTATTCAGTGCAAGGTAGCAGCAGGTTCCCCTTGTTATCATCTCCTACAGGTTTGTAGTAAAGTGCCTCTGCTGAGACATCTCCTGTGTATAGCTTCACCTGGATCTCAAAGGACATATTTGTAATAAGTTATCCTGATGGAATACTACAGTGGTTTCTCTATAAAATGAGCCGTGGCTACAGGATCTAAGTGTCGGCCCTGTGGAATCCCTTTTTTGAATGTTCTTTCTCAACCAGAGAGGTAGTTATTGTTCTTTGTACCTGCTTATTTTGGATTTTTAAATTTCTCTTTCCTTCTTACTATTCAATATTATTACCCCAATTCCTTCCTATAGTTAATAATTTCTTATACTAAATGTATGGAGCAGAGAACATTTAGGAATAATTGTTTTCTCTATCCTTTTTGAACCCATATAATACAGTAGTATTTCCATACACATATGTACATTACATCAAATACAGAAAGCTGGGGAAAAAATGGAATTATCTATGGCATATATTGAAATCAAAAGTAATACTATAGCCAAAAACTAATATGCCAAAACCATTGTTCACATTCTGAATTTTAACTTGGCTACAGCAAATTACATTTTCTATTATGATAATGATAAATTAGTGTTGTTAGTTTAAATTTTATCTTATTTTTATACTATTTTAAAATATTTTATTTTTTAGTGTTGTATAAATTTATTTAAAAACCAGGAATTTATTTGATTATTTATTCAAATAATATTAAAGTAAAAAATAATTTATCAACATTGGTTATCTGTTCCTATATTTTTTACCTTTAAATTGGCTTCATACCTGTTATAAATTGCAGTTTTCACCAAAATTCCTAGGTTGAAGTCCTGACCCAAGTACCTCAGAAGTGATTTTATTTGGAAATAGAATTATTGCAGATATAATTAGTTAAGATAAGGTCTAAATGGCCTGTGGGCATTAATCCAATATGATTTGTGTCCTTGTAAAATGGGGAAATTTGGAAGTAGGCATATCTTTGGGGAGAGCATGATATGCACATGAAGGTGATCATCTACTGGCCAGGGAGTGTGACCTAGAACAGATACTTTCCTTGTAGTCCTAAGGAATCTTCCCTTGCCAATATCTTTATTTCAAATGTCTAGATTTTATTGTGAGATAATCAATTTCTGTTGTTCAAGACATCCAATTTGGAGTACTTTGTCATAGTAGGTTTAGTACAACGTGACTGGAGTTTTAAAAATATATATCTTTATTCTCTTCTGCAAATTTACTCAGTGTTCTTGGAGGTTTCTAACATATTTACTTGCTCAGTAGAAAGTTTTGTGTGCATCTATTTTTAAACCTTTATACTCTTTCCAAGTTGTTCCACGAGTTTTCTCATAATATTATTTATTCAACTAACTAGAGCTGGAAAGTATCTGATTTAAAATAGTCTTTATAATGTCACTTCCCTATCTGCCCACATTTTTGCTTTTAAATATTTTGGAGAATCAAAAACCCTAGGACTAAATTGGCCAACATAGAAAAAAGTTATAGAATATATGAATCTGATAGGTAACTAGATTGTAATGACACTTGTGTCGAAAGAATGCAAAATAAAATAACTTGCATTCTTATTCTCATAATTGGTATAGTACTTACATAAGGTGACTGTCTCTTCTTGTGTCTCTTCCTTTCTTTCTGTCTAGTTATTGATGCATTTTCCTTATATTCCCTGTATTTTTCTTATCAACAAATATTCTTCCTCTCAATTCACATTTTTTTTTCCTGGAAGATGGTAATTATTTAATTACATGTTAGCAAATTTCTTGCCTATCATTTGTGTTCTTAGACTAAAGAGAAATGGCGAGAAGTCAAGAAATCAATAATACTACCAGAAAGAAAAAAAATATATCTCTGGATTCAATCATTTCCTATAAGTCTTATTTGCTTTTTTCTATAACTAATGAATGCGGTATGGAAATTTTTCACACTCTAGCAGCAACCTGGGTGCAAATCCATTTGCAGAAGGCCTTGAATAAGAATAAAATTCAGCATGCATTCATTTTAAATGCAAATAGTGGAATCTGAGTAGGACAAGAGTGTCAGAGTGGAAGGGTCTGTTTTCAGGCCTTGTAGAAGGCTGTCTTGGTGACTAGGAGGCACAGCATCTTATTTATAAAAATAAGTCTGCAAAAAGTCTGCCTACGCTTGCCATTTGTTGGATGGAGAATACACCTTGAAAAACCTCAGTTTGGGGATACTGAAAAAATTATTAGAGGGAGAAAAGGATAACAAAAAACTATGTCTTTACAACAAGGGAGATATAAGTTATATTCTTTTGAAAGCTTTTTTGATATTCTGATAAGAAACTTTCTAGAATATTTTTAAAATAAAAGGCAGGGAATAATTTTTTAAGTTTGAAATTAAAAAAATATATATCTAGTGAATTCTGATTTTTATTAAATTGTACATCTTAGGTTTTATAATGATAATTTTGCAATCATCTTTCCCCACAGGTGTATTTTTCTCCAGCACTTCTCTTGATTATCATAAACTTTAATAAGTAGAAAAGGCTAGGGAATATATTGAAATTCAGAGAGAAAATTAATTGGAAATCAATCCTAAATAATATAGCTCCATTCTAAAAGTAGAATCTGTCTTCTTTCTCAGCTTGTGTATATCAGGGTAAAGTGTCACTGAAATTAGTTTGAGAAGCATGAGGTTGAAACCCTGCTCTGGGCAAAGATGTCCCTGCAGCTACTGCTGTGAGTTCTGTAGGGGGCAGACCCCAAGGCTCTGGTGCTCAGCAATTAAGCTTAATTGGCTAGCCAGCCTTCCTTGGGGGATTGTGGAGACACCTAATTAGCAGCAAGCAGTTGATTTTCCACCAGGGTACTCTTTCACTTCCTCTCATATTTCGACTTTGAACTGAATGAAAGTTTAGAGGTGAAATTTCCCCCTAATGGTGTGAATTTTGATGTGGAGTGATCAGGTAGGAGGGTCCTCTCACCAGGATGGAAGCATTTGCTCTCATTCTGAAACACTTGTGTGATTCCCACTGAGAGTGCCTTCTGGAGATTAGCAGGCAAGATTCATGTAAGAGTTTAGTCTGTGAAAAGTGTTTGTGCTAGTTGTTTCTCCACCCATGATCTCACTCTCTTAAGGTGTTGGAACAAGGAAATAGACAAGAGAGAGGCTAGTTGATATTTTACAGAACAATATTACAGTACTTTGGTCAAACTTTGACATTTTTTTTTCCAAATTATTGGTATACAGAACAAGAAATGTATGAGACAGTTTTTCATTACTATAGTAAAATCCCTGACCCAGGATACTAATGGTTTATTTAGCTTACAGTTTTAGAGGTTCAAGGTTCAAGTTCAGGTGGTTGGACTGGGGTATGAATGCCATCTGTTTGACCTCTGGTAAGGATGGCTAGTGTCATAATATCACGGCAGGAGTGCATGTGTGTGTAAGAGGTTGCATTGCCAAATATGTCACAGAGGGAGACTGGAGTATCCCCTCCACAGATACTTCTAACGACCCAAGGAAAACCCCGAAGAATGCCTATCTCTCAAAATTTCCACCACCTCCCAATAATACAACCTTGTATCACAAATCTTCAATCACATTGGAACCTTGGTAGACTCAAACTGTTAGTAGCTATCAAGGAAAAGTGAAATGTATGGTAAGGTCATAAAGTGTTCTTTAAATTACTCTACAGTCCTTCTTGAAAGTATCCTGAGTGGATGAGAAATCAAAGGGGGACAGTTAATCTGTGGAAAATAAATAAAAGCAAGGGAGCTATTTGCAAATCAACGTCAAGAGAAAAGGATTAATGAGACTAACGCTTGATAGGGTCCACTGAAGTTGACGTGGCACTAGGAATTCTGGCAATAGGTGTCTCTGTCTGTCTGGGAAGGAGGATTCCTTTAGTAGCACAGGTGCACCAAGCTAACTTCTGACCAGCTGTTGATCCCAGTGCCCACATTAACATGGGATTGACTTGTGGATGAAGCTTCTCTAAATAGGAAGGCCACCATGACAGTGACAGAGAGGACCAACTAAGGTCAAAAACTATACCACCTGACCTGAAGGTGGAGTTAAACACCTGATTGGCCAAGGGTTCTGAAGGAGGACCCCAGTTTTCAAGTCAACCATTAAACAGTGATCAATTTGGAGATAGCATTATCTCCTTTGTCATTCTCTGCTTGGGGAATGGCCCGCTTTCTCTCTTGAGAGTGCTCTCTGTTTAAGTCTCATTTTGCTTTTACTTTACTGTCACCTCACTTTCACTTTATAATAAAGTTCTCTTGCATGGCTTTTTGTGTCTGAACTTCAAATTTTCTTTCATCAAAACACAAGAACTGAGGTTTGGAGTTTCAGATTCCTGCTTTCCTGTGAAAAATCCATTCCCAAATCATAGCAGATTACAAAGTCAAGGCACTTGTAATCATGTCAACCACAATCATAACCATTTTAGGGTTTGCAATGACCTCATTTAGAGTTTGCAAGAAACAAAAGATATGTCCATCTTCAGGTGATTGTGTTTTCTGATTCTAAATCAGATATTATAAGACTATTTAAAATGTGTTTACTGTATATCAAGTACCCTCTCATTTTTCTGCAAAAGGAAATCATCTTTCTTTGGAGTTTATAACTTGCATATAAAAGAGGTCAAAGAGATAGAATGTTTTGGTGACTATTCCTATATTAACAAGATTGCACATAATATTTTATTTAATATCTGGAAGCAGAAGATGTTTATTTATTTCTAAGGCATTTCAACCCTATAGATATTTTCTTTTAGCAGAAAATTTTGATGTTGTTTTTCTAGTGCTTAAGCTCCTTCAAGAGCTTGCTTCTTACCCCAGCAAACAGAATCTTAGCTTCTTTGCGAAGCTTTATCTGAGCTCTCCATCTATGTCCAGGAGCTTGATGGATTCTTCCTTGAACTCTGCCCTTTTCTTTTAAAAGTATATATCTCTTGGGCTTGTTTAATTTCCTCTCTGTTGCTAAACTGTACAATGAAGCAGGTATCCAGTCTACTTTATTCATTTTTGTAGTCCTTAGAAATCAGCTCATTGTATGCCTCATAGCAAGTATTCAAGAAGGATTTCTGGGAGGTGTGAATATTAATATCTCTGACTGGTGGCAACAAAGCAAAGCCATAAAGAAGAATCTCTATTTCTCCTTTGGATGGCCACCTACAATCTTGGCTTATTATGTGGGACTTGGGGAGAGAAGCGGTAAGATTTATAGGGATGCCATACTCCACTTTCAGAGTCAGATTTAGTAACGGGGAGATCAGCAGATGGTAACATAGACAATTGGCCCAGTGTTGGGTTTTCCTAAACTTGTGGTGATTTCTCCTCCATACTTTTTTTTTTTTACATCTTTTCCCTTGTCTGGTTTTATTATTCATTTGAATCTCACTTTTTTTTTCAGATTTCTTTTGAGGCCCTTTCTGTTCCAGGAAAACATGTGTGTCCCGTGCCCACACACACACACACACACACACACACACACACACTCACTTTATCAAACTCACCTCTGCCCCACCCTGTGTGATACATCTGTGGGGACTTCTTTCATTGCATTTTTGTACTAGTTTCCCTGTAATGTGATTCAGTGAAAGTTCCATATTATTTAATTCATTGAGAGAAGTTCTTGTTTCTTACTCTTCTATCAATCGAATGTTTGATAATTCGATATCTCTTACATTAATTAATGGTCCAGAGGATCACATGAATGTCTGGACAAATGGATGTATGGATAGATGGATGGGTGGATGGATAGGTGGATAATTGCATGACTTAGAACAATAACTTCCTTTTCCTATTGTCTTGTCAGCTTGCATTATTCTTCAATGTTGTTCACACAATAAATATAAAGATATTTCCTGTTTTGTGGAGCTATTTGTAAGGATTGAAGTGCATATAGCATAAATCTAAAAATTAGAGCAATAAAAAAAACAGAAGAAAGTTCAGTGTCTTTTGTGTCTTTTTTGATTACTGTTTTCCTCAAAACTTCTTGCTGTAGTGCATTTAGTGTACATGTAAACTATATCTATGTACTAACCAATTCATGAGTTGATAAGGAGCTATCCTGTGTCACTTTTAGTGGAAAATATGTTTATTTTGAAAATTTGTATAATGCCAGAATTTGGTATTACCTCTGATACACCCAGATGGATTTAAACAGAAATAAGGTAATTATGTTGATGTCCTACTGCATTGGGCTCTCTGGAATTTAACAACACAGTGAATAAGACTGGCTTACAAGTGGGCAACCTTGCTCAGCTGCATAACTACAATATGGAACCGCAAGTGGTGAGACAAAACTACAATTATACATGGTAAATTTAGGATTTAAAGTGGTGACTTCTTGAGAGAAGACAGCAAACAGTGGATCTGGGAGCAGCGAAGTTTCAGTTGTGTCATCTCACTTGTAACACATTTTAAATGCAATCTGTTTAACCTAAAGTATTACTGTCTTTAGAAAATATATGCCTCTTTTCTAAGGCATTCTCTTATTCACTTGTAGGCAGCCTGCTGATGAGCTTCCAGGGGGAAAATTCTCACCTCACACAAAATAATATACTTTGGCATATTTTTATGCATAGTTTCTCCTCTAACAAAAGATGACTGTTACCTTTTCTGTCTACTGTTATATGAACTCCTATTCAGGGAATGGCCATCTGCAAGGTCAAATGTAGCTCTCTATACATAATCCACACAGCAAAATATCTCAATGTTTTTTCCATGTTCCTTGAAATAAGAACTTACTTACATAAGTACTAGTTAGTTTTTACTTTTGGGTTGTAGGAGACAGTTCTCCATGGGCCTAACATTTCTACCCATTTGCCAGTAGAAGCACTGATTGCTTTTGTTCTAGAATAATTTTTTAAGGGTGTTGTACAGCAAACAGCCTTGGAAATAAAGTGTCTTTCTCCACAGCAGAAGATAGACATGTTTGCTCTTCACTAGAAGAGATTCAAATTCCCTAAGCGTGGACTTTCTTTCTTGAAACACAAACCTATGAGCATGTAGCCTATATACCAGGGCTTCTGCCCATCACCTTGTGGAAATCTGGGCTTGTGGATACTGATGCTCTGACTACTATTACTAGTAGTGCACATTACTAAAAGTAATAAGTGTCACTACTGCTGTGAGTTATAGCATATTTTGTTTCAGATTTAGGAGGCAGCGTGTGCTTCCAGTATCCATGAGATTATAGTAGGTTAACTTGTTATCTTGAAGTGGTATACATCTCCAATACTTTACAACAAGTGAAGGTCACATAAAGTAAGATATATTATTTTAAACACTGTGATATAGAATTAATTAATTAATGCTTTGATTTCAATCCATACTTGTAACATGTTACAAGCTCCTACTGATGGTTAAGTTGCTCTATGATAAGTTTAGAATACTACCAAGAAGTGCTTCATTATGATATGGTATGTGCATTTATTCAGTGTTATAGCAAGGGTAAAATTACATTTGCATAATGTATTACATAGATCTCCAAAGCCAGTACACTGCATTTTTTTTGGTCAAAAAGCTGCTACTTTTCAAAGCTTACCATTTTAATCTTGAGAGAAAAGTAATCTTTAAGTTTTGCAATTAAAATTTTTCAGATAGTTTCTGTCATAAATTTCTTCAATTATTTTCTTATATTTCATGTCCCTAAGAAATTGTGTTTTTCCCAAGTCATGTATCTGAAATACTCACGCTTAATAAAAAATCTGTTTGTTTAATGCATACATGTTTATATATTAAAATTAGATAATTTGTATGTGGTTCATTTTTATGAAACATTATTAATTTATGTTTATTAACATTTTATGTTTTAAATTTTTGGAGTATTCTTAAATCTTTAAGAAGTCTTGTTTCAACAGTGATTCTGAATAACTAATAGTTCATAATGTATGTACATCAGGCCTGAGGGCATAGCCTAGTGGTGTAGCACTTGCCTAGCATGCTCAAGGCCCTGGGTTTGATTCTCAGCACCATTAAAAAAAAAGAAAAAAAAGGATAGCAAAATTATTATTCCATAAAATTAAAATTTTCATTCAGTACTTACATGAGGCTTTAAATCTGTTTTATTTCATACTATAAATTAGTAAAAGTAATCAGCATAATACTTTTGTTATTATATTCAGAATTTCAAATTACTTAAAAATATAAATGCAGTGAAACATAATAGTGTCCTTCAATGTGAAAGTTTAGTGGATTTTAATGTTAATTTACAATGGTTGACATCTGATAATTATAATGTCAATAGTGAGAAACATACTTGAGGTTAATGAATTAAATGTATTTCATTTCTTCTTCTTTTTTCTTTAATGCCCATCTTTTTTTTTTTTTTTTTGGAAGGTGCTGGAAACTGAACCCAGGGCCTTTTGCATGCGAGGCAGGTACTCTACCAACTGAGCTATATTCCCATCCCTATGCCCAACCTTTTATGCCCAACTCTTGTCCCAGATATATATCTTGCTCTGGAACTTTGACCTAATTAACTCTTTTTGCTTCTGCGTCCTCATTTGTATGGGTAACAAATTAGCCAAACTCGGAAATAAGGCAAGGGAAGACATTAGGATTTTTGTCATCACACTAGAGTTTGGTGAAACAGGCTCATTCAAAGATTATTTTGTCGTCTAGTACAGGGGTTAGCAAATTGTGACCCACAAGAAATTCAGCCCAAGACATAAAGTTTTTTTCAGTTCTTGAACTAAGAATTGTAAAAAAGGAGTGAGGGAGATTAGTATGTGACAGAGACTTCATGTGGCATACAATACTAAAATATTTATTATCTGGCTCTTTATAGGAAAGTTTGTCCACTCCTGCACTAGGGGAATGAACCTTTGTTTGATTTAGTGTGTACTGTTGACTAGGATTCACATACAGTGAAGGTGAGTAATAATTTGTAGATAGATAAGTTGCAAATGATTTTTGTCCATTGGAGACATAATTTATTTCTGTCTGGTAAAAAAACAAAACAAAACAAAACCCTAAATATTATTGTGTTACTCTTCAGGACATTAGTTCGTCTATCACTTAGTAATAATATTTCAGTATTTTTTTAATTGACTATAAATACTTCAGTCTCTTTCAGTCTCTTTTTAAATAGCTTTGCTATTCCACTGTTTTTCTCATTAATGAATAAAATAGGTTAGTTGACATGCATTTATTCTTTTGTATACAATTGAATCATATTTTTACTTTTAGAAATTTAAGCCTTAACAATAAAGGGAGAATCACCTCTTTTCTATTTATTTACCAGCTCTTACAGGGTTTTAATACAACATAATTTTGGATAAATAAATGTGGATTTTTCCTATATTGCTCATCTTACAGTCTAGATGTTTCCTTAATAGAATCCCAGTTAAGGCCCTCTTTGGGTTATTCCATTTTCTCCATTTTTTGTGAAGTTTTAGGTTCTTAGCAAAATTATTGAGAAAGTACAGGGATTTCCCATATACTCCCAGCCCTGACACATGCAGAGCCTCCACCATTGAAAACATCCCAAGCTACATGGTACATTTGTTACATTTGATGAACCTACATTGACAAGTCTTAAGTACTCAAACTACGAGATTTGTATTTGGGTTTCTCTTGGTGTTCTCCATTTTTAAAAATTATGTTGTCTGCAACCATGCGTCCTTGTAGCTAGTGCTCATTTGTTCATGCCAGAAGATTGTATATTCATCCAGAGACAGATGTGCTTTTTCTTTCTTGTTTTAATTATTATTGTTATTGCATGATTTAAGTGAGCAGCATATAAGCAGATAAAATCAGAGCAGGAAGAGATTTAGTTTAGTGAAGACCAAATTGAATATTTTGGAAAGATACAACAAAGGTGAATTGCTCAATAATTGCCATGCATACAAGTGTGAGTGAAGCATTCCCAACAGATTTGGTGCCTTTGGCTGTGACTAGGCTTTTTCTTGGAAGTACCTAATTTTGAAAACACGTGTGTTCTATGGAAATCCCCTCTGTTAAATCTGAAAATCCTTATTCCTTATGGGTCAATAACAGTTACAAAGCTTATTACTTTTTGTGTGATATGATAATAACAAGGTAGTTACATTTTCCTCTTAAAAGGGGATTGGGGCTAACTGGGCTTACTTAGGGATTAAAAGTCCATTACCAGTTTTTCCTCCTATAACCCATCAGTCCAAGAATCCAGAGTGTACTTTTGAGGCATTTGGAAGGCATGGGGGAGCAGGTGCATCTTTTATGCTGAGTAGCTGAGCTCTTTTTACCTAAATTAAGAACACAGACAATTACTGTAAATAGTCTAATGACCCACAACTAGATTGAAATCCCACATTTGGAAAACAAAACTGGAAATAATTTTCATATTCAAATTATTTCTTTAAATTCTCATTCACTTTAAGTAATTCTTAATTGAAGAATTTTTCATATGGGTATCAAGTCAAAAACAGGTGATAAAGCTGAAACCAAAAGAACAGATTCACCCTTGAGAGAAAAAAATATTTTTATGACTCCTCACTTTGTTACTGACCATATTGAACAAGATGACTTGCAGACTAATATGGAGAATAATACTTATAAGCATAGAAGTATTAGGACAGATGTTTTGTTGATTAATTTTTAATCTCAGTTTTCATGACTATTGCATAATTCCTATCTTTATAGGAAATTTCCATTATCAACGCCATTGGAACAATACACCTGTTTGTTGTTAGACACAAATATAGAAACCCTAAAATCTTTACATTTCCTTCTAGGTGCTAGAGACTCCTCCATCAAAATAGTGGATTTTTAAATATAAAAATGGATATCAATTTTATTGCATTGCTTATTCCCTAATCAATGTGTGAATGGGTTCATTTGTGAGCCTTAATCCAGGTTAGAAAGCACAATTAAAGAAGACATTCTTTGAATCTGTGAAGGACCAGAGAAATTTAACCAAGTGAAGTTTTAAGATGATAACATTTCAGGCAGAAGGAACAATGAATATATATATATATATATATATGTATATATATATATATGTATACATGTATATATGTATATGTATATATGTATATATGTATATATGTATATATATGTATATATATGTATATATGTATATATATATATACAGATATTTGAAATGTTTTAGTCAGTTATAAGTAATATTCTAATATTACGGGGAATGTAGTATGATATTGAGATGGGGGAATGGAGGATAGGCTAGAGGTGAGACTGAAGTAAGGAACTGTATTATGAAGGATGATATATGACACAGGAAGAAGTTTGGAAATTAGAAGCACAAGAGAGGGCTCAAAATTTCGGTTCAGAAAATTCTGGCAAAATATGAGTGAATCGCAATTTAGCACTATGAGTCTCAGAGAGGGAACCAGTTAGGAAAGACTTTGGAAAGGCAGATGAAGTGATAAGGCCCTGGATTGTAGTGGTGTAGTGTTGACAGGAATACATTGAACATTCACCTGTACCTAACAATTAATTAGATGTAAAATGGGAAAAGAAATGTTAAAATGATTTCCTGATTTTTTTACTTAGACATATGGGTAATAAGAGGAATACTAGAGAATTAACAAAGGTGTTATGGCCTGGAATATAAGATGGTCAAATCATTTTTAAGTATGAAAATTCGAGATGTTCATGTAATAGCCAGGTGATATCCATCTTGATGGGGCAAACTTTTAGTCACATCCCTTGAATGTTTCCAGGAGGGTCCCTAACAATGTTGTCCCATGTTGATATACTTTTGTAAAACTTTCAGAAGTCATGTATGTTAAACACAGTTGTATAAGACCACTGCCCCATTCTGCTCTCATTTTCCTCCACCACCCTGCACCTCTTGATAGTAGCTGGTTGTGCTTTGAGGATCCAGCTGAGAGGTGAAGATAATACACTATTTCAGGAGTAGAAAGACATTATTTGGGGAGTTAACAACCACTTCCCTATATAATTAAGTTTCCAGCCATCCTGGTTCAGAAACAGCCTTTAGGAACACTTATACTACCTGCCATGCTAACTCATCTGACATTGTGATACACAGTGCCACATATTCCAAGACACCTGGAATAGGAAGGATGTGGGTAATGGAGAAGAAACCAAGTTTGAAAGGTATGGCAATGCAAATGGTGCTGTAGAATGCTCTTCCAATCATGCAGATGGTGTTGTAAGTGGAGAACTTAGCTTTTACTAATGTTTTGTCAAAACAGAATTTCTTTTTGTTTATGAACTTAGCTGATAATGAGCTATAGAACTCTAAATTACTATTTTTATTTTTTGAAGTTATTTGTGGAAATGAACTTTATCTTTTATCTAAATTCTGGCAAATACCTGTAATAGTATCACACATACCAAGTTCATCTGGGTGAAAAAGTCTCATGTTATTTGTATTTTAAATATCCACACTAAAAATCATATTTGATCAATCATGTCCAGTGCATGACTGATTCATAATGTTAAATTCTTTATAATATTACAAATTAATCAAGGGAAATAAAGTAAACAATAGCGGTGTGGCAGATGTTTAATTAATGAAAATGGTGTATTACCTTTTGGCTTCTGTGATGCTGTGGTCTTTATCAACCTTTTAATATTTGTGATTATTCATCCTCATTTGATGTATGAATTCACTTTTTTTTTCTTTTTTTTCCAGTACTGGGGATTGAACCCAGGGCTTCATACATGTTAGGCAAGTACTCTACCACAGAGCTACACCCCTTGCCAGATGTGTTTACCTTTTAAAACTCAATTTTGCGTTCAGAATTTTACATTACTTTTTCCTAAAGGGGCCTCCATATTGTATAAACCTCACAACACACAGGGCCTAAATCATTCCATGAGAAAAAATATACATACTGGGAGATTGAGGGGTGTGGATGCCTTCAGGAGACTGTGGGGAGCCACATCAGAAGGAGAAGAGAAATGGAAACCTAAAACTGAGAAACTAAGGAGCAGATAGATGGAGAAGGAAGAGGGAATCCCTGAAGCAAAGGGAAAGGGAGCTTCTAGGGAAGGAAGTCACTAGTGGAAGACGGCCTCACAGGGACCTTGTTATTAAATTTTAGGAAGGAAGTGATTTGTCCTGTTAAAAGCCCCAGAATGGTCACAATGAGTTGACTAAGAATTGGTCCCTGAATTTAATCCCCCAAAGGCATAGCAATTTCAGTGAAAAAGATGGGAGCCATTGACAAAAGTCCCACTTGTACTAAGTTCATAATGAATTTAAGATGAACAAGTCAATACTGACCACGCAGAAAATTGGTCTGATACTTGATTGTGAAGAGTTTAAATTAGGACAGTTTGAGCACTAAGCATGAGAGAGAGGGAGAGGGAGAGGGACAGGGGGAGAGAGAGAGAGAGAGAGGAAGAGGGAAAGAGAGAGAGGGGAGAGGGGAAGGGGGAGGGAGGGGGAGAGAGGGGGAGAGGGGGAGGGGGAGAGAGGGGGAGAGGGGAAGGGGGAGGGAGGGGGGAGAGAGAGAAAACGAACACCTTTTTGTTCAAAAGTGGGACATTTGAGCATTTTTAACTGCTAATAGATTGAAAGAGGAGGTTATGTTCACGTAAGGTGGAATTTGCACTTCTTTTACATCCCTCAAAACCACAGGACATGGGTAGCAGTTACAACTCTACTTGTTAAATGGAATGCCTTTCACCATTCTGCCTTTTAACAAGAGATCCCTCTTAGTTTTTGCATTATTCTCCTGTTCTTCCAGGGCTGAAATCATTTGGTCCTGCCAACTACAAGACCATTATTCTTTGCATTGCTTCTTTCCTAGTCAGACCTCTTGACTGGGCTCTGGGCTGGGTGTCCTGGGCTTGCAGATGTTTCCTTCCCACCTCTTGCTCTCTTCTCTGCTAGATGACCACTACTTTTTTTCTCCCATTGAGTCATTCTTTCTCTTTTCTGTCTCAGTGGATGCTACTTTAAGTTGTTCATGTTCCACTAGTTATATGTTAATATAAAGTGATAAGAATATCAATATTTATATGTACGTGTCTTGAAATGATCATTATGCTGTCGCTATTTAGGTTACATATGTTATAGGGAGATGAAACTACTTTTCCTTTGAGAAAATACTTTGAACTATAAGCTGCAGTACAAATGTTGCTATCTTTTCAGTCCATGGTTTACTTACAGACTTTACAAGATTTTTTGTGCTTTTCCACATTGCTTACATCTGAAGTGCTAATTTAATGAGGATTCTTAAAAAGACAGTGGTTATTAAACATTTGTAAATATACAGTTATAGCCTTTAACTCCTAGTGAATTGAAATAAGTCGTTGATATTTATAAAACTGAAACTAAACTACAGAATTCATTAAATAGATATATACATGTGTTCATATATACAGGCAACCTTAGGTTTCTCAATAAAGTTCTAAAGGTATTTAAAGCTACTATGCAATGATATTTATTTTCCACTGGCTTCTACTCCATAATATAAAATATTCCTTTGGGACAAAGGGTTTTCTCTTGCTTAAAACACAGTCAGGGTTCAAACTTTAACCTTTAAGTGTTAGGGTCTATTTATTCTTTCTTAAAAGACTACTAGCAAGAAGAAAAATGTACAAAGGAATATAGAGAACTCTAGGACAAGAAACAAGACTTTAAAAGTACATTTTTAGTAGATTGATCATGAATTCAACATTTAAATCTCTCCTAATGTGCTCTTGGTTTTTAACAATGGATTATGGCATGTTCCCATAAAAGATTCATATTCAAAAATTAAACCCTGTTTTGAATGATTAATTTTAAAATCATATTTTTTCTGCTGAATGATAGACATTTTCTGTTTTTGTTTCCATTTAAGAAGAAAAAACAGTCTTGTGATTTTTGAATTCATGGTATGTCTTTGAAGTAAACCTGACATATTTGGAAAGTGGAATAAAAACAAAAACTCTAAGTCATCATGCACAAAAATATTTACTTTTGAAAGACCTAAACTGACACTATAAAAAATTAAACAGTGTAATTCAAATCTATAAGAAATACACGAGGAATACCCAGTATATCTAAATTAGTGAAATATGTAACTTTTTCTTATTATCGGCTTTTAAAAACAGCCATTTATTTATTGTATTTTATTTCTAAGTCACCATCATTCACAACATTAATGATCCAAATATTACAAAGTGTTTTCCTAAATGCACAGAAGAAAAAAAAAAAGCACTAGAAGGATGAACCCACACTCTTTGTAAGGAGTTAATTGCTTCAAAATTCTTATTTGGGAAAATAGAAATGTTTTATGTAAAATATCTAGGAAGTTAATTAAACAATCACCACCCAAGGAAAAAATATGAATCGAACAAGACAATTTTAATTTCTTAGAAATATTCATAGCTGACTTTAATCTAGATATAAATGTAAAGCATAAATATTTAATGGCTAAACAATAACCTGATTAAATTTCACTGGGTATTTTTTTTTTCATTACTGTTGAATTTTAAGCAAACTGAGGAGAAAACATAGAATGTGGTTTCTTAAGAAAATAAGTTCTTTGAAAATGTTATTTCCCACCTTCTATTATACTTTGAAACACCTCAGTATTTGTTCATTTATTATTACAACTAATTATATCTTATATTTTAATATACTGTATAAATAGTAATTGTATATAAAATACAAAAAAAATTTCTGAAGTGACATAGTAAAGTAAATATATCAATACTTGTTTCTGATGGTTTCCCATTAAAAGCAGTGGCAAATATAACAAAACATAAAAGGATCATAGTCTACATGAATATTCATATAATAATTGATTACTGCTGTGACAACATCCCATATTTTTTATGTAGTTGTAAAAGGAGTTCACTTTAAATTACTGACATAACTATGAAATAAGTTACATGACTTTGTGGTTGGGAAGTAAATAAGGCCAATATTAGATATAACTGGGGTGAACTTGTTATTTAGGGACTGTGCTGGTAAGGATAGAGATAAAATCTTTGTAAAAAAAGTAATAATAAAGGTGAGAAGACTAATGATACTGAGACCAAACTGTAAGTTTTTGCTTTGAAAAGATATTTCTTTTTAAAATTTCCTTTGCACTTTAAGAATGAATCTCTTCAGTTTTACAATAATAATTCAAATTGATTTATGTTTATGTTATCACTATATGATTGGGAATACTGGCTAATCAGTTTTCATATAGACAAAAGGAAAGAATATTAAATCTAAATTTGAAGTCCTGGATAATGCACTTGAAATGTTCTTTAAATTCCAGAAAAGAAACATAGACTAGTTCTACTAAAATTTATGGCCCAGAATGTTACTGTGCTTTAAAGGCCAAAATGCTACAAGGCTTTATTAAAAGGATGCTAAAAAGGAAAAAAAAAAACACATTTATTAAACAAATGTTTAATTATTTATTAAATAAACATGTATCCTCATCAAGAATACTATGAATACATAAAGTTGCTACACCATAGAGATTCAGTAATATTGTAGAGAATAGTAACTAAAACAATGGAAGGTAGTGGAATGAACTGTACATATAGGATAAAAATAAAAACAGAAGCAAGATTGGGAAGATAAAGTAAGTTGGAGACTAGGTCACATCTGTAATGCCCTAAAGGTTTTAGATTTTTATAATGAATATTGGAAAAAAGAAAAAAAACAAAAAACTCTTGATTTTTGTTTTGAGACTGAAATAGATCATTTAAGACAAATATAAAAAGCTATATTTGTATAAACATAAAAGTCATTATTGATGAAATGATTAATATTTGATATACTCATTCAAAAGGATTTCAGAGAAATTTATGGATTGTAGCTCCACATGAATTATTAAAGAAGATAAGATTCTTTTAGAAATATTCCTTCTAACTTTAGATCTGAGCTAGTGGTAAGAGAATGTAAGTAGCATTAAAACATTCTGTGAGAACTGTCAGAAAATAAAAAAAAAACACAGCTGGAGGAAAAAAAACAATAATTTGAAGGTTATTTCTACTTAAATACATTGCAATTTTATTGATGTTCTACTGCATAGTTTAGCTTTTTAATGTAAGTGGTTCCTTTCTTAAAGTCAATGGAAGCATTTTAGAAAATGAGATTATAGAATCATTGAATATTAAAATACATTTTCAGGAATGTTAATATTATTATTCATCTTTTGAAAGTTAATCTTGAATGTTAAATTTCATTCATAAAATCACTGATTGATAGTAACTGATGGAATAAAAGCATGTAGAGGGAGACATGAACAGAATCACATGTGGTATTTTTCTGAAAAATCTTCACTACCAAAAACCTTTAATTGCTTTCTTTTCTAATTTATTAAATTGGGAGATCTAGAATCATCGCTCAGGATGAGGAGTGAGTTGAGGAGATAAGAGAAAGGTATTGATATTGAAGGGCTTTGGTTGGATTTCTATTAGAGGTCATTTAACATTCAATTTTCCACAAACCATTTGACAACTGCTCTATTTTAGGTATTATCAAACACCTACTGCTTCTAGTGGTGAAGGTGATATTTGTGACTTCCTTCAGCATCATTAGGGAAAACGTGAGTGTCAATCATTAACCAAGAAATCTCACTCTATGATAATAAGACAGAAGTTACCAGCTATTTATATAGAGACACTTCTAATAATAAATGAAAGGATCATTACCCAGTATTTGAGGATGAGTAGGAAAATGGATCCCAGATTTCAGCAGAGTTCTGAATAGGAAAGGGGACCACATAGCTTCTGTCACTACAAGGAGCTTCAGTGGCAAGGTGGGGAAGTCACAGCTTTTCCCATCTCTGCCACTTACCATGCATGATCTGAAGAAATAACTGAGCGTTCAGTGTTTTTTTTTTTTTTTTTCCTGTCCAAAAGTGGAAATGTGACTTTAATTTCTAGGCTCCTGTCTATTTTCAAAACTCTATTTCATTTTTTGGAATAATTAAAACTTACCCATTTTAAACAGAGACTAAATTTGGGTTGGAACCTCCAGAATAAATGCTGAGAAATGCATCGCTATTTTTCCCTAAGTGCACAAAAATGCACACTAAATATTTCACAACCAGTTTGAGTTATGCTGTACTTTAAAGAACTTGCAAATGTACGGGGAATGTTCTATTTGCATGTGTTTAAATGTTTATTTTCCATGATGAAGGGGAGGCAAAATTTTGTCTATCAAATGAATGGTTTGTGGAAACATGAAATAAGACATTCTATTTTTTCCTCAGCTTTTAAATGTTCAATCTCAAAATAGAAATAGCAATAAAGATAAATAAATTTGTGCAAATAAAATGGAAACATGCAAGATCTGTTGATTTTTTTATAGCTTCTCATATCAACAGGAAGTTATCCATACTCATATGGGACATTTATATAAATGAACAATTTTAGGAAAACCTTAAAATAAAAATTTAAAAATTTTAGTTTTGTGAACAAGTCCCAGTGCCGAATGAGTGAATAGGTACTTAGCTTCACAATTGAATAAATAATGTTGCAGTTTTAAAATTTTTTGATTTTTAAATTAAAAACGTCATTTTTTAAAATTTAAGAATGGGCTACATTGTTCACCATACAAGGATTTGTCCATGTTCTTTATTGTACTTTTTTCTTTTATAGTCCTATTAAAAAGAAAAAGTGAATATTCACTCTCAAACCTCTTTGCATACAAAAGCCTATATAATGCCATTAAATTGATCCAAGGAATGTATTTTGAAAAGCTTTGGCTCCTAGTGCTATTGGACATACCTGTAATTCTGCATACATTCTTATAATTCTTTTTAAGTACTTTGAGAGCCATAGATGTTTAGATGACTATTACATTATAAGAAATAGGTAAGAATAGTTGAAAGAAAACAAATTCACAAAATGGAAGGTTGTGTTTTGGTCCAAAATTTCACTTTTTATAGAAGTGAGTTTTTTGAATAATGCAAATGGCATTTAAAACCATGGATATGGTGCTTAACAGACTCTTACTCTGCAACAGGCAGATATATAGTTTCTTGAAATTATAATGACATAAAAGTATTATGATTTTAAAATATATTTATCATTATAAACTCTGTCTGCACTCTCTAGTAGGAGATTTTTAAGTACCTGATAAAATGACTAAGTTCTAAACAAATGACTTAGAAATTTAGGTTTGGTGTATAAAAATATTCTGTTGGAATAAAAATGTATTCTAAAGCCTAAAATAATTAGTATTGTGATCGTACATTTGAAACATTTAGCCTTGAAATATAGTGACTAGGTTATCATTTTACCTTCTTCACAAGAAAGGGAGCCACTTTTTATGATTTCCAACCTGTTGGCTATTTACCAGTTTCTTATAAATCTCTGACTTTAGGAAGCGAGGAAAAGAATCCTTGGCCATGAGACTGTAGATTAATTTCTGAGCCTCATCAAAGCATTTGGTTGTTGGTTCAGCAATATTCTTTGAGATGAGGTCCCTGGTACTGAAGTCAATGTTAATCTGTGGAAAATAAGGTTGCATATCATTAGATTAGTTTAATCAAAGAATACATGGTTTGGACAGATGGTAGATACACATATTATTTGAATTTTTTTCCAAGCACAAAACTAATCTGATGCAAAACAGCAGAAAGGTCATGCGTTCATTTTCTGGAATGCAGAACACATGCTTGGTTTAATTATTTTCCTAGCTTGAGAGGGGGTAGCATTGACAGGAAACAAAGATAAAGCCTTATTTTGAGATTCTCTTCTTTAAAAAGGCAAAATGAAAAAGCAAACAAGGTAGTTATCATTTAAATTTCTTTTCCTAGTTACCTTTTCTTTTTCTAGTACTTTGACCTAAATCCCTAAAATGTACTATCTGTAGGCAGAACTATAACTAGAATTTAGTAGGTTGAGTCCTACATTCCCAGTCCCTATGGCTCCCCTTACTGTTCCCCAAAACATCTCTTTTCCTTCCAATTTTTCTTTCTTTGTGTTTGAAAAAATGGACCAAATAATAGCCCCATTTTCATTGACTCTCATACTATCCACAAAATGAATATACGTGTATATATAAAATTGATATCTTTTTATATAAAATATTTTAAATATATATCTATATCTATATATCTTCATCAAGGTTATCTGAGATTAATAGACTCAATAGACCATTGCAACACACTACTGACCTGCAAATATGTAAAATGCCCCAAACCTTGTGAAGATACTTTCCTAACTCTACATACATTCCAGGATATGTTCTCAAAAGCAGAAAATCTTTATCTAAGATAACTAATGTAAGCCGAAACTATTCACAAGAACAGAGGAGATTTGAGATTTGAATGTCAAAATAAAATCTCCCCAAAGGCTGGTTCTGTGTCTTATTTATCATTCCATTTCCTAGCACTTAGCAGAGTACCTACTACATAATAAGAAATCAATAAATATTTTTGAATAGAACAATACATCTCTTGGGCAAATGGGGAGATTATAAAAATGCTAAAATTTGGGGGTCTGGTAAAATAAAAAAGGCTATAAAAGACTGTTTTATATGCTGCATTGAAATGTGGTTAAAGGAACTACAATCAATTCCCTCTGTAGCTACTAACTTGCTGTTTGTGATTGAAGAAATTTCTATAATTTTCTTTCATCTTCAATTTCCATGGTTTAAAAGAACATGGTAAAAGAACCTATCTAAAGTATTTTAAAGGATTAAATCATATAAGTACTATAGAAATACTTAATCGGTCTATAAATAAGAAAAGAAGAAAGAAAAATTAATTAGAAAAGAATCATCTGGAGTTCATTGTCTGCTTACAGATGTTTTCTTTCTTCAGGGATTTGAGGTACTCATGGATCCAAGAACACACCTGCACTTTTATTCCTTTAATCACCTTCTTAGGTCCTTCATTAATGCACCAGATAAAGTGTTGAACCTCCCTGAGAGGCCTCAAAACCTAGAATGAATTACCCCCTTCTTTATTCATGAAGATGATGCGAGGAAGTGGGAGGCTTTGAGATCATTATCAAACTGTCCTCTAACACTTATGATCTTGATGACCTAAGGAGAGTGAACTTGATATTTTTGAGCCTCTGCTTTCTCATCCTTAATATTAATATTTCATGAATCACTAAGATGTGATGACCAATCCATTTATTGGTACCACAAATATTTATGAGTATCTATTTGAGATTAAATGCCCTGCCTTTATTTGCAGGAAGAAAACCAGTAGTAACAAAACAAGTAGTAGTATTTTAGATTTAAAGTTGAAGGCTAAGAATAAGACAGTTCTCTAAGAATCTGAGGACTATCATTTCTGCAAATGCAGAGTCCCGATGCAAGAAAGAATTTAATTTCGAGAGCCACTGTGCCTTGATGGCTAGAGGGTAATTTGGGTGAAGGGAAGTCCTATGAAGTCCTATGGGGTGAAGGAGATCTAAGGCAGGACTTGCAGTGTGTCTGTGCTGTGGCAAGGTTTCCTTATTTTTCTACTGCATGCAATAGGAAGACATAAAAGTTCTGCTCAGTGAAGGAGGGTAATAACTTATGTAATGAACCTAGTACAGTGCTTCCTTCATAGTGAAAGTCAATGAATAGTGGCTATTACCAGGAACTTGTAGTCATTTTTAAACATTTACTGCAGCCTTTTTTTAATAAACCTATCTTGTGTTATGGAGATATGAAAAAATATGAAAATGAATAAATTTCTTCATTTAGATACATTGTTTGATTCTTTAATATAATAATCTGTGATTTAACTTTATATTTTCCCTAGTGACAAATATAGCAACTTAACATTTAGGTGCTCATCAGGGGAATTTACACTAAAAGCAGGACCAACATGTGCCAGCTACGCAGTGATAGCTATTATTATTATTATTATTATTATTATTATTATTATTATTATTATCATTATTTATTGTCATCAGGACTAACTACTTGCACTGACTACCTGCCCCCATTTCCTATTTAAAAAGTCCAAACCTGTGATTTTGGCATTCATGACTTCTACAATGTGATTCTAATGTATATAGTCATTTTCTTCTATGGGTACCATATATTCCTATCAAACTAGACACATTCATGTAGTTTTCTACTTTTGAACATTTTTCACACCTTTCTAGTCTAACTGAAAGTCATCCTTTTTCACATTAGTTTTTTACCCTCCCTAAGGCTGAATTATAATAATATATACCATGAGGAGTTTACTTGTGGATTTTTGTACTTTCTGACCTCTCAAAGGATTTTTGTGTTACTTAGATGATATTTACATTTTGAATATCTTTCCTTTCATGCCTCACACACTAAGGACTCAACAAATATATGCTGTATAAATCAGGTGAATTAATGGTTGTATATTTGTTTAAAATAATTTTTAAATTTTAAAGAGAACTATTCATGTCAACATAATAATATTATTATTATTGAATTATATTCAACTTGAACTTCTCATTTACTCCTTTGGTTTTTCTGATAATGCCTGTTTTCCTACCAAGCAACTGCTGGTGTCAGCCATTGATAGCTAAATGATGAGCAGATACACTGTTCCCAGGAGATAATCAGTAGTTTTATGAAAATATGTCTTGGCAATTACGCTTAATGTCAATGACAAAACATCACACCCACATGTTTAGATAAATGTCATTATTTTTCTCTAAGTTGTTCAAGCTAGAAACATAGGAATCATCTCTGACACCTCTTTTATTAAATGTGTGTGTATGTGTTTAAAATTGTGCCTTTCATCTTGAAATTCCAGTGATATTTTTCAGATCAATCTTTTAAAAAATATTTTAGTTGTAGATGGACATATCTTTATTTATTTGTGCGATTCTGAGAATCAAACCCAGTACCTCACACATGATAGGCAAGTGCTCTACCACTGAGCCACAACCCCAGCCCTCATATCAATTTATTTCTCCATTTGAGGCCTTTACAACTAACCTCTTTCTTAAACTATTAAATTTATCATTTCTCTGCTACCTCTTCTTACAACATCTTTCCTTTCTCAAAACTGTGGACAATTTTTCTACATTAATTTCACCAAAATATCACTTTTATCATATGACTGTTCAGTTGAAACCCATTATTTTCTGTGACATACAATGTAAATATTTTATTTTGGCTTTGAGAGTGTTCATACCCTACCTTTAGCATGTTCCCAAACCAATTCCTACTTGTTCTTACTGGTCCTCATAAAGCTGCTCTACTCTGTTTATAAAGTAAATCTTTCATCTTAAACTGTGGTTCATACTCTTTCATCATCTAAATTCCCTCTCACCTCAACTGTGCAAACTTTCCTCTTCCAAATGATTTATCTTGAGTTGAATATTCTCTAAGAAGCCTTACTTGATCACAGAAGAAAAGTCATTATAATTTTCTTGTCATTATATGTAATTTTGATTTCAAAATTTCAAGAAATTTGATTTCTTGCTTAAACAGATTTGGATACAAAAGCTTCTGTTAAAGTTAAGTATTTAATATGATTTTCACAGAAAGAAAACTTGTCACTACAAAGGCAATTTAATAGTTCTCAGGATGGATTCATCCTGTCTTTGGTTTATTATTGTTTCTCTGCTTCTTTTACTCTTATTCTCCACATCCCTCAAAAATGTGAGCAGAACAGATATTCATTCTCCATGTTCGGTCCCAAGTCTTTTCCTTCTAGTTTTTCAGTTTGTTTGTTTTGTGTTTAGGAACATAGTGCTCTTTGATAGAAAAATATTTTGAACAATAACCTTAATTCTAAAACAACCATAAGGATATCCAAAGATTATCTTAATCATAAAATAGTTAAGTTTTAAAAATTAAATATTAGTCCTAATGTGCTGTCATCACAGGTTACCTTATATTAAATATATCACACATGTGACTGTAAGATGATTCAAAAGATTATCACCATATTTTTGGGAAAAAAATCTAACTATATCTGAAAACTGGTCATTTTATTTTTACTCTTCCTGAGTTTATTCATTTGGTATGTTAATTGAGTAGGTGCTTAAGAATGGTGCTAGGATCTGAGATATAAAGATGATTAAGATGAAACATCAATCAAGAAGACAAATTTTGAAAAAGCAACCAAAGTGGGGGAAAAAGCTTTCTGGAAGAATAACTTTCCAAAGGAAGTGAGATTTTAAACTGACCTTTGTAGGAAATATTTAACAAAAGATTTGCTCATGAGATGGTGAACTAGAAGTCTGGTGAGTTTTGAGGGGAAGAAAGACAGGATTCAGTAGAGGCATGGAGGTTCTGGATACTGTAGGACCTTATAGGTCTTGTTAAGACATGTTGTCCTTATCTTGAGAGCTTTGAGGAGAATTTTAAATAAGTAAATAGTGTAAACACATATTTTTTAAAAATTCACTGGTTCCCAAGTTGTGGAACGACAGACAGGTTTGGATATAAGAAAGAAACATTAGGAAACTAATACATTGGGTGGTAGTCACTTTGCAGGAATGAAGGGGATGGTATGTGTTGCAAAGATACTCAGAAAGTAGAGTATCTGGGACTTGCTATTTAATATTTATGAGCTGGGGCAATGGAGAAAATCTGTAAGGATGGCTGGATCTTAAAATATTCTGAAGAATATAGGGCTGATAGATTGGATGTGGGGGTATGAGAGAAAGAGAAGAATCAGATGATGACCAATGGCCTAGGCAGAATAATGCAGAACAGAGTTGCATTAATAAAGATGGAGAAGACTTGGAAAGAAAAATGTTTTGAACAGAAAGTCAGAAGTCAGCTTTCAATTTGTGGCAAATTTGATGTGGCCTTTAAAGCTATAAGATTGAAGAAGATGACTGGGACAGTGAGTGTAAACTGAAAATGAATAAGGACTATCTCTGTTCATTATAGTGCCCGTTAGCTTATGAGTAGGAACAGCAAAAGAAATAGTAAAGAGAATCAGTAAGAGAGGAAATCCAGTCCAAGAAGCCAATTAAAGATATTTCCATTAAGAGAAGTGACAAATTTAGTTAAATGTTCCTTCCAAGTCAATTCTGGTAACTTATGGGATTGGACCCTGTCTTCTTGACTCTCTAAAATTTCAGTAATGGTGGGGGGGTGAAAAGTTAGGATACTGACATCTATCTATCCATCAATCAATTAATCATCTACCTACCTATCTATCCCTCTGTTACAGTCACTGTGGGGAGCGTATCTGTGAACTGAGTCTCTAACTTTGCACTAATCTCAAATGTGATGTTTGGTTCAGTTCAGCTACAAGGTACTTGGATAAATTTCTACCTCAAACAGTAAGACATATGAGATTATGAGCCTGGAATGTGCTGAAGGTGGGAAACTATCAGGAGGTGACCCTCTGACTTTCTCAGAAAGGCAGACTTCCCCACTGCTTGATCTAAGGCTTTCCTGAGCTGCTTGGGAGCTATTGGAATCCTTAAACTTTGCTGAACATCTCAGACTATTATGTTCTGAGCATTGGCTGAAGGTCAAATCAATTAATGAAATAAAGTTTTACATATATAAATGTATGCATGTATATACACACACACATATGTACACACACATATATACACAAAAGTAAATAGACATAGATATAAAAAGATGCTTGTATTCTGTTTGGATACTCTTTTTAGTTTCCAGGACTTTGAGAAACATAATATTGTGTTAGTTTCTTTTTCAAAAGGGCATGAATTATCCTAGAAATCTGAGACCACCACACTGCCAATCTCAGAAAATAAGACACAGGATTGTTCTTCTTATGAAATGACAGCTGAGATGTCATCACAGCCATTTAGAGGCTTTTAAATCCTGTCAATTTTGAAAAGGCCTCGACACCGCTGACGCTGACAACAATCCATTGCATTAAAATGACTGCCTTCTGAATGATATTTGTGGTAGTTGTTTAAAAACATTTTTATTATAAAGATACAGAATAATTTAATACTCATGTGGTTTTGTTAACTGAAAGTTATGCAAGCCAAATTTCTTTCTTCTACACCAGCTTCTTAGAATTCTTCTGGCTTTCAACAAATTATTTTCGCAGGAGGAATACGTTTTAAAGTGTACCTGTTGGCTCTCCTGTGACCCTAAACTGTGCTTTATATATTTTTTACATAATTTGAATGAAAGGTTCTCAATTGTGCTCCCACATTCAAATTAGAGAGTCTTTCCTCATTTAGAATGTATAGTGTAGCAGGAGACGATCATTATGCAAAGGATGTGTGCATGCATAAGTAAAACTCCTCACAACGATGGAGCAGGCAGCATCTTAGACCTCATTCACAATAGAGCTGAAAAATTACTATTCAAATTAAAGTCATCTATAATCATGTTTTTGGTTGCCTAATTCTATTTAATCACCACTAACACTTCTAGTATTACTTCATTTTTGACATCATCAAAGGCAAATGAATGTCCTGAAATATGTTCTTAAAGGTGTCTATTAAAAATAGCAGTTTTGCAACATTTAGAATAAATTCATCTCTGCGCAAAAACTTTATCTGTTTGTTATCATGGGGTTAGGTGACAGAAATAGATGACCCAACTGGAAGGTAGTGCTAATAACTTAAATTGGGCAAGAAAAATGAAAGAGATAGAATTACGAAGCACCTTATTAATTAGACAAGTAGTCAGAGCAAAGAAGGGAATGAACAGAAACCAGATGCCTCTTTAATTTCTATGGCAATAAAGGAGATGGCACGTATAAAATCACAATGTATACAGATTGCTAAAATTAGCCGTATCCAGCTAATGCTCTGCCAGAGCAGCTCAAGTGAAATCAGATTGACTGGTTTCCTTCACCAACCCCAACCTGCTGGTCCAAGGCTGAGAGGCCCAGAGACATAGGAAAGTTTGAAGAACACCTGAGCTTTTTGGTTTTGACTTGAAATGCAGAAATCATTTTTTTTTGAGGAACAAATGATACTATAGATTATTAGAAGAAGTATTTTGGACACTTGTTTCCTCCTAATGCCTAAACCTTGGCTTCATGGTCTAAGAAGTTAGAACAGATTAGAGTGTGACAAGAGGAAGAAGGCTTTTTAGAGAAAGGTAGAATTTATGTGACTTGAGAATTTTGTGCTTCGGCCACTAGCATAATCCTCAAGGTTTCCAGACTGTGTCATTAACACCAGGAAATAAGTAGTAGATCTAGGGAAAGGAATTCGAAACTAAAAAGCTGGATGGAATACCTCCCTCCCCATGGATCTTAATGACTGCAGGGCTCATCACTTTATCTCTAAAGCTCAGTTCATTTTTCACCTGCAACATGTAGATGATTGTGATACTGTCCTAAGATACTGAATGTGATAATGAAATGAGATAGTCCACGTAAAAGCACTGTGCAGGTATTACAGTTTTTTTAGTTCTGTTTTTCTTTCTCTTCCTCCTTCCTTTCTTCCCTCTTCTCTCCCCGTCTTTCTTTTCTCTCTCTCTCCCTTTTAAAGAGATCCTTTTATTTTCAAATGGAATCAATAAGAATGTAAAATATTTGGGATCCAGAAGGTGTAGCTTCCTTGATTTATGCTCTTGTACCCATACTCAGCTTCTTTCACAACTGGGCTTGTCTTTCAGGCACTGGCTCGTCCTTTGCTAAATTTTTGTCAAGGTTTATTAATCACTTCTTCTGAGACATATTCCTTGTTCTCCTAGATTTAGGTTTCTCTGTCACAAATGCAACCTCGCTTTGTATTTTTCTATCACAATGCTCCTGACAGTTTGTTGTGATATTTACTTATTTGGTACCAGGAATTGATTCTAGGAGCACTTAACCACTGAACCACATCTCAGTCCTTTTTATTTTGAGACGGGGTCTTGTCAAGTTGCTTAGAGTCTTGCTAAGTTGCTGAGGCTGGTTTTGAACTTGCAATCCTCCTGCCCCAGCCTCCCAAGTTGCTGGGATTACAGGCATGGGCCACCACGCCCACCATAACGGAATCTTCCCAACTAGAAGGTCAGTGACCCTGACCATCTTTTTTTCTCAGCTATGCCAGCACAGTATTTAGGAGATAATTGACAAAATAATCATTAATAAACAATTTAGAAACTGAATAATAAGCAAACTTGTTATATCTAGAGGAGATTACCATAGTTAAGCATGAACTCTGGGCTAGCAGTAACTTGTAGGACGGAGACTCCTAAGAACTTGAACACATTAAGGAAGTGAGTGGCATTTAAGAATGCAAAGGAAAAATATGAAAATGAAATAAAGCATACAAATTGGCATTACCAGTAAAAGCAGGAAATGTTTCTAAGTGCTGATTTTTATAGATTTCTCTCAACCAACAATTCAAATACCTATTTCTTCCTTGAAGTCTCAGTTTCAAATATAACCTTATTTAAAAGATCTCAATATCCTGTCTTACTACTGTTCCATCATTATATCCTTCCCAGATAGAAGACAATTTCATTCTTTTTTGCACTTAATCATTTATGGCTTTGCCGTTTTCCTAGATCTAAAATTTTTATTTTTTAACCCAGTTAGATCAAAGTTTCATCTGTGGCAAATCATAGTTTCTACTTATCTTCTTACATTTCCTTATTGAGAGCTGCCTAGTAAAACCACTGTGTTATGCTTACGTGTTTGTTATCTGTTTTTTTTGCCCAGACTGAGCTTCCCTTTCATGGAGAGTTTTCTATCTTAGAAGGAAGTGAATAATAATTATAGAATAAGCCTTTATTGATGGTAAATGAAATATTAAGCCATAAATAACATTGCACCTCATTAAAAATTAAAGAAGTCAGGCACTGATATTAAAAGTGTCCTATACAGATCCATTAAGCTATCTTCTTTATGACCACAATTTTTTCTTTGTTATGAGTTATTATGTACTCATATTTAATACATCTTAGAATTAAACATTTTATACTACTTTTTGACTTGAGAGATTACCAACATAGTTGTTCCTAGTTGGTGATAATATGAAGTTGGATTTATAGATATATATTATTTTGGTGCTGGGGATTAAACCCAGACCCTGTACTTGCTAAGTACTTGCTCTACCACTGAGATATGCTCCAGTCCCTGGATTTATATAATTTTGAAACACTACAAAGTGATGTTATTTGATATTATTTTCTAATCACACTAAATGACAATCAACATAAATTGTTTTCTTTTTAATGACATTTTCCATCATTTATGACCAATTTTCTTTTTAATGTAAAGGAACGAGGATATACATTATAAAATTTAAAATATGTCCATGTCTTATTTAAGTGAGTATGAAGATATTATTTTAAATTTTCTAAGATAAACATTTTCTGAAAATTAAGTAATACTATTTTCTTGAAAATTTCCAAATCCTATGAAATTAGTTCTCTAAGCCGAAGAAAGAATGAGTGCAAGTTTAAGAGTTCTAGTTTTCTTTGCAACTCTCAGGATCTTACTGTGTACAGAGGAGGGACTTTAAAAAAACTAGATTGCTTAATTAACAATTTTCTCATTTTCTAGTCAATTAGTCAAAATACCTGGGTCACAGTAGATTTTTCCTACAGCTCCTGAACCTAACGAGGTACAATTGACTGTAAGAGTTGCTTCCTCCCACCCTTTTTTTTTCTGAAGCTGTTTTATTAACATGTTGTTATGATATGTTTAGATTTCTACTTTTATCAAGTCATTTAAAGGTGCTTGTCTTCAAATGATCATAGAAGTTAACTAATGGCTGCTTTCATGTCTATAAACTTCAATAGTGCATATAGGGACTTTAAAGAAAAAAGAGATTACATAAAAAAAAAAAAAACTGTTCTGGTTGATATAAACCCTGAACACATTATTTTGTTTTTCATTCTCATATCTTCTATGTGGATGGGTTTGTATACTTTTTTAGATGAGGACACCGAGGCTCAGAGAGGTGAAATAGCTTTATAGGAGATTATGTGCAAGTGAGGCGTCAGGATTTGAACGCAGGTCTAGGAATTGCTAAACTTCAGATTTTCTGCCATATCATAAAAATTCCCTAATATAAAAACCATAGAGAAGGTCATAGTATTAAGGAGAGGCCATAAATATAGTGAAATTATTAGTTCCTTTCTTAGAGATCTAAAAGTTCTATTTTGTGTTTAGTCTCTACCTAGTAGGGCAAAAAACTGATAATCATAAAAATTCTCAGTCTATAAATAGGGGACATTTATTAGTAAGTTTAGTATAGTCCAATTGCAAACTGTCTAATTGTAATCAATTGAAAATTAAGTTATGCTAGCAATTTTATAGATAAGGCAGTAAAGATATAAGAAGTTAAAAAGGAAAGTAAATGAAATTTAATAGACTTTTGGATAACTTTGTCACAGTTCTTTATTTTAGGATTTTCTACTGATGAAATTGGTTATCATTTTGATTTTTTATTAAGAATAAGCTATACAATAATTGAATATAGAAAATGGAGACTATTTTATGTGAATTTCATCTTAATATTCTACTTATGAAAATCTTTGTATCTTCCAAACTTCATATCAAATTTATCATCTAATCATGTCAAGTCAGCCTATTAGATGAACCTAGAGTATTTGCCATCATGTCTTTATCTTCACTTTTTGCTTCCTTCCTAACCTCATAACCCCCTTCTCTGCTTGGGTTAGCAATATAAAAATACTTATGATTTATAGAACATGCTAGCATGTCTTTTTACCTCGGTACTTAACCAGTGTACTCTCAGTCTGAAATATTCTTTCTTCATTTGCTCTCTTCGTAAAACATGATCTGTTTTTCATGACCTTTCTTTTACCTGTGGGAACCATGCTATAAATCTGTCCTTCAACTCTCCAGGTAAAATTAATCACTCTTTTCCTAGTGCTAATAATGAATTTTAAATATGATTTTATTATCACATATTCCATTGTATTTTTGTCTTGTCTTATTGTCAATCTCTCCTTTTATTCTGTGACTTCTTTATGGAGACAAACAAAACATCAGTTTAATGAATAAGCACATTAACAGCTGTGTTTTATCTCACATAAAACTGATAAACTGTAGAAAAATATTTCGAAGATTGCAATTGGTATAAAACATAGCAATCAATGCTCTTTAATAATTTGAATTAGAAACAATGAATAGTAAATAATAGGAAAGAGAATGTGTATATGTGTGTATATGTAAAGACATGATTTGTTTCCAATAAATTTTGTCATATCTGACAGTCTATGTTTAGAGATTCTTTAAGGAGACAATTTATTACTTGAAAAGAAGCCATAATTTAATTATATTTTATTTACTTAAAATTAATTAGATGGGTAAAGTATAAAAACCTATAAAAAATTTATGTCCTAAAATAATAACTATATAACTATGCTATTTAATTAAATTATTACAGTGTGCATTTACTTTGGAAGGAAAGGTTAGAAAAATAAAAAAATAATTTCTTATATATTATAACTTTGAATTCGCCTGCAATTAAAATACTACATTTTTTATTAGAAGATTATTTTTATACATGATATTTGATGATGCTTTTCCAAAGCAGCATTTGTTAATTTTAGATGGATTAATAAAGAAGAAAAAATGGCTTTCGAACTGATATCACAATATACAATAATTTCAGGGCTGGTTTCGAAGCCTTTTAGGGAATGGCACATTAATCAACTTGACAAAACTTACATACTACATTTTCAATTTTCCAGAATTATTTATTGATTTTTAGATGGTGACTCGGAAATGAATGTTGAAATAACTCTGCAGGAGTTCAAGTTCCTTTTCCACCATGAATTCCTGGCCGTGTTTCAGTGGTTCATGTTTGTTAATGACAAACTAGACCAATACAGTCTGCAGTAATTAATGTCCACCTTAAACTTGAACTACTGATATGATAACTTTATGCCCTAGATTTTATGAAGGTGTTTGCATTTCATCTCATCTATCCTTTGTCCCCAAAAGTGCAGCCATCCTTCTCATACCATGAATCCTCATCCAGGGTCAGAAAATATGGCAACTCTCACCTCTAAGGATCTGAGTATTTTATCTCTGAGGGAAAGATGACAGATCTCCTGAGTTTATGTGTAGTGCTTGAAGTTTAACATAGCTTCCTGTTTGCTTGCTGCTTATGCTTTAAATCTTTTTGCTTACATGATATCTTTGGCAAAGGATCTAAAGAAATTTAAAAATACAAATTGCTTAACCTGTTCAGTTAAGATGAAAAGAGTATCTGGAAATGTTTGATCATAGTATTGGTGCTGGAAATTAAGTCAAATATAAATAGGTTGTTACACACATAAAATGCTTTTGGGGGCCTATTTTCTGAGTTGTCTAGGCTTCTGTTTAAGGCCCTCTCCATTTTTCTGATTTTTAAGTAGACAGGTGGGTCCTGATCATTGGGTACAATGCCTTACACTTTAGAATTTCACCATCAAAGAAATATAAGTAAACAACCCCTCCATTCGATAGTAAGATAGTATTACATGCCATAAAATGGACTTCTAAGATATTAAAAATGAAAAATTTTATACTGTTGGCTAGTGGGCAATTTTTAACTTTTGAAGAAAGTACTCAAAATGTTATGCCACATGGGCCTTTTAACTCCATGGTTCCCAAAAAGAAAAAAGAAACTGCACGGCAAGTCCAACAGCTTTTTAAAATGGGATATTTGTCATATTGACTTCAGCTGTTTAACTTGAGATATTTGACACTCTTTTTCGAAACCCTGTGTATGGTGCCATGGAGATAGAAATATTGGTCAAGCCTCATCTATACATAGTAAGTAGGTTTTGAGAAATGTTAGCTGAGTCGTTGAAAGACAGGATCATCATAAGGAACTTCCTTTGGTATCTACTGACATTTTCTATTTGAATACATAGCAATGATTTGATTACCCTTTAGATGGATTAAACTAATCTGCTTCTAATTGGCAGCAGATTTGTTAGGGGATGAAACTTCATTGTCCTGAAGTATTTCACTCACCTCTTTAGGGGCATCAGCTACAATGAATTCAGAATAAATTATCCTGGCTTTGGAAACAATTTTTTCAGCACTTTCTGTTTTCTTGAAGTCTTCACAGGCAAGCCAAAACTCAACATTTTCTTCACTGAACTCTGATTTTAGGAATGTTCGAAAAGCATCCAAACCAGCTATAAAATATATAAGAACTTTTGAATAATATGACATATAGCAATAATATGTGCAATATAAATACATTGTATTGAGCATTTATTGAGTATTCAGTGGCAAGTGTTTATCATCCCACTTAATATAACATTTGTATGTTTTGATTCCTAACTTTAGAAAAATTATTTTCAATCAGTTATCAGAGACATAAAATATTTATATATATTCCTTAAATTAACGCCATTAACAAAGAAAATATGTACTTTTTCTTTCTACATCTGAAAAGAACAGTTATGTTAAAGAGCAGGTCTTAATGGTTACTTCACAGGAGACCCCATAGACTTTGCTTTTTAGACATACTGTCCTAAGTCAAGTCAACACTCTTATAGTAACTTTAGAGTAAGAATGACTGTGTCACTGTGAATTGATGACGAAACACACACAATTTGAGAGTAAGATATTGTGTTGGTTTGGGCTTAAAGCAAAGGAGGCAATGTTGGTCTTTATTAGTGTGGGAAGAATAGATTGGACAAATATCTTTAAACCAAGAAAGTAACTAGTAAGGTATTTTGTGTGAATGCTCCTTCTTCTGTTTATTTGCTGATAGGTAATTTTTAATTCTGAGGCAAATGGTGGGGTTCTCCAACTTGCTTTAAGCACAATACTCATGATGCCTCCCAATCTCCCTCTCAGTACCTACGATGGTATTTTTCTCCTGCTTCCAGGTATACTCCTGTGCATGTATTTCTCTGGCAACTTTAGACTAAGAACTGCAAATAGGTCCATTTCTTTGCAGGTTAATTTCCTTCAACTTTGCTAGTATATGCATTTAAAAAAATTTAATAACCATAGTCACAGCTTGTGATCTATTATCCCTATATGTCTCTCCCAATTTCCAGCACCTTATCTCCAGCCAAGTTTACATCCTTATTCCATGCTCCTATAGATATTTAAGTTTGGAAAAACCATTTTAGACCCTTATTCTCTGCTTTTTTTATCAAAATGTATCCCAAAATATTCCTTTTTGGTATATCCAGAGCTCAATTGAGAAGGCAACTCTTCTTAAATATTTTAGGGCCAAGTACAGTTAAGAATGTGCTATGAGTTAACAGGTTAGAACAATCTTATTCAGATCCCCTCTGTTGACCACAGTAAGCTAGTGTGTTAAAGTCACGTTATTCAGTATTATAGTTTTCATTCTTCTGAGGACTATCACCATTTCTCAGTGAGGATTTATAGCTCTCTGAAGAGAAAAATGTACATCAGAGCTTTTGTCACTCAAAGGAATTTGCCTTCCAAAACGTGGGTGGTTTTCTCCTTCACCTGACAGGAGGACCCCTTTGCATGTGCACAAAGCAATTCTTCTCTGCCTGCAGGCTGAGAGTTCATCCTTCAAGTTCCAATGTAGAGAAGAGGTTAAATTTTATGGAGAATCTGGGGATAGGAAAAGTTGACCAGAGAAAATAACTATATAATAAAAAAAGTTAATAGAAAGGGACTACACCAGTTTTTTATAGGTTGCTGCCATTAGGAAGCAAAAGGGAAGTTTAGCAAGAGAGAACAGAAAATATTTTTTTTCCAGAGCAATATTAAAGTGTCTAAAATCACTGGATTAAAAATAGATTTAACATTTAAAAATTATTTGAAATAATGTTGGAATAAAAAAGTCATTGCAAAAGGTTCCAGATACCAATTAAAATTCTCAGCAGAAATATTGGAGAGTGTGGATGTCATTAATAAGTGAGCACTATATGAAAATTCAATTAACTACACATTGCTTGCACTTAAAAATATATCCAAGAAGCTTCTTTGACAAAAATTTAGATTATAAAAATCTTAGTAACACTCAATTAGAATTTTCTCTGAATGTGGTCTAAACAATGATGCATTTGAGAGATCCAAACAGGATCTATGCTGAAAGTTATTTTATACAAAGAATAAAGTCTACTTTAATAATACTGAAAGAATCTTGTGAATTAATGCCTGGAAATATTTTATATGTGCATCATTGGGGCAGATGAAACTTTCTCCTTATGAGAATTATCTAAAGGCTTCCCTTTAGATAAGAGATGGGAAGTTAGAGATCAAGAAACTATTATTATTTTCTCCTGTTCTCCAGTTTTAATGAAGGGCTACTCTGAACTAACAATGTATTCTTTCTTACTTACAAGGCTTGGCTTAGCACAAAACAGAACAAAATAAGCAACTTAAATAACTGAAACGTGCTATTTATCTCTGTCTTGGACACAATACTTAAATGACCTACTTTTCCCTTCCGTACATACAATTTGAATGTTCAAAAGATGTCAAATGATTTTGGAATAATGTGCTACATACAATTAAAATCATTACCTGAGGGTACCCTACAGGATGGATGGATTGGTGGGTGTTGAATGGAATAAGTCAACAATAGGGAGATAAAAATACAGTAAGGAAGGAATATGCCCAGTCTATGCACAGTGATTTTCAGGTTGACAAAAACAATTAGGAAACTTGATGAGTCCTCAGACATTTCAAGTATTAAAAGCAAGTGTAGTTTGCTGTTTCTCTGGTATTATAAAGGCAAAATCAAATGATGAAAATTTGAACTTTCTACTCTTTAATGCATGAACTATAAAATCCTAGGGGATATGCAGATGGAAACATTTGCCTTCATCTCAAGGCTGCCTCTCCTTGCCTTGGTCTGTGGTACCTTTGGGTAGAATCCTTCTTGCCTGCAGCCTGCGGAGCAAGTCACAACCAGCAGAAACACTTTGACCAGGCTCTTAGCAAACCTGATCTGTCACATTCATTATAAACATAAGAGAAAAAGAAGCACAGCATTCAAAACTTCTAAAAATGCAATTTAATACCCATAACATCTTTAATGTGTGTTTAGTTGGATTCTGGGAGTTATGTTATTATTTCACACTATTTTAGGATTAAATTATTTAAGAATGATAGATTCAGAGTATCTAGATTCATGTAATTTAATCTAACATATATGAATAAATAGCTGTGAAGAAATTATTCAGTTTCATCGTGTTTTGAACTTTTCAAATACCTCGGTTGTTTAAGTTAATTTAAAATGGAAATATCATTTGATTAGTACAAACAATATATCGTTATAATATTTTCTATATATGAGTTTATAGTGTCGTTTTCCCTCCCTGGGATGAGATAGAACTGCTGAAAAGCTGATTATGTATAACACAACAGAAGTTGTAGATACCTTTGTGACTATTTGGTATATACTTATTTCACATCAACAACTAGGATATTTTATTACTGGCCAAAATTATATTATTAAACCTCTTGTTAAATATAAATGAATATTCACACATATACATATTAAAATATACACATTTAAATGTTTTTGTATTTACTAAAAATAAGAATCACTTAGTTAAAATGTGTATTTTTAAAAACTTTATTTTAGCTAAAAATAAAGGGATTCATTTAAGTTTTAAACTTTTTGATAGTTGGTTATGTTTTTTTCCACTGGTCCCAAAGACAGGCACTTGTTCTATACATCAAATGCTGATGAGGTGAAGAATTGGGAAACTTCTTATTTGTTGTTTGAACTTTACTTTTGTTTTAACATTTAGAGTTTCTATAAACTTATTTTAGACCCAAGTAAATTCCTTTTGGACTTTGACCTTGGGCCTTTGAATTTGTCACTTTTAGGAGTTTTATATACTTCAAATGTTGATCATATTTTATGCCTGCCAGTTTCAGAGTTTAATGATTAACATTTGACTATTGTATTTTTTTAAAACCTATTATTAGTTGGATCTTACCTTGGTTGGCTAAAAGTGTGTCCATATTTTCAGACCACGCCATTGCTTCTGTGGCTGGTGACCTGTAGAAACAACATCTACCCTTGACAATAGCATTGTGATCTTTTTCTTCTGTAACCTATATTAATACTTGAGTTATATATATTTGTGGAACTACATTATTTAAAATGAGCTTTGTGCCATTAATCAAACAGCAAAAGGTCAACAAAAATCATATGCTTTTTCACAGTGGACAGTTATAGCAACAATGAAGTAGGATGTACATTGACAACAAGAAATTGTTTACTAATCTATTCATTTGTAAATTCTCATTTCTGAAAAAATACAAGAGCAATATTGGTGGAGTAATAGTGAATTTCTTCTTAACTATGATTAGAAATTTAGGTGGCATTACTCTGCTTTATTCCTTGAAAATTTCTTTTGATAACTATAATGAAGAACTTAAAAACTACTTTCCAAGTTTTCACAAAACTATCCACTTAATAATTATGCACCTTGAAAAAGTTCAGAAAAATTTTTAAGATTTTTTAACATCTGATGATCTTAAAAAATATTTGAACATAGTATTTCCAGGATATTTGCCCCACACTGAGTCACCCTTTACTTCTCCTTAGACTGATACAAGCTAAATAAATTCTAGATTGATTTATTTAAATCTAGGAATCTGTCAGGACAGAGTAATGTCTTTTCCAAAGCAGTCAAAAATTTATAGACTTAAGTTGTCTGAGGAAGGTATACTTTGGGGGATGTGATGTTGAAATAATAAATTAGGTTTAATATATAAACTTTTTGGAATGCAAATGCATCATTCCTCTTAATAAATAAAGGTCCTGATAAAATAAACCCCATCCACAGAAAGCATCTGTGGCCAGAAAAACAAACGAACGAACGAATGTGTTATATGGCTGTGATTTGAAAATGACTTAGTTATGGAAAGGGATGATCTAATTTAAAGTTTATATTAAAATGACTGACAAAATAGAAATAGTCTTGTATCTTGTCATCCTTATAAAACTGCATTTGCACATCAAGGTGACAATCACAGCCTATCACTTCTTAAAATTTGCTGCAGTTTTATAATTTTTGTGAGGACTGATCGTGCTCCCTTCTGTTATTGCATTATTAGTTGTATTTTCAGAAAACAGGGAAGGACATGCAGAATAATGTGATTGGGAATTCATTTTTCTGTCTTTTATTACTTACATTTCCTATCTCAAATTTTCTTCCTCAGTTATGGACCACTGACTTTTCTCTTTCTCTCTTGGATTGCTAAATTCTGAGGACACAAGATTATCTGGGAGACCATTTTGAAATAGTGGTTTTTCATTGTAATGGAAATTTTTAAAGGTTTATATTGTTCAGTTCCCATCTTTCATAAATGGAGGATGAGACTAAATCCGAGATTTAGTTTTACATTGAAGAGCTTTTGTGCATTAGATAATCTGTTACTTGAATAAACTATGTTATATTTCATGTCTCTAAATATTAGGTTTTATAGGAATTCTAAAATCAAACGAACACTTGAAATGTACATGTTTAAAAAGTATTTAAAAAGCAGACTAAAATTTGGTGGTTAGCAGGGTATTCAAGTTAAAAGCATCTCAGTACCTGTGGAATATATGCTAATGCAGAGAGTAGATGGGAGCCTGTCCACATAGCACACCTGCTTTGAAAGAGGAGCAGATATCCAGGGAAATACTGAGAAATAGAATCTAAGCAAATTCATTCAAGGATGAACATCTATTTCCCCTGCTGTATGCCAGTTCTCTGATGATAGAACTAAATGTTATTACTAGCATTGGGAACAGTGTGCCTGGTCCGAGACATACTTGTTGAACATATTAAAAAACAAGCAATGAATGACTAAACCCCAAATAATGGCAGGTTTTAAACCTTCAAAGGAAGAGGGGCAATGGTTTTCAAGGTACTGGTAGATTACAATGATAAAAAGATTATTTAAAGGTATAGTTAATTGTATTAGCTTTCAAAGACCTAGCATGTTCTGAGAGAGGAAGACAAGAAATGATCTAATAGCATCCCTGAGGGGGAACAGGGTATGATGAACTTCACTCTCAACCCTGACCTATGTGAGGTGGATAGAAGGGACAACATCTAATGAAGAAGGTCTTGAGAAAGGCAGGTCCTGTAGGAAGAGCCAGGTGTTGGTTAAAAGAATAGTCCACAAAGACCTTTGTGGATGTAAAGTAGTCTTTTATAAAATGGAAGTGTTCAAATAAATGGTAGCCCTTCTTCTTATTGTCTTAATTAAGGTAAAGTAGTGAAAACAGAAAGAAGAAAACAAAATCTGGGAGATATAAACAATTTATGACAAAAAGAAAACTGCTGTTTAGAGTTGCAGAGATATGCTAAAAGATTACAGATGTTCTATAGATACACGTATGGAACCTTATAGGCAACAGAATTAGAGCTGCTAGGATATTCTAGCATTAATTGGGGTCCACAAATGTCTATGTTGCTATAAAGGGTTACCCCTGCAGCTGTGTGACAATGCCTAGTACCCTCACCTCATTATTTGCTAACCTACTTCTCAGCCAGAAAGTTTATTCTTTATATACTTGATATGCTGAAAGGGTTGTAGGTAATGCAGCATTTACTTTTTAGAAATTAGGTGGCATGTAACCATTTTTAAGGAATAATCCTCATTTATTGCCATTTAATTTTTTTTAAATGTTGGGTTTCTTATATATTTTTAATTATGTGAAAGAGCAAATTATTGGTGTTTTTGAACAAATAGATTATAATAGCACTTTTTAAAATGCACAATGATCTATTAATGTTTACAATGTACACTTTTTTGTGCTAGCACATCACATAATTTACCTCATTTAATCTTGAAAATAGCAGTGTGTTTTATTCCCACATGTTTTGTGAGTAAAAAGGCTCAGAGGTGCTGGTAACTGGTACAAATCCCAGAGACAGTAATGGGGAGCTAGAATTTAATGGCATGTGGGCTTATCACCTTAAATCTTCACACTTCTTTCTAAAACGACTCTGTGAATACATATATGCTTTTACCTTATTTATGTTTTGAAACATGTAATAAATATCTTGAAAGTGATTTTCCTGCAATAGAAATTTTATTACACTTCATATAACTGTTTGTTCTAAATAATAGTTTAATTGTGGTAATTGACTACCCAATAGCAAGTTTACATAAGATATTCTTAAGGCTTGTACATTGACAAATAAAAATCGAACATTTCTTAGGTTAGATATGAATGAGAAATATGATTTTGCGTTTTAAACAATGCAACTTAGAAATGTCGGGGAAAGAAACCTATTGAATAAAAGTGAGAAGAAATAGAAGGCGGCTGGTTTAAAACTGTGGTGTCTTGGTTGATGTTTTTTTCCTTGATGTATGTTACCTAAAGTAAATGGACAGTGTGTCATTTATTTTACTTTTTATTTGGAGTATAGTTATAATTTTAACAGAGGATTTGTGAGTACTTGCATGTTGTTTGTTTCCTCTAAAATTCTGATGCATAATGAGAGTAACTTTTTGTGTGTGTATGATTTGCCATGAAAATTCACTTTGTATTACAGAGCCAAAATTGCGCTTAGTATTTCATGGGGTTTTGGCTGATTTCCTTTCTGTTTTCTTCATTAAGCAAGTGCCATCAAGGCCAGCAGTACCCATATTATATGTCCAGAGAAGAGCCAGGCCAGATGGGAACTGCGTGAAAGCTACCAGTTATCTTGCTAATTGTGCCAGCTAGAACCAGTTGTATTGCATTAAAAATGTGGAATCCAACTACTTAGCTGTTCACACTCAATTAGCAGTGTGCTGGAGAATGGAAAATTCAAGCAAGGAGTCCATGTGCCCGAGGAAGTGACAGCTGCTTTCTTACCCAGCATTTAATATCCATGTAAAAGTTTCTCCATAAGTGTTGTGATAATGAATAATTTTTGCAAGGATTGTATACATGTCATGTCTCTAACTCATCTCATAATCTTGAAAAACACCATACAGAGACACTCAGTGGTCTTTTTCCACTTTATAACCTTTCTTTAAGCCTCACATTGTTGACATATTTTAGAAAAGAAGAAGAAATCAATAGAGAAAAGAAAAAAGAATAAATCAGGAGGTAAGACAACAATTAGCATATTTATCATAAATGAAGAAAAGGCAACATCTAGACCAATGGAGACTCGTGTTTCATTTTTACATCTTCTGAGATAGAAATAGCTTTAAAGGGCAACTCACTTCACTGGCATTTTTCGTCCACTGTCTGACTGTCACAGATGATGCCGAATTTCTCTGACTGATCTTCAAGCTGAAGGTAATGCGACAGCAGGAACATTACAATTAGTATGCAAATACCTGTCCCCTGGGTTATAAACTGGCATTCTTTAAATCATGCTATTCTCAGCTTTTTTCATTTTGTTAACTTTTCACTGGTCAAAACAAACTTCTAAGTAACACATTTGAATCAACGTGACATTTCTCTGAGTCGCAATCAGAACAGACAGGTATTCCATTTGAAAATTTAATTATAGAAGTTCATATACATTCATTTACAAGACAACTGTTGTTCATATGAAATTCAGTGAATGTAAATATCAAAATATAGATTTAATGTCTATACATTTAGTATTCACCTTTGGTTTTTTAATTTGTAGAAAAGATCATTTTGTTTTCCTTTGCTCTTTGATTTTTGGGAAGTGGGAGGAAGGCTCTACTTCTAATATACTCAAACAACTATGATGAATGCTTAAGTATTTAAATCATGTTATATATGGGCTAAAATGTTCTACATGGAGTACTATATTCTGAAATTTCTGCAGTTTTTGTAGTATAATAGCACATATTTCCCTATGACTTTTAGCCAGGAATCTTATGAAATTTTATGCCAATCTTTTTTCCTGCCATGTTGATGTTTAAGGTAATTATGATATATTTATTAAAACCAAGGCCATATACTGTTAATTGTAGTCAATGCTTTGTATCCCATGCTTTGGCAAGTTTTTATCTCAATGTGATAAGAGTTCTTTGGTAGTAAAATTCTACCATCATATATTTATGAACCTCAGTGTAAATTAAGCATTTCTGAAAGATTGATGATTTTCAGGGTGGAAAACAAAAGCAAAAACAAAACTCAGAATGTCACAGAAAGTTGGCTTCTCCCTGACTTAATATTTATTAAAGCATCTGCATTTAGTTGCTTTATGGAAATCCCAGGTCTGGGAATGACCCTGGGACTATTGAGAATGACAGAAGAAGAGATGACCTAAAAAGTCAGTGTATTATTCAGAAGGGATTTCATCAATTAGCTTGATTTGTTAATTCATGCACCATTAAGTAATGGTCTTATGATATGCAAAAACTGAATCATTAAACATATTTTGACTTTGTTTTGCTGAGGGGGATAATGAAGTACTAACTCTATAATATATGCATGAAAATATTATATTTTGGAAAACAAGCTGTCATTTTTAAAGATCCTTTTGATAAAATCCCTGCAAAGTCTTTAAGAAACAGGAGTCAGGAAAAAGTTTATTTAATGTTAAAACTTTAAAACAAAAATTGAAATTTCTACTTTGAGTTCAATATAATCACAAACATGACATTTCTCATAAATCCTTCTACACACCAAAATAATTATTTATTTAATATGCACTTCCCATTCCTTTCAAGCTTGTTTTCAAAAATTGAATTTTATGTATCAAAGTTAAAATCCATAATACCATGAGCAGGTGAGGAGATAAACTTTCTGCTTGAATGATTCTTTGCAATGTTCAATACATCCTCATAAAAGATTGCTACATATAGACATTGTTGGGACATATAAATATCACCAGATTTTTGTCTATAGAGGTTCAGTATCCATTATCAGAGCTTTTCCCCAAGTTGAATAATGGCTCCCCAAAGGTGTCTAGGTCTTAGTGCTTGAAAAATGTGAATATGTTTTTTCCATGACAATAAGGAGTTGTTTACCCTGATGGACCCATTTTAACTAGCTGGAATCCTTTAAGAGGAATGGCAAGAGGATTAAAGTGAATAGTAGGGTGTGTGAGAATGGAGGCAAGAGATTAAAGTGACTGTGAGGAGGGGCCAAGGTCCAAGAGGGCAGTCTCTAGATGCTGAAAGGGGCTAGGAACAGATTTTTTCTTCTAACCCCTCAGAAGCAACCAGCCCTGCCAATGCTTGATTTAGCCCACTGAGACTTATTTTGGACTCTTCCTCGGGTCCCCAAACTAATAAACTTGTGTTGTTTTAAGCTACTAAATTTGTGATAGGTCATTATAGCAGCAATAGGAATCCAATACATCCAGGTAACTCCAGTCTTTAAACTCCTGCTTAAAATAAGATAGGACTATAACAAAATAGTTATAAATTTTGAGACAAAAGCAGTGAGTGCTTAAGTGTGGCTACTTCATACTGGACAGTAAGCCTGACCTCTTTGAACCCCTTTACTACAGAAATGGAGGAATACCTATCTCACAAGGCTACGATGTCAGACGAAGGGGAGATCAGTGCAAGTCAGTGCAACTTATATAGCATTATTTATATATGATTATTTTATTTTCTTTCTGCTTATTTAATGTTCACAGAACCCTGACTCAGACAATAATAAGGGATACCTTAGATCAATCATGCTTTTCTGCAAGGATATGAAATTTATACTAAAAGTTTATAGAGTGCTTACATTGTGTAAGAGATCATGATAGGTAACAGAGGAATAGAAAATATTTATCAGTGATTATGAAATGGATAATTGTGGAAAATTAACATGATGAAGATGTGTAAAATGAATTGGAAGAATGTAAGAAAAAAGGCAGGGGGGAGATAAGAAACATATTGTAAGTATGTAGAGTTTTTATTTATCAATGAAACTAATTAAATAAGAATTGGTAGAATTAGAGGTAGTTCCTTTTTTACATTTTTGGCTTATGATTAAGTAAATACTTATGAACCGTATGTTTATATTTGGAACTATTAGAGTTTGGAACTGAACTCTGCAGTCAATTTTTTAGTTTAAAAAAGTGTGCCAGTTCTTTGTTTTTGATTGTAATAAAAAATTTAAGAACTTTTTTTTTTAAAGTGTGGTTCAGTAGTTCAAGGCAAGAGAACACGGGTTAAGCAAGGGTGATTACAGAGGGATGAAAAAATAAACCACAGTCCTGGGGTGTCCCTTTGTCTTGTGGGGGGGCGGTCAAAGGAACAGATGTCTAACCCAGTGCTCTGAGCAAATGCTGTTTCCACTTGTGATCAGAGCAATATCAAAGGAAAAGCTGAGAAAGTAAACATGTAAAAGAAAGATTTGAGATGCACAGATTGTTTAGACACTATTTGACTAGTTTTCCTGTCAGAGGTTGCACCATTGTTATAGCTATTCAGAGACAATAAAGTCCTTTTAAATCTATATAAAACATCTCCATTAACATAAAAATTACTTCTATTTATACTTCATTAAGAAAGGTAGGAAAAAAATAATAAGAGATTGATTCTCATACATGGTGCTTGCATAATTTAAGTAAAAGCAAAACATTTTACTATATGCAACTTCTAGGGAATGCTATTTTAAAAATTGATATGATATCTACATGAGGATTTCATGAGTGATTTTGGGAAAAATTATTAAAATAATGGAGTATTTGAACTAATACTAGCTAATGTACATTGAGTGTATGTATCAGAAACTTATCAACCATTATTTCCTGGGTTATTGTTCTATGAGAAGATAAGATTTTTATGCCTATTTTTCATATGAGTTTAAATAACTTTCTAAAGATTATATATAAGTTGGAAGTGGTAGGGTTGGAGCATGGCCTGTGGTGGGGGTTGGTAGTTAAGTGATGTTGAGTGTTCACCTCTTAGATTTAGTTTAACAAAGGAAATGGAACAGAAAAATAGAATGGAGAACTATGTGATAAATATTTAAATATTGCAGTAACTTCTGAACGCAGAGCAACAACTAACTTTTAAGAATAAAAGAAGAATTGGGGTAGCACAATCTTAGAGAAAGGCTAATGCTGCAGAGTAGTGTGGAAACTGTTTTCTTTTTTTGGGGGGTGGGGTACCAGAGATTGAACTCAGTGGCGTTCGACCAGTATGCCACATCCCCAACCCTATTTTGTATTTTATTTAGAGACAGGGTCTCATTGAGTTACTTTGAGCCTTGTTAAGTTGCTGAGACTGGCTTTGAACTTGCAATCCTCCTGCCTCAGCCTTCTGAGCCGCTGCTGCTATAATAGTCCTGCACCACTGCACTTGGTGGTGTGGAATATTTTTAGGAATACTATTCAGAGAATTCTTGGAAAAAGACAGCATGATAAAGAGGGTGGATAACAGAGAGGAATGACAAAGAATAAGAAGTGATAAAATGCTGAGGAATTTGCTAAGGTAATCTGTGGGAAAATAAACAAGACCTACAGAATAAATTCAGATGAACAGGACAGATCTTTGCTCTGATAATTAATCCATCTTACGTTTCTATTCAAATTATAAGGGGCAAAGAAGGAATACTAATTATTTTTTACAACTGTCTCCAGAGATTTATAAAATAGTTACATAGGCAGGTTTAATTTGGGATTAAATAATTAAAAATTTAAATTTCTTTTATAAACAAAAGAAATTATTTTTTCTTGATTCTGCTTTCCCTCAAGTTACTGCTGTATGAGGTGCAATTTATAAAGCAATGAGCCTGAGTCTTGAATGGTTCATAAATTATTTCTGAGAGCAATTCTAAAGAAGTTTGAAATGTTTTGAGCAATGGCAATGCTACTGAAATGTTTCTGATCTCCCAAAGTGGCTGCTTGGAAATACAGTGCTCATTTGGATATATAATTCTAAGTACGCTTGTTGACAAATCAATCCACATTACTTTCTAGTCACACCACATGATTATACGTCCTAAATGTACTTTCTTTATGTTTTCTTAGAATACCAAGTTACTGAGAGTCGAAGAAACATCTGCCTCACTAAAGAGAAATATTTAGAAGCTTAACAAGATTTCTGATGTGAGTATAAATGTCTGTTCTCATGTTTTAAAAGTAAAGTAACATTTTACATTTTAGTGGTTTCATATACCTAAATTAATTAATGAGAATTAAATTTGCCTTTTTAAAGTGTTTTTAATTTCTTCTTTTTAGTGGGAGTTAAATTTAAAGAGCATGATAGAAATTACTGAAGTTAACAACATTCTCCATACCAAAGTGTTAGCTTCTCTTTTGAATGGAAGAAAATAATGTTTCACTCAACATTTTCATAATATGTACTATCAATTGATTCTGACAAGTTTCCTCTTCTATAGCTAAATATTCTAATAGCAGGGATTTAAATAAGCATTTAATTGTCTTTCCCCCATTGTTCAAATATCTACATTGCCAATTTGTATACACACCATGTGTTTATTCTTATGAGCTATGTATTCCTTTCTTTACTATTTGGTAATGAACTCAGTATTCAACACAAAAATATGTAAGGCAAGGTAGTAATCATGGGAAATAGTAATAACGCTAAATAGTGTAATTTTTAGGAGTATATTTCAACTGGAATCTATGTATTCCTTTGGCAAAAAATATTTTTTTTGACTTTTTTTTCAGCCCAACAGAATATTGCAGTCTGTGTAGGAATTTTGACGTGGTAAGAAGGGCAATGTTCTGTCTATTGTAGCATTTTGAAAATCCACAATAGATAGAAGGTGATCAGGTTTTCCTTGTCTTTCTGGGCATTAACTCCTAAACTGAAAAGAATGTGCAAAAATTCAGGCTGTATGTATCTAAATTGAAATGCTTGATTATATCCAAATGCATTTTATACGTAGCATATACTCTCTTTCACTGTTTATAAGGGAATGGTTCTATTTATTTTATATTATGAAATTATTTAAGCCATTACATAAAGTTTATTTAATTCTTTAGCCAGATTGAAATTTCAACTATGGATAATTTGTCCTATTACATTACCTGAAATGGTAAAGTAAAAAGGCAAATGGAATTCCCACCAAGCCAATCATCTTTTTTCCTTAACAAATAATAATATTTTTTTCATTTATTTTCATCATAACCAGGTATCTCCTTTTGTACCAAAATTTTGCTTACATATACTTTAACTTTTCAACCTGTAAAATTTATTTTGGTAGAATGGAGAAGGGAAAAGGTAATTAAAACTATTCACTTTTTTTTTTTTTGCAAGAATTAGTAAAATATCTGGCACAATGCTTAGTGATGTTCAATCATGTAACTTTTTTGACAGGCTGAATGGGTTTCTCTTAATTTGTAGATTATTGCTGAAAGAACTCTCTTTTCAACATTATAAAGAAGGCAGGAAGTCATCAAATAAGTGCTCTGCCGGGAATCAGACAGTAGAAAGTCTCCCATTGAATTTATCATTCTTTGACTGCTTGAGCCTTTTAATCCTCTGATTAGTGGTGCTTAGGCTTGACTTATAGACTGGCTACAGGAAATTCAGAAATGTCATACATACATTAATTTTCAATCAATTGGTTTTTAGGCAGTATGCTATACGTGGCAGGATATTACACAGGTTGTTAACCTAGATACTATGACAGTGAATATACCTTCTTGAACAACTACCAAATTTTTTTCCCCTGGTTTCCTCTTGTTTGCCCAGTGAGTCCAAAGTCCCTGGCTTGATGGTATGGAAACTATTCTTTTAAACACAGATCTTTTATCTGTTCCTCTCAGACAATGATTTTCTGTTATTCCCTCAAGTGCCTTACTCTTTATTCTTTTTTTGTTGTTGTTTGTTTGTTTGTTTTGGTACCAGGGATTGAATTCAGGGGAACTCGACCACTGAGCCACATCCCCAGCCCTATTTTGAATTTTATTTAGAGACGGGATCTCACAGAGTTGCTTAGTGCCTCGCCATTGCTGTAGCTGGCTTTGAACTCATGATCCTCCTGTCTTAACCTCCTGAGCCGCTGTCTTTATTCTTATTCATGAAATTTCTTCTACTTAGGATTCTTGGCCCACTTTTTATCATCTGAATATTTTCAAGGCTTAGCTTCAAAGCTGCCACCTCTTAGAAGCCTTTTGTGCTTCTCCTTAGAACCCCCCAGCGACAGACAGCCTTCTGTGGGCAAAACTGTAATGCTGCTGGTCACCTATGGCCTATTGCGTCACTCTGTGTTCCTGTTTTTTCTCTCATCTGAGGTGGTGATAATGTCCTATACACCCCACAGCAGATGGCATAGTGCTTTGCACTATAAGAGTGAAAAGTTATAGAAAAACACAAGTGAAATGGATATGGCAGGAAGCCCATATACATAATTAGGGGACACCCTGGAAGGATTAAAGTAACACAAATACAGGCAAGGAGGAACTAAATAAATAACATCATTAATGGAAGTGATTGCCATGAATAAGCCTCTGTCATGGCCATATTTTGCTTATACACTCTGCATAGAGTTTGTAAGTACATTTTCACACAGTTTCCCACTATATAGGTGAGGAAACGAGCAAAGTCATGCAGAAGTCACTTACATGTGGAGCCAGGATTTAAACAAAGCTTAACTGATCCCTACACCAATATTCTTTCTTTGCATATAATTATAAAGACAAATTATGTGCATTCTTTGGTTATAAAGGTATCTTTCATAAGTTTAAAAGAGGTATCATGCAGTATTTTGATGACCTCTGAAGTTAATTGATTTCTTGAGAGACATAGCTCTAAGAATAAACATATAAATATCACATATGATTTCCTAGTGCTTGTTTGGAATTGTTAAACTCATTCTTCATTTCAATATCTTCAGCATCTATCTTTTCCTGTTCTTTTTGTCTTAAGTGGCCTTACAGCAGGATTCAGAGGTCCCTTGTTTCTTTATTTGATAAAATTTCTAAATTAAAAATAAACATCAGGCAGCCTTTTGTGATACAGCTCAAAATAGCGATTGTACTCATTGTCCTATGGAGAGAGGTAAATTGTTTCCAATATTGACAAATGAAATTCTAAAACAAAAATGGAAGAATGTTGGTAGAAACCCCTTCTTCATACATTTTCATTGATTTTGACAGTAATACTAAATGATAGCCCTTTATTATCTCCTCTTTAAAAGTGATAAACTTAGGGCTGGGGTTGTGGCTTAGAGGTAGACCTCTTGCCTAGCATGCACGAGGCACTGGGTTCGATCCTCAGCACCACATAAATGTAAAATAAACATATTGTGTCCATCTAAAACTTGAGAATAAACATTTTAAAAAAAGTGATAAACTGATACTCAGAAAATGCATTAACTCATACTTACACAACTAACAAAGTTTTAAAATCATTAACTGCTGGATGTGGGATTGAAGCTCAGTTTCTCTAAGTTCAAATGTGTTTTCTACTCTACTTCTGTTGAGAACTTCACTGTCTAAAAATATGGCCCACATTAACAAATGTAGGACCCAAAGCCATGGCTATATATACATCTTTCCATAACCATGATATGTTTAGGGAGCCATATGTTAAAGTAGTTCATTTTTTTCCCCTGGGAGTAATGATACAATTCTGAGTTATATTTTCAGCCATACAATATGTTTTCTTTTACTTTTTAAAACTTTTATTTTGACAGAACTATAGGCTCCTAGAAAGATAAAATGATAGGTCAGAAAGGTCTTACATGCACATCACAATTTTTTCCAGTAGTTTGCATCTTATATAATTATAGTACAGTAACCAAACCAGCAAACTGACATGGACATATGTATGTCCATTCTTTGTCATTTCATCACATGTGTAGGTTTACGTAACCAACATGGCAATCAAGATAGAGAATTGCTCTACCACCTCCAAGGTCTCCCTCAAGCTGGTCACTCCTTGTGCATCATCTCTACATGCTGGACACCACTAATTTGAATTCATCTCTCTCTCTCTCTCTCTTTGGTCATTTTAAGAGTGTTACATAAATGGCATCATAGAATAAATAAGCCTTCTTGTTCTTAAGGTACATCTGTATCATTTTGTGTGTAAATAGTCCTGTTCTTTTTATTACTGAGTAATATTTAATCCTCATGGATATATCACTGTTTGTTTAACCATTCACCTATTGAGCAACATTGTTTAGAATTTTTAATCTATTAAAAATGGAGCTACTATGAACAATAATGTGCAAGTTTTTGTGTTTAGGTAAGTTTTCATTTATCTGGAATGATCATGAAAGATTACAAGGGCTGAGTCTTATAGTAAATGTGTGTGTGTGTGTGTGTGTGTGTGTGTATTTATTTATTTAATAAACCCCTGAATTATTTCCAGAGAGGCCATTGATTGCTCTACATCCTACCCTACCTACAGTTCATGAGAGACCCAATGTGTCTGCATCCTCCCTGGCTTCTTATTTTGATGGTTTTGCTCCACTGTCTGCTTCTATCCACTGGTGCTGACTGATCTCATATCATTCTCAATTCTTTCCATCTGTATTGTTGGTAACATGGAATATTTTGATGCTGTTCCTTTTTACATTTCTTTTTCCTTTATTGAGCTGGACAGATGATTTATCCTTTCAATATATTTTTTTTTATGTTCTTCATACCTGGGTATTTTTTTTATCATGTTTTTGACAATTTCCTTTCCTCAAATTTCCCCTCAAACCTAAATTTATCAATTTTAAGATTGTGAGCATCCTGAATTTAACTTCTATAGTTGGTGGTTTCTCATCACTGTGAACCCTCAGTCTAAGGTGATGCTTCATTTGCATGAATTTTTTTGTATCAAATAAGGTTCCCCAAATTGAAGATGTATATATTTAAATTTAAGACACTTCTATAGATATCTTCATTATAGTGAATATATTCAATACTTGTTCCTTTAATATTTCCTTAGAGTGGTCTTGAGGGAAAGGCAAAAAATACTTTTAGTCTATTCATTTGATCTGACTTCTTATTCAAACTTTAATTCTCCTCAACATCTAGCCATTACCATATGTAACAATAATATTGATCGACATATCATATGACCAATAATATTGGATGTAAAAATATAATTCAAGAGAGCAGAATTTTAAATACTTCTGTGTCCTTCTTATTCTCTGTGCAACTAGGGTGCACCTCATGGCAGCATGACTTTTACTTGCCATGAACATATATCTACAGGACAAACTTCTCATTGAATTGGAATATTTCTGTTTAAAGAAATAAGCTTCTACCCCAAACCCTGTTCATAATGTAGAAAAGGCAAAAATGTGTATTTGGCATATAAAGATTTTGGGATTTGGGGTCTGATTTAGTATTTTTACTCTTTCCTGTCCGTGTTGACCTCCTTTTCTCATTTGTATTATTGCCTTAGGCAGTAAGATTATAGAACAAAGATTTGGCAGCAGTTTTACATTAATTGCATGACACACCTCATTTGAGAAACATTCTTCTCCTTTATAGAATCTATGAAATCGCCTTAATACTTTAATTTCTCCCTTAAAATATTCCTTTAAGTCAGAGTAATAGGTGTTTATGCAATTTTATTTTTCTAATGTAACATGCAATTTGCATAAATGCCTTTTTTCCTCTTTATAATAATAAGCAAATAAATTTAAACATTATTTTATAAATAGGCATAGCAGAACTAGAAATAGTCCAAATTTAGCTTCTTTAGGCAGGAAATCTGGTTAATGTCAGAGCGATGGCTTTGAGAAGTGGAATTTACAATGGAGAGAAGTTCTTCTTATGCTCACAATGAAGATAACATATATTCAAGAATAAACAGAATGGGTATTTGGATTTTATGCTCATACTAATGGGAGTAGACCTATATATTTTAGTGGCCCAGCGCCTACTTTCACCGAATCCAGTAAGGTGTCAATCTATTGTCATGTAAATTTTGATAATATTAAGGCATTAAAAGTCCAATCACAACCAGTAATGTTAAATTTTTGATTTATCACATCAAATAACTTAAAACCTAGATCACTATGAGGTAGACTAACTCCCCAAAACTTTTTGTTGTAATTAAAAAAGAAAAAAATTGGCTTGTGAAATTCTAACACTTGATCTATTGGAAATAATTTTCAATTGTGTGATATTTTAACAAAGTAAATTAATTGAATTTAATCATATTTGTATGTAAAAGTATGAGATATTGTTAGTATCAGTCTTTAGTTCTCTATATCAGTAGTATTTTTTAATCATAATAGCTGATGTCTGCATATTAGTTCATAATTTATTTAATTGTTTCTCTGTTAAACTTTTGGTGGTTTCCTCTTATCCACTATTTTAAGTAATGTTGTGATGGACATTCTTGTCTGCAAATATTTTATACATATATGTCTATGCCAATGTAAATTCCTAGAAATGTTTGCTTGATCAAATTTTATGTACAATTTATGTTTTTATACTTATTGGTAAACTGCTCATTATACTTGTTTTATTAATTTGCTTTTTCATGAAGAATGTTCCTTCACATTTTTCCAACAATGAGGTTTTATGATTAAAATATTTATCATTCTGATTGATACATGACATAGCATAGGTGATAGCCTATTTTGTTGAGACACCCATCTGAAACTCATAAATACATTTGATCTAGAAAAACACTATGGACCATAAATACAAATTATGAATGTAACTATTAAGCATTTCAATTACAAATAATAAAACCAACTTATTTCAGGTAAATGATAACCATTTGTGCTGTACTTTACTCTTCAGTTCTTATACTTCTTACACCTTCAATCATAGTTAATACATCTTACAAATGAAATTAGTATAAATTTCAATAGGCCTATGTCATTGTTATGCCTTTTTAAAATAATTGAGCATATTGTATTCATTTTGTGTATGGGGTATAGTTTACACTGATGATTACATCCATTTTGCTTATCAAAGTAAAGACAACCTTATTGGTGATTAGGCAATACAACTTAAAAATAATAAGCATAAATTTAGTTACATAAGCACAATTCCTGATGTAATTAAATTGCTACAGATGCAGAAGTCAGAGTCTTAGTTTTTCTTGCCATGATACTTTTTTCCTCATATCATCATTTTATGCATATAATGGGATGTAACAGACTTTCTATATTTGCCGAATGCTCAGTTAATTATTTAATAGGACTTTGCTTTCCAGATGGCAAATCCTTTTAAAAATGTGTTCTCTTTCCCTTTAAAATGTCATTTTTTTATTTCATACTTATTTTGATTCAGCATTATTATTTATCTTTTTAATTTCCTGCTTTCTTGCATGTATAAGACTTAGGGCATTGTGTAATCTGCTTGTTGCTAAGACTGTTTTGTTGTCAGTGCCTCTCTTGCTAACCTTTTGTGTAGTCTGCTATCATCTTCTTAAAGGCTGCTCATGCTGCACTTTTTCTTTTATTCATTGCTCTTTGCCACTTTGGTAGCATCATATCTCCCTCCTTTCTAAGGCTGCATAATATTTGACCCACTGGGAATTTCTCAGCTAATTGAAAAAGTTTAACAAGTTATCTATTATATGTTGCATATTGAAAGGGTTTATAAATTTCTAGAAATTCTCTTATTCTTTTTGAAAGAAATGGTTGACTTCTTGGGAAAGAGTCCTCATAAAGCCATTTCATCAGAAGTCAAAGCTGGTTTTTCCAACATCCTTGCTTTTGCTGTAAAATAGAACCAGAGAGGACTAGATCCTGGACTACGCTAGGACTTTTGAGGTGCTGTTTGACTTCACCATCTATCATATGGGAATTATGCAGATATATAAGGTAAATTATTGGTGGTGTTCACTTGCTCTGAGCAACTGACTGGTACAATTCATATCCTTGACTTACAGGGTGGGTGGATGCATAAAGATATACTTCTAAAACTTAAAATCAGCTGTTGTGCATATTATAAATACAAATGAGTTAGTACATCTTGTTTATGAAGTTAGTATTAGTTTCCATAGGACTATATTATATGTTTCTTCATCTTTTCAAATTGAGGAAATTGTATTTCATTTTGCATATGAAGTAGAATTCACACTGCTAGTTACCTGAATTTTTCTCCTCAAAGGAAAGACAAACTTCTTGACTTTCCTGTTGATTAGACAATATGATTTAAACATAAGAAGCATACATGTACTTACTACTTAATACAATTCATGAAATAATTGCTCATATTATTTCAAAGTAAAAATAACTTTCAGCAAATATTGTTATCCATTGGTTTTCATGTATGTATATTGAATAGGTCATAAAACTAATAAGCTGAAGAGTTCAAATTGAAACATATATATATATATTTTTTTTATGGAGAGAGTCTAATTTGGCTTCTCTATTTTTCTATCAAGTTTGGTAACACTGGATAAAACAAATTGCTTATCTCATAACTGTTCAAAGTATTTGAAAATAGATTTTGATCAATCAAATAGTATAATAGAAAAAGAAATATCATTATTTTAAAGTCATGCCTAGCATTTTCCCATTCTGGTACCACAAAGACTACCCAGATTTGTCTGATATATACAGTAGCCATTTCATTTTCTTTGTACTTAAGTTATAATATTAGCTTGATTCATATATTTGAGTTATAATTATTAGTCCTAGAATAGCCATGTTTTAACTCCATAATATAATAAACAAATTTAACCGTCTCCCATATATGGCGTATTACTCCTTTGAGACAAAACAACTTAGGTCCATATTCTTCCTGCATGATCCCTCTATCCCAAGTAAATCAAAACAGAATTTTTCTTGGTATAGTAAGGCTTTAAAATTTGAAAAGTAAGGGATTCAAGGTAGCTCACATTCATTCTCATGGATAGTGTAAATTAAAGATAGAAGAGAACAATGTTTTTCTTAGTCATCCCCAAATGGTTTTTCACAGCTTAAAAAATTCTCACCATCCCATCCTACCCTTACCTATAACAGCATCCTATTATTTCAATTCAGCTTCTTAATGATTATCTTAAAACTAAGACATTCAGTGGCCTGAGATAGTCTTTATGGGCTTATCTTTGGTAGTATGCAAATAACTTATTTTAGAAAAGATCAATAGTATTTAATAAATACAAATGGAACCCATATTTTTTTCTATGGATGGAGATCTGTGAATGTCAAAATCTGGCAACTATTATATGTATATTATATATATATATATATTCCTCTGTGAATACTTTTGGTATTTTATGAGCAGATTTCCAAGTACAATGTAATCATTATTTCCATTTGCCCAATGTGAAATTCACATAGAGGTGAAATACTATTCCTAAGGGAACAGCAAGTCATGTTCCCAATTCTCAATTCAATTCCACAAGTAGTGCAACATGAAATCTCAGTCAAGTGCAACTACTATTGCCTTATCCTTTTATGAAATAGATCGCTTTTACAGAGAAACCTACACAAGGGAAAAATTATACCCAAATGTAGAGCAATAATCAAACTGAAATGAAAACTTGTCTAATGAGAAAGTTATTTAAGTGTCTTATAGAATTTGTCATCCTGCTAGGGCTTTACTACCAAAATGGAGTTATAGATATGGCTAGCCAGAAGACCCACTGATCTGTTAATATTAAAGGAAGCTCTGTATGCTGATTTTTTTTTACATTATGATTGTAGAAACAGTTGTGTGGAAACAGTTTGTGGAAACAGTTATTAACTATTACATGTATATTTTTCATATCTGTAGTTACCTGTATAATTTCCTTATTAATTATAGTAATCTTAGGAATTAATTATAGAGCATGATATAGGCATTTACATATGGCAAAATTCGTTTTTAACAATCAGTTTTTGCTTGCAAGATCCTTTTTGGAATACATTTCTTGTCATGAAGGTATAAATCTTTCTGATAAATAACTAAATCTTTCTGATAAATAATTTGGTAAGCAATCTGTGGGTTGTGTTCTTTTATGACTTGAAGCTTCATATTTTTCTTTTCTGAATCTTTCCTTTCTTTTGAGGTCATAGTAGTAACTATTTGGGTCATTTTTATTAAATTCATTCATATCACCTTAAGGCTGATGATTTATCTGGTCTTCATCTGTAATTCAGATGTTCCTCTTAAGCAGCTTATCCTTATACCACTACTTAAAATTTTCTACAAATATTAACTTTTATGTGGCCATCATTTTTGCACTCAATCTAAATGTACTCTATCCTTCTTCTTTAACTTCTTTTAATTATTATTTTTCTATCATCTATCTAATCTATGTAATTTGAGCAAACAATTTGAGAGTTACTTTTTTACCTCCCCCCATCATATCTGATCTAATTTTATGTTTCTTGATTTACTCATTTCACTTTCTCTTTACTTTCCTAGCTGAGCACAGCTTCTGTCTGCTATTTCTGCAACAGCCCTGTAGCTGCTCACCTAGCATCCTGTCTCGCCTGCATGAAGGCCACACCCCATGAGGCTACATGTTTCATCTTTCTGAAAAAACAAATCTGAGGTTATGTCATTGCCTGACCAGATGCTATGCAAAGTCCTGCAATTTCCTCCAAGGCCAATCTTGATGCAAAGTTAGTAAGAGACAGCTGCCTGTATGAGGTGAAGCAAAGCCACTGTTTCTCCATCACAAATTTCTCTCTTTGCAACACTTTCACTATATCTGAAATTTTCATCTTCCTCATTCTTTGTGCTGACAAATTGAAGTCTCTTTGAAATATAACATATATTTTTAAATGACTATTTTGGAATAATTTTAGTTTTACAGATAAATTGCAAAGGTAATATCAAATTTTCATCAACCCTTCTCTTCCCTTAGTGTTTTATATTTTTCATGGTATATTTGTCAAAACTAAGAAACAAGTGACACATTAATGGTGCTATTTACATTTCAAAATTCATTCATATTTCATTTCATTTCTTTTTTTTTTCAGTTCCAGGATCCAGTTGGGACTGGCACAGTGTATTTATTTTTAAATTATTTTATTGGTGTATTATAATACACACACTAGTGGGATTTATTGTTGCATATTGTATGTTCATACAACATAAAATTGACTAAATTTACCACAGTGCATTTTAACATGGTTTATATTAACAGAGAAAATTGCTTGAAGTTACTGAAAACTTAGTTTTAGACACCCTTTTAGAATGATAAAACAAATAGGTCAATAGGCATGAAATTTGGAGAGACCATGTTGGGGTGTTTGAGGGGTGTGCTTCAGTGTGGGGCCTTGTACTGGAAAGGTCTGGCATTGTTTGGAGACCCTAAAAAGCCAGTAACACCTGAGGGCACTTGATTTAGGAGATGTAAAATGCTTGAGGGTCATCAGAACTCAAAATGGTTCACTAGAAACAAACATTTCAATGATGTTGGAGATTAATGTTTTTGATTACACAGAGAATGCTTGAATCACTATGAGTACAACTCAGAATGGGAAAATAATTGGGGAAAAATTAAAAACATGTGCCATTGGACAGAAGTATGAATTTACAAATCCTTCCTAAGGGGTCCTTTATGTGACAATAGAAGGACCTATTGGTCTGGGAATGGAAACAGATATTCTGAGGTTTGGAGCAATTTGTTTGATTACTGCCTTGCCACTGTAGAGTGTTTTTCTGCTGATATAAAATCTATAGTCAGCCTTAGGCATTTGAATGTCATGCTTCTATATTTAAACAGATCTTCTCAGGTTCTAACGGGCAAATATAACTTTCTGGCTAAGTCTTCTACGGAGGACCCTAGGGAAAAGTCTGTGTATTTGTCAACTTCTCTGGAAGTATCACCTGCAGTCCCCAGCAAGGACAGGATATTGGATTAGTTGCTCCACTTCTAATTTCCTGGGAACATATTGTGTAGTTAGAAGGACATTATAAGAAAAATATGCATTACATCCCATTTAAAAATGAGATGTACAAAAGATTTGCATGCTGTAACGTGTGTGTGTGTGTGTGTGTGTGTGTGTGTGTGTGTGTTTGTGAGTGCATGTTTATGTTTTTGGCTATTGTTTTTAGTCAAATTTCCCATTTTGATATAGTGTAAATGACAAACTATTCAAGTATTGAAAGTGAAAACCATACTAAAAAATCACATTATCTTCAAATCAGAGCTCTTCTTGTGTGTATGTAGGATTCACAAGAAAGTAGTTTGATACATAGCAGCTTTACATCCCTGTAGTATGTCTTGTAACTTATCATCATGTTCACATTATGCATGAATATGCAAATAATTTATATAAAAGCAATCTAAAAAGTCATAAAATTAAATCAATAAGGATTTGTTAATTTTTATAAAGTGTCAATAACTTTCTCATTTATTAGTTTTTTTTTTTTTTTAGTGCTTAGTGCCTGAAGTTATAATTGGAAAACAACAAGAATCAGGATGATTTTTTTATGAGTTACATTTCATCAATATGCCAGGGGATTAGAAAATCCCCAAATCATAAAACTTTCCTCTATTTCCAATGAAAATTCAACCCTGATGTCAAATCATTATAAGTTTATTAGGCACTTGTCATAACACTCATTATAAATTAGATCATTTTATATTCTGAAGAACAGGACAGGTAATTAAATTGGTGGTTTCATTAGTTGATGGACAGTTTTAAAGATTTTATTTCTTCCAAAAAATCAAAGTATATTGTTCTTTCTTCTTCTAAGTGTTTAGTAGAGAAATCAGACTGAATAGAAATCTAAATGTTATATAATAAAATAATATTGCTGTGAATATTGACTTGATTTCATTAATAAAATTTAATAAATATATTTTCAAGATGTATAGCTTTAGTTTTAGAATTTAAATATTAGGATTTTCTTTTGTTAATGTGTGACTTACAGTTAAAAACATATTTAATTAGATGAATTAAAGGCAGAAAGTCATGATAACATAACCTGTTGTACAGTCTATTCTTTGAAAATATGCTAATTGCAGGAGCTATAAATAACATGCAGATGAAAATCTTTGTAAATCCTTAAACATTATAGTTAGTCTTTATGATTTCTTTTACCTGGCCAGATTTAAAGCTGTAGAAGTGATTAAAAAGTCAGTCAAGCTGAAAAAAGAAATTTTCAATATTTTTAGTCAAATAGGTAATTCTGAATTTGCTTTTTGGCATCTCATTTATTTTCTATCCTTTTTTTTTTTTTCTGAAACTACAAGTGGAGTAGCAGCAAACTACATTTATAATATGGTAAATAATGAAAGTCATGTTCTAAAGTGGTTTTAACCCACCATTGGTGGCCGTGCTTTGGAATGCATGTTTTCTTATCAGAAAAGCATGGAGCACCATTACAACCCTCTCTCACAAGTAGTTGCCTTTACATTTTAATTGTCTGAGTTGCTTCTCTGAGGGGTGCTCTGATTCTCAGTCTCCCATGCAATCATTGTTATGTAGAACATCTTATGTGCATATATTTTGGAAAATGGATATTGCTATTTTGTATGCATGTATCTTAACTAAAATAGCCTTATGTATTTCATTCTGCTTCTTAATGTCTTTCATCCAGCACTGTGCTTTTTAAAAAAAGATTTATTCATGTTGCTATGTGTCTTTTACTTATAATTGTTATAATATACTTCATTGTGCACCCATCATTCTTTTCCTATAACCAAACACTTTACCTCCCAGCAACAAGTGGTAAGGTATATTCAATGAAGCATGATCCTCCAGCTGCCCTTTATCACCGTTTTTTAGATGAGGAAACTTAGGCATGAAGAGTTGAGTAATCTTAACAGAATTGTACGGCTGAGATGCAGTCTGTTGCAATATTCCACCACACTTTAAATCCCCACAGTGTGCTGCTCTGTTGTGTTATATTATATTCCAAATAGTTTTATCCAGAAGGATGACTCTAGCCCCAATTTTGACCTTTGTACATAGCTTAAACAGAATAATTCAGTGACTGAAACAATCTCAACTCTATTTGCCTTAAGATGAGGCACATGCTATAAAATGAAGAGCTAAAAACACTATTTTATATAGCTCTGGTCAAAACTGAAATGGAAAGAAACTAATACTTATGAACTGTCTACTAGTTGCCATGCATAATAGCAAAAGTTTTGTATCCACTAGTTAACTACATATGAAAGGGCTAAAATGACCCCTTTCTAGCAAATCATAAAAGTAGCCTGAGTTATCATATCTGTTAACTGTGGCAGAATCAGAATCAGAAGTTTACTTAATACTGGTCATCCTTAATGAACTGATTAAAAAAAATGGAGATGAGATCACTTGATTACTCTGATGTTTATCTAATTTTGGAAAATTGTCTGCATAACCTCAGCAAAGATCCAGGAGAAATTCTTCCTAAATACTAATTTCTATGTATCTTCATAGTGTTTAATAACCTATGACAGTTAAAGTAGAAAATACATATTTTTCATGTGATCTATATTTCATGTATAAATTGGAAATTAGCTTTCCTAGAAGATAAACATTTTGAAATGAATTTGATAAAAAAAATTTTGAATGGGTTCTCACAATAAAAAGCTTGTTGCATTCTTAGAGCTGTTTGAATCCCACCCTCCCTTCTGTTTACTGGTGCAGAGATGGACACATGTCTATGTAAAGAATTATTTCTGCTTCCATTTACCTTTAAGTGAAAATGACCAGCAGCTCTTTATGATGATTGTGACATGAAATTATTAAGGATTTGCAATATTTCTTGGAAGAACCACTTCTAAAAAATTGTTGAATAAAAAATTCCATATTCTTTGAATAGATAATTTTTCTACGCTTGAGCAGTGGTGAGTAGGATGATGAATCAATATCAGTTTAAGTACTAGAATGGCTCCTGAACCATAAAACCTATCAATGAAGATAAAGTAACTAAGCCAAAATTGGGAAGTAAATTATATTTCACCCAGGAGGGTCTCCAGTAGATACATTTTTTTCTCCCTGTATTTCTGCCACAAGATAAATCTTAGGAGAGAGCAATGTTACAGAAGGGCCAAAACAGAGAGCTGAGCTCAACTGAAATTCTGACAGATTTTACAGTTCTGGGAGGGTCAGAGTCTAGCTCAGAGAGTGGGAAGGAAGGGGCAGACTGCTGGGGTGAGATCCTGTGATGTCCCTCTGCAAACCACAGAGGAGATTGTTTTACTCCTGTCCCAATTGCTCAGAAGCAATTAGCAGAAGTAATTAATAGTGCTACTTTGAGAATGCTGTGGCTGCTTGATTTATTTTCAAATCAAATGCAAAATTGTAGTGTCCCATTAACAAACCCAAAGGGACACTTGACTTGTCTAATTTTGATGACTAGCTTTTTAAGATAATGCAATATCTCAAAAACCTATAAGCCATTTTTAAAGAACTTAAATTTTATAGAAGTTGCAATTTTATTTAGGATGGCATGAGGATAAACATTTTTTTTTTTCCAGAAGGGGAAAGAGTTGTCAGCATTTGTCATAAATTTTAGGGCGTGTTGTAAAGTACTATTATGTAATGGTATGTACATTTATACTACTATGATAATGTACTAGTGAATAATGAGTTAACCACACTTCATCTTTAGTCAGAATGCCCATGTTGACTACCGAAATCTTATTAAGTTGCAAATTAAAAACGTATAAACCATTTTTAAAGAACTTTAGATTCTGCAGCATTTGCAGTTTCATTTAAGGTGATATTAAGATACATTTTTCAAAATTATTTTAAAAAATTAAATTGGAAGACTAGTAAAAGTAATAAGTTTTATATATATATATATATATATATATATATATATATATATATATATATCTTAAAAAACTTTAAACTCTATAGAAATACTGAATTTATCCTCTCATGTTCTGCCCAAGTTATTTGAAATATTTATATATATGTGTGTGTGTAGATATATATATATATATATATATATATATATATAGAGAGAGAGAGAGAGAGAGAGAGAGAGAGAGAGAACTTTTATATTAAATGTGATTTTGTAGGCTATATATAACATCTTTCTGATATTTTCTTTATACGATTCATTATTTTAGGGTTGGAAATGGACCACCTACTAACTTTTTCCTTGAATTCTATCTTATTATTACCTTTTCTAGTTGCTTTTCTAAAAAGATATAGAATTTTGTTGTTGTTGTTGTTTTATTTTTTTATTTTTCTCTTTTTTACATTTCTTCTAGATCTAAAACTCTGTAGGTTCCATGATCCTATGTCTTGGATTTTTTTTTTAAACTCCTTTGGAGTCTGATCTTCTTTGTTCATCTTTTATATAAATTTGAATCAGACTACTTGGAAGAATGTCAGTTCTCTGACAATCAATGATAATATATTATTTTGTGCAAATATTACCTAGTGAATAGCTAGTATTTTTTTCTTTTTATGATTCTAAACTTACTCAGTTTGATGAATAGAATCTAATATTTGGCATTTTTATTTACACATATCATTATTTTAACCTTTATCTCAATTTCATTTATATAACAAACTTTACATCTCTTTATACTCACAAATGCAGTGCAGGGGGAATCACTTTCCTTCTTCTCTTTTGATGTCTTCTTTGTTGACTGGATGGGTGGGAGAATTTGTCCTTCTTTTAGATGATTTTTTTTTCCCCAAGCAGTAGTTTTTCTATATTAACATGCTCCCTACCAAATGTTTCTTTTCTACACAGTCTTCATATAACTGCATTATTTTTGAGGTCAAGTTTAATATCTAAACACCATCGAATCCATTCCATACTCAAGATATTTAGATTTTAGTTAGTTTTAATTTGAAAGATTTTGGTGGTGTTTTTATCAAGTTGTAGAAAATCAGATTCAACCATAACCTCTACTCTCTGAGTCTCTTTTTAGAAAATGGTCTAGGGCCTGTATATGCTGTAGTTTCCTGAAGTCTTCACACTGTAAAATCACCATGTGATATGTAAATTTTTTTCAGTCAAAAATATGTAAATCTTTACTTTGCAATTGTCCTCTGACAAAAGAGCTCAATTTGACAAAAATAATGACATGCCATTTTTTTCCTCAAGGAAGCATTTGCATGACTTTCATATGGCATAAATGTTTGCATAGGAAATTCATCTTTTATTTTACATTTGCATGGCTCATTGCTTTTAGTTTCTGACTCAGTTTATCTGGAAGAAGATGCTGAAAAGCTGCATATTATTATGCAATTTTATCTATTTAAGAACTTTTAATATATAAACAACATCTTTATTAAGTCAAGGTTGAAGGGAAATTGTTAAAGTACACTATTTTTTTTTAAAGACTTGAAAGGGTGAAAGAGGAAGAGACAAGCGCTATAGATTGCCCAAATCACTCGAATTTTTCTTATATCAATGAACTATCAGTTGTTGCACTGGAATCATCTGTAATGTCCATCCTACTGAAGAATGTAGAAAAACTAAACAACAATACAAAATGAGGGACTGGATAGCTCAGGTTAAAAAAAATAGAAAACAAAACAAATCCTCTATAGGATAACAGCTCTTTCCTTTTGAGCTCTCTCTATTTGTTTTAATTTCATTTAAAATGCATATTGAAAGTGACGAATAATTTTAAGTTCCATTAAAGGTAATGACTTAATTTTAAATCTGGCAATACATTTATGTTTGATTACTAGTAAACTTATCTAAGTAGCCCGATTTTAGATTAATATTTGGAACCAGTTCAAACCTGGAATTAATCTCCCAAATATAGAATAGTTTTATTTTATAGACAATTGATGAATTCTGTGAAAATGATTATTGCTTTTTTTTCCCCTTAACATTCAGTCTAAGGTAATTGCTTAGAGAAAACAGATGGATAAATAGGGGTATGTTTTGGCTACTTCAGTCCAATCCATGTTCAATGACTTACTTGTATATCCTTGAAATACTTATATAACCTTTGAGAACCTTTATTCTTCTGCCTGGATTATGTAAAAAATAGGACTGAGTTCTTACGGTTATAATTAGGAATAAATGAAATAATACACTTGAGCATTTATCAAACTGATTGCTACATCATGGAAATACTAACAAATGTTACCTATTTTTGCTAGGGGAAGAGTATTTTAAAACAAATTCAATATGAATATAAAATTCAAATAGAATTTAGAATGTTATTTTTAATTAGTGAAAAGTTAAAACACATTAAAAAGGGACACACATATAATTTAGAGCAAATTTAAGTAACCCAGTTAAAAACAATTGCAGTACTCACAACATATTTCCAAGTCAGATTGTTTCACTGTCATAAAGGGAGGAAGGAAGAGAAATAGCAAGATCTTAGCAACTTAATGCCGCCAGGTAGTCTGGCAAAGTTTTGAAATACAGATGGTGAATTCTCAGCACGGGGTTAGAAAGAAAGGTCACTTGAGTGATAGAATTATGCATATTTTCTACAGATGCAAGATTCTGAAAATGTGATTTACAGAGTTTATAGGAAAGGCAGTGAAGGAAGGAGGAACTAAAGATACGGATTGAGGTTTCAGCAGAGGCATAGTTTAGCCAGGGCTATGAGTGTTGGGAGAGAAATTTTAAGGATGAATGTGGTAATATATATGAAACACTCTCTGTTCCCTGGAAGAAAGGTTCTATAAAAACATAACGTATTGCTGATTCTTAGAATGAATGGTGAAGGTTGAAAGATTTTCAGACATAGGGAAAGGGCACATTCACAATCCAGTGAGAGGCAGAAGGGATATTGAAAATGGAAAGTCAGAAACAAGAAAGGAAAAGAAAGAAAATGTTAAAGCTACTTAGAAGACTACGCACAACACAGTTTTAGACAGAACTATCTTTCCTTGGGTTGCTTTGTAAAAATAAGGATTTTAAAAATGATTTTACTTCGAAGACAACTGTACTTAGGATTGAATAATTGAAGAACATAAAGATAAAAATAAAATAGTGGTCAAGAAGAACCAAGAATGAATTTGGGATATATGTCTAAGTAAATAATAACATAAAAGAAAGTGTAAAATAGAAACAGTAAAGAAGTGGGAGTTCAAGTAAAATTATTTGCCAAAATATTTTGGGAAATATTTTTGGAGGATTGAATTATTTAAAACTTCTTTTAAAAGGTTTACATGTAGTGGATAGAGTAATAGCTTACAAAAGGATTTATGACCAATTTTAGGTGCATAAACAGAATTGGAGGAAGTATAAGGAAATTAGAATGTGCCACCCAGAGTGTCTCATATGGAGCTTCTGATTACATGTCTGGATCTCATAATTGATGCAGAGGTAGCTGTCGGGTAACTTGGCCAACAGAATGATTTTGAAAGCAATCAACTATCCACATTATAAACACTACTGAAATGTGTTACTATTGAAGGTCTATACTCCCTTAATGACATAAATCTAGATGTACTTTTGATAGTTGAATGGAAGAGATATAATAATTAATGTCTTATTATTTGAGGAAGAGATTCTGAAAACAAATTTATTCAGTGCTCACAGGGAACAATTAGGTGCTATGATAAATAGAAATCATGTATATTGTTACGAGTCTGAAATATACTTATGAAGATAATAATAGATTTTCTTATTTGTAGCTATCATCACTGTGGGAATCTTATGAAAGAGGAAAGTCAATGCTTTTGAGTTCAGAATGTTGTCAGGTTCTTTTATTACACCAAAGCCCCACATACTTAAATACAAATAAAAAATAATCTCTGGCCACTTCCATAAGAATTTTTTTTTTGATACTAGCAGGAGAGTAATTTTACTTTATTTGGAGGCTATTCCTTTGAAATTTTTTTCCTCTCACATGTCTGTTCCATTCAGTTATGAAATCATTTTGATTTTTCTTTCCAAAAGTATCCTTTGCTGTATCATTATTTGCTTATCTTCATCCCCATTATCATATCCCCTGGATTACTATAGTTGACTCTGAGTTCTTTGGCTTTTACCTCCATGTTCCATTACCAATGTGGCAACTTGGGTGATTCTTGTAAGATGTCAGATTGTGTCATTCCTCAACTCACACCTCCCCATGGTTTCCCACCTCACTCAGAAAATGTCTTTATGTGACCCAAACCTCCCTGTAGAATTTGGCCCCTGTCACCACTCACACAAGGTTTTGCTTGCTGTTCCCAGCAACACTGGTCTGCTTTTCCCTTTCCAAACATCCTTTTTTCTCAGCATCTTCACACTAACTTGCTTTTCCTTCTTTCTGAATATTCCTAACCCTCCATTCCCATGACTGACAGCCTCACCCGACCACCATGGAGGACATTGTTAACATATGGCAGCCTTTCCCCTCTAATCACCTTTATCTTTTTTTGCACCTATGCTTTATCCATAAGGTAGTAAGACATTCTCATCTATCATACTGCACCGTTGATTTCTTTTTCTATTTTATCTCAAGTCCCACATAAACTGGGATTTAGTCTGTGTGGTTTTCCTTTTCTATCATAGTACTCAACACAGTTTATGGCATGTAGAGATATTAACTGTGGGGAGGGGAAGTCTCTGGCCAAAAGTCAAGAAAGTAGTACTTAGTGGGAGAGGAAACGTAGAGAAAAAGATGTAGTAAAGAGAAAAAAGAGCACACAAATGTGCACAAGAGAAACGAAAAGGTCTATGATCTCATTTTACTTGAAAATGTAAGCTATCTTTCCTTTATTTTCTTTTTTAAAGGTTAAGAATGCTATGTATTTTCTGAGTAAAATTAACATTTTGGCAAATTAAAGTATACTCCAAACTTGAAACTTTTTCTAAAACTGAATGTATATTAATCTTTTTATAACAAAAAGATTGACTTTCTAATCTGCATTCTTCATATAAAGCAAAATATATTTAGGCTACTTCAAACACTTACCTTCAGTATTTAGGTCTCTATGTTTTAAATAGTTAAGATTCTTATGTATTTCAACCAAAACTATAGCTAAATATTGGTTTCTAATAAACTTATGATATTCAAACTAGAGTCATTAAAAAATCATATCTGCTTTTATAAGCAAACTAAACCTTGTCTGCTTGTTTTGGCCAATAGATGTCAGTGGTTGACCATATTAGTGAAATTATTGCAGATGCACTTGTTTTATTTCACTGTTAAAAGGTAGTCTTTAAAGGAATGCTTTATTCCCTAAATGATCCTTTTATTATTTTACCTTGGAAAGTAGTATATGTTATGACATGGTGGACTTATAACAGGGAATATTAATAGATTCCCTAATTTACTGAAACCATTAAATTTTAAAGGGCTATAGGAAGTATTAAAAAATTCAAATGAATTTTTAAAGTGAAATTTTTGTTTACATAAATTTATAGATATTTCTTAAGTCATACAGTTTTCAAAATACAAGTTTTATTCACATTTTGTGGAGGTTTTATCAAGGTTTCAAGGAACTTACTTAAAAAAAAAAAGTTCATGGACATTTCTGAGGAAGTTTGCAAATAAAGTTTTACTCCATAAAAATTAGAAGTTGTTCCATAACAATTCACTAGTCATCTTTTTTCTTTTTTTTTACTGACGAGGGAGAATTGTGAGCATTATATTTAAACATAAAATTTCTAAAGTCTTAATCATTTCTCTCTCCTTAATGTTTCTTCACTTAATTATATCTTTTTTGACTTAGAATTAAATTTAGACAATTTACTTGGATTAATAGTTTCAATAAACCTTGTACACAGACCTTTGGAATTTTCAAGAATGGTAAGTTGTGTTTTTTTCTTTTTTGGTCAGTCAGAAAACCACAAAACCCTGCGATATTTCAAAATTTTTCTTAATCATGATTTTTTTTCATAGAAAGTTGTCATTATGTTGAAGAAAATATGGAGGCAATATTTCGGTAAAGACGTCATTAAAAAGAACTGAAATATATGCCATATATTTAATGAGTAAATATGCTTTTTTTTTAACCCGAAAAGCATGGGTAAAAAGTTAAGAAAGCACACTTCAAAACAGAGTGCATGAAATGCTCAATAAACATTTGAAAGAATGTTCACCAATATCAGCTATCAGACAAATAAAAATTAAAAACACCATTCACTCATCACAGTGTAAGATTGTGGCAAGCATAGGGAAGACTATTGAATGACAGGAATCCTCTCAGTTTTCACGGGAATAAAAATGATCCCAACTCTTCTGGAAAACAGGTTGAAGTATCTTTAAAAGCTGAATATTTTGCAAAGCCAATGACCAGCTAAATCTATTCTTGGGTATTTATTTAAAAGAATAGCATCTACATTAGTACCAAAAGATATGCATTAGAATGCCATTACCAGTATTGTTTGTAAAAATCTCACACTACAAACAATTCAAATATTTATTTACAATAAAAAGGATCAATTATTTGTAGAATATTCAATAAAATATTCCACAGCAATAAAAAATAATGAAATATTGCTACATGCCACAACATGGATGCATTTCACAAACATTAAATGAAAGACTAGTCACAAGTGAATGAACCTGTATAAATTAATTCCATTTCTATAAAGTTCAAAAGCAGTCAACATTAATTTATGGAGGCAGAAACTGCAATACCGTTAGGAGGGGTAATGACTGGAAGGTATCATGAGGGAGGTATCTAGATAGTTCGCAGTTTTCTTTTTCTTAACGTGGGCGATTTTACACAGGACTGCAAACTTGATTCTAAAAATATGATTTGTATGCCTTTCTGTAAATCTGCTATACCACAATAAAATATTTACTTGAAAATTAAACTGACTACTCTTTACAAAACTATTAACAGAGGAACACTGACACAATTCTTTTTTTTTTCATAAAAATACTTTACTATTCCAGATTAAAGGTTTCTTTGAATTTCTTCACAAGGTATTGGAAATAGCTTTCCTTATTTCCTCATTTACATTTTTATCAAGTACCTATATAGCATGATATATGGGGACAAGGAAAGTGATGGAGGGAGAATAGAAATAATTATATCTGAGATTCTTCAGTGAATAAAGGCACTTTAATCACAGAACTTAGTTCTAAAGATGCTTGAAGATCCCATCACATGGGAAACATGATGGAATATAGGATTTTTTTTTGTTTTTATCTAACACAATAAAGCATATAAGAAGAAATAAGGAATTTCTTTCTTGTTCTGAATTCTGAGACAATATTATATATATATTTTATTTTTACTTTTATTTTTGGCATAAGGGTCATTAACCAACATAATGCCTGTGCTTTTTAGCTATTTTATTGTTTTATTTTTTGCCATATATGTACACAGGATAATTCAAATCAAGAACAATGTTACCTATTTATTTAAATGTTTACTGGCAATAATTTTTTAATTTCATTTTTAATTAACAAATAGTTATATATATTTGTGGATAAGATGTCATGTTTTTATATAGATATAGTATATATTATGGAATGATTTAGCCAGCTAATTAATATATCTGTCGCCTTACATGCTTATTTTTGTGGTGAGAACATTTAAAATATATTCTCTTAGTGATTTTGAAATAAATGCTACATTATTATCAACTATATATATAGTCACCGTACTGTGGAATTGATCTCATTACTAATTATAACTGAAACATTGTACCCTTTGGTTAATGTCTCCCTAATCCCAGTCCCTACACATTCCATCCTTCCTACTCACTCCTACCCCCAGTCACTGGTAACCAACATTCTATTCCTATACATCTATAACTTTGACTTTTTAGATTTCACATGTAAATAAGATCATTTGATATTTGTCTTTCTGTGTCTGGCTAATTTCACTTGGCATAATGTCCTTCAAGTTCATCCACATTGTCACAAATGACAGAATGTCCTTTTTTGTTAACTCTGTAGAATATGGCATTGTGTGTATGTACCACATTTTCTTTTTTTATTCATCCACTGATAGACACTTGGGTTGATTCCATGTCTTGTACATTGTGAATAATGCTTCAGTGAACATAGCAGTGCAGATATCTCTTTGATATACTGACATCAAGTCCCTTGGATATATACCCAGAAGAGGAATTGCTATGCACTTTTTATATTTATAGTTGGAAAGGGATTCTGCTCTTTTTGGTTGAGGTTTGATTTGTAAAAAGGGGCTATGTTGAAGTCCCTCTTTCTCTCAAAAATATTCAGTTTGTCAGAAAATCCTCTTACCTCTATCTGACCATTTCTCACCAGCTCTATCACTGTCTCCAGACCAAACTACTCAATGTTCACTACCCCATTTTTTTACCCCATTTGTCTCTAATTAGCTTTTCTTTCTAGAGCCTCTTTTTCACCATTTTATGCTCACTAAAGCAGATAGTGTGATCCAAAGAGTTTTATACCTTCTGATGTTTCCTTCTTATTCATTAATGCCTTTTCCTTTCAGTTGGAAGAACTTCCTTAAGCATTTCTTGAAGGACAGGTATGGTGGAGGTATATTCTCTTAGCTTTTGTTTGGGAATATCATTATCTCTCCTGCATTTCTAAAGGACGACTATGTTGGGTCCAGTATTGTTGGTGGATTTGTATTAAATTCATTTCATTCTCTCCTAGTCCATACGATTTTTTCTGGGAGGTCTACTATCAGGCAAATTGGGACACACTTAGGTCTTACTTGTTTCTATCTCTTGCTGATTTGAGAATCTTCTTATTAACTACAAACTTCAGGAGCTTCATTATGTGTGGGCTAGGCTTAGTTGAATTAAATCTGGTTAGTGACTTTGAACCTTCCCACACCTGGATATTTTTATACTACTCTAGGTTGGGGAAGTTTTCTGTTATCTTTTCAAATAAGCTCTTTTAATTCTGTCCCTTCCTGTAAGTTTTTTTTTTTTATTCTTTTCAAATTGCTTTCATCCCTCTGTTAAGTTTCTTTGTTAGAGAAATGAGCGGCTTCTCTATGTTCTATTGAAGCTCACTAAATTTTCTTCAGACAGTTCTTTTAAATTCTGCATCCAAGGCTATACCCATATTGGTCACTACATGATCAGTTCTTCATGCCTTGTTTTGATCATTAGGTGAAGTGATGGTTCTTTGAAAGTTGTTGATGCTTGTTGGTGTGTGACGTCACCTAATCAGTGAAGGAATGTATTCATCATTAGGTATTTATTTCAGTTTTTTTCTAATATGGCTTTATTGTTCTTGTTTTTTCCCAGAATTCTAAGCAGGCTGTTTATTTTCTCTGAGCCTATCATCTCTGCCACCATGTCAGCATTAAATGGTGACCTAAGTCTAGGTTTGTTGAGTTCATTGTTGGTGTGTTCTCATTGCTTCAGCACCATAGGGTGATCTAAGTCCAGGTTTCTCCAAAATATGCAGTTGGTATGTTGCCAGGTATGAACTGGGGTAAAATCTAAAAAAGAGAATCCATCTCCACTAGCATAAGGCCCAGACACTTCATTCACAGTCATTGACGTGTGGCCGGGAACTGAAGAATATTGCATAGGTCTGATTAGAACACAGTAGAGGTACCAGCCCCAGGCTTCCATGCGATACTTGTGGCCACCAATCCTTCAGTACTGTCACATTCTGAGTCCTTAGCCTATGTACAACACTGGGTAACACCAAAGCCCACAATACCTACTACTCAGGTGGACTCATGGGCCAGAACTGTTACAACCAACCATAGGTCATATTAGATGAAATAGAAGACCCATCGCCTGGGACTGTATGTCTCCAAATAAGAACAGAGCTGTTTCACAGGTTTTAGCTGCAGGCATCCACGGGTATGGTGACCATTTGGGATCTGCCTACATTAGGTTTCACCAGCCTGGCACTGAGTTCTGAGGTAAAGTCCTGTGTTTATTACTTTGTCCTACCCCTTGCAAATGGAGACTTGCTTCACTCCATGCTTCTCATGGTTGGGGTAGTATTGGCCAAAGCTGATCCTTAGCACCAACCTGACACTAAGCTGGGTCATACTTGAGTCTCACAGCTATACGGCTCAAGAGTGCACATGGGCCTCATGTGGCAGTTGGCGGTGATGTATGTTTCAACATGGATCCATCCCACCAGAAAACAGATCACTTCTTGGTGCCAGGGCAGGTATAGAGGCTCCATCTATAAGCACTGGCTATGCTTTCAGAGGCTTGTGGGGAGGTGGTGGAGAAAGTCCCATGGGTACTAAGGCTGATGCTGAGCTGGACTGCACCTGACTTTTACAGCAACAGGTCCCTACTCCATCCTGGGTGGGTGGCATTGCCCAAGCACATATCAAGGCTGGTAAAGATGTAGTCTTTAAATGCAAGTCTGTTCTCCTGGCACACAGGTCTATACCTGATCATGGGGCAAGCCTAGAGATTTGGTCCTGGGCAGGGCCAGAGGAACTCTGACCTCTATAGAGGGGCCTGTATTTTCTGCTTCATGTTGGGCCTTACTGTGGTGTACCCGAGACTGAGTTCCAAAGTAAAGTCCTGTATTAGTTTTCCTACCCTGTTCCCCAGTGAATTGGCTCTTGCTTTTTCTTCTGTTTAGTGGTCAAGGTTGCAGGAGGGGTGGTGGAGTGGCAGTATCATGGCTGTCTGGCTAACAATTTCAGAAGCTCAGTCCTTGAGTACTTGCCTGGAGGCAGGGATTGTGGGCTCTGCCTGCTACTGGGTTTCAATTCTGAGTCTGATTTACTTAATTTCTTCTTCCTCCCCATAAGGGAAAGCATTTCTCCCCCATGCTGCTTGGATTTGAGAGAGGGGTGATACAGTCAACTTTTTTTTTTTTTTTTGTTACCATCTTCTTTGATGGATCTTTTGTCATTTTATACTAACTGTGGTCTCTCACATGGCTTCCTAAGCTCTTGTGAAGGTAGATTGGCACGTAAATAGCTGCAAATTGATGTGTCTATGAGGAGAGCATCACTGAAGAATTATACATAGCCATTATCTTGTTTCATTTATAATACTTTAATTTCCTGTAGATACCTAAGTTCTATCATAAAATACAACTGAAATAGCCAAACTCCCTGGGGAGGAATATTTCTGTGAAGAATGTGCTGAAGATATCTTTCTTTCCTTTCAATGGTATTTTGAAAAGAAGTATTACTTAATTGTACAATTTTTAAAAACACATTGCTTTACTTTGTGTACCAAGTGTATAAAATAATAATGAATAATAATAGAAACTTTTTTGAGAAAAATACTTTAAAATAAGTTTCCGAGTGTCTTCATTTTATCCTAGATCATTTTTTCTAGTATGATATTCACTCAGTATCACACACATATATAGATTATGTTCAGTTTCTCTTATAGCCAGACTTTTAAAAAAATATAGCATTTGTTTGAGTTCTATATCTAAAACATTAGGAAGAAAATAACTATACAATTTAAGGTTACTGAGAAATCAAAAGATCACATTTGCATTTGTGTGTTTTTAGAATATAAATCATTTCTTTCCCCTGTGGTTTGTGATCTTGAAAAGAAAGTTCAGGCTGTTGCTCTTCAGCTGTGGTCACCTGTAAGGAACCAGACACTGTTGATAAGCCTTGCTCCTCCTCACAAATGATGCCATAGCTACAGATATGTATGTTTTATGTTTTATGGAGAGGAAAAACCTAATAGGTGCTGATATGAAACTCTTCAACATTATAGTCAAAACAGTTATAGTAATGTTCTCAATGAGAATTTAAAAGAGAAAAAATGTAAATATTGAAACACCTCTTTAGATTTGAAGATGTTATTGCATTTGTCACAGAGACAATGGGGTCATATTCATTTTCTCAGTTTTTTTCCACTAAAGAGCTGAAAACACAATTACAAAGGTATTGGGGACTTTTGAAATAAGATATCAGGTCAAATGCAAGAAATGAGATTATATGTGTAAATGTTATACATAAATCATGTGTACATGCACATGTATCTGCCCAGCATCCCAAATAAAACCTAAGACATTTATAAATGATATAAACTATATCAACACACATATATAAATTGTAATAATATATATACACATGTGTATATATGAGAAAGGGCAGTAAAAGGGATAATTAGAAAAAGTCATACTTTGTTTTTAAATTTCATTTTCTTGTTTGCTAGGTATAGGTGATGTTCCTCTAGAGGTTTTCTGTATCATAAAAGGAAAATAATTGTTCATAAGCATAAATCTTTCTCTTGAATTTAGCCATAGTCCTTGGGCAACATCCTGAAATTTAATAAACTTGAATTTTGTCAGAAGAAAAGTAAAGGTGATTTAATGGTCAAGCCCCTGTCATAGAAAATATGTTTCTTAGAGCTTTCCAAGCTGGTGAGCTTGTCAGTGTAAGAAGCAGTTGAGAAACCAAATAGAAAGACATTCTTAGAACCATTGAATGCATAAACTGAAAACAATAAGCACTATGAAAGTACTTCTTTTTACATATACCACCTTCTGTAGGAAATATTAATGTAGTGGGAAATTTAACTGGATTTAGAATTAGAAGGTCAAGTCTTAATTCTACCACTTCAAGTTGAGTGATGTTGAAGAGGATAGATATTTTTGGACCTCAGTTGGCCCCCTGGGGAACTGGGAGTTAATAAAAAGTTCTGGCAGTTTCCTTAAAGTACCAAAATAATATCCACATTCCAAAAAAATCAAAATTTCAGAAAATTCAAATAAATTGACAAATGCCTACTATTTGTTGTTGATGTTCTAATTGTTACAGCTAAAACCCAGGGGGAAAAAAATCTAGCAAAAACAATAAAAACCTGACTCAAAACCACCCTGATCTGCTCATGAATCACTAACAGTCTAAAGGGGCACACTTTATAATAATATAATAATGAATTTTAATAGAAAGTTTAAATTTGTATACTAAAACTGAATCAAGGGAACATAAAGCCCTAAACAGATAACTAACAAGCAATAAAATTGAAGCAATAATGAAAAGTATCCCAAAGAAAAAAATTAATAAATAAATGCTCAGGTCTAGATGAATTCCACATTGAATTTTATGAAGTCTTTAAAGAAGAACTAACACCAATGCTCCTCAAAATATTACATGAAATATGTAATAAATGCTTACAAACTCATTCCACAAAGCCAGTATCACTCTGATATTATATGGGTTATGTTCAGTTTCTCTTATAGCCAGACTTTTAAAACCAGATAGGAGAACAACAAATGAAGAGAATTGTAGACCAGTATCCCTGATCACATAGGAGTGAAGAACCATTAGTAACATTCTTGCAAACTGAACTCAACAGCACATAAAAAAGATTATACACCGTGGTTTCATTTCAGAAATGCAAGAATGGTTAAACGTATGCAAATTAATCAATATAACACGCCACATAAATAGAATCAAAGGTAAAAGTGACATGATTATCTCAATAGTTGAAGAAAAGGCCTTTGACAAAATTCAGAACTCTTGCATAATAAAAGCCCCGAAGAAACTATAAGAGAATTTTAAGAACAAAGAGTATATATGACAAACCCAAAGCCAACATCATGCTAAATGGGGAAAACTGAAAGCATTTCCTCTAAATTCAGGAATAAGGCAAGGACGTCCATGCTCACCACTTCTATTCAATATACTACTGAAATTTTAGCCAGAGCAATTAGGGCAAGGGAAAGGAATAAAAGGAATGCTAATAGGAAAGAAGAAGTCAAATTATCCTTACTTGTAGATGATATCATCCTATACTTAGAGAACTTTAAAAATTCTACCAGAAGATTTTTTAGCCTGATAATCAAATTCACCAAAGCAACAGGATACAAAATCAACATTAAAAACTTTTCTGTACATCAATTTTGAACTCACTGAAGAAGAAATCAGGAAAAAAAATCCATTTACAACAGCTTAAAAAAATAAATAAAACACCTGGGAATAAACTTAGCTAAGGAAGTGAAAGACCTCTACAATAAAATTTGAGAACACTGGACAATGAAATTGAAAAAGACACTAGAAGACGAAAAGACCTCTCATGTTCAATATTGATAAATATTGTTTAATATTGTTCATATTGCCTTATTATTGAAAGTGATCTAAAGATTCATTGAGTCTCCATTACAATTTCAATGACATTCTTCATATAACTAGAAAAAAACATTCCTAAAATACATATGGGAAACAAAAGACCTGTAATAGCCAAAGCAATCCTGAGCAAAAGGATCAAAACTAGAGGTATCGTAGTACCATATTTCTAAATATACTATAGAACCACAGTAGCAAAACCAGAAAGCTAATGGCACAAAAACAAAGTGAAATAGAATAGAAGGCACATAAAGAAACCCACACAGCTAAAGCCATCTGATTGCTGACAAAAGTGCCAAAAACCTTTGCTAAAGAAAAGACAGTCTCTTTAATAAATGGTGCTGGGAAAACTGGCTCTTCATATACAGGAGAATGAAACAAGATCACTCTCTTACCCTGTGAAAAAGGGAATTCAAACTAGAGGGTCAGGGTGGGTAATGGGAGTAGAAATGATCAAAATATATGTGCATATGAATATGCCACAATAAAACTCACTGTTCTGTATATTTAACATGCACTAATAAGAATTGACTTACAGAAAAAAGTGAACACTTATCTTTCCTGCTTTTCTTCCACTTGCATGGACTTAGAAATGTAGTCTATCATTTAATTCCTGTGTAAACGTGGGCAAGCTGAGTTTCAGTTCCTTCTTCTGTTAAATAGGAATGATAATATATCCACTTTGTCAAGACTTAAAATAAAAAGTTCTGTGAAACATTCAAAGCCTCTGAATGTAGCCTTTGTATCTGCCCATGGTTCAAAATTGCAACTCCTCTGCTTTATCCAATATTACTAGTTGAATAAATTATGGTCTATTTATTGGAAGAGTTCAAGCAGTCAAAAATAATAACACAGGATCCTTGGAGGCATGAGGACAACTATACACAATTATTAACTGTATCAAAAGAAAACTGTCCCACACTCCTGAATTTTTGTCCTCATGTCTCATAGCTATCTTGAAATGTATGCCATTGATTGCAAACAATAGTGAGTCCTTCCATATCCTGGAGAAATAGGTGGAAGCATAATGTTGGTGGACTAGGACTTAGATGCATTTGTCATTATTTCTAAACTATTTTGTTTTATGGAGAATGAATATAACAGAACTATGACTTCTACCTACTTTTTAAAATCACTGAATAATTTCATTGCACAGTTTTTACTTTCCATTAAAGGATAGGTTCTTGGGAAATTGCCAGATTATATAAAATCAGTTGTGCTAATGTCACTGCTTAACACTTAAAGCATAGTATCTTTCTAACAGAACATTAAGAGATTAATAAATTAGGTTAAAAGAAAATGAAAAACTAAGATTTAGTTTCTAATTCAGATTACATCCATTCTGTCTTCCAAATACTGAATGTAGATTATAGCAACATTAACTCATACAGGTGATTACCCAAGAGAACTGCCCTGCCATTTACACATGTATAATCTTTAGTAATAGCTGTAAAAAATAAAGCCAGATTCTTAGTTCGTTAAACCAAAATTTTGTCTGCTACAAAGGAATAATGTAAAAAGTTATTTTCTTTCTAAGTCATCGATGATGTCCTCAAAAAAAGCTAACTGTAGTTCTCCTAAATAACTTAATGCTCTTTTAATATAGTCTTTTACAAGCATATTGTCCATTACTATGTAAAGATTGTAATACATTCTTTGCACTTTAAAAATAACATGTACCATCAGTTTTCTCTTCCTCATATAAAATACTTTTATCTTTCCAATTTTTTCTCCCTTTCAACAGTTTAAGGTGTTTCCTATGTCTTATGCTTCAATTGTTTAAGATGTTTTCTTTTAAGAGTGTTATTAAACTATTTTTCATTGTTCATATTACCAATCTTTTAGCCAGAAGATCATACTGCACTGATATATTCAGAGGGCATGCTACAGGGACTTTTACTTCTCTTTCCCTAGTAAAAATCAATAGTCATCATTTATAACTATTATTCAGATTGTTTTTCTCCCAAATTCCAAGTGTATTTATGTTTACCATCTAAAGAGCTTTGCTGTGTCTTCCTAAAGCTCAGTTTTTTCCCCCATGAGAAGTCAATTCACATGGCAGAGTCTATAGATTGCCAGTCACAATTCTTTTCTCCCTTTATTGATGCAATCCCTGTGTTTTAGCAAAGCACCCTTGCCAGCTATCTTTGCAACTGGTTACAGCTGTGAGGCTGTATAATCTTGGCCAAGTTTATACACGTTGAAGTAATATCTATGAATTCTAGATGATAATTTTATGAGAAAATTGCTTGCGCTCCAATTTTCTCTTGTTCCTTCATATTGATTTAACTGTGAATATGACAAGCTGAAGGAATAAGAGAAATGCTAGTAGGATTCCGAAAGTTGTGCGATGGGGTCCTGGACTGGTAGATGTCTCTGGACTGTACTTAAAAGATAAGGGAAGCTACGTGTTGCGTTAGCCATTGAATTTTGACATAGTTTTGTCAGAGTAGCTTAGCCTAACTGCTGACTAATGAATCGTATAAGATTGAAATTTCATTGCAAATTCTTCTGGATGATTTATAAAGTGCCAAAGAAGTCTATATAATTGACAAATTTCCATTTTCAAATTTATCTTTGGTCTTTTAAATGTCCTCTCAAATTAGTTAAGAACCACTCATTGGAAGAAAACTGAGAGCACATCCCTGAAATATACTTTGCAGCAACATCTAATTCCTTTTTAGTAGAAGGAAGGGATTGAAATCAATAAACCAATAAATCCAGCCACTTTGATGCTCTAAGAAAATATGCATACCCACGTTTCTTGATATTGATGCTGTTCCCAAGGGGTTATTGAATTTAGTTTATGAAAATGAAACTAGGACAATGAAAATGTAATCAATTAATAAAATCCAAATAAGTGAAAATGGCATAGTATTTTTGAATCCCTAAATTTTAAAAAGATGCAGTAATGGGTTAATATGAATAAGAAAATGACTTGATGTTTTAGCTTTTATCTGAAAAGAAGAAACATTAATACTCTTTATTTTAATCATATTTTATTGGAATATGTTTGATTTAAACTTTATTATATAGAAAATACTATTTTGTATTGTGAGCATGTCCTGGGAAATAAATACTTTGATTTATAACATCATTTGATTTCATTTCTTTCACAAATGACAATTTGTCTTATTTTCCTTCCTTTTTATTTTTTCTTCTGTCTTTCTTTCTGGAGTGGGGCCTCCTTGAGATCAACTTCTGTGTTGTTCAGTACTCTATCCTCAAAATATGTATAATTAACAAATGAGTGAATGAAAGAAAACATAAGTTATTTGATGTGGTGATTATATTAGGATGTTTATGATTTATTTAAATTATAAGCCATAAATGGTTCCATTTTGGGTATCATTTATGAATCTGCAAAATTTAAGATTTTAAAAAATTCTATGGAGAATAAAATGACAACTGTAATAAAAGGATGAAATCAGTATATTTCATAACAAGATACTAGTAGTTCAGAGGAAGAATCTCATGGGATCAGGAAAGCATCACCAAACAGAAGACATTTGAGATGAGATTTAAAACATGGGAGTTGCTGGTTGGGAGAAAAAGTCTTAAGAGAAACAGGAGTAGTAATTCCTATGAGCAATGTGTGGGGTTTTAAAGATGGAGGAACCATTGGTGACCTGAACATAGTAAATGGGGGAAAAGTAGGAAACATGATGGGCAAGTTAGATATTTAATTATCTAAATGCAAGTCTGCAATTGCAACACTTGCCTTTGGGCACTGGATAGTTACTGAAGGTTTTCGAGAAGGGCTACAACATGAGTAAAATTGTGTTTTATAAAGGAAATGTAGCAGCTGTATATAAAATAACGAGGTAGACACAGTGAAAGCAAGTGAAGATGTCAGTCACAATCCCTCTGGGTGAATCTGAGCTAGAGTAATGGGTTTGGGAATAAGGTATTAGCAGATAAAGAAATATAATGCCGAAGACTTACCATTATTTATGGACAAGAAAATGAGAAAGCCAAAGATGGGTCTGATGTTTTAAACTTTTATGGCTGGAAAAAAGCTGTAATTTACATATAGCATGGTTCTCCATGGTAAGACTGAATCCCATAGCATGTACTGGGTTCAGTACATGCTATCAGGTGTCTTTCTTGGGGATACACAAGATGGATAAGGGCATGCGTAGACATAGATAGACTTTAAAAGGAATGAAAATCATATTTTAACTCACTATTGTGTTTCATCCTTGGAGAAAAGGAGGACAGTAAAACTCCATGTTCTTGAAATGGCCCTCTATGTTCCCAAGAACCTCGCTAAGTTAAGGGAACAATGAGTCTGGGCTGGAATGCCCAGAGAAGTACTATTTTCAACCACACTGACTTTCCTTGTTGTATTCTGGGAATTAGGGCAAGCTGATGTTATCTGTGGAAAGCTGCTTTCTTACATGCATGCCAAGTTCTTTGGAATACTGGTCATACAATGGTGTAACATAAGCTAAGTTAATGATGTCACCGCTTCTGTAAGCTAATCTATACAACATCCCTCCCTGAGGTAACTGGTGTGGAATGAAGAACACTGCAGAGAGAAGAAATGTCACTTGTCCAGCCAGGTACCACTGGATGAAGCATTGTTGGGAATGGAAGCACTATTTTCTGGTGAAGCACTGGAAGGAACAGAGGTCCAATTTATCCAGCCTGTTGCAACTTTACAACTAGATTTTCTGAAGTAATTTTATGAGGGACAGAAATGCTACTTGGTGAAGTACCACAAGCAAATTCTGTTCAGCCTATCACCACTGGACCTTCTGCATAAACATTTTCAATGAAACTTCTGTTTTGCCTGACCTTTCTGGGCATTTCTTTTAGTGTCCCAGCAACCTGTCTTACTACTATAGCACAACTGGGATGTAAATATTATCCAAAATCTAAGATAGCATTGGTCTTGACAAATTTGCAGAATTAGATGATGCTGCCTTATTTGTTTCCTGACCTTGGAAACTTGTCACTTGTTACCTGTTGGACTAGATAGTATGGGTATCAACCTGGATAGAGTTAGAGAGGTTGCCTCTGATCTTATTTGTCCTCTGTTCTCTTTCCTACTTCTGTTCAAAGTCTCTGGCCTCTTCATGTCAACTTCTCAGGTTCCCTATCTCAATATTTCAAGGTAAAAGTAGGTGCCCATATATAATAATTTGTATTAATAGTAATAATAGAAGTCTTCATGAGGGCCTTCTTCCCTCCTGCCATAAAAGCTTTTTATTTATCTACTTGTCGTTCATTCATCATGGGACTCTGTCATGGTAGTTTAGAACTGATTAGATGCAGAGATTGGTGGTGGTGGGGGGGGGAATTTTGTTGATTCGTTTCCAGCATCTCAATCTTCATATTTTAACTACATTATCTATCTTGTTTACAAAATAGTTGCCTATTCTGCTTGGCTTAGAAAAGTGTAACTACTGACCTCACGAAATCTGTGCATTTGGCATTACATGAATTTAATATAAATATTAAATCAGATTATGCATGTGTCTCTCATATGGTACGTGAGAGGCTTCATGCCAGGTCCTCATAAGTAAAGCAGTAGTAATATGCTCATATTACTTGTCTTTAAAAGTTGTTATGTAATTTGGATGAAAAAGTAAGTGGAATTTGTGAATCACAGAGTGCTAAAAATATATAGTATTATTGTTTGTGGTTCTGTACTTTCAGAATATACATTTACATGGACTCTGGCTTGATTCTTCTGGTATGACCTTCAGTATGTTCAATTTCAGAATCTTGCTTTTTGTTTACTGGTGACTACTGAGGAGATAACCGAATGGTATAAATTCCCAAATCCCATCCTACAGACTATTTGATGAGATATTTTCATTATCATAAAACAAAAAGTATTAGAAATGAAAAGAAAAAGACCAAGAATTCCATGTAGTATACTTTACAGCTGCCATCTAACTGAAAAAATCCCAACTACAGATGCTAATTGGACTTTTAAATGAATTATTAAAATAAAAGTAATGAATATTCAGATATGTTGCAATCAATAGTTCAGTAAACTATTGTTGAGAGAATCTCTAAATCCTAAATGTATTATAATGGAAAAGCTTAAAAATATGTCAAAACATTTCAAGATTTTTATCTCAGTGCTAACTCTTAAAATAAGTTAATAAATTTGTGTTGCTTTTTGTATGTGTGTTTGTGTGTGTATGTGTGTGTGTGTGTGTGTGTGAGAGAGAGAGAGAGAGAGAGAGAGAGAGAGAGATTGGGATGTTCCTCTAGTCAAAAAATAAATGTCATAAGTTATATGTAATTTACTATACCAGACTCAGGTTTTACATACTCCTTTTGTTTTATAGACTTTCATAGCTAAAGAGATATATAACCCCTCATATGATTTCTCTAGTTACTGTGATTAATTGACTAGAATCAAACTCTGTAGATGTATAGCAGGGCCAAGAATAGTGGGGATCAAGTGATCGGATACTCTTAGGTATAAAATTTAAAAGGTACCAAAAACCCCTTAGTAATCAAGATATACAAAAATCAGTGATGAACCAAATGTAAAGTTTTAAATAAAGCATGGTCAGTATTATTAATTTTTAGTTTGGCCTAAGACTATGTAACATAGCTCAGAACAATATTGGTGTACAGATTGTTTCTAGTCTCTGAAGCTATAAATTTCTCAGTTATCTCTTCTTAGTTTCTTTTAATGTCAATAATTAGACTACACATTTATTAGATGTACCAAATATTTTAATATAGTTTCCAATTATCTGTCTCATTTTTTAAACTCTATAATGATTTATAAGTGTATACAGTATTTTGGTGGGGTTTGCCCATGAAATCTGACCAATAAGAGATTTCCATTCAGCTAACTTATGTATTTTTTACCACTAGAAATAACAATTAAATATGTATTTGCCATTGATGGATCCAAATTTATTTTTTCTTATTTTAAATATAATGCAGATCTTTCTTTTATATATATAGTTTTAAAATGTTTTTGATTACACAAACCTCATAATCAAGAAATTATGAGGTATAAAAAATAATGGGGAAAATTTTGTATTGTACACAAAAAAATGTGAACCTAAAATTCAAAGGTATTTGTGTATTTATAGGAATAATTTTAGAAACTAGTTGACTCTTAGTAGGTAGTTATCCAACTCAGGTTCTGGAAAGAATATCAATAATTTATCTTTTATATCATTATAAGAATTATTTTCCCCCAAATATCAGAACCCTCCTCTATTATTACATAGTAATTTCATTTCCATAATTCAATTTTCTCAAAGACTCAGGAATGAGTTTATTCCCTGCCTTGTGACAACAATTTAAAGAAGAAATATAGTTTGTCTATAAGTAACAGAACAAGTTGATAAGGAATTTGGATTTAGACTCACAGAGATCTGACTGTGAGGAACACTTGTGGGTTGTATAATTGGGACAGATTCTTGAGTTGGATGCTGTGGTTTGAATGTGTCCTTCAAAAGTTTATGGTTAGAAACTTCATCCTCAAATTCACAGCTTAGTAGTTTTTGAAGGTAGGGCCTTTGGGAAGTAATTAGGATTAGATGAAATCTTGAGGGTGGGGGCCCCCATCATGGAATTAGCGACTTTATAAGAGGAAGAGCAACCTAAGCTAGCATACTTGTTCTCTGTCACTATGTAAGACCCTGTTGTAATGTAACAAGAAGATCCTCACCAGGGGGCCTGCACCAGGATCTTGGACATCCCAGCCTCTGGAATTATCAGTTAAGTAACCGCTATTGTTGAAAAATTTTTTAGTCTTAGGAATTGTTTCATAGCAACGGAAAACAGACTAAGACAGTTAACATCAGGCATCAGGCTTTATAACTAAAAAGAGAAAATAATAATAGCTAAATACCATCCTAATCATCCAATTAAGGTGTGTCATAGCCATCACATTTCTTTTTTTTCTTAATTTATATTCACTAATGAATATCTCAAACCACAGGGCCATTGATGATTTAAGCTCATTCATACTTAATCTCCACACACCAAGAGTAGAAGAAGTATGGAGAGGTTCAATCTGTCTAATCATTTGAGTGTTAATAAATTTAAGATTCTTTAAAAGAAAATAATTGATTAGTAGTCAGACATGCAGAAAATTGGTTTTAAAGAATATGTGTAGAGGTAAGAGAATAGAAATGAAGGAGTGAGTGTAACACAAGAAATTGTGGTAGTGGTGGTGGACTTTTTTTCAATGAAAAAAAAAGTAAATTAAAATATAAAGTTTTAGTGAAAGAGAAATTACTATTTGAATAATCCATGGTAGTCTTACTGTTTAATGACCAGGTTCAATTACATTTTCTATGGATATCGAGACCATAAAATAATTTATTAGATGTACTTAAAAACTTCAAGCATTTTAAAAGTATGTTATTATCAAATTTGCTGAATTGTTTTAAACTGCAGAATGCAATTACGAGCCAGGATTTGAACATTACTCCCATCTTAGGGTAATATACTTGAATTTTAGTCAGAGAACTTGTAGGAAGAGGAGAGAATTTCAAATCTTCTCAATAAAGTGTTGGCAAAAATTAGGACCACCTCTATTCAAATGAATTTTCTAAAAGAAAACCTGATTACACTACTTTTTCAATTTGGAGCTTTTTGTTGTGTCTTCCTGTTCCAGGAGGTAGAGCTAACATCTTTTACCTGGTTCTTTGTGATGAATCCAACTCTCCCCATGGCCTCTCTCCTCCTGGTGATCTTTTCCTACCTCATTATTAAATGTGATCGCTACTCATTCACAAAAACCTGCTTCCTAAAGTTTAGGTGTGACTCTGTGTGGAATCCTGGAGGTCTGGCTTTTAATTGATACTTCTTGAGAGAGGACTTGCATCTTCATCTGCCAGAGATCGCAGGGTCTTATAAACTATACCTGGGAGTATGCATTTGAATCACATTTTTGTTAGGGTTACTTGTGGCTGAAATGCTCAGGACACTGGATTTCTTCAACTCAGTTCATTAATAATTTCTCCTTATCTTCATTGTGTTGTTCTAGCTCACCTTTGCACTGAGGGAGTAGACTGCAATTGTTCCAAATTCATGGAGAGGTTTCAATTTCCACTTCCTGCTAAAATCTTTCTCTCCTGTTACTGAACTTTTCTGAGAATCCTGGCCTCCCACTTTCCAAGACTGGCAAATCTGCATGTGCTTTGAAGATTTCTCCTCCTCCCAACTCCTTTCTTATGAGCTCAGTTATACATCCAAAAGAAAATGTGTTATATTTGGCCAGAATTTATTTGCTTTTTAAAAGGAGTTTCATCTTTTTTATTTTTTGTCTTTAAAACGTCTTGTCTGGCGTATTTCCAAAATTGAAAACCACAATCATCATAAAAGAGAGTTAAGGGTGAATAACTTCTTTTTGCAATTGAATATATTCTGGATTGATGCCACCTTCATTTAGAAGTAGTAGGTAGGTTTTAGTGTACGTTACTTAGAGTGTAGCTTAAAAACATGAATTTATAGTGCTTTAGTTCAGTTCTGTCCAATAGATTATGCTACACTGATGGAAATGGTCTATATATCTTTGGTACCATATATCTAGATATATGGTATCCATTTGCTACCTGTGTGTATTGAGTGTTTGAAATGTGCCTGAATTTTTAATTTTAAGTAATATCAACTTCAATAGTTATATGTGGCTACTGATATCATATTGGACAATGCATTTCTAGACATTAATGTTCAGAAGCTGAGCAAGTGAGTGAGAGAAACAATTTTGATCTGTGTAGTATGGAGAAAAATGAAAAGACTACACAGGCAAAAACACTGAAATTAAAATACTAGAAGTGTGGGGTTATAGTGAGAGAAGTTTTACAATGGTCCAATTTGAAAAATGAGAAATCAACCATAGAGAGAGTTGTTTTCAACAGTACTCAAATGTTAATATGATCACAGTCACCTGGAGAACTTCTTTAAAAACATACATTGCTAGACTGACATCCACAGTTCCTGATTCTGTAGGTTTGCCTAGGTCCAAGAATTTGCAGGTTTAACAAGTCCTCTGGTGATGCTGATCTTGCTCGTCTGAAAACAGTGCCTTGAAGACAATTGGCCCAGTTGTATCACAGAGTTGCTAGATTAGATGTGACCTGAGCTCTGTCCCACTGCTTCTGTCTCTACACACTTGCTTCTTGGGGCCTAGAAGGCCATAGTTCAAATTCTCAAGGAAGTGATACAAAACAGTCCAAAAATCAGCTCTTTCAGTTATTATAAAAAGAAGTAATCTGTGTATTTTTGCTTACATGTTTATCTAACTGATTGATGCAACTGGTAAGCTATTATTTTATTAAACTATGATAAATTTTTCATAATAATCAAAATACTTCAATGTAGTTGGTACTATTAGGTACCTACTCAATCCTCACTAGCCTCGAGGGGAAAGAAAATGCCAGAGAACATGAAAGCAGAGCAGAGACCTGTAGCCCATTTTGGCCTCTTACTACATGAAACAACATCTTAATATCTCTAATAGTAAGCAATAGCACCCTTTGTTGCTTCTGAAGCTATTAATTGAACAATGCCAGGAATTAATTCAAGAAACCTTCTTTTTGGTACTTCTTTTAACAGATGTTTACTAGTGACAGAAGAAAAAGGGCCAGATAACTTTCAGGCATTTCTCTAGTTACCTCCTTTATCAACTAACTGTGAACTCTGAAGATAAATTCTTTATATTGTGTCTGGTATGATTTTTGGCACATAGTAATTTCACAGTAAACTATTGTGTAGATGCAGTATTGACAAACAAGTAAATCAGCACTTGTTCTTTAGCATCAAGAGAGATGCTTTAAGGACTATTGCTTATATCAATTCAGCTTAGCTTTGTTTATGGAGATATACTCAGGTTCAACTAATAAGATTTATTGATTTATCAAGAAAATGTAGAGATTGCAGGATTTTATTATTATTCTAGGTGGCTATGCTGATATGCCATATCTAATTTTTTTCCCACTCTGACTTGTCTGTAGAGAAAAATGGCAACTGGCATGACCTATTTATTTCCTGTTCCCCCAATCAAATCAAATAACAAAGTAGTATAGGTGGCTGTAGAAACAATAGCATTGCCATATCCTCTGGTTATATTTTTCAAATAAAAGAGACTTTCAGTGTGTCCTTTAGTATGATATAACACTAACCTTTAAAATGTCCTTTTTCTTTTCTTTGACATTCTATTGCCCAGCAAAAAATAACTGTGGCTCGATGACATGTAATGGCTAGTAGGTGATTGGGCAATGGTGACATTGCCACTGATTGACCTATCTCTAGAGTTATAAGCATTGGCATTTACTTTTATATGGCAGAGAAGTCATAGAATCAGCACGAACTTTTCCAACTGTTGTTATAAACCTACCAAAATGGGAAATTACGTGCTTCTCTAATGTCTTGTCCAGGTTATACATATCCATACTTTTCTTATCCTCTTGTATCAAATTCTATCCTGCAATTGGATACTTCTCAACCTTAAGTCTTAATGTATTTATAAAACTTGATGACCAAGAAAGAATGGAAATATTGCATATAAAATATCTTGTAGTTTAAGCATTTATTTCAAATTCACATGTGACTAAAAAGTATTCAGCAGGTATAACTGAATATGTATGTGACAAACCATTCTACTTTTTGTACTTACATTTTTAGAGGACTTTTCCTAAATTATGCACTTTTGTAAATTCCATCAATTGGTATTTTTTTTTCCTGCTTAGTGAAGACATGCAGAAAGGATATGCCTCTCCACCCAGCCATCACATTTGGAATACTTTAAAGCTCAGTCCTTGGTCCTTTTCCCTTTTATCTTAAACTTCTTCAAATTTGGATATCTTTGGCTTCAATTTCCATTTATATGCTAAGGACTACCAGATTTCCATAATCTACCTACGTTGTATGTGTATATTCATCTGCCTAGTTGAATTTTTCATCTACCTAGTTGAATTTTTCATAAGCATTTAAAACTCAGCATGTTCGAAATTTAATTCATGTCATACCTCTTCAAACCAAGTACTCATCTCAGTGATTGGCAGTAAAATTCACCCATATTAACAGCAACAACCAAAACAACAATAACAACCACCACAACAAAACCATTTAGTTATCATTATCAATCCTTCTTCTTCGAATTTCTTTCCAATCTCAATCCATTTTCAAGAGCATCAGATTTAAAAAATAGCTACAATTTATAAACCATGCAATTCACTCATTTAAAGAGCACATTTCAATGTTTCTTCTTATACTTGCAGGTTTGAACAACTATCAGCAGTGAACATAAGTTTAGAGGATTTTCCTTCTTCAATTAACCAACCAACCAAACAAACAAACCCTTTACTTATTAGCAATCATCCACCACCCTCCCACATGCTTTCCCAGGTATACGCAAGAACTTATTTGCTTCTTTTGGGTGCCATTTTTAAACATTTGATATCAATGAAATCATCACAATTTCAAAGCTCACCCATGGTGTAGCATGTATTATCACTTTATCTCTTTTTACTGTCAAAAATATTCCACTGAATGAATATCAGTTTTTGAAGATCCATTCATCAGTTGATGGCCATTTTAATTATTTCTACTTTGGGGCTCTTATAAATAAATAATGTTTCCATGAACAGCATATTCAGATTTTGCTTGTGATATATATTTTTATTTCTCTTGACTGAGTTCCTGGGATTCACATTATGAGGAACTACCAAGCTGTTTTCCAAAGACACAGCACCATTTTACGTTGCCACTTCAAATGTTTGGGAGTTTCTATTTCTCCATTTTCTTCCTAACACTATATTTTTTTAAATTCATCCATTGTAGTCGGTGTGAAATAGAATAGTAAGGTTTGGATTTGCAGTTTCCTAATGGCTAACGGTGTTGTTCTTTGGCCATTTGTGTATCTTTTTTTAAAAAAAAATATGTTAATTTACTTTGTTATTTCTAAAACTGTATTATTTATCATTTTATTATTGAAGTGTTCAACTTTTTATACATTGTGGATAAAAATCCCCTTATGAGCTATGTGATTTGCAAAGATATCTACCCATTCTACCATTCTGTGGGTTGTCTTTTCTTTTTCTTCATAGAATCATTTTTGTAGCAAATTTTTAATTTTGCTGAAATCTAGTTTAGTTTTTCTTTTGTCATTTGTATTTTGGTTTTATAGCTAAGGAACCAATAATGTAAGTCACAAGTATTTTCTCCTGTGTTTTACAGTTTTAGTTTTTATACTCTTATTTGTTACCATTTTGAGGTATTTTTTGTGTCAAATGTGAACTGGGTGTTCACTTTCATTTATTCATGTTGATATCCAGTTGTCTTGTACTATTTGTGGAAAGATTAGTTTTTCCCCATTAAATTATCTTGGCATTCTTGTTAATATCAATTGACCATCATAATTTTATTTCTTGACTTATAAATTTGTTCCTTTGATCAATATCTTTATCAAGACTATCAGATCTTGATTATGACAGCTTTGTACTAAATATTAGAATCAGAAAGTATGAACTCTCCAACTTCATTCTTTTAAAATAATATTTTGGTCATTCTGAGTACCTTGTATTTTCATGTAAATTTTAGTATCAACTTGTTAATTTCCTTAAAAAAAAGCCAACTGGGACTTTGATAGGGACGTCATTGAGTCTGAGGATGAATTTAAGGAGTATTGCTATCTTAATAATATTATCTTTCTTGATCTATGATAATAATGTAGCTTCCCATTTATTTATGTTTTAATTCCCTTTAAAAAGTGTTTTATAGTTTTAAATGTACAAACCTTACACTCTTTTTGTTAACTTCAAGTATTTTGATGCTATTTTAAATAGAATTATTTTCTTAATTTCATTTTCAGAATGTTTCACACTAGTGTACAGAAATATAAATTTTTGAATATGAATTTTATATCTTGCAACCTTCTGAATGCTTGAGATTTTATTTTATTTTAAAGTCCTGGATATATAACCAGTGGGGCTTTACCACTGAGTTACATCCTCAGCCCTTTTTATTTATTTATTTATTATCATTATTTTTTTATTATTTTGAGGTAGGTTTTTGCTAAGCTTTTGAGGGTCTTGCTAATTTGCTAAATCTGGCCTCAAACTTATGATCTTCCTGCCTCAACCACCTGAATTGCTTGGATTACAGATGTGCACCATAACACTTTGGTGTCCTTGAGATTTTTAAACTTTAATTCTTTCTGTCTCTGCAGTCTCTTTCTAGTTGACCTTTCAATCTTAACTACACCCACCCCTTACATTTTCCAGAACTCTCAGATAATTATTTATTATTTTATTAGCTATCTTTTTATGCTGTATATTAGCCTTTTCTCAGTTGAATAGTCTACTACAATACTGAACTCACACCTCTACTTCTTTGTTTCCTTAAATCATTATGCTTAGTTCAACTCTGCCTTCTCTAGTTCTATCCATTTTGGCCACAATTATATCCTTAAAATATGTTTTAATCATGGCATCTAATTAAAATGCTTACCAACACCTCACTATTCATAAGCTAGAGACTGCTATACTGTTGATGCTCTAAAAATCCTTCCTAGTCTAGTGGTGTCTTTGTCTCCAGGCTCACATTACACACAGGATACTGCTCTTCACACTTTGATTACCATTCATCTTGTCTCTTGTCTGTTCCTGGGTTGCACTGATCTCCTCTGTGGACAAGCTCTGAACAGATGGTGCCCTCTGCCCAGGTGTTCTCTACCCTTCCCTCCCCTTGATAACTTCAAACCATCCTTCAGGTTGAGGAGTCCTGAAGTTCTCTTATCTCTGTGTTAGGCTGGTTTTCATTAACTTAACCTTCATGATAACACCTCCTCTTATTAATGGATGAACATTTGTTGGCTTAAGTACTTAAATACTATCTTTTTTTTAAAAAAAAATTATTAGTTGCTCAAAACATTACAATGATCTTGACATATCATACATTTTTATCTTTTAAAAACAACTGGGCTGAGAGCGGTGGTGCATGCCTGTAATCCTAGCTCGGAGGCTGAGGTAGGAGCATCCCATGTTTAAAGCCAGACTCAGAAACTTAGCAAGAACCTGTTTCTAAATAAAATATAAAAAAGGGCTAATGATGTGTCTCAGTGGTCAAGCACCCCTGGGCTCAGTCCCTAGTACCTAAACAAACAATCACTGAATGAAATCAGGTGATCATGTCTATTTTGCTCCAGTGTATGCTTTATGCCTGACACCTAAATATGTTTGAAATAAAAATATGTTGAATAAATGAATCCTTATTGTATATTCTGTTGAGTAGTTCATATGTACATTATCTCCTATAATAATTAAGGACATGAATAGAAGTAGAAGCTGTTTGACTTGTTAAGCCCTGAAGATGATCATATTATTATCTTTGATAAAAGGAATCTAATCAAGAGTTTTACAGTACAAACACTTTCCATTTTGACTATCAAGTGTTTCTAGAAACATTCTCTCTAGCCTCAAGGAAGATATCATATTATTCATATCAGTTTTGCATTTGGAAATCTTCTACCAAGAGTCACTGAAAAGAATATCACCTACAAAAGAGCAAGGTCCTAAGGTTCTGAATAGTCATATGGCTTTCAGAAAGTTATTTCATGCCTTAGGGCTTCAGTTCTCTAATCAGTAGAATAGTTATCTTCATGTATTATAAGTGAAAACCCCAATCCGTGAAAATATTAGTTTCTTTCTCATTGATTCCTCCTCTCTCCTATCATTTCTACCTCTAAGGGTTTTCAACCTGATAAATACATGTTGAACTAATTTATAGATGTCTGAACTGGTGCTTTTCCAAATGGAATGCAAGCATATGAAGAGTCGTAAGGATAACTTATTGGAGTCCAAAAAGGAAATATTATCACTTTATAGTTATATAAAAGTGAAGTCACACAAAAGTTTATTATATTGATAAAATGGCTAATGTTGGTGATCTTAGTTTGTATTAGTAAAATTAAAAATGATAGCATTTAATTGCAATAAAACTAACATTCACAAAATGGACCAGATGCTTAAAAATATTCCTGCAAAGAAACTTCTGATTGAAGATAACTGCTGGACCTGAGAATTCACCTTTTTGTCAGGCATATACTGAGTAGATCAGTAAAAACCAAATCATCCCAGTCTAATCATATGGTTGTATATCACCCAAAATTTAGCTTTTAAAATAATCACATTTAATTAGACCTTTTCTGGTAAAGATGAAATTTTCTTTTGTTCAGATAGACAGAAACTCATTCCAAGGAGAGAGCATTTTAAAGATAGATATTTGAAAAGGTTTTGTTGCAAACATTTTACTCAAAAATTCTGATGGCTGTTCACATAAAAATATCTGGGAATCATTTTCTATCCAATTCCTAAGAACAATCATTGAGGGACTACAAAAATTTAACATAAAGCCAAATTTCCATAAAATTTCACCCTAATTCATATCAGTTGAAAAGAGGGTGGCATGATTATCAATGCAGCTGATGATGTAATGAATTATACTTAACTGCTTTCAGGTATTTTATTTTTAGCCAAAATGGAAATAACAGCTCTTAAGACCAAGTACTAAAGAAAGGAACATTTGATATGCTAACAAAAACACTTAGAACTGAAACACTTAGAAAGCTTCTGACACTTAGCAAATAGTTTATTTACAACAATATTTGCTTTCCTTTTGAAGCATTATATTTTGTACACATGTTCAAATGTGTTAGTACACTAGTATGTAAAAAGAATTTTAAATAAATAATGCTACATATACTGAAGGGGCATGCTCAGTTAATATTTTCCCTTTTTCTGATAGGAATGAGTGTTCAGAAAGTACAGAGAACCCTAGAAACAACCTTGGTAAAGGAACTGTTAATTGCGTATCTTTGTGAATGCATATTTATCCTCTTCTCCCCTTTCTCTAACCTATTCTTCAACTCATCAGCTTTTAGCTTCTGGTTTTATTCTCCCTAGATCTTTCAGAAGCATGGTTTTCTTTCTTAAGAACTTCCAGGTAGGTTATTTCTTCCATCCTTTTTAGGGAGGTCTCATTACCACTTAAGTTTGAAAGGTGTTCTGATAGCCTTTCATCCTCTTCTCTGGCTGGAGACCTGCTCATAGTCAGAGAGCATATAATTGGCTAATCCCTCAGGCAGTGAGGCAAACATAGCACATACCTGCAGGTCACTGGAACATGCCCCCCTGGTATCCATTACCCTTGAGAATCTAGTTGAACTATTTTTTTCTTCACCTTCTGGCAGGCTTCTCTTAAGCAGCTCCAATTGTCAGGTAATCTTTGCATTAGTAAATGACTTTAATTCACAGGAATGTATCAAACTCCATCCCCTTAGGTAACTGTAGCAACTACACTGAGGTCCCAGGGAACTGTCAAAATCTCCCACATACTGCGCTACCTTATTTCGAGAGGTTTGTTTGCAGCTTGACTCTGTTTTTTAAAACAAGTGTTACAAACTGAGTTTACTGAGAAAAACTTGGTCTTTACATTTTGCCATTTTATTTGGGCTTAATAGATTTGTGTGGAAGTATGAATTAAGATGAGGCTAATGAATAAAAATCTGAGCTAAGCAGATACAATGCTGTAACTGAAATAATTATTTAAGAGAAGCAGTAGGGAAGGAATGCCTCCTTTGTCTCCTTCTCTCAGGGTGACATTCTACTTGGCTGAGATAAGGGACAGTGGACTAGAAAATGGAGGGCAGGCGATAGCAGTAAATTCAAGTCCTATTGAAGAGAGTCCCAGCCTTCCTCATGGAAGATCACTGAAAGGGCTGCCATTTCACCTGGAAAATGCTCCAGCTGCAGTCTTTTAAAGAAGTCCAACAGCAGGAGCTGAAACACATGGCCAAATTCCTGGGAGACAGAAAAAGAACAAAAATTAAAGACTGATTTGCTCAGTGATGCTGAATAATGTTCGTGACTGAAGCTATGGTTAAATGTTTGTTCCCCATGTGCTATGCCTTTTAAAGTAGTGCGAGACCTCTGACATATCTTGTGTCTGTTCAAAAATAGATGAAAAAAAATTATTAGGCAGTCATTTGGCTCCTTTATTATTATGGTACCCAAATCCTTTTTGTTATTTAAAAGAAAAATCCATTTCCTAAGAAAATGTTTTAACATGTGTGATTGATTGCGATCATGTTTGCATGGCTATTATCACATTCCCATAAATATTTATAGCAAATTTATTTATATGTTTGATACCCCCAAAGTTATCAAAATTCAAAAAACTTTCCATTCACCTTATAAGTCATTAGATATTGGCCACTGCCACAGGTAAATTTTTGACCCAGAAAGACCAATGGTCTGATCTCATAAGACATTTCCCTTTCTTTTCCATTCAGCTACTGACTTAAGAAATATGTTTAGGTTCTTGGCAGTTTATTATATCCAGAAGGAAACTTGACTTACATTTTAGAGGTGAAAAAATCTGAAAGTGCAGAAAACTCAAAATAGCACTTACCTTTAAGATAAGTGAAATACATTCAAATTTAAAGCATAGTTACCCTTTTGATTAGTAACTTACAGTCTATAAAACATGTGGTACTGCTTAGTGAAAAGGTGCTACATAAAAAACAACTGTAGTGTGGTGTGAAAATTATAACTTACTTTTAAATGTCTTTTAATGCCAATTTAACCATTTGAGTTAAAAAGTCTTGATATTTTCACTATGAAAGTTTCCAAATTAACTAGAAAGTTTTTTTTTTCTCCTCTTGCTAGCGCTATACAGAATTTAAATAGGATTACTTTAAATCAGTAGATTGGTCCACACGAATATAAAGACAGAAGTATAATCTTAGAACTTTATTATTTTGTTTCCACAATCCCATAGGTCACTGAATTAAATAAATGAAAATATAAAATTATTCTCTAATCAGTTCTGGGTTTTAAAACAAAGGATCACAATGAGCAGCTCTTCCATATTAGTGGACAAAATAGACGGGGAGAGAACTGCACTTAAATATGTCTGTTTCTTTTCTTGCATATTCTACTATGTGAAATTACCCCCCAGAACATTTTACTTTGAAGCATTGCTTAAGATCAAATGAGGAGAAAGTTGGTTGGCCGAGGGGTATATAAGTAGGTTCCAAAATTAAGCAACAACTCTGTGGATATACAAATTTTAGAAACAAAATCAAGACTTCTGCAGGAGTAGTGAGAGAGCATAGGACTATTTATAGAAATTTCAGGAGCCACATATAGGCTGGGTTCAGATTCCCTTAGGATATTTGTAAACTGGCTAAGTGTTTATTGAATAAACATGAGTATGTGCCTCTGTCATGAATGTGGTGTAGCACATCCAAGGAAGGGTGGATAAGGCTCCTGAGTTCTCTTTATTGTTGGATCACCTGTGTCACAGCCTCCTTCATGGTCCTGTTCAGTCAAGTGATGGGCAAATTTCCCTGGGACTTTCAAAGGAGTCTGTAATTGTCTAGAGAGTAGAATACTCTTCTTTATTAAATTGAACTGATCTCAAATAGGATTGTAAAATATACTACATTATTTTTATCTGTTTAAGAAAATATGTATCACTCCAACTTGAACAGGTTAATCAGGTTTTACTTTCTTTGGGGAAAAAAAATACTGCTTTTATAGTTCAAATAAATAGAATTTGAGTTTAGGTTCATTTTTGTTCTGCAAGAAAAGGTCTGCAGAATGGTAGCAATTATTATTTCAAGTGGGAAAGTTCTTCAGAACAATCTTAAGGATTAGTGGAGATATATTAAGAAGATAACATAGGCAAGGGATTTAGACTTGAGGAAATGCAATGGAAACTTTATAAGTCAGTTTTCCCAGTGGAGGCTCTTGGCAAAGTTGAGCATCTCTTTCTAATTGTGATGTTAGTTAGTCATGGTCAGGACTGTGTGCCTGTTGGCAGCATAATACAAGATTTACATCCATCTTTCATATGTGACACTTGCCACCTTCTACAAGAAATAGTCTCCGGTTAGTGAATATGGCTAAGGGATCAAGTCCCTTAACTTCTGCTGTCTACCTTTATTAAGTTATTCTTATATCTTGTATCTAATTTATTTTCATAAATAGTTGTTGTGTTTCACAGTTCAGGTTCTGAGTGCTGTATCGCTAGCAATATATATATATATATATATATATATATATATATATATATATATTAAATTTAAGATTTAAAAAAAGATTAACTTTCATTTTTATTTCCCTATGAAAAACTAAAATAAAATGGTAAAACTTTATAAATGAACTTAATATTTTGAAATTCAAGCAAAGATTCACTTTTTTTGTGTGTGTGGCAAATCACAGCATCAAATTGGATGGCACAAATGACAAAATTCAGATGAAGCACCCAGATGTGACTCAAGTTAGTGAGGGAGGTAGGTGAAGAAGTTAGTAAATGAGCATTGATTGGAACATTTAGTGCAAATGAGAGATGCTTTCTGAAGCAGGTGGTATTAGTAAAATGGTATATCTAATATTTTAAGTATAGATATGGTTTATGAGACTTTTTCAAAGTATGTTGACATTCTAGCACTGCAGAATGTGACTGACTTATAGATCAGACTGGAAACATAGGTTAAACACAATGACAATCATGTAGGAGAAATATTCAGAGGGCAGAGACCTCTAACTAGAAAGGAGAGGATAGATTGTGGAGAGATTTTGGAGACACCAGGTAGAACATTAGGATATGAAGAAGGAAAAGATGGGATAGATTGTGCTACATTGTTTTAACAGGCCATCAGATGTAATTATAAATGCTAAAATAAAATGTGGGACACTTTCACAGCAAATCAAGTTCAAAAATAAAATTGAAAACTTGTGTGCAAGCTATTATTCAGATATGTGGGCACAAAACTGAAAAAAATAAAGACACACACACACATAAAAGAGTATAGATGCTGTGGGCAATACCCTTAGAATTCCTTCATTGTTTTCAAAAATTGGAATCACTGGCACTTTCTGCTGAACTTAAACTGCTCAAATGCAAATACTATTTTATTAATGTGAATGATAAACTTAACTAAAAGAAAATTTAAAAATTGACAATAGATAGGATAAAAACATGTTAGTGAATTAAAAAAAAATCTTGGCATCAGTAGAACTTGTTTTGTGTCCTTGACAGCTCTACATGATAGATAATATCTTATGTGAAGCAATATTGAATTGCACTACTTGTTATTTGAGCATCTTCTTGTCATTTTGAATAAGAAAATGAAACCCTCAGGACCATGATCTCTCTATCTGTAAAATGAAGATAAAGAATCATATATCTCAATGTTTTGGAGAGGATTGAATGAAATTAAATGTATAAAGTAACTAGCATTCAGAGTGCCTGGAAGATATTGTTTGTCCAACAGAGGTTAGTAGCATTCCTTACACTTTTTTTTTTCTTTGAAAGAAAAGCCTACATTGAGAAAAGAAACATTTATAGAACATAGCCTTATACATAATATAGAAACCCACAATGCTTCAGTTTTTTTTTTCTGAGAATTTACACACAAAGAAACTTCCCTTAGGTTTATGAGAGAGAGGAGAACATGGTTATCAAGTCAGATTATTTGTAAATATTAAGAGGAGCTCAAAGCCAGAGTATATTGTCTAATGCCAGCTCTTGGAAAGGCTCCCTTTTTGTGAGACTCAATTTCACTTTTGTGAATCTCTACCATAAAATTTATTAATTAGTGTACTAATAAAATGTATCAGTGTACTAGATATGTTGCTTAGGAACAGACCACAGGTTAATGCAAGAAACATTCCACACTTTGTACATCTAATTTCTTCCTTGAAACCTCCTAGATTCTTCATTCATAATATGAGAGGAAGGCTGCCCTTCTGTTCCTAGGCCATTTATTTACCTTTGTTCATTCAGGGATCTCCACTGATGGGTGGCACTTGTTCTTCAACCTGTTCTTCTACTGTCGTGTGTAACTAATTAGAACAAAGGTAAAAATTATAGGAAACGATCACCTATCTTTAAGTTCTTAAAAATTTCACATACTACATTTTTTAAGTAAGATGTTCTATTTATGGGAAAAAATTATTAGCATAAAACTCTTCTAATCAATGCTTGTTTTGATGCGTACATAATTTATAGAATAAAACTGGTAAAATAATCTTTAAAATAGTAAAAGAGTTGAACAATTTTTTTTAATCAGGATATAAGATCCAAATATGGACTGTCATAGCAATCTAACTTTTTAAAGGTTACTGAAAAAAGAAATTCTATTTGTTTGACTTTACAAATCTTAACTCTGAAAAATGAAACCAAAAGCCCTAGTGGTATAAAATTTGGCACTTGGATAAAATTTCTACTGGGCTTTGAAGATGGTTTATTATTCCGTTACTGCAGGGATAATGCTGCATAATAATATATACCTCAACAACAAGGAAAATGCCAAGCCTTTCTTTTTCTCATTCACTTGCTAGGTTGGATAAGGTAGCTTTGCCTTTGGTTTCTTTGAGGTCAGATCTACTTTGGCATTTGTCCTGAATCAGCAACTACCTGAGGAGAAGCCCCAACACAAGCTAAAGCCTGCAAACAGATTTAAAACCTCTTCTCACTTTAGGTCCACTCACGCTTTGTTGACTAAAGCAAGTTCTAGCTTAGAGGTGATAAAGTGATGGAATGTTACTCTCTGATGGAAAGCCCAAAGCCATGATAACAGAAGGGGAGGGGAGGGCAGGAATTATCATAAGCAGATAGCATGAATTCTCTGTTTTTCTTTAAAACATTTTAGCTGGAAGCTTAAGATGACCCTCATGACAAAGAAACATGAAATTTTAATAAACTTATGTTAAGAAATATGAGTAATTTTATTTTGAAACCAACATACTTATACTATGTATTTTTTAAAGGCACATACATATGTTTTAAAAGTTCAAAAATTATTATACAAATAATATGACTATTTTCTCAACATATCAAGTTAAACTGTCATAAAAATCAACATCCAAAATTTAGTGTGAAATTTAATTTGAGGTAACAGTACAAGGTGGGTGTCCCAAATCAGTAGAAGTATGACTAATCCAAGTTATTCAGGTAACTGATAGGGCAATGGTGCCTCTCTCATCTTCTACAAAGTGATTTTCCCCATCCAGGTTAGTTAGAAGATCTGGGGATGATATGCAGAACATAGATCTATGGAAATACTTAGTAGCCAAGGGGGCAGGGCAGGGAAGTCTAGCTGTGAACCCAGAAAAATAGAGGAGAGGAGGTTTAGCAAACAGGTTAGCAATCTCTGCAAAAATCAACAGATTTGAGGTTTCTTAAAATGATTCTGGCTCTTCTAGTTGGGAATATGATAGAATAATTGCCTTATACTTGGTCTATATAGTATTCATTAAATATGAATAGAATATATATTTAAAAAAACAGTTTTTTTTGACAACAGCCATCTAAAATGTGAGGGACAGAAACGAAAAAGAAGTAAGTGTAAATTCAACAAGAATTTCTGTGGTTTTTACTTTTTAAAACATATTGATCTGAATACAATACATGATGGTAAATGTTTGTTAAGAGGATAAATTTCAATAACACAAACATAGTAAATTACATAACCCATTATAAATTTTTAATATAAATAAAAGAGAAAGATTGACTTGAAGTTTCAAGCTATAGACTGAGATGATTCTTTTCTTTTTAACTTCTTTTCTATTTATAAAATCCAATGGGAATTTATCTCAGGAAATGGAAAAATTTGTTCTTCAATTGCTTGTATGTCAATTATGACTCATTACATGGTTTTATTCTTCATACAACCTGGGAAATTTATCCTGTCTCTTTTGCATAGGTTTGGACTCTGGTGCAATATGATATTTAGTAATGGCAAGCTCTTGAAGGATACCCTATTTATAAAACAAATAGAAGTAAAGAAATTTTTATATTTTAAGTACATTTCATAAATTGTGTTTATATTTTAACTGACATAAATGAAATGGTATGTTTTCTAAACATGTGTAGCTTACAATCAAACTTCTATTCATACATAGTAAGGAAGCAGTGTTTAAGTTTCCAATAAAGGGCAACCATCTTTTTCTGAGTTAGTTGCTTTAATTTTCCTGTGAAATAACAAGGTTTGTAACCATTTTTTCCAAATGTAGCCATTCTAATATATTCAGTGTTAGCTATGCTTTTTCTCTTCCATTTAAAAATATTGCTGCATATAAATTCTTTCAGAAATGGAAAAGCCACCCAAAGATGCAAAAAAGAGCAACATGAGTCATGTTTGACACACAAAGATTATAAATTTACTCTAAGCTTTAAAACAGATATGAAGTTGATATAGAAATTTAACTTGTATGTTTATTAATGTATCCTCTGTGGAATTCACTTTTAATAATTAAGTAATAACTAAGCACAAAGATGTTTTTTTAAAAGACCTCAGTATATCAGCATATTTCAAACAGGATAATTGCAAGATCATTATTTTCAGGCACTGTTAGATATTTCATGTTTCATGAATGTTTTTAGTTATTGGGAGGGAAACAGGCATTACCTAAAATTATGAAGTGATTATCCAAAAGTAACAACTTACTCCTAGAGAGATATTGACATTCTTTAAGAATTGTTGGGCCATAACAGAGTGAAGAACAAAATAAATTCCTTGTTACCACCTCTTTCCTCACTTCCCAATGAGTCATATCATGTTTCTCTTTCATTGAGCTATTTTTTTTCCTTGAATCATCACTGGGCCACCCATACTGAGTCACTATAGCATGTCTTACTCTATGATATTGTGATGCATTAATTTAGTACAGTACATAATTGACTTTTAACGACCTTAATTGGTCATGCAATTCAATAACTGCATATAGCAGGATCAAATTCTCCATCTCATTATTTAATTTAAGAAAATTGTTAGCCATTTTCTAATCCATTTTGTATGTATATATCACATTCTGTTGAAATTGTTCACCTAGTTCTGTCCTCAACACACAGTGCCTACTTCAAGTATAAAACACACAACAAGCACACACACACACACACACACACATACACACACAATTTTGTTGTTTATCTCTATGACCCAAACTCTTTAAGCCTTATCTTACTTATCTGTAAAATGAAATTAATATTATATACATCACAATATTAATGTGAGGATGAAATAAATTTGTTTGTAGTGTTCTTTGGCACCCACATTTTCAGAGAACTTGATTGATAGTGCAAAAGCTTCGGTCGTGTTTATTTAAAGATAATCATTAACAGACTCTTACCTACACACAATAAATAAAGAATTATCAGGCTTAAAAAATGAATAAGACATGGTTCTTGCTCTTGAGGAAATGACAATGGAATATAGGTAGTACCAATTATCTATCATTGCAAAATGAAACATCCCTCGAGTGATCAATGACCCAGGTTATTTGGAATTGAGATTTCTGGGACATGGCATTTAGTTTTAAAATGGAACTTGTCAGAAGTAAACTGAGACTTAGAGATCATCATAAATCCATCCCAAATTTTAGTGGCTTAAAGCAAAAATGGTTGTTGTTTCTCATGAGACAGACAACACTTCCCTTGGTACCAGGGCTTCTTCAGGTAGCCACATTCAGCTGGAGGTGAAGCTGTATCTGAGTTATCAGCTGGTCTGTTTTATACACTGGAATTTTTCATAGCAAGTTTATTGGTTCCAGGGAGGGCAACTCATCAAATCACATTTGCTCCTGTCCCCTTGGCCAAACCAGTTAAGAGGAGGAATGTAGACATGGGTCTGGCTGGCCTGGAGTGGTATTCTTTTGGAGCCATTATTGTAAAGACCTACAGCAACAAATTAGGGTATGAGCTATTGTCCTGCCAATAGCTGAAGTGGTATAAGTAGAAGTGATATTAAGGAGCAAAAGAAAGAGGGAGAAGTTGTGGGTTTGGATTCAGAATACAGGCCAGATTATGAGTTCTGCAATAGTCATTTTTCATACTTTAGTTACCTAACTTCTGGGAGTTTACTTTTGTTACCAATAATCCCACCCATTCCAACTTCACAGGTTTTATAGTATAATAATTATAAAAAAAGAAGTTGAAGAATCAAAATACACAATGCTTTAACAAGTAGAAAAATGATGCTGGACTATATCTCCTTTTACCACTTAAATATTTTAACAATTATTAAAAATAATCCCAACAAACTAGCACTTTATAATCCTCCAGAAATTAATGCAATGACTTGTTTCTTTTCTTATTTTTTTCTATTAGGCCTTCAAAAATATTTAATTTTCCTCATCTTACCAACTCCTTAGTTACTTTCATCAATAAAAATGAATAATTTCCATTTTCTGGAGCATGAGTTAACTAGAAAGCAATATTTACACAAACTTGGAATAAAAACAAATATCAAGAATTGGAATATAGCTAAGTTGGTAAAGTGCTTGCCTTGCATGAACAAGGCCCTGGGTTCAATCCCCAGCATAACAACAACAACAATAATAATAATGCAAGAAGGATTATGACCTAGTTTTTTTGAATATCATATTCTCTAATGCATTTTAACATCATCTTAAGCCTCAAATATTGTGATTTAGGTATGTTCACTCATGTTAAACTCTTTTCTATTTTGATCTCTCTCTCTTTTTAAAGCAAATATTGTGCTTTGAACTTATTAGCTTATATTGAACTTATTAGCTTATATTCATGAAATTATTTAAACCTATGAACTTGATTTTTTCAATATGACTTGGGCAGAGTATATCTGTTTGAAAATCGGTTCATAAAGCTTACCCATGTTTTGTGTGATTTTTGGATTTCTTTCTTTTTCTTAAAATAAATCCATTATATAATATTTTACACAGGTAAAATTAGTGAATAAGAATCTGTCTTGTAGAGTCAGGGCTTCTATGTCATATTTACCACTGAATGGTGTGCAATTTTGAGGAATTTCCTTAAAATTCATGTGCCTTTTCTATTACCACTTAATGGATAGTAATAATGTATCTTATTATACAATAATATATAATAGTGTTAAAATATATATATATATATATATATATATATATATATATATATATATATATATATATATATATAATGATATTGCCATGATAATTTAATTACTTAATATATATTAAATGCTTATAATGAGGTTTGGTACAAAATAGTGGCTACCTAAATGTTACCTTTATTTCTACTGTTGTTACTAATATAGGTAAACTCTTTTAAAATGTACAAAAGTCTTTTTGATATGCCATCATCTATTTACAAACTTCAGAATTCTAATGTGATTTTCCATATTGAGTGCTCTTTGCTTTATCTTTAATAATTGTGTGCATTCAATTGAGAATGCAATGATTAAATTATAGATTACTATCTTAGTGTTCAAAATATCACTGCTATTTATTCAGCAAACATTTCTTGAAGGTCCGGTAGGCATACTCTATTTCCACCCTGGCCCCTCCCCATCTTTTATTTTTAGAACCGGTCTCAGTTTATTCACCACATCAACTCTTGCTATCTCCTGAGTAATGAAACCTTTGACTTCACGTTCAGATTCTTGTTCTTACGTCCAGTGTATTTCACCCTCAATGCCAACTTTAGCTATTCACTCCCTTGGTCACACTGTAGAGTTTTATATCACTCTAGATGCCTGTCCAGTGAAGAGTGCAGGAACTTCAGTCACTCTTGTGGATACCTTTAACTCTCTTTCATCATAATAGCCCAGAAAATTCCACCTCTACAAATGAGCTCTTATCTCTCTCCACATTTATTCTCCTCTCCACTATCCTTATTTCATTAACACTCCTTATCTCTAGTTATACTTAGTGCTGTTCGTGCTTCTATCAAAGTGTATCCTTTCCATCTGACCACTATTCAGTCTCTTTTAGCTTTCAGATAATTTTATTTCCTTTCTTTTCAGTATCTTCAGCAATTCACCTAAAATTTGCAGTATCTCTACTGCAAATTTCCCTTCAGTATTCATGTGTGCTTAAACCAAATCTTTCTCATCTTCAAAAAATAACAACAGATTTCTCTCATTGAAAACTTTTTCTAGAAGAACACATTATCTCTGACAAAGAGAGAATAAAACTCTAGCCAGGCTCCTCTGAGGGATTTTCATGATTAGGCTGATGAAGACTTGGACAAACATCCTTGGATGACCCTAGTTTTTCATCTCTAGGATGAGCTTGGCTAAGAAAATTCAAGACTTCTGTAAGAACGTAATGCTCCTTCCAGCCAAAACACCTGAGAATGGGGCATCTATCTCTACGTATCTCTGGGAGGGTAGGAGTGCCAGAGAATGAACTGAGATGTTTCTCAGGTGGACCAACCCTTTCCCATATATTGTAACTTTATGCTTCCCTAACTCTGCCCAAATTCCCATCATTCCCCCTCCTTACTTTATTCTTCTTTTAAAACACTAAGTTGTTTCTCTACAGCTTGGACTGGAGCTTACCTTGTTCCCTTAGTCTCAGCATCTAATGAATGGAATCTCTTTTCACATATTTAACTAATACCTGGTATGTTCATCTTTGACATTTCTGTTGCCTCATCAGCAATTAAAAGTTTTAGGTAAATTAGCACCTCTTTTCAGTTCTCATTACATTTCATGTTAAAACAGTGTAGAGTTTTCCTCATTTGCTTATTTATTTGTGTAGTTATTGAAGAATTATTTGTTAAATGCCTGTTCTGTGTCAGGTACTGTAGTAATAAAGTCAGGAGTGCCAGGGTGGAGTGGCAACAGTAGGCTGCAGTATTCAGGTATGGAAGCATTTGAAAGTGGTGCTGAAAGGAGCAGTGATGGCCCCAGGAGGAATTATGTCCCAGGTAGAGGAAGAGCCAGGCAGTAGTCCTAATGTGGAAGCAGGTGGAAATATGCCTGGCATGCCCAAAACATGTGGAGTCTGATGGGACTGAAAGAAGGGAGACTAGTGGGGATTAAAGACAGAAATGTAATGGGCCCCATATTATATGCAAAAACTTGTGAACTTACTTGAGTTTTTGACTTGATTTTCATGTTGAGGGAAATGAGTCATTTTTTTGGAGGGGGGGTTGATTTCTGTTTTAAAAGGCTACAGAAACAGACCAGATTCTGACAGTGATCTTAGCAAGATCACCAAATAGCTCCTTGCTCCTTAACCCTTTTCAATCCTTATCCACATTTCCAGCGGTTGGTATCACTGTGGACCATTTTCTGTTTTGTTATTGTAGCTCTGCCTATTTTTAATGTTCTTCCTATAACCCTGGCTTTTTTCTCCTTTGTCTTATTTATGAGCTCACTTTGTTTCTTCTAAATATTGGTATTCCTAAGGATTTTACTTTATATACTCTATACGCTGGCTTAAAATGGTGGTTAAGTGGGTAAAAGTAAAAATATTCATTTGAATGGTTTACCCTCCTCAAATAATTACTAGGTATGTGTTTTGGGGCAGATCAATGAAGCCCTGAGTTTCTGTAGAATCGGAAAACAGAATGATATATACGATACTGCTATCACGAAGACTGAATTAGGTGCTTTGAGAATTGGACTAAATGTGCTTATAAATGACATTATTTTACTGCCTGGTGATGCAAACCATTCTTGAGCTTTTACTTTTCATAAATCATCTGATGAATCCCCAGTGTATGTCTTAAAGCCATATATACCACATATATTTCTGCTGTTATCAGAACCATATCTAGAACTCCCTACTGTATATTACTAACTTAATTATTCATAAACCTTTTATATTCAGCATATGGGAAATAGAACAGATCCTTTTCCCTCTTTTTTTCCAACCAGATTTTCATTCCTTTGTCCTCAAACATGGGAAAATGTTGCTAACCATGGTCTCCAAAACAGAAACTTGAATATCATCATGGATTTTTCTATCACCAGAATAACACCATCAATTACTAATCCTCATCAGTTCTGGATCATAAATATCTTTTTTTGACTCATGCACATTTTGCTATCCATTTAGCAATTGTCTTGGCCCTGGATTATTGAAAACATCTAAGCTTTCTTCTTGGATCTAGAATTGCCCTCCCTAATCCATTCAGCATCTTGAAGCCATTTCTTAAGTGCAAACATCATTGCAATGTTTTCTTAAGTTTTGGTCAGAAATCTTAATTTGACCACACAATAAAGTAGAAATCTTTAACATGACTGTTTTAGTTAGTTTTTTTGTTACTGTGATCAAAACACTGGGCAAGAACAGCTTGGCGGAGGAAAAGTTTATTTGGGCTCAGGGTATCAGAGGTCTCAGTCTCTGGCTGCCAACTCCATTGCTCTGAGCACATCCTTGGGGAAGGGCATGGCAGAGGGAACTGCTCCGCTCAAAGCAGAAGGGAGGGTGCTGCCTGAAAGATGCACCCTTCCAGGGCATGCTCCCAGTAACCCTCCTTCTCCAGCCATGTCCCCACCCAGTCAGTTCATTCAAATGAGGATGGACTGATTAGATTATAGCTTTCATGCTCTAATTATTCTACCTCTGAATAGCCCTGCATTAACACAAGAGCCTCCCATCTAGACTATAACAATAGCAATCAATTCTTTCCCTGAGTTAGCTCAACATTTTCCCAATATCTACTTTATACCACACGTTTGTGCCATACTAAACGACTTTTATACATTAACAAAGCTTTTCTTTGTGCCTGGATCACCCTGCCATGCCAGTTTTTTCCATCTGGAAAGATTTCTCCCTTCTCACTGAAGTCTCCTTTAGACACCTTCCATGGGTTCTAATAACACTCTATGCTTTTATCATTGTCCTTGTCACCTGACTTAAATTATTCATTTATTTTCTACAGAGTTTAAACTTCACAAGTGTTGGCTCATGTCTGTCTTAATCAGTTCTAAATCCCAATGCCCAGCACATTCTTGGAACCCAATGAAACCCAAAGCAGAAATGTTTGTGGCGGTTTATATATACTATGTGGCTCCTAATGATATAGAGACATTTAATTAATTTAGTGAAATCATTTCTATGTGCCATACAAACTGTGCTTATTTTATTTTCTTGTTTATAATACTGTCATTACAATAAAATTTCATTACCCATTTTATGTTCTTTGGGCTCAAAATTATTTTGTAAATAATTAGCTGATTTTATTTCAATTTAGGAAGAACTTTCTATTAATTATGGAAGTGGACTTACTCAAAATAGGGCATTCAGTTATCAGGATATAGTAAAGTTACTGAACTACTAGTAAAAGTCTTGGAGTAATACATTTTCAGCTTCTTGACTTTCTTTTTTTCCTCCATGTTTCTCTTCAGTGTCACCAGTCATGTATGTTACCTTTATGCCATCTTTCACCTCCTTTCTTTCATTTTTTCATGGTCTTATATTTGAGAACTCTGGGAGTCCACTGGTCTATAATATAATTTTTTTTTAGGAAATACTTCTAAAGAGTATAGTCATACACTGTTTCAGGGACAAACTATTTGATCCATGTGATCTTTTCCAAAAATGATAAATTTCTGAAACTTTGGACCATACCTTATAGAAATAAGGGTTTGACCACTGACATTAGGGAAACATTTCAGGTTCCTTTATCACACTGAGGCATTGGAAGTCACTTTCAGAAATAAACTAAGAGGGGATCAAGTCTTACAAAAATCCCCAAACCCTCCCAGTTTATTCCATCATTCTCACATGTCTCATACAGTTATGGGGTCACGCATAATAATACCATACTAACAGAATATCCATTCAGTCAGGATGAACTTATATGAGGGAAGAAATACAAATGCATATATCAACAAAGTTGCAGAGGAATGAAAAGCTTCTTGATCCTGGTTCAGAGTGGACATAGTTTTTAACTTTAATTATTCAAATATTGGAATACCTCTTGTTATGTTGGAAACAATATCCTCTTGTTTCTATCTTCTTTTTGTTCCTGATTATTTACCTCACCACATGTTCAGCTCTATTCAGACAGCTAAGAAGTATCCCAGATGTCTCTTTCTCTCTTACTTTTTCTGTTCAGTTAGACTCTTCGTAAAGCATAGTTCTCTTCTTCACATCTCTCTTCCTTTCTGCTTCTCTTGTTCCCACCACTCATAGTTTCTCAGTTGAACTATCCACCACTTTCTTCCTTATCACCAGACTATTAAAAGAAGTATGCACATTCCCTACCCCTCATTATAAATTCCTGCTGTTGTCTCATTGAAGCTATGAAAAAGAAATGCATCCTTCTAAAATAGTATTTAAGCGCTTGAAACGTGGTCCTAATACGACTCTAGACTACCTTTCTTGTCTTATTTTTTGCAATTTTCCATGGTCATTATTCCTTCTCTCAGCCCTCAGACCATTAGGCATCAGAAGATTCTAACCAATTAAATTTCATATATTTTTTCTTTCCCTGGAAGTCTCCCCCGATCTTGCAGTCTAAATTATCTACATGCAGCTTTAATTTTACCACCCTGTTAAGCCATTCCTGATTTCTATGAAGACTTAGTTGCTAAAAGATTGTAGCTGTATTTCACAGCTATTAATCTAATGCAGTGCATTAAATACATGGATTCTGAAGTTAAATTACCTGTTTTTGTTTTCCAGCTCTATCATTTGACAGCTGTGATATCTGTTAACCTCTCAGCATTTCTATTTCCTTATGTGTAAATTGGAGGTCATATTAATAACACATAATATGATTGTTTCAAGGAATAAATGAAATAATTTCATAGAGGCTTGAAATTGTTCCTGGCAAGAGTAATAGTGCTGGCCTATTAATAATTTATCTATTTTGATCTACTTCTTTCCCCACTAAATTTTGAGAACTTTGATTTCTGAAATAATATATTCCTTTTTCTTATAATCTTTATTGTTGAGTAAAGTCTTTTTTATATAGTAGGTATTTGCTATTTATTGGAAACTGTGATAATACAGGAATATATGCACCATAGTTATGGTAGTAAAAAAGTACTGTGGGATATCAAATAAAAGCCATTGGATTATAAAAGTATTCATGAGGAGTTAATACTTTATGCAAACCTTAGATAGTATAACCAGGGCAGGAAAAGCCAAAGGAAGAGATCAGCATGATCAGTGACAGAGCTGGGCAAGATATATCCCAATGTTATAGCATTCATGTATTTATAAAGTATGTAAAAAATATAAAGACCTTCAATGGTAGAAGCTTATTTCAATGTAATTTAAATATTTTGAGCAGGAAGTAGATGGTACCATAAAAGTGTTTATAAATTAATACTAACTTGTTGATTTGAAAATTGATTTGAATTGGAAGACCCTGGAAGAAGCAATTGTAAGATAATTTGTATTAAGCCATGCGACACTGTTCAAATCGTCTCAGGTAGCTACAAGGGAAGCCATGTGACTAGGTAAACTAAGTTATTATAAATATTATTATATTTGAAAATTTGTTATATTTAATGCTATGTTCAGGGAGACCAGGGAAGATATTGGTTTGAGAATAAGAAACCAGCTAAATTTTAGACATGCTCTTTTTGAAATATATTGATACTAGGGTGAACATATTAACAGAAATATATGGAATTTGGAAGAAAAATGTGGGACTCAAATACATAGAAGAAATATTTGATAGTGTGAGGAGTGAAGAAATTATAAAAGAAAAATGAGGAGGAGGCATCAAACACTAAGGATTTCTACATTTCAGTGCTGAGGTAAAGGAGAAATGAGGATTCAGATGATTCAGAAAAGAAATGGTCAGATGATAACAGGAGAATGAGAAATCTATAGCATTGCAGAAATCAAGGCAGGGCAATTTTGGGAAATGAGAATTATGATGGATACTGATTCTATTGAGAAATGAATGTAAGAGAACAAGTGGCCATATGAAAAGCTATTAGGAGTTTGTGGACTAGAGTCACACAAAGGCTTTGGATTTATCATCCGGTCCTGCCTCTTCCTGGTTGTGATTCCTTGGGTAATTGAATTCTCTAAGTCTTAGTTACTTAACAGGTAGAATAAGCCAGTGTTGGTACTCACCACCTCAGTTTGCCATAAACTAAATGAGGCAGTGGGGAAAGCTCTGGGCACAGTCCCTGGAAAAGAGGAAGTACTTGTACTGTCCTAAAGGTCTTTCTGCAATCATGTAAATGTTTTATTTTGCTCTGTTCGGTGCTGTGTCTGTTAGACATACATGGCTATTAAGCTATAAGATGGAACTATTTGTCTCTCAAGTAACATTCTGAGGGGTCTTGGCTAGTGAGTATGCTCTGTGGGAGGCACTTGGGTGTCTTTAGCTGTAGTCTCTTCATTTGCATGTTAGATTCTTTCTCAGATCCCATCTGTCTTGTTTAAGGAAATATTGAGGCTGTTGCCCATGACCTTTCTGCCAACTGTTCATTGATGCGACACTGTTCACATCATCTCAGGTAGCTACAAGGGAAGCCAGGTGACTAGGTAAAATAAGTTATTATAAAACATTAGAGTAATTTAAAAACAATTAGCATTGAACAGAAAATGTGTTAAGTACCTATTGTTGTTGGTGGTCTAGCTCTAAAGGTTATATGGATATATTCATTATTTTAGTACCTTGGGATTGCACAGATAATCCTTTTTAATCCTTTGTGACCATTTGGAGATAGTATTCATAGTTTATTTATGCTAGACCTGTGTTCAGGTCCTCAAAGACTTTAGGAAGAACCAGAAGTTCCTATTATTCTGCATGGCAGGAATAAAGTGGAAAATGCCATCGTCCACAATCACTGAACAACAGGACAGTACTGATCACAGACTCCAGAGGTTGTGCTATTTCAGACATGGCATGAGCTTCTTCCTCACTGCTGTTACTTAAAATCAGAACACACAGGTCTATATTACCTTTTTTTTTTTTTTTTTTAAAGAAGGACATTTGCAGATTTTACTGTGTGGGCGTGTACATGTGAGAGTAAGTGTATTTGTCTGTCTCTTTGCAGTCATGACATATGCTGTAATGTCATTGGTTTGCTGGCCAGTACTTATTCTTCCTCAGCCTTGGTTAATGTGCCTCACATTTCTTTGAAATATATTTTTCCTTTATTATTTTGATTCACTAAGATATAACTCCTGAAACCATAGAAAATTGGATAGAAATTATTAAAAAAATCAGAAAAACCCATGCTATATTAATAGTAATTTATCCAGAGGTTGGCATGTGGAGTAAGCAAGTACTATCCATGGAGATTTTGTGTGGGTTTATATATGATGTGGGGTTGAGAACTGTTGAAGCTGGGAGACTGGACTTGCAGCAGTCTTCTCTGCAGAGCAATTAATGGATGTTGGAGTAATGTTTTTGATTGCCAAATACCTGTTACCTGGAATTTTCAGTTAACAAGTCAAAAAATTTATTTTAAATTCAATTTCAGTTGTGTTTTCTTGATATTTGAAAATAAAAAATATTCCTATTAATTCATGAAGAAATAAATAGGGAATTATCTTCAACAGTTGACATGTTAGATTCCAGTTTTTTTCACCCATGGGGAAAACTAAATTTCATAATTGACTAAAAAGTTACTTTACCCATTTGTTTCTAGTCAGAAAGCAGAAATCACTCTAGGAAAATAATTAATATATTTTTTTGTAGCTAGACCACTACTAGTAACAGATTTTAGCATTTTTTCTGTTAGACTGTTAATTATTTTTAAACTTCTCTATTTTTTCCTACAAGTAAATGATTTTTTACCTGGGTCCATATCCTCCCTTGTAGCAACTGGAGACAATATAAGCAACTTTGTACCCATGGAAATTTAATTCAAGTAATTGGTTACAAAGTAGCGAAAAGTTTGGAGGAAACTAAAATGAGGTGAGATTACAATAGTATTAAAATATGCAGAAAGCTCCTATTCTGCATTGAATAAAAGGGAAAATAGCATTGACCATAATCACTGAGGAATAGGACTGCCACTGATCACACATGCTAGGAAGCTGCATTTTTCCTTAATGTGGTGTGAACCGCCTCACCACTGTCACTAATAACAGAGCTCACTGGCCCATATTACTGAAGCTGACCAAGTGCCCATGATCACAACCATTGTGTGGCACAAATATAGCCATGAAGTCCAAGAAACCTTATGCCTACATTTGCTCACCCATGATAATGCAACACAGAGGCAATGCCTGAGCAGAAAAGAGAAAGGAAATGCTGTCTTTCTATTACCCACCCTCCCATTTCCTGCTAGTATCTTGTACTGGCAGAATCTGGAGGGAAAGTATTTTGTAAGAAGTCTAGAAAATGTAGTTTACCAGATACCAATCCCTTATTGTATAAAAAAGAGCAGAAAAGGTCAGTAATAAAGAAAAAAATGTACACATATAAAATACCAACACATTTTTTAGCATTTCTCAGAAAAGCATTTCTTACTCAGACCTCAAAATAGAGAGGACATATCTGAATTATTTCATTGTTCTTTTTATCTAGAGTATTATACTAGAGGAGTTTTGTCTAACAAACACAACACAGAAAAACATCCTTCCTTCTAATGTATAAATATGTTTCAATCTTAATATTTTAAACTGCCAAAAATATATCCTTAGATCATAAGGGTCTTTGGATTCCCATTAGCCATTGACCCATGTTTTCTTTATTCTCATAATATATAAACCTTAATTCCACCTATTGTGACTATCATATGATCCATTCAAATTCCTTAACAGGCTCAGTTCAAAACTCATTACTATTAAAATTGAGAAACAAAATTTAAAATATCCAACAGATTTTGGGGCCAGTATACCCAAAAGTCACCTTTGTACCTTGTGAGCAGTTTTTAGATGCCTCTATCAGCTCATGCAGTATCTCTTCTGTTTTGCTTCCCCTTCACAGAGAGTCAATTTGATATCTAGTACAGCTCTGAAATTCACTGTGCCAGTAGAGCCAAGGTGTGTTTTAGCTTAGATCACATTTTCTTGTGCAAACTGTTAATCTCCAAGATCAAATATATCTTGTTTGGAGATTTTTAAAAGAAGATTTGAAAAGATTATTTCCTAACACTGCATCCATGGCAACTGTTCAAGAACACGAGGGGTTTCCTCCTTTTCTATTACTGTTGTTTGGGTTACATACCAGATACAGAAATATTGTCATAAAAGAATTGTCATGGCAATAAATAAATAAATAAATAAATAAATAAATAAGCAAACAAACATCTGAGAAAGAGCTGAGATGTGCTTGGATTAGGATATATTTCAGTGAAATGCCATTTGATGCAATTCTTCTGGGTTTGCCTTTGAGAATTCCATTTGACAGAGAAATTAAGTCATCGTCTACCACAGAATGATCCAAAGAAAAATGAACATTGCAGCTCCCAAATGCAGGCCGATGTAGGAGAGGTTGACAGAATAAATGAATCACCTCCCTAATATATTTTGCCACCTCAGCATAGATCATTAACCTAATGGATTATGTTTTGTAGTTGATGCATTTTTTTGTCTGTGTACTAAAATGACATATGGAACTTTCCTACTTTAATGGTCACTTAACCTTCACAGTGTGAAAGGCTTAAGTGAATTTAAAGATTTGTATTAAAATTCATACCATCTATCTCAAATACTAAGTAGCTACAGCTGCAGTTGGCTCCTTTATAAAAAGTAGCATCCATTGTTGGAGACTTTGCCTTAGATTGGAGGGCATTTTAGTTTTTGGAGAAACTGTGAATTAGGAAAAGTTCTTCCTTTAGATCCTGTCCAATTTTTCTCATTCATTCATTCTTCTTTCAATATTAGTTATCCTAATCTTAGAAAAAGTTGTCTTAAGAGGATTTACATCAATACAGTAAGAAAAATAAAATATAGACTACTTTTGCTTCTCAAATTTTTTTCTTAAGATTATAGTGAAATGTTAGTGTTTTTTGGTAAAGAAATGAACCATCAATATTATTAGCATTTAATGCATTACAAAATCATTTTGGAGAAAATGGGCAATTCCTTTATTAATTTAAAAATATTTATTGAACACTTATTCCATGCCAGGTAGTTTTCTGTGTTTTGGGACTATGAAGAAAAGTAAGAGAAGCTCTATCATTTCCTAAAGTTCAATGACAAATGAAGAAAATCTATAGGCAAACCATTATACAGTAGATAACTTCTATAAGAGCATAGTGTAGAGAACAGAGAAGAATTCCTGTTCCAAAACATTGGCCTTATTCAGAATGAATCCAAAAGGAAACCTATGCTGAATAATAAATTAAAAAGAAGGAAAGTCAGAAAGGGTGAAATATATAAAGGAGGAACTTGCAGGCAGAAACTGTAAGTGTTAATGTAATCTGAGAACACATGTTTTACATGACATTATTGGACTACTTCTAGGCCTTATTCTAAATACATGGCTGATTAATGAGAACCTTACCTGGGAAAAGAGAACAGAAGGAAGAGTCTTAAGTTGATGTTAGACTCTTTCAAGCCTCTGCCCTGACAGCAGGTTTTACAAAAGATGATGATTTCAAATACAACCCAGGAGCAAGATTGCTTTTAGAGAGTCTATTCCATCCTACAGGTAGGATGATTGATAGGTAGGCTATGAAAAAGACCCCTAAAATCAAGTCATGTAGAGAACTGCTTACATAAGACCAACCTATTCCTGAAGGTCTTTGGAGATCTTGATGACAAGACCAACAATGAGGAAGCTTCATAGACTTCCTTTGAATTCATAGGCTATGTTTGCTTTGAGTTCAATATCTGCACTCTCGCAAATGCAGGCTCACTGTCACTGCTCTTAAAAAACAAGAAAGCAGGTCACAGTCAGCCCAGAACCCTGCAAGTATTGAAATCATTACCTGGGTTGGTAAAGCCCAGTTCTGCCAAGAGAGCTTCAGTCACACTTCCTAATGGACACTGAAGTTCAGTATAAGTCAGCATTTCTACCAGAAACCTGTATTTTTAGGAACTCTTAACTAAAAAAAAAATAAATAAAGTCTCAGTAACTTGGCCAGAAATTTATCTGCTTAACTCAAAGAGGTTGTTAATTTCTCCCTAATGGTAGGATTTTAATACCAAAAAAAAAAAAAAAGGAAAATTGAGCAAAGAAAAGTAAGACATAATGATTTTCAACCAATTTCTCATTTGTTTCAATGCTACAAAGAGAATTAAATCAAGCAGAAAAGTTTATTTGTACATATGCTTTCCAACTTTCCAATCATCAAGACTATGATGATTTCTGAGTGTGCCATGTACTTTCATAACTCCATTTTATTTCATTCTTTAAGCCTTTCAGTTTCTCTCTCTTACTCTCTTTCTTCATGATCCCTCAATTCACTTTTTCTCAAAACTTTTTCATTTATATATATATATATATATGTATTTCATATATATATATATATATATATATATATATATATATATATATATATATAAATCTTTTGGAAACTTATTCTCCAATGCCTAACTGAAATGGCCCTTTATACATTTGATCTTCCCTGAGACCACTTACCTGGGAATATTTAAATGCACTGTACCATATTGCTAGTAAATTTATTATGCCAGTTATTTTTATTACTTCTATTATGATTCTATCTTTGCATATTTTCCCTATTCTAGATTAAACTACTATAATATTTATTGAACTCTCACCAAATTGCTTCATTTGATATTTCTGGGATTCCTATGTGATAGATAAAATTCACTGCCCATTATACAGGTGACAAAACCAAGACACAGAAGGGATTTGCTCAAGATGAGTCTGGCAAGTTACTTTGCCAGTTTCTAAATCTAAGAAGCCTAACTATAACAACTGTCTTAAGTACTGTTTTAGTCAGTTTTGTGCTGCTCTTAACAAAATACCTGACAAGAACAACTTAGAGGGGGAAATGTTTATTTTGGCTCATGATGTCAGAAGTCTCAGTCCATAGACGGCTGACTCCTTTGTTGTGGGTCCAAGATGAGACAACACGACAACACATCATATTTTAAGGCCAAGGTGAAGGAAAGCTGCTCCCCTCATGGCAGCCAGAAAAGAGAGAGAGAGAGAGAGAGAGAGAGAGAGAGAGAGAGAGAGAGAGAGAGAGAGAGATGCAGACAGACACAGAGCGAGGAAGGGGTTGCAAGGAAGATGGAACCTTGTAGGGCACACCCCAAGGGATGCCCCACCTTCCCACAATTACTACCCTACCCTTTAAACTAAGATGGACTGGTTAAGTTAGAATACAGTCAACTCACCTCTGAAAATTCATGCATCAATAAAGATATTTTGGAGGATGCCTCCAAACCAAAGCATTCTTCCCCTGGCCCCCATAAGCCTATGTTCTTCTCACAATGCAAAAAGCATGTAGTCTATCTTCAAGAATTCTGAAGACTTCACCGTTCCAACATTGCCTAAAAGTCCAAGTTCAAAGTCTGCTTTGAGACCCAAGGCAAACTCTTGGCTGTAAGCCCCTGTAAAAATCAAAAGAAAGTTATATATATCCAACACTCAATAACATATAGTAAATATTCCCAGTCCAAAAGGGAGAAATAGGACCATAGAAAGAACAAATGGGACTGCAAAATGACCAAAACCCAGCTGGGCAAAGAGGTGCCATTACTCTATGTACAATCAAGAACACATGATGATAAGATGTTATTTCCAAAGGGCTTGGGCAGTCCTTCCTCTTTGGCCATTCTGGTCATCCTGCACATTGTCTATATTTCAGCCTGCCTCTCTTGGCAGCCAGCAGCTTTCCTTAGTAAACAGTCTACATTACTTACATCTCTTGATGTCTGGAGTCTCCATTTTAGTTTGTCTTCACCTTCACAGCTTCACTCCTATCCCTCTCAGGACATCCTACAGAAATTCTGACCATGCTACTATTTCTGATCTCTCAGGCCTTCTTTTGAAATCTCAGTGGAAGCCTCTGTGATCCCTTAACTCAAGCATCCTACAATCTTGCAGAACCAGACCCACTTGCATGATGCCAAGGTCTGATGCCAGCTCCTGCAATAGCTGAGTCCCTTGTGATCGTGGCTATAGTGGCCTCTGCTTGGGTGGTTGAGTATGGTGAAACAACTCTCTGTGGTCCCCTGTGCAAACAAAAAATTCCCATGGTCTTTTCTCCAAGGCATTTTCCTTTCTACACCATTGAGCCTACAGTGAGTTTCTTGCAAATTCCTTAGATGCTGTCAATCCACATTTCAGATTGTCTCTGCAAAGTACCTAGCATCCCTTGATGACTTTGATCTCTCTAAAATGCTCTTTTTCCTTGTCTCCAGTTTTATAGACACCTTTATGATCAAAATGCAAGTTTTTTAAATCCTTTAGTTTTGATTTCTGTTCCTGATTGTCACAGTAAACTTGAATAAAAGCTTCCGGCAACATCTGTGCCACCTCCCAGATGCTGCACTGCCTTGAAATTTCCTCCACCAGATTAATTATTAGTCCATCACCTTTAAGTTTAAATTCATTGTCACACAAAGACTAAGGACATGGGCAAAATGTAGACAACCTCGTTGTTAGAATGGAACATGAATGGCCTCTAGTCAGATTTCCCGTTGAGTCCTCAATTCCCTCTGAAACTTCATGAGCATGGTCTTTACTTTCTGCATTCTGGTTCTCAGAGCTCCCATCAGAATTGCCAAGTAAGCCCTGCTTACAGCATCTTAAAGCTTCTTCAGCCTGCATCTCTAAATGTTTCCAGATTCCTCCCACAAACCAGTTACAAGTCTTCAGAACCACATGGTCAGGTTAGTCATAGTAATGACCCCACTTCTTGGTACCAATTTCTGTGTTGGTCAGCTTTGAGCCACTGTGACCAAAATACCCAACAAGGAAAACTTAGAGGAAGAAATGTTTGTTTGGGGTTCACTGTTTCAGAAGTGTCAATCTATAAAACTCCATTATTCTGAGTGGAAGGTGGGGCAAAATATCATGGCTGAAGGGCAGATGGAAGAAGATGGTTCCCTCAAGGTGGCCAGAAAGCAGAGAGAGAGAGAAAGGGATCATGGGCTGCAGAGAAGAAAACCACATCCAGGGCATACCCCCCAGTGACCTTCCTCCTCCAGTCAAGCTCCATCTGCCCACAATTACCACCCATTCAGTCCATTCAAACTAGGATGCACTGATTAGGTCATAGCTCTCACAATCCATCACTTCACCTCTAAATATTCCTGCGACAACACAGGAGCTTTTGGAGGACACCACATATTCAAACTTTAACAGTAACTAAGCTTTAAATGACAGATTTTATATAAAAGAAAGCTTTATATATACACAAAAACAAAAGCCCACCATTTTAGATATAATGTAGCAAAAGAGAGTACAATGCACTTATGCTGAAATAGAATCATGTATTCCTTCCTATGGTCTCAAAATGCAGCAACCTTGTTATCTGGTCATCTGTATAAATGACACTTAGACATAGAACGGGTTTTGTGATCATTTTCTTTTCTGTACTTGGATGTTTTGACATTGTTTGGAATTCGGTCATAAACATTTTTAATATGTCACAAAATAAAAGATAACTTTCTAAAAATTAATTCTTGATAAAATATTGTCTGAGTTTCATTAAATCCAAGGCATTTTCATTTAAGAAAAGATCCCAACATGTGTCTCCCAAGACTTCAAATCTTATATTTTCTTCTCATATGCTAGGCAGTTAATCTTCAGTTATTTTTACTTGTACTGTTTTATGGCTTTTTAATGTATGTATTGTACACTATAGCTTTTTACTATATTTATGTGTGTTGTTTCTGAGGAATGGATTTATTCTATTTCATTTATTTTTAATTTGTGCTTCTGGAAGAAATAAGACTCAGAAAAATGCTAGAGATATTATAAGACATTTAAAGTGAATATGAATGTTAGTACTAAAAATTAGGGAAGATTAATGACTCAAAAATCTGTTTAATTCTATAGCAGAAGCATCTGCTTCATTTGAGAGAGGAAAATGTTCCTCTGTAAGTGGGAGCAACTTGTCAAATAATGTCACCTTGGTTATTGCCTGATGTTCTGCTTCCTGCTTTGGTTTTATCTTGACGTCTGGTGAAGTTTTTTTCCATGGTGTTAGATTGTCATGGTTACACTTACATTTAACAGTTACCTTCAAGAAATACACATGAATTAAGAGATGAATTATATTAAGAAATTTTTTTTTTCTCTTTAAAAATTTGTAAATGTGGTTAGGATTTTTGTCACACAAGTAGTAGCAATAAGCTGATTAAGGTAACTGAAGAAATATTTATATACACACACATACATACATATATAGAGAGAGACTATTATGTATATTTTATTATATGTTATACATATATATATATATACACTTGTGTATATTCATTTATGTAAAGCATTGCAGAATTTCTGTAACCTGTATGAATTCCATTTTTAATCTTCCATGTAAATTGTGGAAAACTGCTATTGATAAAAGTATATTCAGAATATTCTGAACCAAGGTTTTTGAGGTTTTTTTTTAATCTATTAGTACATACATTTATTCTCCAGTCTTTAATTTAGTTATTTTATGGTTTAACATTATTGATGCTAAAGATAATTGCTTTTCAGAAGAAATTAATAGAGAAAAATATTTAGAGATAACATAAAAATATCTGGAGGATATTATTTGGACAAGATGAGAAAAGTTTTGATTGAGGATCTGATTTCAAACAGGAATACATTGAGCATGTACAATTTTGATTCCAGAATTCTGACACCAAATTAAAGGCCATATGTTTAAATTTAATGCTGAATGAGACACAGTAAAAACATGCTTTTATAGGACAAAATGAATGAGTATAATATTTTGTCTATAGTGTGTCACTTGCAGTAAAGAGAATGTTACTATAGGAAAAATCAAGGCATAATTGCAAAGTTTATATTGCAAGTCAAATTTCTACATGATTTACATTTTAAAAATACCAACTCTATTGTGTCTTAAGAACAATTAAAAGTGTTCTACAACACTAGTAAATACCCTTCTACCTTCCAAGTTTAAAGTTTCATTATGTATTACTAATAATCACTAATATTCTCTTATTCCATGCAGTGAATATTCTTTTTTTAAATTTTAGTATAAAACATTTCATGTTACATGGTTCCTCTGGAATGTATTTTTTTCCTTTTTTTTTTTTTTTTTTTTTGTATCACACAGAATTGACTAGCAATGTCAGGTTAAAGGCAATCACTCTATGAACCCTTATGCCAATGGCAACTCTGAATTGCTCCAGCTTACATTCATTTTTTTCCAGACCTCCTGCACCAGAAAAGGTCACTCTTTCTCTCCAGAATTGACAGCTTTTCTTCACATTCACTGGTCTCCTAGGTGCTGATCACGTGAGACATGAATCAATCCTATATGGATCCTCTTTATTTTTTCGATATCTGTTTAACTCATATTTTTGAGAATGCAGTTGGTATAGCATGTCAGACTTAATCTAGCACTCTATTCTTGAAGCTATGGTTTATGAATAGACACACAGAGATCACTTTTATCCACAGAGCCTCATGACTCTATCCTGGAGGTTCCTCTGAGTCATTTCTTCTTGCCTTTGTTATGGAATTGTTAGTAAATGAGATAGACATTAACATCGGTCTATGAGCCTTATAGTCAGACAGTAAGATTTCAAAGTCATAGCTCATGCTGTTTTTCATATTTGTGTTTCAAATATCTGTCATCCTTAACATCCCAAATAGGAATTTATCTTCAATTAAGATGGGTGACCCAGTGTTTGAGAGATAAGTATAATAGATGGATTGTATGGAAAAAAAGAAGAGAAATTAAATTCTGAGGGTAAGCTCAGTATTAGTAAAGCTTTAAGTATTAAAAAAAAAAGCTTTAAGTATTAAAAAATCCTTTTCAATGCATAGATAAGTTTGAGATGGCTTGTGAACGTGCACAGTGAATCCTTCAAGCATTTTTGAAATACATGTGTACAAATTATTCTGATAAAACCTGGATTAAACTGATTAACCTACAATAATTACAAAATGATCATATATTACTGCAGTATATTTTTATTTCCCCATGTTAGATGGGGACATAGGCCAATAAAACTGGTTTCAAATGTTAATTCAAAAAGGGCAGTTCTTGTTTCTAGTAATAGTTTTCAGTTTACAACAGTCAAGACTTGAAACATAAAACTCCCTTTCCTTTCCCTCCCTCTCTCTTCCTTCCTTATTTTTTTATCTCTTATCTTTTCTTTGATTGTTTTTTCTTTTTCATCCCTATGTCTGATTCCCACTCTATACCTCCATCCCACCAACATGGGTAACCATTTTAATGTGCTTACTGTGTGGTTATTACTTGTGTCCTTTCTCAGATGATTAATTTGCTTGTGGACATTCAGTACATGTAAATGGATTATATGACATAGTATAGTTCCATTTTAAAAGTAACCAATATATTTCTAAGATCATTTCATATTCTGGATTTTCTTCTCCTGTGTTATCTTCAACTGCTTCATGATATTCCGTGGTCTCTAGCAGTGCTTACATATCTAGTATCGATAAACAATTTTTCAGTGAATATCATAGTTCTCTAAATTATTCTTGTAAAAATTTCCCTGGCGTGTAAATATGAGCTGATTTGTACATATCATATGTGACTAAGTAAATCTATACTTTTCTCCAGAATGGTTTCATCAGTATACCTTTCCCCAGTCCTTCTCCATCTGCAACACATGGAATTATACAGCTATCAAAAAAGAGTAAAATGATATGCCATTATGATTTTAATTTACATTTTTCTGATAACTATAGGTTTCTTCTACTTGTCAATGTTTTGAGTTTTCCCTATTGGAAAGTATCCAATGTATATTTTATTTTTGTTTTGTCATACAGGTATTATTTTTCTGCTTGATTTTCAGATTTCTTTTATATACATTTTGCTTCTTGAGTTGTGCTTTTAAAGTTTTATTGAAGACATTCTTTTTTCTTGGCATTACTGATTTTTCAAAATTTCCTCTGCTGAATATTTATCCTATATTTAGGTTTATGATTGGCTAAAATTTCTTATTTTTGTCTGTTCTTAGGTAGGAATTCAGTTTTATATTCCTTCATATAAGGAGTGACTTTTCCTACACCAAATAATCCTTCCTGTTCTTCTACATTTCTCGTGAACCCTATTCACAGAGTGTGTATCTTTCTGTCTGTGAACTCCATTTTTTTCCAACAGCATTCATTTTCAATCACTTTTGAATCAGTCAGAGTAGGCTACATTTTGTTGCCATAATAAACAACTTGAAAACATCAGTGGTTAGAATAACAGAGATTTATTTTTTTCACTCATGTTACAGATTCATTGTAAGTCTGTAAGATGTTCTAGTTATATTAGTTACTCAGGAACCTTGACCTTTGGAGAAATCTGCAACTTGTGCATAGTCATTCATAGGTCAGAAGAAAGACCAGACTAGGAAATTTGTGCTGATGACTAAAATAAATGTTGCAATCCAGAAGTGACAGATATAACTTTGGCTTATGAGTTCATCATCTAAATAACAGTTCAGAAAGTAAAATCCTTCCATTTGTTTATAACATGGAAATTGCTATTTACTGAAAATATTCAATAAATAGCACTGATGTCTTCTATGACTTAGTAATAATATCTGAGTTTCTCTTTCCCTCTCGTTTTTTTAAGGTTGACTCAGACATTTGAAACTCAATTTATGTCACATTTTATGGTAAATCATTCAAAAGCACAACTGAAGTGTTGAATGATATTACTAGAAATATGTTGATTAATTTAGGTTTATTTACTCAACCAACATAGTGTTCTTGTGATGGATCTCTATTACTAGAGATAACTGTAGTTTTTTATATTTCATTGTGTGAACCAATTGCAATGCAATTATGATTCAACGTTTGTTAAATATTCAATGGATTATTTCCTGCTTGGAGCTATTTTCGCTACTATTGCATTAGCACCCTTACTTGCCTTTTGGTGTACATGTGCACAAAACTCTGTTAGAAATGTATCTAAAAGTAAAATTGCTTCAAACCCCGTTTAGTCAACTGAAAGTAGTTGTCTCCTTTCTAAAATTTCAGGAAAAGAATCATGATTGACCAGTTTGAAGCCAAGGTTGTAGTTTTTGACCAGTCAGTAAGAGTTCAAGGTATGGGATTATAAGGTGTTCTGTGCATTTAACAGAGCCTGTAGAATCTTACACATCAATGAATAGTCCTAGGAATTGTGAGAAAACTGAGCTGTTTTTTTTTCCTAAAAAAACTGACAACAAATTAATAGCCTTTTCTTCTCTTGAATTCATTGTTTTAGTTAGAGATGCAACCATCCAAACAGTTCCTAACCATAACTTAGGCTTTGTTCAGTAGGATGCTTTTTCTTTTATTGTACTATATAGAGCTAGTCAGTTATCCCTCCTAAATATCTGTGTCAATCCCCCTTTCCCCATCTCTAATTTTCCTTCCCAAACAGTTCTTTAGTATAGACACTTAGCTCAAAATCATGGAAGCTTTCTATGTCATCCCCAGCCTCCAGTCATCCTTAATATTTTATAATCACCCAAATAATTTTATATATAATATTTCTAATAGTTATATTTTAATATGATTCAAATCCTTAAGGGGATATTTAATTACATACTGGAGTCCAGATCTTTAATATAGCATGTACATCTTTCTGTAATATAACTCACACCTTCTTCTTCATCTCATTTTGTCTAGTCATCTCTCACATTTTTTTAAAAAATATTTATTTAGTTGTAGATGAACACACAGTATCTTTATTTATTTTTATGTGGTGCCGAGGATTGTGCCTCACACATGCAAGGCAAGCACTTTACCACTGAGCTACAACTTTAGCCCCTCATCTCTCACATTCTGAAACAGACTTTCCTTCTCTTCCCTTTCTCTCCATGTAGTTGAACTGTACAGTGTGATTCTACCTGTCATACAGTAATTTATTTATTTGCTTTCATATTTGTTTTAGGTTTATATGTTCAATTCCTTAGTGGCTGTGTTCTGTCATATAATTCCTTATATCTCCAACACCTAGAACAGTGTGTGAATAGAAGGCCCTTATTGAATTAGTGAATTAATTAAATCTGGGACTATAGCATGACTGATGTCTGTTATTCATCAACTAATCCAACTGGTAATCAAAGTCTCTCAGTTATACTTCCTTAGTATTCTGTCTCTTTACTTTCATTCTTTCTTCTCCAAACACAGAGTTACACTGTTCTATTTTTTTTCTTTAAATCTCTTTTATTAGGCTTAATTGTTTCCAAATATCTCTACCTTGCTTTCCAAAGTGGTCTTTGTACCTACAGTTTTACCTTTAACTCCCTCTGCTTTCAATTCTAATTCATCACTCACACAACTCCTAATGTAATTGTTCTAAATTTATGAGTTATTTTCAATAACTAGCTCACTCTCTCTAGTTGCTATTGGGTGCTATTTGCTGTTCTCTCTACTAAATTCTTTTTCAGTGACAATGTAATCCTATGTTTATCCAAATTCCTGTCATTATTTTATACCTCTGTGTCTATGTTTGGTCATATTTTCTTCATCTATGTCCTGCTCTCATTTACCACCTCCTAAATTTTAAGATTCTTTTCATGCTCTAGTCACATTTTAGCATAACAATCAAAAACTTTTTGCCCTTGTTATTTTATAAATCTACACAGACTACTTTAAATGTCTCAAAGAAGTTCAATGTTATTTTTGTTTTTGTATTTTCTCTTTCTCCATATAATTATAATTGAACAAATCATTTAATAAATTCATGAATGCATGAAAGAATAAAAGGTAAACTATATTAGTTTACCTCTCACTCATGAATCCTATAAAGATCACTTTTATGGCCTTAGAACTTCTGTCATTCTCGTTTTTGAAACCCTTTAAAATTCTTGGAAATGTTGGGATGTTTATCCACTTAAATTAAATGACTGTGATGTTATTCTGAGTAGAAGAAAGGCTTGAGGAAAGAATTGGTGTAATGATTCTATGGTGCTCTCAGCAATGGTCAAATTAAAACCTGTTAGGCATCTCAAACCAGCAGTTCTTCCTGTAAAGCACTTCCAAGTTAACATACAGGCAATTCTGAAATTTTGCATTTAGTGCCAATGTACATGTAAAAACAGTGTGATCTACAATGTATACACAAACATAAATGCATTAGATTTCACCAAATGTAATTGGAAAAATAAGCATTCTTACAGTACATTTTAAATGAGTTTAATAACTTGACCCTAAAGCCAGGTGTTTTAGCAGCATTGCAGATATTTTGCATTAGGAAAATATATTGTAAACAAACTGTTAAATATAGCTTCTTCCAAAGGACACAAGATCCTAAAGAGCCATTTATTTACACATTGCTTAGCAACATAGTCATAACATTTATAAAATTTAGAAACAGAGAATGCAAAAGATATAGCTCTATAATTGTTTCCATGTCCTGTTGTGAAATATGGAGACAATTTTTGTAGTACATACAATGAGAAACTTTTTAAAAAATACAGTCCAGGCAAGCCATTAGTACATTAGTTTTTGAAAAAGAGCATATTTTTGCATAGTTTTGAGAGTTTCTTGCCTTCTCTATTAGATTTTCAATGACCCCATGGTAGGTAAGAGAAATAGCTGAAATCTGGAAAGACAGAATTAGAATTTCAAGTTCCTTTGACAGATTGAGGAATAGTTAGTAGCAATACTTTGTGTTACCTTCATTTTGCAATGTGGAGTTGATCTGACTGCTAAAAACAGAACAAAGAAAATTCATTTATATTTGAGCAAGAGTAATTTGTATCAAGCATAATAAAAGTCTTTCTGGTTCAAAGAAAAGTTAGACATGAAAGTATAGTTTGATGAAAGCTATATTTTCCCATTCACTAAAAATAATTAAATATGTACAAACCATGATTTGGACCTAAAAGTTAGGATACAGATAATGGAGTAAAATTGATGACCAAAATCTAAATGAGTTTTTCTTCATTCTCCTGTTTTATACAACAATTTTTTTGCATAATAAAAAATTGACTTCAGGCCAATAAGTGAATCTGATTATATCTACAGGCAATGTTTAGTGAAATGATTTATGTGAAATCTGTGTATACCCTCATGATAGTGTCTAAGCAAAATCAGTCTTTTCTCTTGGAAAGTTTGAATGTGAAACAGTATTATCTGTTTTAGGGACAGAAGTTGATTGTGTGTGCATGTGTGTGTGTGTGTGTGTGTGTGTGTGTGTAGGCAATTAGAGATATCTTTCTAGTGAAATCATATAGTAAAACATCTGGCATTATTTAAAGAGAGGGCTGTTCTTTCTTATAAGTCTCATTTTCCTTTGACTACTAAGAGGTAATTTCTGCTGGAGAGGAGTGCCTTTGTTTAGGGTGGATACTAGCTATATCACTAAACATATTGTAGGATTGGCCATGTTAGAAAGACCAACCATGTGATTGATTGGATCTAGAGGCTAAATTCACCCACATAGGCAATTGAACAGTGAGTAAATCAAGACAATGTAACCATTTCCCATTGAAATGCTAGACAGAAGTGAGGTCATACTGAGCATTGTTCCCACAGATATGGGATTTTGGCTATTTCAGGGTAGGCATAAAGGATTATTTAAATTTGAGGACAGAAAATTATTTAGAAAGATAGGATAAAGGGGAAAAAATTTACCCTTTAACCTGCACAAAGTTATAAGGCACTCAAAGTCCTAGTTGCTTACATGACATTGCAAGATGATGTCATTTTTGTCCATATTCTACTTGAAAATAAAACAGAAAAAATTTTAATCAGCACTAGTATTTTTCATGTAAGTTAGTGTACAGTGGAAAATTAATGAATATAAAATGCTATTGCTACAATTTCATCTTCTATAGCCTATTATGAAATTAAGTTAGGTTACTCATAAAAAGGGTGAGAGTACCATCCAGAAATGAAATATAATGTTTTTATAATTAAAAAAGTCTATCAAACATTGTGTGTCACATTAAATAGTGGGCTGAGTGAAGTGCCACAAATGTCTCTCACACAGGATAACATTATATCCAGATTCCAATAAATATGACTAATATGTCAGACTAGGAGAATCTTCTGGGGTGTTTCTTTCACTAACCTTTATGGAAGTGTCTTACCAAGGCAACATGGTGGTCAACATATTCTGATAGAATAGATCAGCAAGATGTTCTCTGGGATAATAAAGGTATCTAGAATGAATGATGATAGAGCATGGTAATTGTTTAGACCTAAAACCAAGCAGTAAAGATACACTATTATTTCTGCCATAGTAAAGCAAAATGCTTCTCATTATTTATGTGAAAGATTGTAAAGAATAAATTTTAACTCTCTAGCTGATTAGCAAGCACTGGGGTGTGTTTTTTCATTCCACTTAAGTCTAGAACCTATACTGCATTACCAACTGTTTATATTTTTTATAATTTATAGTCATTATCTATAACCCATCTAGATTTTTGCATTGGCCTAAAAGAAGTGTTTTCTGTTGACCTAGCATCTATTAACTTCTTAATAGTGACATTGATCATTGCAATATTTCAGAGATAAAGTACTGCTTTTAGTTAACTATGTTGGCAGGCAGAGGAGAGCTGTTCTAAAGACTTACACTAACCCCTTCCACTATCATAGCCCCTACTCTATGGATTAAGGAACCAATGGGAAGAGTGTGTAAGTTACAAGTCTATCTAGTCCGACTACATGTTTTCCAGACCTACCATAAAAGTACTGTGATCATGTTTAGATCTCTGATGCCATTTTTAGATCTCTGGAGATAATCATAAGCTCAAAGTTGGGATGTAGTATATTCCTTTATTCAATTATCATAGTAAATAGCTGAAGACCATGCTATATTTCTGAGACCAGATTACCAGATTAAGTGACTACTAATTACAGCTTGCCAAGTAAAATTGTTTTATTTTATTTTTTTGACTGGATAGCCTGTCTAATGGTGTCTCCTTTGATTCCTCAAAATGCTTCAGTTTGGAATATTTTGTCAGTCTTATTCAAATATATCTGGCCTATCCTTCAGGCTATGACTTGGTTTAGGTTTGATAAATCAATAACATTCTATGAATCACCATTACAGTTAGGATGCAACCCAAAATACCTAGAATGTTTTTGCCTTAATACCTTAGTTGCATTTGAGAGGGCAACAATTCATTTGATTTATAGAGAATCTGATCAATTAGCCATTGGCACGTATCTCTATTGAGAGTTAAAACAAAAACAAAAATAGAAACACTCTGATTACCAATCTATCACTTCTTGTTGTGATTGAGTTCACCTTGTTTTAGATGCAAAGTCATATTCTTTGGTTTCTAGTGCTCTGAGCACAAGAAACTTAATTCCACTGTAAGATCCCCTTACCACTCAGCTGCTACCAATCTTTGCAAGGATAGCAATCTCTTCCTGAACAATGAATTTCTGACTGCCTTGATGGTGTGTGTCCTCTACGTCTTTCTGGAGAATGTGGTTATCTATAGCTGATCACAACAATATTTCTGTTTCCCTAAGTCTGAGGGAATTTTTCTCTATAGGATATGTTTCATTATTTCTGAGCCCAAACTGATGCCACCTATCAGCTAACTTAGATTATTATTAATGCCACTTCCAGATATTTTAGACAATCCATTAAACCCAGAATTCCTGGTAAGGACACACATGTTATAGAGTTTGGCTCATTTGAGACGTAGATTTTTAAAGGCCTATCTTGCTAAAAGAGAAAAGTATGCAATACATGGAAATAGTATATATTCATTATAGATTATGACCTTTTCTGCATTTAGTAAGAACTTACTTTGCTAATTGTTTTACAGAGACTATAGATTTATCATTACAATAATCCTAGGGAGGTGCTTTTATTATTTCCCTTCAGAGATGAGAAAATTGAGCAAAAAAGTAGTTACTTAATTACTAATATAGCATCCGTATTGAAAACATAAAAGCAACAGTTTTTTAGATGATGTTAGAGGGCAATAAAATTTATTTAATCCTGTAAATGTAACCAAACCATAACAGCCAACAAATTCTCAAATAGGGAACAAAACAGATAGGTATAAATATATATTTATGTCACACCAGAGTGCCTTGTAAACAGGAGACTATGGGACCACCAGTTAGAATCAACAGAACGCTGAACAATCTGAAGGAGGAATTAGAAATGGCTAACTCTAACCTTGGTCAATTATCTTCAAAATTAAAATCTATACTTTATAAATTTATCTTTAAAAATTTTTACTTTATCTTCATGCATTTTTATGAAATTTTATTTTATCATTTGATGGGAAATAAAATATAATAATAAAAAGAAAGGGACAATGTTGCCACAATAAATCATGATTTGAGGTGTATCTGCAAAATGATTGAGCTAGTCAGAAAAATACAAATGACTTACAGATTACTCTGAGTGTGATCTCCAAACAAGATCACATAGTAAGTTTATGATATCTGTATGCCAACATCATTCATATATATGATATAAGAAAATATAAAAGATATAATCCAAAAAGGTAAAGATATGAAAAAAATAGAATAGAGAAATTTCTAGAATTTAAAGTAATTATAAGTATCCCAGAGTACATAGTTGTGACTAGAAAGTAGGTACACTTTGTGTTTAAGTATTAACCTATGATTAGTTTTTGAATTGAAGTTTATCAACTCTTATTCAAGCTAAAACTAAAGGTTGAGCTTCTCCTCTCGTTTCTTCCTTTTTCACAGGCTTCATAGAGACAAGCTCCATAAACTTGAAAACCATGTATTGAGAAGAATAGAACCATTATAGGGAATGATTCTAAATTTCTGTATCAACACTTTGGTTAGAATTGATAAGGAACATTTGTTCAGTAATCAATATGTACAAAACTAAATTTATTAATCTTCAAATAATTCCATATTGGTAGAATTACTCTAGTATACCTTATTAAATACACGACTTCTCAATATGCAGTTCATAGAACATTTCATTTATTCATTCATGTTTTTATTTATATTTATTAGGTATTACTTTCCATGGAAATGAAGTAAAATATAAAATTAAATAAGTAATTTTTTTCAGATAGATTTAAGTCTATTGGAAGAAAATAGGAAATATGAACAAGTATTTAAGAATACTAATTAATAGAGTTAATTATAACATTATAATTGTTACTCTTATAAGATCCATGTCAAAAAGTAAGACTGGGAATAAGAACTAAAGTCTGAAAAAAGAGTAATGGATAGAGCTGGTGATCATTATGTTAAGTGAAATAAACCAGGTACAGAAAACAAGTTTCATATGACCTCACTTAGCTGTGGAATATAAAAAGGTCAACCTCATAGAAATTGAGAGGAGAATGATGGCACCAGAGGCTGGGGAGGGTAGGGGGTAGGAAAGGGTGGGGAAAGGTTGACCAGAGGGTACTAAGTTACAGTTAGACAGGAATAACAAGTCCTTATATGCTGTGGAACAGTAGGGTGATTGCAGGCAATGATAATGTATTTTACATTTCAAAAACTGAAAGAAAGGGATGTGAGTGTTTTCACCATGACAACATGATACATGATTGAGGAGATAGAATTATTTACCCTGATTTGAACACTACATAAAGCATACATATTTTGAAACATCTCATGGTGCCCCATAAACATGTACACTTTCTGTTTTCATATACAGATTAAGAAACTAAATAAATTTTTTAAAAAAGAAGTAGAAATGAGTCAGCCAACTAGATGCCTAATGAAATCTAATAATGGGTGTTGCAGCCCTGTGGATGATACAGACTTGATGTATTTGAGAAACAAAAATAGAATTGGCATGCAAACTAAGCAGAAATTGGTAAGGAATAAAACTGAAAAGAGAAGTAAAGGCTAGAAATAAAGATCCTTAAAAGTTAAGAGGGGGGATTTGGATTTTCTCTAAGTGCAATAGAATGCCATTGGAAGGAAATTACTACAACCAATTTATTTTTGTAAATGATCCCACTGTTGCTGTGTGGAAATGGATCATGTTTAAAAGAGTGGAAAGAGAAAAACCAGTTAGGAGACCTTTGCTGTGCAATGACATGAAGAGATGGTATTTGATTAGGGGATTGTTGGTGAATAAATTGAGGAGTGAATGGACTGCAGTTGTATTTGGCAATTAGAAACTCTGTGTGACTTGTTGAAAATTGAGATGTGAGGGAAAAAGGAAAAGGATCAATCAAAATGGCCCCTCTAACATGGCTTGATAACCTCGGAGTTCAACAATTGTGTTTATTAATATGAAGAGACTGTTGTGAAAACAGGTGTGGAAAAGCAGAGTATTCAATAATGAGGTTTGGGGTATGATAAACTTTAGTCATCCACTAGCCATCCAAGTAAAGCTCTTGTACAGTTATTGGATGTAATCACAGCAAAATTGTGCTCAGCAGAAGATGAATATACATATTACTCCGACAATCAGTCTTCCTGAACTGTAAGCTACATGGAGACACCTCTCATCATAATAGTTGTTACTTCTAGCATCTGTGCTGTCACATGGATGGTACTAAATCACAAATTTCAGAGTGAATGAATGCTAAGGAAATGGGGCAATATTACTCTTCGTTTATAAACACGGTAGCCCACCTACACATTCTTTGTCATTGTAGTCACAGTGCCCTATAGTGATACATTATAGAAATGCTTACATTCATCACCCAATTTGCTGCTCACAAATGAGTAAAGCTCAGGAATTTGCAAAGCACACAGTTTCCACACTTTTAACATAGAAATGAGAATAGTGCATTGGATTCTTAGATTGCAATGTGAGAAGTTCCATGGACCTACTCTCCAACAAAACTAGCAAAGCTGGTTAAGGTGATTTGACAACAACAGAAAAAAAAAAAACAAAAAAAACACCCCATATTCTTAAGAAAATTTCCCCAAGACGTACAGCAAATAAAGAAAGACAAAACTATTCTAAACAACATAAAAATTTCTATAGCATTTAAATAAAAATCTACTTCCTCCTTTTATCTTCAACTTGTTGAAAGCTCCACTTTGAGAGGGTACAGATAAAAATATGGGGCTTCTTCTCCTTTCATCTCCCTATCAAGGCTCACCATACTTCACTGGGGGATCCTGCCACCAGCATTTATCATGCTCTCCAATTTTAAGTTGAACAAGTTAAATTTCCAAGGTTGTTGTGCAGAGGGTAGGGGCACCCTGTCTCCTCTCATCTCCTACAAGGATGGCAGCCTGACAATCCTTAGGCCCTGGTTTTATGTATCCTGGCTGACTCAAAGGGCATGAATTCTACTTCGGATAGCCAAGTAAAACAAACCACAAGCTTTTGCCCCATCAAGTATTCAGAGTCATGGATCAGTATTTTCATAGAAAGTGAGATAATTTATAAGAAAAGATAGTTCTGAAGCTCTCCCCAAAGGAATTGATGTTATTTGAAACAAGTGTCAAATAAACTCTTGAAAGTTTATGCTAGAAGTTCAAGCCCAAGTGTGCTCTCAAAAATAATAGCCCTTCTTCATTAAGAACAAGTAAAACCACAGGCTAGATAGTTCAACAGAGAAAAAGGAAATGAAATAGCTAAGAAGAGCTCTCCTGGGGTCCAAACAAACCTCAGACTGGTCTCAAAACCCACCTCTGCCTAAGATAATTGGAAAAGACTGCTGAGAAATTTATGAACACAGGGCATTGTTGAAAATAATAGCAACCAGCCAGGAATTAGTAGAGTATAATTTCTAGGTATAATACTAAGTGATTAAGACAGCTTAACACAGAGAACAAGGAAAGAACGATTCAACTACAGCCCTGCCACTACTACTGCCATCTCAGATGATTGTACATATGCCCAAGGATGTGCCCTCTGAGGAGCGACACCAAAGACTTCATGGGGTGTGTGTGAGGCAGGGGATGGGGGAATTCAGATAAAGGGCATGTCTAAGTCACAAATCAAGAGAGCAAATAACAACAAAAATAAGTCCCAGAGAGGAGAGGGAAATCGGTATCCAGAATTGCTACCCTATGTTACCTGAATTGTATAGTTTTCAATTAAAAAAATTATGAGACATGTAGAAACAGAAAAATGTGACTGATAGAAAGAAACAATCAGCACAAGAACAATAGCAACAAACCTAGCTACAGAACCCATGATGGGGACCAGATGTTGAGTTTATACAAGCAAGCATTCACAATAAGCAATATAAATATGTCCTATAATGAATGGATACCATGCCTAAAAAAAAAAAAGGTTCAAGAACAAGGTTTTTTTAAATGGAGAAATCAATAACGAGCTACAAATTATTTAAAACAATAACCAAATTGAAATTGAGTTGAAATGTACAATAAATAAAATTTAAAAGTCCTTAGGTGGGATAAATAGTAGATTTGAACTCAGCAGAGAAAGAACAAGTGAAATTGAAGCTAGAGATTATATAATCCAAGGAACAGAGAGCAAATAGAACAGCTTGTGAGAGATCTATGTCAAGAGGTGAGAACTGGTGAGACATACCATCTGATATGTCTCTCCAGAAATCCCCATAAAAGTCTCATTCCTGAAACCCAAAGAAAGATGGATTTTTTTTTTTTTAAGGACAAGAGTCCCCATTTCCCAACTTGCCAGCTTGTTGCCAATAAAAGCTCTTTCTTCTCTGTCGCTCTGTCTCTCGAATATTTGGCTTCATTGGGCAACAGGGGAGCCAGAAATTTTGTAGTTACAAGATGACAGTCAAACTGCGGAAAAAACTGTCAAATGAGTAACTTCCATTTAGCAAAACTCTTTCCAAAATCAGGCCAAAATAAAGACATTTCCAGATAACTAAAACTGGGAGGATTTATATCTAGCAGATTAGCTTGAAAATTACTAGAGGACTACTAAAGGGAAACAAGACAACCCAAGTGAAAATTCAGATTCACTTAAAAAGCAGAGCATTATTGTAGGTAATTATATAATTATGAAAGTCAATCTAAATATATATTTCTTCTCTTATCTGAATTTAAAATCAGTTGCATAAAACAACATGTGTAAACACTTTGTTGGATGTATAACATGTAGAAATATTTTTATAATAATGGATCCAGCTTAAATGTGGGAGCAAAAGTTCTGGCATAGGAAAATGGCACCACATGGGAACTTGAATCCACAGGAATAAATACAGAAAACAGGTCTATGTCCATTTCCCACTTCTATAATAGAATACCACAGACTGGGTAAATTATAAAGAAAATAAGTTTATTTAGGTCACAGTTCTAGAGGCTGAGAAGTGCTATGGCACAAAACCAGCATCTATCTGCTCATTGTCTGGGAAGGGCTTTCTTGCTGTTTCATAACATGGTGGAAAGGCAAGATGGTGCGAGAGAGGATGAAAGATAGATCTCTCTTGTGAGAACCAACTCACTCTCACAAGAAATCAGTCATGGGAGTTATGAGGGTGGACTTCCCACTACCCAACACGGTTGCACTGGGAATTAAGTTTCCAACATAAGGACCCTTTGGGTCCCAAAATTTATGTCCTTCTCAGAATGAGAAATAAATGCAATGTATTCCCAAGACCCATAAACTCTTAACCTTGTTCCAGTCCAAAGTTCAAAGTCCATTTGAATCAAATATGGATAAGACACAGGACATGATGGGGAGATACTCAATTCTGGTAAAAATTGAAATATTGGTAAACAAATTATGATTTCAACTTTTTCTTTATCTGTCGTTCATCATCTACCTTATTCTCTACATATTTACCCACTTTTATATTAATCAGTCTATCTATAGCCTTTACTTGCATGTTTTTAAAATTATAAAAAGGTTCTTGTCAATCTCTTGGCTTAATATTAATGATATCTGAATTTTTAAACATGTTCTTTTAATGTTTTTCTTCATTACTTTCGAATTACCTGTACTGTGATGTGTTTTTACAATTTATAAAATAAAGTCATCTTAAAATAAAATAATTACAGCATCATTTTTACTGATAGTATGAGGGCTAATTATATATGGAAACTTGGCTAGGCTGTGGTGCACAGTAGTGTGGTTAAATACTAGTCTAGATGTTTCTGTAAAGGTATTTAAAGATGAGATTAACTTTTCAATTAGTAGACTGCATGTAAGCGGATTATCTCCACAATGTGCATGGAACTCATACAATAAGCTGAAGGCTTGAGGAGGAAGGAAATTTGCCTTCATATTACCTTTGGATCCCAGACTACAATACCAGCTCCTACTGGAATTACTTGCCTGCCATCCTTCTCTGAAGATTTCACACTTGCCAGCTACATAATTCTTTTGATGAATTGACTCTCATAATTTTAAAGAATTTTAAAAAGATGATAATATGTTGAAAGACATTCTGATTCATTCATTAAAATCATTATCTACCTCTCCTGTGCTCCTTCTTCTCAATCTTTAATATAGAAATTATTTGCATATAAAGATATATCTAATATTACTCTCTATATGTGTGTATATGTGTGAGTGTATGTGTCATTTAATGTATGTAATAAGAGAAGCTTGACTAATATTGCTCTAAAGTATCTGCAACCTCATGAAAACTGACTTTTATTAGATTATTCCAAAGATCAAATACATCTCGGGGAAGAAAATCTTTTACTAATGCATTAAGAAATCTGAAATACAGAATGTCAAAACAAGTTCTATGATGGTTTTAGGAATTTATGAATAGTAAATGTGAAAGAAAAGTGGTTCTAAGAAGAGGATATGGAAAAGCATCACTAAAAGTTACAAAATCATCTATCATTGTCTTTTAATCTAGCTATAGTTTATGAGGATAATTTGCTCATTCAAATAAAGAATTTCTATTAGAGTTTAAATATTAATTAAAATGCTTTATTTAAAACTTATTTTAATTTCTATAGATATTTTTTCTTATTAAGTAACAGAAAATTTTATTATCAATCTTGAGGCGAATAAATGATATTTCCAGAGTTTTACCGCAACTACCCAAGACCTTTGTATTTTCTGTTTTTCATAGCTACTCTGATCATCTGTAGGTTGAATCTATTGTACATATGAATTTATTAAAAGATATCTGAAGTATGTAAAAAAGAATCCTTTGTTCTAGTGGTTTAGAGAATTTTGCTTACAGTAAAAGATTTAAAAGGTAATTTTAAATAGAATGCACTTGATAAATGCTTTGTCATTATAAAACATTATGTGCCCTGGATCTCAGGGACATATTTTAAAGAATTCAAAAAAGATGAAACAATGTTTAAAGGAATTCTGAAGTCTTAAAATAGATAGTTAAATACATTTGAGACTTTATAACATTTTATTTTTAAAGTACGCTTTTCCGAAGTTAGATCAGATGATTTAAATCTACAAACTTTGAATCCTTAGGTGTTTAGGTACTGTCTTTCTGTGTATATTGTATAACTCTGAAATGCACATGTACACGAATGTGCTTTTCAGTCTTTATCATCTTTCATGGGTAGAAAAAATGTAAAATGTATATTGGCACAATTTTAAAAATTGACTATCTTATATGTGTTTTCATTCTGCTTGCCTGTTTTTATCTATAGCATTGCTACTTTGAATAGCAAAACAATTTCAGTTCTTGAGAGTAGTTTTGTTAATTAGGGTCAAATTGAGGAAGCAGAATCACTGAGTTATGAGACAAGGAATTTTATTAGCACTCTATTATTATATAACCAGTCAAACCTCAAACTTAGTGACATGAAGCACCAATACATTACTTTCTTTATGAGATACATTCAGGTAGGAGTTGATAAAGACTTTCTCTCTAATCCATAGAGTATAATTTATGGTGAATTTGGAGATAAATGGTCTTTGTGGATAATTTATCTACTTGGTTGACAAATTGGTGCTGGTGTTCATATGAGAGACTAACTGGAGTTGTGGGGAGGGGTCCTAAGTTTCTCTTCTTGTCATGCCATGCATGCTTGGGCTTCCAAACTTGGATCAAAGAATAAACATCACAATGGCACAAAGCAAAAGTCCATAGCCTTTGAATAATCTAATCTGAAGAGTCACAAAGTATCACCTTTCTAATACTGCGCTATCAGAGCAGTCATGAGAGTCTGCATCTGCCCATATCCAAGATCAGAGTGTGGGAATACTACCACTAGATAGGAGGTCTATTAATATCACATTATGTAAGCAGAAGCTATGAGATGGGAGATAGGACCAAGGTCATTTTTTAACATAATCATCCACAGTTGTTCTTAAAGGCACAACAGTTAATGTTATTCCTACATGTAAAATCCATGTATCCCTTCCTCTGATACCCAAGATATGTCTCATGAGGTCCTCAGTTCAAAGACTAACCCATTATCTAACTCAGGTCCAGGTGCAGATGAGCCTTCTTAGGTACATTTCTTCTGATACATCTGATAGAATATCACTCTTCTATATCTGAAAGGCTGTAAACAAAGAACACTAACTTATCCTCCCATACATCCAACATATTACAATAAATACTTGCATTCATAAAAGGGAAAGACAAGAGGTGCATATCAATGACTGGTCCATAGCAATTCTGAAATCCAACATGATTTATTACGGGAATTTTGTCAATGTATATAAACTCTAACTTCTGGGTTCTTGATTTGTCCCCTAAGTTATTCCACCTTTTCAATAAAAGAGTCTGATTTGTTACATAGTGTTCTTTTCAGAACTTATTCTTCCTATTCTCGAGTGTTAAAATGTTAAAGATTTTTTATTTTTAAATATTTCCTGTATGTTTTTTTATCAGTCTAGTAACAATTCTACCATGATAATTTTCTTAATAGTTTTATGAGTTGTACATGAATCTTACTGGGTTCATCCTATTAGATGAAAGTCACACTCTCAGATATTTAATATGTGATATAACATTTATATTATCTTCTACTTGTCCTCCATGAGAGGTTCTTTGTAATCTTATTTTTCAACAGAGATAATCTTCAAGGAAGGTCTTCTGAAGCTCACTGGAGAGTACTAAAAAGCACAATAGATATCTAAAAAGGATCTTAAAACATCTACCTGGCCCCAGATTTGATCTTTTTCCAAAAATCATTTATTAGTTTGAGATTCACTTGCTAACTTGGGACGCTAAAAATAAAAACCAAGTCTTAGTTCCATTATGGTTTACAACTTATTATTCAGTTCATCTCTTTCATTTTACATTTTATGATAGGCAGTGAGAATTCACTTGGCACTTTTAATATTTTTCATGGAAATGTAATTTTCTGATACCAAAATCTCTATTATCAATTGCTTGTAGTTTAACCCCATACCTTAGTGACTTAATGGCAATCATCTGTTTTTCTTATGAGCCTTCAACTTGGGATGATTTAATATATTGGCTATTTACAGATATTTTCCATGTAGTGCCAGCTTGGTGACTCAGGAGGGGTCTATAGGATCTGCTCTCAAGGGGACTGGCTGCTCACCTGGCTCCAATTAGTGCTAACTGCCAGCTAGGAGTTTAGCTAGTGCAACAGAGCAGAAACCTTAGTTCCTGTCTCCATGTGTATTTCAGCACTAGAGGTTTTAGTTTCATAATAGTGCAAGAAAGTTCTCTTGGTAGTCCTGTACTGACCCAATTCTCCCCCTCTTTTTTCCTTTTGCTTTCTATCTAAAAAAAAATTCTTGCCCATTCCAATGTCCTGTAGTATTTCATAGTTTCAGGGCTTATTTTTAAGTCCTTAATTCATTTTGTGTTGACTTTTATATATGGTGAGAGACAGGGATCTATTTTCATTCTTCTACATGTTAATAGCCAGCTCTCCCATTTATTAGAGGTCGTTCTTTTCCCAACACATTTTTAGAAGCTTGGTTAAAAATCAGTTAGCTGTTGGTTGTATACTGTTGGATGTATGGATTATTTCTAGGTTATATATTCTGTTCTACTGATCTATGAGTTTATTTTTATGTCTATGCTTTACTGTTGGATTACTATAGCTTTGTGATATATTTTGAAGTTGGGTATTATAATTCTTCCTGCTTTGTTATTTTTTATCAAGATTGCTTTGGATATATTTTTCTAATTTTGTGAAGAGTTTCACTGGTAGTTTGATAGGAATTACATAAACATGTAGTTCTTTGGGTAGCATGGATGGTTTTACAGTATTAATTCTTACAATTCATGAACACACGGTGTTACTTTTGCCGCTGAGCCCCAATCCCAGCCCCATGTCTTTTATTTTTTATATTTTTATTAGATCTTTTACAACTAGTGAAATTTATTTTAAAGATTTTTCTGTAGCTGTTGCAAATGGTTGTCTTTTTTTTTTTTTTTAATTTCCAGATTATTTGCTCCTGGTGTATAGAAATGCTACTGGTTTTTATATGTTGATTTTGTATTCTATAACATTGTTGAATTAGTTGTAATAGTCATTTTGGGTGGAATCTTTGAGGTTTTTTACATGAAAGATTATTTTATCTGTAAATAAACAATTTGACTTCCTTATTGTCCAAATTGGATATCTTTATTTCTTTTTCTTACTTGATTGCTGTGTCTAGGACTACCAGTACTATGTTGGATAAAAATGATGAAAGTGAGTACCTTGTCTTGTTCTAGAGCTTAGAGAGAAAGCATTCAGCTCTTTCCTATTCAGTAAAATGTCAATTGAAGGCTTGTTATATATGAACTTAATTTGGCTGAGCTATGTCCTTTCTATTCCAAATCTTTTCAGAATTTTATAATGAAAGGATGTTGAGTTTTATAAAATGCTTGTTCTGTGTCTAATGAGAATCATATTATTTTTTATCTTTCATTCTCCTGGTGTAGTGTATTGACTTGCATAGGTCTTACCATCCTTGCTTTCCTAGGATGAGTCCATCTTGATTATGATGTATAATCTTTTTGATGTGGGTTGGTTTTGGTTTGTTAGTTTTTTGTTTTTTTTAAGATTTTTGCATCTATGTTCATGGGGGACATTAACTTGTAGTTTTTTCTCTTGTTCTGTCCTTTATCTAGTTTTTGATATCAGGGTAATGCTAGGTTTATTGAATGGGATTGGAATTCCTTCCTTCCCAATATTTTTGAATAATTTAAGGAGAATTGGTATTAGTTCTTCTTTGTTTGGTATAATTCAGTGGTGCCCAATTTGGTTCTGGGTTTTCATTAGATAATTGTAAAATTACTGATTTAATATTGTTACTCATTACTGGTCTGTTCAGGTTTTTTTTTTTTTACTTCTTTATGATTCAATCTTGGTAAAGTATATGTGTCCAAAAATTTCTCCATTTCTTGGTTGGTAGTTTTGTTTCTTTATGTTTTAAATATATCATCCCACTTCCTGTTGACCTGTAAGGGTTCTGCTGGGAAGTCCACTATCAGGCAAATTGAAACATTCTCCTGTGTCATTTGTTTCTTTCCTCTTGTTGTTTTCAGAACCATTTGTTTGCCTTTGTCTTTGAGAACTTGACATCATATATCTTGGGAATGGACTTGCTTGAGTTGAATCTTTCTGCTCTTGGATAGTTTATCCTTTCCTAGGTTTGGGATGTTTTCTGGAACTATCTTTGCTTAAGATTTCTACCTCTTTGGAATCCAGTTTCTCTTGAACATTACTCTTTTAATGAATCCTAAAGTTCCCAGATATTTTATTTTCCCCTTTCATTCTTCTTTATTTTCTTCTACTGATTATGTATTTTCAGATAACCTGTCTTGATCTCCCTGATTCTTTCTTCTGTTTTATTGATTCTGTTATTGATGTCCTATATTGCATTCTTCATTTCATTTATTGTATTTTAAAGCTCTAGGATTTCTGTCTGATTACTAAAAATGATTTCAATATTTCTAACATTTCTCTGATAAAAATAAATAATTTTGTGTTTTCTTGATGTTTATTGAGTTCCCATAAAAAATCTCTGTACAAGAAGTGGTACATAGCCATCAATTTATGGTCATTTTCTGATACTTCATATTCTCTGTTTGGTATTGTCCTGGTTCCTTAAAAGTTCTTGGTGCTTTTTGGTGTACCATGATGTCTACACATTGAAGGATTAGATGTTTATTCCTGTCTTTGTGATCTGCCTTTATTCAGGCTTCCTTTTCACATTCTCCCATCCTGGAATCACTGCTGCTTTTTAAGCCCTAGATGGTGGCCTAACTTCAAGTTTGCACAGATCTGTAGTCGGTTCATTATCTCTGTTGAGGGCGCCTGAAGCCCATGTTTTGTTGCAATATGCAGTTAGTGTGTTGTAACAAACTGACCTAAAGATGGTAGTCCATTCTTGATACATTAACAAGTGTTACTCTTGGGCTTAAGTGAGTCCAGATCCCTTGTCCAAAGTCAGCAGTTTGTGTTCTGGTGCCATCGAATTCTGTCCAGTTATGGGTCCCCTGTGGTCTGGTCCTGTACTTCAAAGTGGCACTACTTTCTTATATTATTATTCCTTCCTTCAGGTGAACAATGGCTTTCTCTATGCTGTCCTGCTTGGGGTGGGGGAAGAATATGGTGGGCAGTCCCAAGGCTACTGTGGCCACTACAATGCTATATGGAGCCCAACAGTCTGTTGAGCTTGGAGCAGCAAAAAGATAGGACCAAGGCTATGTTGCTTGCTTGCTGCTGTGGTATATCTGTGGCCCAAGATCACTGTAGCTGTCCAAAAGTGATTCAGGCTATAACCTAAGTCCATCTCATTTGGCTTGCAAATCTACATGGCACTTCATTGGTCCAGAATTCTGGTTGTAGATAGTGGTCTGGAGGGAGGGACCATTGAGTTCTTTGTACAGTTCAGTTTCACCATGTTGCATCCAGCAGTGAATTCCAAGGTAAAGTCCTGCTCTTCCCTATTCTACCTCCAGCAGCTGGAGACTTTCTTTGTATTGTGCTGCATGAGTTTTAGGGAGGAATGGTGTAGGCAGTCTCTTTTTAAAATTTATTCTTTTAGATATACATGATACTAGAGTGTATTTTGACATATTATACATACATGGAGTGTAAATTATTCTAATTAGGATCCCATTCTCATAATTGTACATGATGTGGACTTTCATTGTGATGCATTCATAAATGAACATAGAAAAGTTATGTTCAATTCATTCTGTTGTCTTTCCTGTATCCATCCTGCCTCCCTTTCCTTCACTACCCTTTGTCTAATCCAATAAATTTCTATTCCCAATCATTCTTCTTTATGGCCAAATAATATTCCATTGTGTATATATATACCACAGTTTCTTTATCCATTCATCTGTTGAAGGGCATCTAGGTTGGTACTATAGCTTAACTATTGTGACATGAGCTGCTATAAAAATTGATGTGGTTGTGTCACTGTAATATGATGATTTTGTAATTTTGGGTATATACTGAGGAGTGAGATAGCTGAGTCAAATGGTGATTTCATTCCAAGTTTTCTCAAGAAACTCCATAGTGCTTTTCAGAGTGGTTACACCAATTTGCAGTCCCACTAGCAATGTATGAGGGTACCTTCTCCCTTATATCCTTGCCAACATTTATTGTTACTCTTAATAATTGTCATTATCACTGGAGTGACATGAAATCTCTGTACAGTTTTACATTGCATTTCTCTAATTGCTAGAGATGTTGAACATTTTTTTTCATATATCTGTTGACCATTTGTATTTCTTCTTCTGTGAAGTGACAGGCACTCTCTTGACTGTTGAGGTTGCTGCGATGCAGGAGGCCTATGGATTGAAACTCACAAAAACTTGAACTGGAAAGGTCCCAGGATATGTCCCAGGCTCATGCCTTGGCCAAAAGTGGCAGGAGTTAGAACATGAATATGTTTTGTTAAGGTTGCAGGTTCTAGGAAAAGTACAGAGTTTCTATCTACAGGCACTGACCTGGGTACAGGGGCCTTTACCTGATACTGGTTTTTATCGTGGTGTTTGGTACTGGATTCCAAGTGTATGGCCTGCCCTTTAATCTTGCTCTCTTTCCTAAGAAAGCAGTATCTCTCTTCATGCTCTGCTGCTTAGAGTCAGGGAGGGATGATACAGTAACTCTCATTCTTTCCTTCTTAAATGTACCTTTTTTATTAATATGCTAAAACAAGGTACTGTGATCTCTCCCCTGGTTTTCTTAGCTCTTATAAAGGTTAATTTGTATACATTTATTAGCTCAAATTGATGTTTTATGGTGAGATATCTGGAAGGTGTTGCTTTGCCATCTTGCTCCCCATTTAATGTTCAAGAAGAGAAATTTAGACATAAATGTAAGAAAGAATAAGATAATGGTGCTGGGCTGGGGACGTGGCTCAAGCGGTAGCGCGCTCGCTCGGCAAGCATGCGGCCCGGGTTTGATCCTCTGCACCACATACAAACAAAGATGTTGTGTCTGCCGAAAACTAAAAAATAAATATTAAAAAATTCTCTCTCTCTCTCTCTAAAAAAATAAGATAATGGTACACATTTTAACACTAAATGCTAACATATATGGTAAGAACATCAATGGAATAAAAATTTCAAGATAGCAGAATGAATTGGACATAACTTTCCTATGTTTTTATATGTGTACACAATGCATCTCAATATCCTGTACAGCCACAAAAATAGGAAGTAACACTCCATGTAGGTATGATATATCAAAATACATTATAGTGTCATATATGACAAAAAAGAACAAATAAAAATTTTTTAAAAAAAGAAATGTAAAAAAAAAAATTCAAAAATAGATTCTTTGCCAAGAAGTTAAAAGGCTTTCTAAGAGAGGGCTACAACTGGAGTTTCAGGATCAGCTTAAGATTTAAAGAGGTGAAAAGGATAGTAGAGCACATATCTTAAATAATATGAATAATCAGTGGTTGGGACAACCAGATGGTGAATTTTTAGGCCTTTCTTCCTAAGATTCTGAAATCTGTGTTGCAGCGTACCCATGGGTAATGGAGCACAGATCCCTTTTTTTGAGGGAATAACTGGAATTGTACATGACTTAAAAGTCCTGGAAAACTCAGATAAGAATAAGTAATGTTGTTCACAACCAATAATTTCTGAACAAGTTTATGGGATTTATTTTCTTTTAGCACTCATTTAATAAGCTTATGTACACAAACCAAATTATAATCTGTGGGAAGATAACTAAAGCTTTTGGTTGCTTTTAATTGAGGATAAGTTCACTGGTTTTCTATAACATCACAATGGTTTCAGCATTGCTTAATCACACTAAGGCTTGACATTTAAAGCTTTTCACATAATATAATTTTACCACAGCACAAATTAATGTTTAAAAGCCTTTTTTTCTAAACAGTATACAAAATATGTGAGGATGTCGCACCATTTAGAAAGAGCAGGGTTAATATGACTATCAAGACTCATCCTATGTAATTTTCTGGTTCTTTTTAAATAGCATCTACTCACTATTTGAAGTACCTTGGTTATTTTCCTGAATTGTTTGGACTAGTAAACCATTAAGCAAATTTAGTTTTATTCCAAAAGAAACATTTCTCACTAATATGTGTACTAAGTTTTCTCTGATAGTGGTTGTTACTATTATTCCTCTTCATTGAAGTTGTCCTATCACAAATAATACATTAAGATAGTAATTGCATTAATGATTTGTTCTCTGCTCTGTTTTTTAGAGTTATTGTAGGCTAGTTAATCTTCAGTGGAATATGCAAATAGAATTTCTGAATTGGGCAGGCTAATGCATCAAGAGGCAAACATTAATGTTAACTTTACTAACAACATCAATGCCTGCTTGTATATTAGTTGCATTTTAGAAACATTCTTTAATTCAGACATTTATTTATAAATTTATTTATTATGCTTAAATGTTACCTTGAGTGTCTAAAAAAACACAGTAGTTTCAAGGACCTTTTAAAATTCTTCCATTAAAGATAAAAGTAAATCCATGAGTTTTGAAGTTTTATTGCTATATGGTTTAAAAAATGAGGACTGTATGAAAGAAAACTAATTTTAAACATTTACTTTTGTATTTATTTGTCTAACATTCAAGGAAAAGGTCCTTTGTAGTCATGAACATTTACTTTATTTTTAATGCAACTTATTAACAAAACCCTAGACATTTAAAAATGGTTATCATGGATTTAGTCCCATAGTGATCAAAAAGAAAGAAAAAAGCATTTTGTGTAGTACTAACTACAACAGTGTTTGAAGTTTAAAATTGTCAATTTAAAAAGTTAGCATTATAGTTAATATACCCTAAAATAGTGGTTATCCCATCATTGGAATATAATTACACTCAAAATAAATAAATCTTTCTTTGACTTTCCAGACATAAAATTTGGTATGTGTAAGCTTATGATTATAGCTTGCAAAACTATTTTTATTGACTATTTTGATGTTATATGTTGCATTCCCTGAAAAACACATTCCAAGATGGAGATTAAAACATAGGACATTTATTTTAAAGTGCTCTTGGGATCAGTACTTGTGGAAGAGAGGAAAGAAAGCAAGAAGAGACAGATGTTCATCTGCAGAGTTGTTCCATGACCTCCTGACCCTCAACTGGAGCTAGAGATTGAAGCCTTTTCTACCGTCTCATTGATCAGTTGTTGAACATCAAATGCCCTTGGATGCAGAAGTGATTTTATGGAGGCAATTTTCTTTATCCATGACAATCCTTAAGGAGGTCTAATAGTGAGAACTGTTTTTGCAGGACTCCCAGAAAATAGGGTAATATTTAATTCATTCTGAATGATCTCTGATGTGTATCAAATTCTCTACAAGGTCTTCTTTCTTATGGATTCTGAGAGCAGCTCCTCCAAGATTCTGGTGCATCCCTGTTTCTGGAGAAAATTAGCAGGAGAAGCTAAGGACAAACAGCAGCACCCCCCAATACTGTGGTGGATTTGGGGGCCCCCCACTGACACTTGTCTCTCTGTCCTCCACTTTCCATTTAAATCCCCAGCAGTCAGCAAGACCCCTTCTAGTCACAAGGTTTACTTAGAGTAAACACAGAATTTCATCTTCAAGGGATCTGAGATTCCTTTCTCCGTGCCCTTCTCACTTGAGGGGTAAGGGGATGTCCTTTTTTTCATTTACCATCAATAAATGTACAAAGTGGTGCCCAAGAATATCACCTGAGTGCCAGTGTATTCCTTCCTGCTCCCCTTGTGTAGCCCTACTATCCCCTATTAATCAGGATCAGTTATGCATGACAAGATAATCACTCCTCTGATTTCCTGCTGTTCTCTTGGCATTAAGATTCCAAAGTGCCATGTTGGAAATCGCTTAATAGAGATCATTGGTGTTCTTACTGAGTCTCCTGGTAAGAGTTAACATTGTATAACCCATGACCTTTAAAGTGACAAAGTCTTGCTTTGTGAGTGCAGGGAGTACAAATTCCCCAAATAAATCACTGGGATTGACAATAATTGGAGCCCATCCTATTTCTACTCTGTGGGCTCTTGTATTATGCGTTCTACCCATATGGTACATAGGAACATATAAAGGCCTCTTATATAAAGTATGTGTTGTGTCCCAGATATGGTCTCCCTCCTTGCAAATTGTCACCTGAGTTGATGCTTCACTCCTTCCAGTGCTCCCATCTGGTATCTTATGGGTGATGTATGGATGGTATATGATATGAATAGAGAATTCCACATTCATAGATACACTTTTACACTTTTGATGCAATGAAAATTCTTTAGTCTGATTCTGATAAATCAATTCTAAGCCCTTGTATTTTAGTATGAGAGATACACTGTGAGCAGGAAAGATAAAAATCACACAAGACTATGTATCTATGTCTTTTAAAATAAATAGGTTCTCTTCATTGGAGGGGGTCTGTAGTCAACTTTCCTCTAAATGGCCAATTAGTCTTCCCAAAAGATGCTGTGATGTTGGGTACTCTCTTATTAGTTCGTGCCATGTAGCAGCAGCAGCAGCAGCAGCAGTAGTAGAAGCTTGATTAACCTTGATATGTGGAAGCTTATGCTGTTGGACTCATATCTGGCTTCTGTCTCTACCACCATGACTACTATATTTAGTATCCATTGTGCCATCAATGAAATAAATAGGTCATGATCAAGGCCAGCTGATATCAAATAGCCAAGTCATCTTGTCTACTTGAGTTATTTAATGCTTTTCACATAGTGCATGATCTTTAGTGGGCACTTATGTGCAGTAGAAAAGTCTCCATGCTTTGGGCTCTGTTCCATATGTGCATTTAATATGCCTCTGCTTTTGAATTTCTTGTCCCCTGTGTTTCTGTCATTTTTGTGTGGCTCTTGATAATTCCGTCAAATCTTTACACTGCTTATAAATCACTCTGTATACATATTCCTCTCTTTGTCTGTTTCTACTTTCACAAAAAATATACCCTTGCTATTGTCTTTAGTGGTGTTGAGTTTGTCCAGAGTGCAGCAGAAGTCCATTTTTGACTTTTATTCATATACTAAGATAAACCATCCATGAACTTTGCAAACTTCAATATTTTTCTCTTTTGCAGCTAGTGATAGCAGATTCCTCAATATTGAATAGACATGAGCAGAGACAAGGGCAGTTGTTAACAGTGGAATATGATGAGGAGGGATGGGCTAAATACTCTGCTTTGCCCTTAAGTTTTACTTGTATTTAATACCAGGTATAATACTTTCATGAAGTTATAGTGGATTATGATCATATTGCCTAAACTTATACTTTGGTGAGTCTGATTGAACTCACATCATTATAGACTATTTTGGTGTCATGGTCATTGAGTGTTTCACCTTCAGATTTACTACCAGGGTCCATTAACATATTAGAAGATCTCTCTTTCTCTTTTGAAAGATATAAAATTCTTTATTGTAGTTAGTATAAACTTGTTTCAGAACACTAGAGATATGCATTATGAGTATCCCATTAGTCCTTCTAAAAATCCCACATAACAGCCTTTCCAACTTTGATACCTCTGAAAAGTTAAGATCTGTCAGGCCATATGACCTCAGCTCGCTCTGGACTGCTTGCACCTGGACAAGCTGCAGAGGTCTTTCTCTGAGTTTCACATATGAGAGTCTTTGTATGACCCTATAGTTAGATTTTAGTAATATTCCCAAACATGAGATATACCACTTTTTCAAAGCCCAAAGGGGTTTATTCTTTGTAATAGAAGCAATATCTATCTATCTATCTATCTATCTATCTAGTTTATTTTTCTCTCTCTATGCCTTTAGAAGCAATATCATTACATGCTCTCAGTCAATGGAATGCTAAAAACTTTGCTTTGTGACAACCCTCTAGATTCTTGTAGACTTTTATTTATCTGGCTCAGTTTTTAATATGTTGGAATAGGGTGATGGTATTCAATGTTTATAAGGCAATCTATATTTATAACAGAGGGTGGATGAGTTCATGTCACCTTGGGCACAAAGTAAGAAATGTTTCTTTGGACTGGGGAATGTGGCTCAGTGGTAGAATATTTGTCTGGCATGCATGAGACCCTGGGTTCAATTCCTGGCTCTGTAATGCTGAAAAAGTGCCAAACAATTTCTTATCCTCTATTTAATGAAGATGGAAAGGAATGCCTCTTTTAACTCTAGAAGTCCCATTGCACATAACTAAGCCTTTGATCATTTGCTTCAGCAAAAATGCTACATCTGGACATATGCTTAAACAAAGCAGTTACTTTTACAGTAGCCTACTGCCATCCTCCTGGATATATTTGTTTTTTCCAGAAACCAGGCTAATAAACTAAAGGAAGATACAAATGGGACTATCATGCCTGCGTCTTCGAGATCTTTAAGGACAGCAGTACTTTCTTGCCATTACCCATAGGATGTACTCAGTTTCCCCACTGTGATAGTTTGGCCCTCAGGTCAATGACATAATGTGGTGGTGTGTTAATTACCAGGTAGATCAATTCCAATTATATGTTCCCTAGCCCTTGGGGTCTGATTAAATGATCCCAGTTGAATTTGTGCTCAGTTTACTTTTTATGAACCAGATCCAAATCAGGACTTATATCCTAGGGATAGTCCCATATCTGGAAAGATGCTCTATTAGTTCTGGGGCATCAGGAGGAAACTTCAGGTATATGGGTATCCATAGAAATTCAGAAGCTGCTTCAGTAGGTCCTTGAAATGTATTCACCTCACTTTTTTTTTTTAGTGTATAATCTAAGGTTTTTTTTTTTAGTGTATAATCTAAGGGCAGAAGGCTCTTGAGGGGAAGAGTATAATGATTATTGGTATGTAGTGAGCTCTTGGAACCAATCTGTATTTCTGGCACTTACTTTTTCCTTTTTGTTTCCTTTCTTTTCATTTAGTGTGAGAAAGACATCTGTGACCATTAAAGAATTCATGAATAATGATAGAGGCAAAAGGAATGGGCTAAAGCATTCACCTGAAAGAATCTTACCATTTTAGTTTCCTCTGAAGCATCACACACAGGACTATTAACCTCTCCCTACAAGGTCATAGAGAAGTGTGAGAGAAACTTTAGCCACCAGGCTAAGACTTTCTCATCCATGTAGACTCACCTCAGGTGACCTTGCAGGGGTATTCTTTTTATACCTTATGCTAGCTTTTATTCATGTGCATGAATTACTATAAATATAAAAAAAAAGTTAAATTAAAAACTAGCATGTAACATTTCAGGACTGACTGTAGACTGACCTGATGCAGAATGCGCCTGAATACTGAGTTTTATGTCTTATTGTCAATATTTTAGAGGTGTTTTCTGAGTGTTATTTGATTATCTTCTCCTAATTGTCAGAAAGGTAAGGCATTTACTTGCCAGAAGGTTGAGAGGTGCTGACAGGACAGTGGAAATGCTCTTCAAGCAGGACAAAATATACTTCAAGGAAGGTTTCCAAAAGGGATGTGGTAAACAATAGCATTGTCTGCCAATATCCAGCTCACTTTATCCATGTCATAGTTTGTTGGATCCATCTCAATTTCAGGACAGGGAGTGGCTTAGACAAATTGGCATGAGCAGTCATGAGTAGTCATGCTGATTTGTCTAAGTCAATCTAGTGACACCATTTCCTTCCCCTTGTTGACTTGTTCTGAAACAGGCAGTTCTTAGCTAATTACTATATAGCAACTCCAAGCCCATAGAAATTTATTCAGGAATAAACATGTGATTGGATTTTGGTCAATAAGATGTGAAACCAGACTTAATAAGGGCTTCTAGGAAAGAAAAGTCTATGTTGTCATGAGAGAGTTTCCAAAAGAGACCTTATTATCTGTGTTTGGACACTGAAGTTTTTAGACATGTAGTGAAATATGTAAATTTTGATATTCCTAGGGAGGGACTGATTGTTCTATATGCATTATAACAAGTATCCACCAGAATCAATTTTAATCCATTAAATTAATCCCTGACCATACTTCTGAAAGCTAAATAATCAGTGATGTCCAAACCTCTGGATGTCAGAAAATTAGCAAAAGTTATAATTTAGGGACCATACTTCTAAAGGCAAAGGTCAACTAATCCTTAATAAATTTGACTAATCCCTGAATCCTGTGTGTGTGTGTGTGTGTGTGTGTGTGTGTGTGTGTGTTGCTGGGATCAAACACAGGGCTTTGCACATGCTAGACAAGAACTCTTCCACTAAGCTATTCTCCAGCCCTAAAACCCCAGATTTCATTATCTTTCCTCAAGAAAAGTATGCCTAAAAAGACATTTCATCTTTGATTACTTACCTAAAAGGCCCTCTGTTTTAGATTTTGAATGCTGGTCTCCATCCTCAGTAAAATCTAGAAAATTCTCCAAACATTTTGTAACTATGCAGGCTGAGGACTGAAATAACACAGAGATGATTATAGCAAGGAAAAGAGAAATTGAGGGAGCAGAAATGACTGTGGTAGCCTCATTTAGAACAATGTCCTTGCTTTGAATTTTCACCTACATGGCTAATAAATTATGTATTATTTAAGGGAGTTAAGTAGTGTTTTCTGTTATATGAATGAAAATTGCAAGCTAATTGATAAAATAATTCATGTTCAAGCTATGTCTTGAAGGACATATTGAAGCTAAAAATTGAAAATAGGTAATTTTACTCAATATAGTTGGAATTATAAGTATATGTGCAGACCTAGGGAGAAGTAAACTATAAAATTTATGAAATTTAAGTGTCATGTAATGGAGAAAAGAATCCAATCTCTTTGCATTGTAGACCTATACTTGCGTGCCTACATTGTCCAATTGAATATCTTATGTTACTTGAGTTGTTCAATCTTATTTTTTCTTTAGTCAATCACTATTGGTACTATGAAATTCTTTTCTCAACAACATATGTGCATATACCATATTATTTAAGCTAGGTAACCTCCTTTTTAGTCAAAGTTGTGAAACCCACTTAGGTGACCATGTGTGGATGAATGGATAAAGAAAATATGAAGTATGTACACAATGGAATATCATTCACCCATAAAAATGAATGAGTCTGTCATTTGTAGCAACATGGATGGAACTGGAGGATATTAAATTTAGTGAAATAAATAGAGAAAGACAAAGACTGCGTGCTTTTGCTTATATATTGAATCAAAAGTTGATCTCTAAGAAATAGAACATAGGCTAGTAGTTACCAAAGCCTGGGAAGGGTGTGAGGAGGAAAGATGGAGAGAAGAGGGTTCATGAGTACAGGGAAACAGTTGGATAGAAAGAATAATTTCTCATCTCCTGTATTTCCTTCTAATTTATTTTCTTTACAAAGAGAGAACTTTCAAAGCCATCCATTGCCTTCTTTTTGCTATAGTATAATGATTCTGGCCATTTTGTCTTTCTATAACTAAGCCATGTGTTTTTATCTTTTTTAAGTGTTTTTACTTGTGGGAGTGTTTTGTTCAGATCACAACATAATGATTTATCTTTTTTTCTCTAGTCTCATCTCATTTCCAGAAATATCATCTTAGAAATGCCTTTCTGGACATCACTAAATAAAAGAGCACATGTCATCTAGTTATAATCAATTACATCACTCTTGATTTTCTCCCTGAAAGTGATCATCATCTTAAAATAATCTCCATTCATTTGTTTTTACCACTTTCTTCTTCCTAGGCTACAAAGTCCATGCAGGAAAAAACCTTTTCTGACTTGATCATGGTGATATCCTTAGGGCCTGGAAAAGTGCCTGCTACTTAGTTAAGTGCTCATTTAACTGTAGTTAAAATATAGCAAATAACATCACAATCTGAACTGCAATTTTTTTCCCTTTCCCTGATAATTTTTATCTTGCATCATAATAAAAAGAAAGTAGGAAATGCAAACAAAATGAATTTATTATATTGCGAAGAATAGAAAAAAATTACATGAATACAGTGTATGAAGAGACTGATTATGTTTTGACAGGTAGCCCAAAAATGGCCTGAAGTTGCATTTTATGTAAGTGTCCTGGTCAGTAACTAGAAACTTAAAGGTTAGTTCGTAGAAGAGCTTTGCATTGAGGGGAGTGACAAATCATGACAGTGATGGAAAGGGGGAGAAGAACAAAATGCTTCTCTGAGCCAGAATCCTCCAGTGTTCTTGCCCTTGAACACTTATTTTATGATTATGATTATTATGCCCATAATAATATGATTGTTATTGTTTTATTGATTATAATTATTATGCCCTTTATTACCCCCTCAGCAATTTTTCAGATCATTCCCCCCTACAGTTTTTGGTAGTGACACACTAATGCAGTGCCTCCAACACCCAAGCCACGTGATCAAGTCCTCCTGTTTGCATGTAGGAGAGAAACAGAGCTATTACGTGGCAGCTACTGCAAGGATTTTCATTATAATTTTTTTTTTGTTTTTTACTCTGCTCACATCTGTAAATGGCACATATATTAATTAGACAGTTTTCTACTTTTTATTCAAAAACTAAATTGTAGCAGTGATGGTTATGCTCAATGATCTTATAATCCTGAATGCATTTTGTGTTTATTGGTTCACAGCAGACTTAAGAAAAGCTGAGGAGAATCATTAACTTAGAATCTCAAGCCGTGATTTTGAAATTATACTCATTCTGGTTTGGTTACTTGACTTTTAGTAATATGTAAATGGAATTTCTAATGGTTTTGTAGCTTTGGTTCCAACTCTGGTTAGATTAGCTATATATTCTGCTTCTGGTTTCCACAAAACATTCATGTACTCTGTTTTTTAAAAATGGCTCTACTTTTTTGACCTCATCAGTATGATTATATTACCAATGTGATGGGAATAAGATTGTACATGTGTTATAATATTATAATCCTGATCTTAGTAAGCATGATTCACGAACTTTCTGCCAATTCAATCCCAAAGAAGAAGGATATATCATATTCAAAGGCTCTGACAAGAAGCAGATATGAAATGATCATTTTTTCTCAACCTGATTATAGAAGAAACACTGAAATTGGGGAAAACATTATGATACAACTATGTTGTAATTTCTCTTTCCAGACTTTGATCCCAGGGGTAAGATGTATATATTACATTACATTGAAATAAAAGCCACAACCAAGGACCTTTTGCCCCATTCACATTTGAGACTCTGGGTGGAGCCTGCCTTGCAGAATAAATGACCTTATTGCATCATAGGTGACCACTGCAGAATGAAACAGTGGTTTTGTGTGTAGCCAGAAGGCTAGGCCAGACGCTTTTTTATATCTTAAGTGCTTTGAAATGTACTGACGTCAATGATGCCAGCTTTCAAGTTTGGGGGAGAAACGAGACTGCTTTTATCGAGGAAGCATGATTCTTAAATTGAAGATTTCAGGGAGACTGCCTGGGCAGTGATAATGTGTAATCTTACCTAGACCTGAAGGGATTTCATAGGCCTTCAGGGGAAAGGACTGAGCTCCTTAGTTTGTTGCTCCTTAAAACATTGCTCATTTTATGGCCCATGACATCAGGGGAGACACTGAACAGTTAGACATGAGCCAGCAAGGACTCTGACAGCACACTAACTACAATCCCTCATGACCCTGGTATTAAGAGTAAATGCCCAGTCTATGAACTTATCTTGAAAAAACTGTTTAAACAGGAAAAAAAAGGTGGTTAAACATAAAGGAACGGGTGTGGTGGCACACACCTGCAATCCCAGCATCTCAGGAGGCTGAGGCAGGAGGATAGCTAGTTCAAAGCAGGCCCCAGCAACAGTGAGGCACTAAACAACTCAGTGAGACCCAGTCTCTAAATAGAATACAAAGAAGGGGTAGGATTGTCAGTGGTCGGAGTGCCCTTGAGTTCCATCTCTGATACCAAAATAAACAAACAAACCATAAAGGAATGAGATATCATTCTTTGATAGCATTTTCTCTTTTACTATCTAGAGCTATGGGGGCTTTGAGGAAGATTATGAGTAATAGACACTAATGACATCTTTGTGTATCAGCATGAAAATAATAAATTTAGTTAGATTATGTTTGCTATGATAATGCAAGATCTAAAAATATCCATCTCTGAAAAGCAAAACAGTTTATGTTTCACTCACTCAACCGTTGCCTACCATGGGCCAGCAAAGGGGCTTTCTCCTAGTCACCCAGTTACACCTAGGCAGCCAGCATCATAAAAATTTTTGAGTGCCAGCTGCAGGGAAGAGAGAGGGTCTCACATGACAACCAATGCTCCTGCTCACAGAGACATTCACAGTTCACGGCCCATTGTTCAGAGCTGGTAACATTGTTCCAAGTAAACACAAAGGGGCCAGGAGGCACAAGCCTACCATGTGCCTGGAAGGGAGGAGAATCAGAAATAATTCAGGGACAGCACTAATGATGACCTTCTAACAAGTACTAATGGCATCAATGAGAAAATAAATTATCATGTAGCTCTTTGCCATTTAAAAAACTGAGATGGGTGAAAATCATGGATGGATGTGTTTTAGCAGGGCACATTTATACGGAAGTAAGCCCCAGAGCAGGGTGGAAAGAACTGAGCTCAATTATTCTGCTTAATGAAGTAAGGGAAATAACCAAGGTGAGAAAGTCTTGAGGGGGAGAAGCTGGACCTCATGCTTATGTGACTAAATGACTTCTATGTGAAGAGGCATCTAATATTTATAACTGTTAGTGTTGCTGTGAGGTTAATCCCCAACTTAACCTCAAGTTTCTATAAAGTCTGTTATAATATAAAATCCCTTTCATGATTGTTTGGTTTGTTGGTTCTGAGAAAAATCAAAGGGATGGAGTTAAAAAATCTGTGTGGGCCCTGGGCTGGAAAAGGGGGAGAGTTAAAGAAAGAGAAACTTGTAAGTTAAATCTAGAATCAGCTAGATGCAAGAATGTGGATCCAGTGTGAACCTTGAGAATTTTCATGTATTGGTGAATGTGTTAGATTGCCCACAGAATACAGGATAGAGTACTGAGAATAATTTTATTTAAAATTCAAAGTCCTGAGTAATTTTTGCTGGGAACTCCATAATATTCCATTATATGATCTCTGCTTTTGCTAGCTCAAAGTGTATGCCTATTACCTGAAACCAAAGTAAATGTGAGTGGGATAGTTGATAGAATACTTAATAACCAAAAGGATGCATAAATTTTCTGTGTTCTATGTTTATAACAGAAAGAGAATGATAATTTTATAAGAAAAGTTTTAAAGTACGTTTTACCTGCTTATGTTTTTCCAGACTAATTTTGCTGTATGACCCAGGCAATGGTATCTATAATCGAGGGTCCGCTTATACTTTCAATGAGCTTCAAATATATACCTTTTATTTCTTGACACAGGCCTTGAAATTCATAATACTTTGAATTGTTAAGAAAAAAACTACTAGCAGCCTAGAAAATTATGTTCTATAGGAAGAGAATGATATTCTCTTATGAATTCTTTCACACATGGAGAATCTTAATCCTTCTATTTTTAAAAAGTATTGCATGTATTGCATGAAGCCTAAAAGAGTTTTTTAAGAACATCAAGATATATTATTTAATTTTTCAGATTACTCACAATAACAAATAAAATCACTTTTAAGAAGAAGAAATAAATGTGGCTATTTGAAACTTCAATGGGTAATGGAATTCTGTTAGCTACGGTTCTCTTTTAAGTAGAAAGGCCAAGTGCTCACACAGATGAAACCATCTGATCTCTGCTCTTGAGATGTTCCCTCTGCCAATGTCTCCACCTCCACCCTTCTGATACAGGTACACATCTGTGTATCCATCTCCTGCCTACATGTGGTTCTTCTATTTTCTGAAATTATATAGTCTTTCCCTTTTCCTGAAAGTGCAGAGCAAAGGGAGATAGCCCCTATACCTTATGTCCTCTCAGCGCACTCAGGCTTGGCACTGGAGAAAGTGAAGCTTGTAATGTCTAAATAAGTATTCTAAGTGGGCAATTTCAGTAAATTGAATGGCAGTCAATGGACCTTTCAACTACTCCCTTCCTTTCATCCATTACCATTACTTCTATGTAGGAGGTTTTAGCTCAGGGCAGATGTTACTGCAGAGCTCATGAATGACAGAAATTTTGAACTATCTTCCTCCTACAGCCCTGAACATTCTGTGGAGCACATTCTCTCCAAGAATTTAACAGGGAAACTATGTTTAACTATGTGCAGTTTTTATAATGAGATTTAAACTTTTAAGATGTATCAGAAGTAGCATGCAAATGTTGTTTTACAAAGAATGACCAAGTCATATCAAGCATTACCCTAGGTCTTTTTATTAGCAAAGATATCTAAGTTGTATGATAATTTTGTGTGGATGTGGAGGACATGCAATTATGCAAAAATATGTAAATGAGAATGAAAAATTCTTGACGTGCACTTACCTGTTTTTATTCCTAACTCAGTATTTTCTACTTTATATTCAATTAACCGTGAATATTCTTAATTATTGTAATTGTTTATCAAATCTTTTATATCACCAAGTTATTTCACTGCGACAATTTTGTGAAATATGTATTGTAGTTTTGAGTGAGATTGATAGGAAATGACAAATTCCTTAAAATCAAAAGAGCCCAATATATTTGGCATTGTTAATGACTTTTTCCTTCTTAAAAGGGCCATAAATAAAATTAATAAGCCTTTATGATAGATCAATTTATAGCTTACGCTCCAATTGTTTTATATACAAGTTTTTTTTTATTTGATTGGCTCTGCAAAGCCTAAGATTATTGCTGTAGTTTTGTAACCTTAGCTTCAAATAAGATACTAAAAGCTGAAATAGTAATGCAACCAGATAATAGGACCAGTATTTTTTGTGCTTGAGTGTTCACCTCAGAATAATTTGAGAACATTTTTTTATTGATATTTAACACATATCTATATTTATCAATATGGACACCATTGGGTTGATCCAGTAAGGCTTGGCTTTAGTCACAATGATAAAATAGGAAAAAAATATTATCTTACTAAAGTTTTTCCCCAGTTTTATATTTTACATACACACACATACACCTTTATTTTCAAATACACACGCATGCGCGCATGTGTGTCATGCAGTGTGGATGATGAATGATACCTGTGTCTCCATCTATCCACATGTATAGCCACTTTTTTGATTCAGGACAACTTGCATGTTAATGATTTCTTGGTTCTGTCACCTGGTATGTCTCTTTATCTGAAGATATGAAAAAGAAAATAAAAGCATTACTTTCCTAAATTTGTTTTTGGTTGAGGTTCAAAAAATAACTTTTGTTCCATGTGCTCCATAAAAAATAAAGGTTCTTTTCAATTTTTGCTTATCTATTATTTCCAGTTAAGATGGTATACAAATTGTAAAAATATTGTGGGAGCTATCTTTATTAACTGCTCTAGAGATGGCTTTAAGAGGGCAATATTTGATGGGCTCTGAAGTAAGGACTCAAGAACAACCGAAAGAAAGTCTGCATCTACCATACACCAGACTTCTATTGAAATCAATCAAGAGAAAGGACAGAGAAAAGTGTCACAGTAGATTGGGTAGAGAGAGGTGATGGGAGGGGAGGGGGGGATAGGGAGGGCAGCAGAATACATCAGACACGAGGATTGCTGTATGTATATACGTGGCTGTATAACCAATGTGATCCTGCAACCTGTACACGTGGAAAAATGAGAATTCATACCCTATTTGAAGCAAATGTATGATATGTCAAGATCATTGTATTGTCTTGAGCAACTAATAAAAGAGAGAGAGAGAGAGAGAGAGAGAGAGAGAGAGAGAGAGAGAGAGAGAGAGAGAGAGAGAAAGGACAGTTTGGTAAAAACAATTTGTTCCTTTAGAAAATAATCTAAGTTTAGGTCCAGAATGAGGCTCACAGAACATTTCAGGTTTGTAGATAACAGCAGTTTTTGTGTCACCTAGGACATCAGGTGCCCTGCTTTTTCTAGATCACATTATGTAAAGAACCAGCTTGTGTGTCTCAGTTAAATATCACCTTTTGTGAGAAGCAAAAGGTGAAACAAGTTAAGAAAAGCAGTTGAAAGTTTGAAGCCCAAAAGATTCACATCAGTGTGGATGATGAATGATACCTGTGTCTCCATTTCTTTCCCAAATCTTCTGACTCATATTTTTAGATGCCCCCCACCCCCAAGAAGAAAGGGTATCGAAAAATGTTAATGCTGCCTCAGATTTCTGTGATTTCCTTTTATCATCTTTAATTGGTTTTGTAGACCTCTCTTAGCATTGTTTGACATTTAACATTGAGAAAAACAAAATAATACTTTGTGTTTTTTAATCAAATTCAGATGTCTCTAGAACTTTAAATCATATTTACTGAAAAGTAGCAGGTGTTTTCTGTACCTTTAAACTAGATATTTTCTTTTCCCATTGAGGTTGCTTCCTGTTGTTTGAGGTCAGAAATTATTCCTGTCTGATACACAGACAGTTCTTTAACATCAGAGCAGTAAGGTAGAAAGAATTCAGGAAAAGTCTTGCTTAATATTCACTGTTCTACTGTCTAGAATTTTCACTGAGTCTTTATATGCAGATTTCCTCATTTGCAAAATGAGGAAGTGGTACAGATCATCTCTGGGTCATCCATTTACGACATAATTCTTATAAGAATTGTGTCATATATAGATAAATTTCTTTTTATTAATAGCATAATTTTCAAATCTTTATAAAATTTAATGTACATCCATAATTCTATAATTCTTTTTGATTGCCTAATTCTCTCCTGTAGGGAACATAAAATGATATGAATAACATCATGTATTTATGGAGATGGATATTAGCTAAAAACTTAACTCTGGACACACACTTTCAATGAAATCCAGATGACTTACTATTTTTCAATTTCTTATAAGTAACAGGAAAGTAACTTTCTTTAAACTTTGTCTACCTAGTGCAATCTATTTAATTTTAATAAAAACATACATTGTACCTTAAATCATTGGAATATTAACACCATTACAATGGTTGTTTTTAGCTTTATGTTTTTAATAAGAAATTTAATTTGATTTCTTATCTCGTTATAAAGAATAAATTAAATTAAAACTAGGTCAGAAAAACATAGTTCTCAAATATTTCTTCCCCTTTGCATTTTTTCCTTTGTTGTTCGTACCTCAAAAAAATTATTAATCTAAACTTCTTTTCCACTCCCACTCCCAACAACTTAACACATACCTGCTACCAAATTAAAATATTTAGGGCCAAATGACAATGATAATTTTACGAGAAATTTAAGATACCTTAAAATGTAGTATAGCAGATTATTTTTTATTGGCTGTAGCAAAGGTAATTAAAAGAAAGAGAAACTTTGAAATTGGAAAAAAATGTAAAGTAAAATAGTTAAGTCCAAAGAAAATTGATTTAAGATCATGTGAAGGCATCATATAATTGAACCATTTTACTGAATTAATTGTTTCTATCATTTATGTCATCTCTTTTTTAAATAAATAATACATTATGTAGCGTTTGACTAAGAACTATTTGTAATTAATTTGAAACGTTCAAAGTTTGACAACAGTAGAATGTTCAGTCTTGGTGACCCTTGGTATAAATAAGGACAGAAAATAGAAATCAGTTATGAGGCTTGTATTTCCACAAAGTGTAGAATCTCTTTGGTTCATACATTATTTCAATTCGTCTCCTTATATAAAGGCATCTAAATAAGTATCTCTCTATATATCTTATTGAGATATATATATTAATATCAGAGCTTTTAAAATTTATAAACAAATTATTTTCTCATTTAAATTGAAGGAGGCAGTCTGCCACTGTTTACTTTTGTAGCTTCAGTTCTTTCCTCTTAGAAGCTCTTCCAAGAACCTGTTGGGGAATGTGCTCTTGGTCAGACTGCCCCGGCTCCTTGCCCTATTCTCTCATCACAGTTCTTGTAACCCAAGTGCTGTCCATGATCAGTTTCTCAGCATGAATAATGGGGACCATTTTAATTGACTGCATTTAGGCCTCAAATTCTCTGCTTGATTTTCTGATCTAATTATATTATGTCTACATTCATTATAGCTTGGAGGGGGTTTTAGTATGTTTCCTGTTGCTAGGATCAGAGGAGGACTCATATTCCTTCAATCCACATGACTGTGGGGCAAGACCTGGCTCTGTGGAGAGGCAGTGTACTTACACAGTTTCCACAAAAACTGATGTCATGGATTTTGTTATATTTACCTATATGTTCATATTTGTGAGTTTATCTTATAATTAAATGTTTCAATATACTAAGTGACATATATTGAGTTTTCACAAGATCAGGCTTTGAACTAAAGATTTGAAAATAGATAATTTATTTAGAAGATAATCTTACTGAAGGGAAACAAATAGAATTGGAGACAGGGTAATGGAAAACAATAGAAAAAAAAACCAAATAAAACATTAAAATGTACATTAGTTAAGTGGTTATTACTATGACCAGTTGCACCCAATTCCTTTGGGGGAATTTTTGAGAAAGTAAGAGAAACATGACTCCAAATTATCTCATGAGGCAATGGGAACCTAGGATATTTATCTTCCATCTTTGGTGGAAGATTGTTCTGGAACCATTGTCTTCATTCCTGATGCTTTTGGCTTGTATCTGTTTTCTGTGAAAGAGCTAGTGAAATATCTTTCTGTGAAAGTTGCTTTAGTTTCAGAGAAAGACTGTGTTTTAGTCAAAAGCCATAGCTCCAGGTGAACTTGTTTAACAAAGGATTATGAGATGGGTGTCTGCTGTACAACAGCTGTCCAACACTTGCACTGCTTAGATTTACTCATGCCTCACAAGGAAAGTATTCTGTGTTCAATGAAGATGGCTAGCTAAAATCTCTTGATGTTGGTTGAGCAAGCTACAAACCTGTTACTGCAACTAGTCCAGAGGATGTAATGAATATTCTTTATCTTTACCTCTTATCAAAGATCACCTTTATTCTTGGAAGCATTTCTTCAAGACCTGGTGGCTTGCTTGGTTTAATAATCTAAAATTTCAGCTCAGTCAAATGAATTTCCAGTTTTTGTCAGACCATGGTGGCACATAAATGCTTATTTACTATTATTACTGGTATGAAAGTACCAAGGGATGTCCCAGGGTATCTTTCAAGTTCCAAGACATATTTCTGCTTGTTCCCATTATGAAGCATCAATTGTACCTACCTATGACAGTAGATCCTTTCTTTATCTGCTGGTTTACTGTCTTGAAGTGTCTAAAATGATTTGGTATCAGTTGTAGTGGTGGGTTTAATATACCTCTTCCTGTGATTTTTGGTTGAATCATTGCCTGCATATTTTGGATATGTTGTTTTTAAATTAGATGTGTATTGTACAAGATTTTCTATGAAACTGATTGGTCTTTTCAGTCTCTTAACAGCATTTTCATGGTGATGAAGATTTTTATTTTAATGAAGTCCAATTTATCAGCTTTTCTTTTTATGGATCGTGATTTTAATGTTGTATCTAAAATTCATTGTCAAACTCAATGTCATCTAGATTTCATTATTTGTTATTTTCTAGTAGTTTTGTAATTTTGCATTTTGTGTTTAGTTCTGTGATCACTTTTTAGTTAATTCCTGTTAAAGATATAGAGTCATTGTCTAGATGATGATGATGATTTTGTATACTGATGTCCAGTTGTCCAATATCATTTGTTGAAAAGACCATCCTTTCTCAGATGAACTGTATTTATACCCTTGTCTAAGGTCAGTTGTCCACAAAATAGTGTGAAGGTCTAGCATGGACTCTATTCTCTTCCACTGATTTTTCTGTCTTTTCTTTCACTCATGCCACACTATCTTGATTAATACAGATTTTTAGTAAGTCTTAAAATTGGACAGTTTTCTTCTTTAATATTGTACTGACTATTCTAAATCTTTTGCTTTCCTATATAAATTTATAATCCATTTGTTGATATCTACAAAGTAATTAAATTATTTCAATTTTAATTAGAGTCTACAAATCAGGCTGAGAACTGCCACCTTAAAAATATATTCGTTCTTTCTATCCACAAATATAGAATATATCTCCAATTATTTAGATACCCTTTGTTTTCATTAATTACAATTTTCTAGTTTTTCTTACAGAAATATTATATATGTTTTGTTAGATTGATACCTTAAAATTTATTATTTTGGTGCTATTAAAAACTACATTGTGTTTTTAATTTCAAATTTCAGTTGTCCATTGCTGTTATATAAAAAAAGCTACTGACATTTAAGTATTAAGCTTGTATCGTACAATCTTGATGTATTTGCCTATTATTTCAAGTTGTTTGGGGTTAATTTTCTACATATACAATCATATTTACTCAAGCAAAACAGTTTTATGTCTTCAACCTCAATCTTCATACTTTTTATTTTCCTTTATCATATTCACTAGGACTTCTGATAGGATATTGAATACTAGCAGTGAGAAGGGACACCTTTGCTCTGTTCTTGATCTTAGGACAAAACATTTTGTTTCTCATCATTAAGTGTCATGTTTATTGTACGGTTTGTATAGATACACTTTAGCAATTCAAATATCTCCTATTTTTTTTCTAGGGACAATTACCTCAAGTAGATACATAATAAAATTACTTTTGTTAAGTATCATAAGAGAAACTTGTGTAAGTTTGCATTTCCCCCTTTTTTGATGGAAAATAAAGTTTCAACACAATTGGAATAACTGTTATCCTGGTTGCCCCTAGTAGTTCTCTCACCTATATCATCTTTAGGATAGACAGCCTGCTCCTGATGAGTTCCCCTTTGCATCTATAAATATGATCACTGCTTTTCAAACTGAAAGAGTAAAATCAACCAGAGAACTGACATGTAATCTTACACTAGGGAGTAACTAATGACTGTATCTGAGAAGTTTTTCTTCAGAATAAAAACAATATTTTGTCACAAGAGATGGTTTATATAACAATTAATTGGCTTAAAAGTAAATATAACATGATAAAAAGAAAAATGTTTAAGGAAATCTAAATGAGAAAAAAATAAACGTATCCAGCCCAGGTTGTTTGTGGTTTTGGGAAATAGTTGTAAATATCCTATAATTGGTTAAGCCTTTTCCTCAACATGTGTTTCATGCCATGGGACTGCTGTTCACATTCTCAGAATACCCTGACTCTATTTGTTTGTTTTAAGTCTTGTTCATTGTCTGTGCAGGGTTTGACACTATGAATATTTTTCTCCCCTTCGTTTTACTCCCTTGAGGACTAGACACAGACTCCACTATTTCTATGTATCATTTTCTCTTTACCTCCAGAAGACAAATCAATTTCGTTCCACATATATCCTTCCGAATGGGTAGGTAAGTAAAATTATGTAATTGGAATTTAATTTTAACATCTATTTCTCTAATGTAAAAACATTTCTTTACTTATTTTTCAATTGAGTTTTCATTTATCACATTTTTTTTTTCTGTTACTTGGATGAAATTTTGATTTCTATAAATGAAGTTAACAAAATGTTCTCAAAAGAATAATTATTTTAACCTGTGAAAAGGAGCATATGCTGTTGTATACCACTAAGTGTCAATTCCTCCAGATAAAAAGAAATAATTTAGAAAGAACTATAACTGGCTAATTAAGCTCATCTAATAAAATGATTAGTGTGCTTGACCAGTATTTGATGGGATCAAGTCTTTTAAAACAATCTAAACAGATTCTTAACAAGTGGGGAGAAATAAAAACATGGATAATATTTGAAATATTTACAGACTTCAATACTGAAGGAAATTAGAATTTCCTTGGAATAGAACTAGGAGGTGAAAAATTTGGAAGATAACCAGGTTTATATGGGATCCTAAGGTAGAGCCTCTATGATGAAATTATTGTTATTAAGAAAAAAAGACTTTTTTAACTATACAAGGATGTAGTGAGAAGATAGCTGTTTAGAAGCCAGGCAAAAATCCCTCACGAGGCTCAGGATCTTCTGGTGCTTTCATCTTGAACTTCCAGCCTTTAAAGCTATGAGAATTAAGTGTTTATTGTTCAATCCACTCAGTCTATGACACTTTTATTATAACAGCCTTACCTGATTAATACAAAAACGAGTACCAAGAAGTGGGCTTCTGCTATAATGAATACTTAAAAATGTGATAATGGCTTTGGAACTGGGAAATGGGTAGAGATTGAAAAAGTTGTGAAGTGCATACCAGAAAATTGTGTGAGGTGGATCTGTCCAGTTATTCTGGTGAGAGGGTTGGAAAGAAAAGAAAGTTTCCATCTTCTTAGATAGAATACATGAATATATAAAAATGAAATACCATAAATGTTAGTGTATAGAAAATAAGTAGAAATATGAAAGTTAAGGGCAATTCCAACAACATCTCTGATGGAATTAAGGGCCATATATTTGACAATGGTTAAAAAGTGATCCCCACTATAATGTGGTCTGTAGAAGGAGAAAGTTGCAAGTGATAAAATTAGATATTTAATAGAGGATATTTCTAAGCAAACAGTTGAAGGTGTGGCTTGGTTCCTTCTGACACTTTCAATAAAATGTAAAAAGAGAGAAATGAATAGAAGAAAAAATTATTAAGAAAAAGGGAGTCAAATTTTAAAGATTTTTTTAAATCCTCAGTAAAAAAATAAATAAATTAATTAAATTTTTTGAAAAATGAGAAGTCATGTTCTCCAGAGAATTGTATAGGTATAGCTAAGCAAAAACACTTAAAGATGTGATTAGTTTGAGTTTGAATCATGGGATTATTGAACTACCCCAGTAGCAGAGCTATCCATTTGAATTGAAGGGAAGGAGATACCCATCCGACAGAGCCCAGGTGTGGACAGCAACCACTGAGATTTGAGGGTAACAGTGCCACTACAGTGGGCCTAGAGAGCAGAGCATCAAACTACAGAGTATTACTCTTGATCTTTAACATCTCATGAGAATTGCCTTGCCAGGCTTTAAACCTACTTTCAACCTTCTTTCTTCCCTATCTTTTCCTTTTGCAATGGACATATCTATCCTATGCCTGTTTGACAATTATATTTGGGAAGCACATCACTCATTTAGTTTCAATTGTTCATAGCTAGGGAGAAATTTTGCCTCAAGTCTCATCCATATCTTTAGACTTTAGAGTCGCTAGAATAAGTTGAGATTATTGGGATTTTACGATGGAATTAATCCATTTTTCAGGAAGGCAAGGTAGAATACTATGCACTACATGTTTGCATTCCCCTAAGAATCTATGACAAAACCCTAATTCCAAATACAATAATATCAGAAGATGGGGCTTTTGTAAAGTTAGGTTTAGATGAGATCATGAGGTTAGAGCACCCATGGTGGGATTTGTGCCCTTATAAGAAGAGAAGGTGGATAAAGCTGATATTTCTTCAGTCACAGTGATAAGATGACCATCTGAGAAGCAGGAAGAATGCCCTTCCCAGACACCAGATCTTCTGATTCTTTGACCTTGAACATCTCAATTTATGGAAGTATGATGAATACGTGTTGTAAGCCACCAAGTCTATGGTTTTCTTGTTAGAACAGCCTATACTAAGACAATAGTTAATATGTATCTTAAGGTATTAATAAGTTATAGAATTTTATTTTTCTTTCATTTTATGTTAAAAAAGACATAAAATGAAAGAAAAATAAGTGGAAAGAAAGATGAATAAAGGAAGGTAAGGATTCTAAATATATTAGAAACAAAGAATAACAATGATCTATGAAATAGATGCTAAGAGCAACCTTTGACATTGTAGTAGGGAACATAAGTGGTAGTGATTATGTTCTGTCAATCTAAAATAAAGCAATCCAATAAGAGGTCTGCAATTGGAAGGCCTATTCCTAGATCTCATGACCTGGTCTGGTTGAGATGAGTGCTACATTAACCAACATTCCATATGGCAGATCAATTTCTCCATGTGTACATCTTTCTAAAATAACGTGGCTCTGTCCACTGGCACCTCTCTTTTAGCATTTGATAAAGGACTACGCATACATATTTATACTTTTACCAGGACTGTGTGCTTTTCATTACCTGCATATTTTGTTGAGATTCTACTTTTAGCTATAATTCTCAGGTTATACATTTATAGTAATGTACTTTTGATCTGCATTTTACTTACCACATATAACCTTCAACACATTTTGTGTTTATTGCCCTTATGAGTACCGTCTACTATGTCTGTATGTTCACCATGCTTGCCATTGGGTATTGAGTTCTCAGTCTTACTGAACTATGAATTTTTTTCTTTTCTTCCTTAAAAAAATATATTCTAATTGTTAGTTCTTTAACTCTTATGTGCCAGAAGTTTTTTCCTTATACTTTGACTTGCCTTTTCACTCTTTTGATGATTCTTTTGATGAACAGAATCTTAACTTACCAAGATGAATTAACTTTAATGTTGCCCAATATATAAATCTTTGTTATAGTTAATACTTTTTGTTCCTGTTTAAAGTATATCTTTATATATTTCTCTATACTAAGATCAAGATGATATTCTTCTTTATTATTATCTAGGAGTTTTATTTTTACTTGCCACAGTTGATCTACAAAGAACCTGGAGTTATTATTATTTTTTTAATATTGCACCTTGAACTGAACATTTTTTCTTTAAAAAGAGATTCATTGAGTACATGTCTGAAGATATGAATGGTGTGAATATACTTTATATACAACCAGAGATATGAAAAATTGTGCTGTATATGTGTAATATGAATTGTTATGTACTCTACTCTCATATATAACAAATTAGAATAAAAAATTTAAAAAAATTCCCAGGGGGAAAATAAAGAATGGATTTGAGGTCTTTTTACTCTATAACATTATCACTTGTCTCTACTTGTGTTAATACTGTAATATTTTCCTCATTATACTTTTTCTTGAGTACATATTTGGTAGGACTCTTACAAATAACATTTTTATCAAATAAAATAAAAATAAATTTTAAAAAATTAAATCTAGTCTTCTTATTTGCAATATTTAATTTTTGTACATCATTTAATTACTGATATATATGGATATAAATTTATCCTATTATTCTTTCTATTTGCCCCCTTTCCCTTGGTATTTTTCTTTTTATATTTCTGATTGAGTGAAATATATACAATTTTTACAATTTGATCTTCTACTCCCATTACTATAGTTTTGTATTTTTTATAGTTTGCAATGATTAGATTGTAATTATTTTCATGTACAATATCATATGTTAATGTAGTTATATAATTTTCCATTTTGTTGATAATTGGAAACTGAAAATAAGTGCTCATTATAGTTTGCACAGTTGATATGATTTTTGTTTGCCTACATATTTATCATTTTCTTTTAATTTCTACTAACATATTGATGGTACCAATTATCAATTTCATGATGCTCAGTTCTAAATCTACTCATTGATATTTCTGCAACTTAAATTTCTTACTCCTTTAGCTTTTTATCCTTCAGATAAAGATGCTTAGAATATATTAATATGTTAAAAATAATCATCAATGTTTATGTACAATATCTCCATTTTCTGGTCACTTGTTGGTATGCTTCTATTGTCTTTTCTCTGATGGTGTTTGATTCTGTTAACTTCTTGAGTGTCTGGTTATTTTTTTACTGAGTATTGAAAAGTTTATCCCAAAACTTACCAAGATGAATTAACAGTTGAGATACTGCTTCTAAAGAGGATTTATTTTTGATTCGGATCTAAGGCTAGATGATGAGTAATATCGGATGTTCCTAATTCAGTTTCTGGGATTGAAGCATCTATAAATTAACACTCTCTTTGTTGTTAAGTCAGTTTTGCTTCTGTGGCAGGTGTAAACATTCAGGGTGCAAATTCTGTGTGATTGGTTTACTACACCACTTCTCCTTTAGGATCCTGGATTTTGTTTCTGTCCCTTAAAGAACATGAAAAAATACCAGTCAATATTTTGTCATCACACCAGGCTTGAAGTTCATACAAGAAAAGACTAACATTGTCAAATTTATTGCTCTAGAAGTACTTCATTTCATGGATCTTAATCATGTGTGTGTGTGTGTGTGTGTATAATTTTTTTTCACATTCTTGTTTTTCCATGTCTATAGGCAGATATATTTTATACTCTTCTCTAAATATTTTCAGAGAAAGCTTTCTGGGTTTTGCAGCCCACCATTACTGTTTAATGGCCGTATTTTACTTTCTAAGAATGATTTTTAAATTCTTAGAGGAAGCAAACAAGAAAGCTGTTCAAAAATGTTAACATAAGATTAGTGACAGATTTCTCTTTTGCAACATTAAAATCTGGCAGATGAACAAGCAATATTACCACAGAACTAAATTTAATATTAAATAATTATAGGTGTGATTATATAATTTTAGGAGATAAAACTAGAAAAAAACTAAAACAATAATTAAAATTATAGTAAGATACTAAATGATTTCTAATATATGGATTATTTTTTCATAGAAAACTAGATTATTTTAATTTTATGAAAGGACTATGTTACAGATAAACAAAACATGCAAAAACAATAAAAAGATTTGAAAATGTAACTAATACAAACATTAGTCAAGATTAAAAGCAATATTTACACACATAATGAATATGATTCACTAGTATAAGGCAAAAATTCTCAAGATTGATTTGAATAGAAAAACATGTTTGCACTTGTGCTTATATAAAACATCCTCAAAACAAAATAAAAAGGAATTTTAACAAAGAGAGATAAAATATACTTTAGATATACTAATTTATAATTCTATATGATAACAATGAGCACATTAAAATTATAAATATTTAAAACTCAAACATTTTTGAAGGTTGACAGTATATAATTTTAACTTGATAGTTAGTGTATATAATTTTAACTTAATAGTTAGTATATTCAGTTTTAGGCATGTTACTTTGCTGACTACTTTACATTAAGTGAAAAGAATCCACTCTATGATTTCCTAGAACTATAACCCTAGAAACATTTTCATGCACTGAGGGCAACATATCTTCTGAAATTCAGGAAGGAGGAGAGGTGGGTAAATATTGCGATTATAACATAATTATTTTCCTAGATTCCTGATTCTTCTACTGTTCTCCTCAAGCATTAGTTTCTTTGACTATAAAATATATACTTCTTTCCGGGTTCTTGAGAGGATCAGGAATATATACCTAAATTATCTGGCTTAATTCTTGGTACATAATAGATGCTAGTTATAGTTTAGAGCTGGAACAAGACCCATGTTAAAGGCTTAGTCTCCAGGTGGGTCTATTGGGGAGTGATGGAAACTATAACAGGTGGGGCCTAGTGGGAGATCTTTTGGTAATTGGAGTCATGGCCTTGAAGCAGAGAGTGGGACCACATTCTTGTCTTCTTCTTTTCCCTTTCATGCCCCAGCCACAAGGTGAGTGGCTTTTGCTCTGCCACATGTTTTTGACATGATGTGCTGCCTCACCAGAGTCCCAAGGATAATGGGACCACTGTCTGTGGTCTGAAACCTCTGAGCAGGATGAAGCTTTTCTCTTTATAAGCTGATTATCTCAGCCATTTACCTATGGAAAGCTAACAGTGCTCAAATGATTTTTATTACTATTTAATTGTCACTATAATTTGTAGTTCTTATATGGCAATTAATTTATTTTCCTAAATTTTAGGAAACCACTCCTATTCAATACTTACAATTAATCTTTTTTTTGAAAATACAATTACTTTTATAGTTTTATTTGAATTTAATTCATTTAATGAATGAAACTTTTTAAATATTTTTCTTTCTTTTCTAAGATACCCTGTTACATGGTGATTACCCACGTTTACTGGTGAAGAGTATACAATGTTTTTAATACCAAAAGCATTGTCTCAATTGGAAAACATCTTTTCACCATTTTTTCATCAATTTTTATTTATGAAAATGGTAGAGATCTAAATGAGATAGAATTCTATCTTATCAAATAATTCCCATGCTCAATATTTCACTTAAATAAGTAGTAGTAACAAAAGTTTTTATATCATTTCACATAACCAAAATGTTTGATATATATATTAGATTTACAGAGAAACAATTAGTTTTAAGATGCATATGAACACTAAATATTCACTATTGCCTAGATAGTACATGTTGATGTTAACTTGTGAGATGAGTACTTATACACAATAGAAAGAAACTTAAATTTGCAAAATGCTTTCTAACTACAAATAAAATTTTACTGATTTATAGATTTATTTATAATGGTATTTATAAAGAATAATATAAAATATTAAGAAGTATGTTAAACTTGAATAGATGATGATAAGTACATGTATTTTATGAAGAGTAAAATTTGTAAATGTGATTTTATAACTGTTTTATAGGTTTCATGCACTTCTAAGGAATATGCTCTGGAGACAGACAGCCAATTTTCCATTTTAACTATACACTGCTTATTTATTTGGCTTATAACAGTTAACATATGGCTTTCTTTTATCCCAGCCTTACAGCATCTAATCTCCCCAATTTGATGGAATTATATCAGTATCTACCCTAATATTCAAGCCAACAACTAAATTTTCTGTAATTTTTTTTTTTTGTGCTTCCCACAGTGCATTCTAAGGACTGCTAAGTCTTGTGTCTGTTTCTGATTTTAAGCTCTCCTCCAATTCATTTGTTTTTTCCAATTCACTATCATTTTTTCCTAGGTCACCATCAGCATTCTAATGATTTGTTTTTCTTCTTATCTCATTTTTGTCCAAGCTATGCCCTTTAAAACATTACCTATTGACCTTTGTGGGAGAAAAAGAAATCCAATGAACTCATTCTCCTGGTTCACCAAACAATTGTTTCCTTTGAACATTAGAATAAAACTCAAACTTTTTCACATGGTTCATTATTCTAGAAATGTGTGACCCTTGCTTGCACATCTAGCAACCATTCTTCTCCATATACTCTTTTTTGTAACTGCCCTGAATTTTTCTGTTTCTTGAAGGACTCATGTTTTATGTTTTTTCTCAGTATTGTGGACTTTCAATAGTTTCAATAGCTTTAGTGAGATATAATTCACATATCATATAATTTGCTCAAAGTATATACTCAAATGGCTTTTATTTTATTCATAGAGTTGCATAATCATCAACACAATCAATATAAGAACACTTTATTTATCCTCTCAAGAAATCCTCTACCCATTAGCAATCATTTCTCATCTCTCTTTTGTCTTTCCTGCCCTCACAACCCTAGTCAACTACTAATCTACTTTCTGCGTAAATGATTTGCCTATTTTGAACATGTCATATAATGAATTCACACAATATGTGGCCTTATTTCATCTATAATTATCAAGAAACATTCATGTTTTTTGTAGCATGCACTAATACTCCATTCCTTTGTATTGTCCCATAATATTTCTATGTATGCATATTATCACCTTTTATTTATCCATTTATAAATTGATGGATTTTGTGGTTGATTCCACCTTTTAACTATAATCAATAGTGCTATGAGCGTTTGTGCACATGTTTTTGTGTAGACATATGTTTTTAATATTTTTGGATGCATAATTTACAGTGGGACTGGTAGGTCATATGGTAACTCTATATTTTTACCTTCTGAGGATCTGCCAGACTATTTTCTTCAAAGTGGCTGCACCATTCTACATTTCCATCTGCTGTGTATGAGAGTTCCAATCTCTCCACATCCTCGCCAATACTTATTTCCCCCCCCCCCCTCCCTTTGAGATAGTTTCTTTTCTTCCTGGAATACAATCTTTTTTTTTTTATGGTAGCCTACTCTTTCTTTTTCTGGAGGACTATGACTCATCCTTCAAATCTCTGTTTCAATGTTATTTCCTTGGGAATTTGTCCCTGACATCATCAAAGATCTTTATATTACTGGTTGTCATGGTTCCATATATTTATCATAATTTATTGTAAATCATACTCTAAACATTGGTCATTCCAGTCACCCTACAGCCTCTCTGAAACACTGCAGCTCTCTTGTCTTTACTGCTTAACCTGTTTCTGGATTAATACCAAGTACCTAATAGGTGCCCAGAATACTTGTTAAGTGACTCAATGAAAGAAAATCTGAATCAAAAAATTCCTTTCTCTTTCTAAAATTCATCAGTGATTAAATTCTCTTTACAATCTGTCCCCAAGTCTCTTTCTAGCCTTATGTCCCACAGTATTTCACTTACAAATTCCCGTCTCTACCTTTTACTTTATGTGCCTTTATGATACAAAATATTAGCCATTCTCAGAACATGACAAGCCCTTTCATATGCTGATTTTGTCTTTTTTTCCTATGCCTGAAATGCTCATTTGCCATCTCTTCCTCTCAATATAATTCTGCTCCTTCTAAAAGATCCATCTCAATGTTGCCTTGTTTTTGAAAAAGTCTTAAAAGTAAGTGCCATGTATCTCTAGGATTCAAGCAATGAGGACACTGATGTCTGCATTATAATATCCAGGGGATGTTTAAGACAAGTGTCAAATATTTCTTTGAATAAGCATCTGATAGAGGATTTTGTCATGTATTTGTGAAAGTGGTTTAGTTGTGATTACCTCAGTGAAAACAGATTCAAAGGGCAGATATTGTGATCTAGAATAAAGAAGACAGACAGCTTAACAACAATCTACATCTGTCCATGATAGCTAGCATTTTCTTTTTTATTGTCATTTCCAAGCCTTATATCCATAATGAAGGCACTATCTTGTTTGCATCAGTTTGCCCTGGTGCTTCTCCTTTATGCAACTTTATTATCCTCTTGGTAGATTTAACGAATAATAGGATCTTGTCTTCACCTTAGGTTTGAAATCTTGTAACTTTTACATCAGAAATATAATTTAATTGGTTATGGAAGTATATAGTAAGCACTGAGAACAAATAATTACACAAAATGGTCCACAGATAAAAGAGAAGGCAGAAGGAAAACATGATCTCCTGAATTCTGAAGGCAGCTACTGCTCCAACCTCTATTACACAGGAGACTCAGCACACTGTGAGAGCTTACTAAATTTTAGCAATGACAACAAACTCAAGTGCACAGTGCCTATGTTTTATTCATTCTTTGTTTAGTCATTCTTATCATATTTTTATGGCTTAAACATCTTGCTCTTAGATTAAAAATAAATCTTTCTTCTTTGATTGAAAGAGAATTAAGTCTTTATTTTTTTCAGCAATTTGTGCCTATTAGCATATTTGAAATGAAAGAGAACTGTGTGTTGCTTCCTTTGATATTGTATAAGGTAATTAGATTATTTGCTAAGAAATTACTTTTCAGAATTAACTCTCTTTGTGGTTATTTTTCCCTTCGGCAGGACTTAACTGATTTAATGTGCTTCCAGTACCTTTGGCAACTGGGTAAAAATGCCATGGTGGATGAGTCAATGTTTGCATAAGTAGAATTTTAGAAATTTTAAGAACAGATATGTGAATTTCTGGAATTGAAATTCTAGGGAAAACCCTCATTTTAAATTAACATCACTATTTATATTGTGCTGTACTTCTCCTGTTACTTTTCTAAACTAAGAGTAGGATGTCATGTGAATGCGGGCATTACCAGAATAATGTTGATCATGTCTGTAGAAAAGTTGAATTAGAATAGTTACTGTGTCCTCAGCCATCTTGTTCTTCCTTTGCCTTTTCTTGCCCCCACCCCCAGGACACTGAGGCTGTAAGTGTATGCTTTTTAAAACTTCAAATTAATGTAGACATCTAAAAATTTGTTAGAATAAACTGCCATCACTATAGCTTCTATACCAAGCCTTCTTGACCTGACTGGTTTTTGTATTCAAAGTCCTTTCACAACTGTGAAAGAAAAAATAAAGTTTTTAATCCCTTTATGATTCTAAAAATATGTATTATTTTTGTGGGAATGGGGTAGCCATGCTGAACCCAGAGCCAGCACAATCCATGCCTATCAGTGGACGCTGCTTGAGTTGTCCCTGAGCAACTGATGTTGCAGAAGCATCCAGATGTTTATATGAATTAAGTATAATCTGCCTTCAGTAGTAAAAGCATTGAAAAGCTGATGGTATCTGGGTCTCTTCCTCTGAGCTGTTATGACCTAAAATCATGATCTTAGTATTGTCATCTGTGGATTAACAACTTGGCTTCCAGGAGGACATGCCTATAAAAATATAGGTATTTACCTGTGCCTATTATGGTCTTGAACTCTTCAGCATATTGCAAATTATATTATGCATGTTCATAAGAGATCTTGTGGGTTTGGGTGGGAGTAAGAAACAGCGCTTAGTGCTATTTACCTTCTCACTTTGACACTTTTTTTAACTGCCAAGCAAAGGTGTGGGTGACATTTGAAATATGGTTAACTGATTTGGAAGGAATTTTTTTTTTTACATAATTCTCAAGGCTTTTAAAAGTATGAGTGGGCTTTGCATAGCAGGTGGTGAATGACAGCTGTTGGGTAGAATATGAATGAGAATATCAGACACCTCCACATTATAAAAGTTTCAAAAACAAAATATGTTGGGTCTGATCTATACCAATACATATGAACTTATCAATGACTTCATTTTCTTTATTTTTTTTAAACTTCAAGTTATTTTTTTGTCATTTTAATTTAATATAAAACTAAAATTATTTAAATATTTAATAGTTTGAATTTAAAACCCTAAATATAAGTCTTTCCATCAATGATATAATTATAGCATTAAAAATTTTAATTCAATATGGTTTTTAAGACAGAAGAGAGGATTTTGAATCTTCTCACCACAAAGAAAGGATGTTTAAGGTGATGAATATGCTAATTGCTCTAACTTGATCATTATACAGTGTATACCTGCATTGAACATCATACTGTGCTCTATAAACATGTACAATTATTAGGTTTTAATCAAAGTGAAAATGAAGTCACTGCAAAAATTAACTTAATAGAAAAATTTTAAAACACCAAACTTGGTAATTTTTACTTGTCCTTATGAATGAAAGTAACAGGGAACAGGCATTGTACTTGAAAACCTCTAAATCTAAAGTTTGGATCTGACTTCTGAGCTCATTTCAACAACTCTTAAGTAGTTAATACAGAGTTTAATATCTTAAAAAAATTTAACAGAAATTCTTGAAAAATAGATATCTGCTTTTCAGCTCAAAAATTCATTCATTCTCTCATTGAGCATCTTTTCAGTTTTTCTTGTGTCTTAGATACTCTGATGAATGCCAAGATAAAAGAAACCATGTTAAAGTATGCAATGAGTCTTTTACCTTGGAAAAGCAATAGGATGCAATGTAAATAGCTGTGAACACGTGCAGAGGACAATTGCCTCATAATGTTATCAATGCAGTCTTAGAATTTAGAGTACTCTCAAGTGTCAGTTGTTAAAGTGTAGAAAGGGAAAGATTCCTATGATGTAGCTTGAGGAATGGCTAATATTTTAACAAAAGAAAAATTCTCAAAGCATGATATCCTCCAATTTTGGAGCAATGAGAAGTACTGAGTATCTGTAAACAGGGAACAATATTCATTTCAGAATCAAGGAGTTTCAAGAGAGAATAGCATTGACATAGGATGTGGAAAGAATATGAGAGTTCCACCTGTACATAACAAAGATCAAATCCAAAATTTAAAAATATAAACATAAAACTTCTGTCTATAAGTACTTTTAAAGCTTTTGATCATATTGAATATTGAATAAACATTAATTTGATAAATATGTTTTTTATTCCTCAATTAGATGCAGTAGGAATAATTATTTTTATTTTATAGATGAGAAAACTGTTAAAGAGAAGAACAGTGGGATAAATCTGGACCTAACTTTCCTATGTGCATATATGAATATACGACAGTGACTCTTACCTTTATGTATATCCACAAGGCACTAATTTAAGAAACCTAGTTGAGTTTGGTGGCACATGCCTCTAATCCCAGCAGGCTGGGAGCCTGAGGCAGGAGGATCCCAAATTCTAAGCCAGCCTCAGCAATTTCGCAAGACCCTGTTTTAAAATAAAAAAAATAAAATAAAAAGGGCTAAGGATGTGGCTCAGTGGTTGAGTGCCTATGAGATCAATTCCTGATATATAAAAAAAATAATGAACAAGCAACAACAACGACACAAAAACCCTGTAAGTAAATAGCAGAAAGATCAGTAGAGTAGAAGGAAGAGAACAGGGGGAGGATGGAGAAGAGGAGGAGAAGAAAAAAAAAAGACAATCAACCACTTTGGCAAATTTATATAACTAATATAACTTCCAAGTTTTGGAAGTGAGATTTAAAATCAGCTTCATTTGAGTTTCTATGCTGGTAACTACTGTGCATTGTTACATGCTCCAAGAAGATAAGTCAAAATACCTTACTATATACAGGATAGAAGCTATACTTGTCATTAAACAACTGAAGTCCAGAGAAAAGAAACCAATTGAGAGAAATGATGCACCAAAGGCAGTGTCAGAACTGTCACAAGAATGACTTGTCACCCATCTGAGGTTGCCATTCCATCAGTTAGTTACAGCTGAACTCTGGCAAGGGGACAATAAGCTAGACAGGCAATCAGGACAAGCATCATCTCTAAAAAATATTCCACACTGTATCCATTAAAAGAGTTGATGTACATGTAAGAGCTTAAGTCACTCTTCCTGTTTCCTAATGGGTTCTTCTTCTCCAGCCTATTCAATCTACCCTTAATCTATGGTTTAGAATCCATCTAGTGTACATGTAAATACATTTATTGTGACTTGTGACTTTCAAAAGACAATACTAGCAAAAATCGAGATGAACAGAATCCACATTTTGATTTAAAAAAACTAGATACTCTTGCACCAATACATATCTATAAAAACACATATGTATAGTAATATGTAATTATTATACAAATGAGATATTCCCATACACATATATGCAAGTATCTCAATATGTACATCTTAAGACATCACCTCACAATCCAGATGTGCATAATTTTATCTCAGTTACCAGTAATGTTGTACAGCATGTATAGAACTTTACTGACTGGCCCAAACACATTATACGCTCATTAGAAATGTGTATTTTGTTTTAGATAGGCTACTCAATGAATTATATGATCAAGAAAATCTTTTTATTCCTACATAGCCCAAATGGATAGATGAAATATTAACCAGCATAGCACCTCCTGAATCCCCACTTTACCACCTTGAAAACAAAAAAACAAAATAGTATTTCAGCAAATGTTTTTAAGTAAGTATAGTTTTTGTGTTCATTCATACAACCAATATTCAGATTTTTCCAGTATGAGTCAGGCACTATGATAGACTTTTCATAACACAATTAAGAGCCTTAAACAGTGCTTTGCTTACAAATGAACTGCAAGTAAGATGATGACCTCAAAAGATTATATGGCCCAGTGACATGGTAACCATCTTAGTTAAAGTGAACTCTATGATCTCATGACAAAGAAATCACCTAACAACGCAGTTATTAGAACATATTCCTGTAGTTACGAGATGCATAGCTGTATGTTAAGTCATTTAATTGTCATTTATTTTAAAATTGTAAAATTTAAATTCTATTACCAGACTAAGCTACCAGAGTCCATGTAACAGTTTTCTGGGGAAAAGATGTCTGTCCAAAAGGAGGGTGGTGCTTCATTAGGAGAAAGTCTAACTTCTGCATTTGTACTTTTCTTCTCTCTGTTGAACAAGCAGACATAGTGCCTATAGTTGCAGCATATTGTGATCTTGAGGACAAATGACAGATGAGAGGAAAATAAAACAAAAGGATAAAAGGAACCCAGACCACAGATATCAGATTGAGCTACCAGTCCTGCCCAGGCCTGCTTATTATATAAGAAAAAATGAAGCTGGTATTTTCTTAAGCCACTGTTAGTTTTTGACTGATGGATTTGTCACACAGAAAGTGCCAGGCAGGGGTGACTACAGAGCTAGGATGTTTCCTATTTTGCCAAACCATGTTCGTGTTCTTAAGGAACACAAAAATTTTACGGAAAGACAAAGAGAAAGCAGCTAGAGTAATAATGCTAATAGTATTGCTTTAATTATTATTGATATGATTTCATATACATGCTTTCTTAAATTTGTTTTAGTTGTAGATGGACACAATAACTTTATTTATTTATTTTTATGTAGTGCTAAGGATCGAACCTAGAGCCTCACACATGTGAGGCATAGCACTCTACCATTGAGCCACAACTCCAGCCCCAAACATGTTTCTTTTCTGTGTGATTCTTTTCACAAGTTTCTGGGTTTCAGAGTGCCAACTTGGCAGAATTCACTTGCCCTTCTATTGACTTTCAGTCTTTCTTCACTCATCCTTTAACAATGTGTGGCCTAGTAGGTGGGAGAAAATTTAGGTCACAGGATGAAGAAGAAAACTTTCAACATTTTGGAGAGAACAGGCTTTTACATGAAAGATGTTCACTTCCTAAATTTGAATCTGTTTATATTTGTTCTCAGAAGTCAAAGAATTATTTAACATAATTTTAATATATATAAAATAGTTGTTTAGAAGTTCAAATACTTAATGTCATGCATGCTACTTATATAATAGCTTTTAGTATGCATCAATCTACAAATCACAGTGGCAGTAGATGTTTCTAGAAATGTCAAATGCTTTCTGGTTTAGAATCGCTCTGTAACACCAATAGCTGCTTCTAATTGACATTTTACTATTTTGCTTCAAGCTGAAGGCAGATGGCCGTATATATATGTATGATATAAAGACCAAATGTTTTGCCAATGTCCTTTTTGAAATCAAATCATAATAAGGTTGTACTGGACTTCTGAAAAGGTGTGTGTCTGTTCTTTAGTTGTAGTGTTTTCTTTTTCCTCCAACAATTGCAACTCAACTCAAGTATCTTATTTCTTAAAGTATAGCGAAAAGCAATTAGAAATAAGAATGCTAATATAACAATTGTCCCTTTTGAAGGTCTGTAGGAATTGGTGGTAGAGCAATCATAAAGTGATTTAGTTAGACAATATTCTAGTCTGACATCTGTCTCTGGTAACTCTAAATCTGAATATTAAAGCTGGGATCAAATATAAAGTTGTATTTTAATTTATAATACCACTTTATGAGACCATAATCATCTGTGAGCCTAATACCTGTCCGCATTGAGGTCAAAATAATACTTATAAAATATGCCATCTTATTCATTTTTAAGCACTGCTTTTCTAGTATGTTTGAAAAAAGGAAGAATTTGTTTTGATGAAGTAACTAAAATGATTTTAAATAAATAGAACACTATGACAATATATTAAGAGGAAGGAGATTCTATAAGTAAGATCATCAAAATGGCTTTGTTAATACCAATCCTTTTTTACATTTGCAAAGTGAGCCTCCTTCAAGAAGCTTAATATCTTTGTACAGTTTCATAGTAACTCTATGAAAAATGAAACAAATCCCTTCTCTAAAAATGTCAGAGCAAAAAGAATTTTCTCTATGGGAATAAATGACCTAACAATGAATAAATAACCAAAGGAAAAAAATCTATTGCTACTTTCTCTGTCTCAAAGTATATAGTCAGATCAATGGTCTCATTGAACTTTGCACTAGTCTGAAATAATTTGATATATTGGATCAATTGTGGGTATAACATTTTCAAAGAGAGTTGTCAATGACTGGGCATGGTGGCACGCGCCTGCAATCCCAGCTAGTCAGTAAGGCTGAGACAGGAAGATCGCAAGTCTGAGGCCTCACCTGGGAAATTTAGCAATATCCTGTCTTAAGATAAAAGAACTTCCTCCCAGAGAAATTGCTTGTAAATGAAAGACCCTGAAAAAAAAAAGCTGTCTATCATTTCTAATTTATTGGTTCATGTATTCTCAGTCCTTCTTATGTATGTATGTATGATCATGTAATACTTGTTGAATAGTCTTAAATACTTGAATTACTATCAGATAACTATACAAATATCTTAAAAGAGGTACACATAGATTTTTGGAATTTTAAAGAAATTCTTTTTGGTTGTTGCTGTTGTATAATAAGTTACCACAAACTTAGTAGTGGGTTTCGATTCTGGGCAAGGTTCAAATAGGTTCTCTGCTCACAATCTCACCAGGCTTGAATGAAGGTATGGCTGAGGTTATGTAAACCTGAAAGTGGACAACCCCATCACAGTTTGCTACATAAAAACATAATCAAGGGAGAAATTACTCATGATGTGCATAGGTTATACCCACATTCATAGGTAAAGGGTACCAGGGAGGAAGAATCTTGAGACACTTGGAGGACATTTTAGAATTCTGTATAGCACAAGAAAGAGGAACACACACAGTAAGGAGGAATTGAACAACTCATTTGAATATTGCTACTGTTTCTTTCTTTTATCTCCTATTAGGAAGAGGGATGAGGAAAAGGATTCAAAATTCCTTTTGACCTGAATGTAGTTCAGCTATCTGGAAATAGACCTTTTTTTTTCAAAGAATAGTATAACATGTATTGAGTGAATATTGCATGTTATCCTTAATTTATTTTTAGGTCTTGCAATTCTACAGAAATTGTAAGACAGGTAATATTTTTATAGACTGTCATTAAACACATTACCTCTCTTACAACGTAGATCCTCTTTATAATTGAAAAAAGTGAGGCACAAAAATATTAAGTTGCTTATCAAGGTCAAAATGCTGGTGAGTGTTGACAGTAGGATCATAGACTCAACATATTACATACTCAATAAATGTTATTAATTTGATTATTGCTTAGGATTATTAGAACAGGTAATTTTACAGGAAACCCTAGAGGACATGAATACATACATACACTCAGCTAGGACTGTTGCTTGTTTTAGGTTAGAACTGAACTAGATTTGTATCTATCTTGAGGGAACATAAAATTAAATTGAGAAAGAACTAATTCAAAGTACCTTCTGTTTAGCAATGCAGTCTCATGCTGCCCAACTTCTCAGTGTACTGAGTAGGGAAACAGAGAAGAAAAAATAGACAAAATATTATAATGATCATGAAAACCAAATCAGAATAGCCAATCACCATTCCTGGAATCTCCATTATATTTCAAAAAGCTAGCAGATGAAAAGCATTCAACTTGGGTTTCATGTAGTGGCATAACTAGACTTTGACCAAATAGAAATGGCACCAAAATCATACAAGTAGATTCTCTGTCTCAAAACCTGACTTTGACTTTTCAACAGGAATGTGGATCATGTCGTCTCCATACTTTAAGGACCCATTGTGAGGTAGATAGAGTTACTTTTTTTCTTATTCCCATCACCCTGTTCTCTACCTCCAAGAATTGATTGTCATCTAAATACTCTTTTATCACCTGGGCAGAAATGACAAAGTCTCATGAAGAGCTAGGAATCAGACTCTAAGTCGGGGTTACTGTAGAGAGTGGAGGTGGGTATGCAAAGACCTGCAGCAGGCAAAGATGTTGCAGAAAGTTTAACATGTAAGATGCAAATGCTGTCAGAAGAGATGTGGGAGTGGAGCAGAGCAGGGATGTTGATGTGATTTTTTTACCTGTGATAAAAATTCAGACAAGTGGAAAAACAGGATCACATCCCGGAATTCGTATCCTGTAGAACCCATCATTAAATTTTAAGAAATTTCAAGAAGATTTGAGAAAATATGATTTCTTTATCAAGAAAAAAGAAAATTCTTGGTTATTTTGATTTGAAAGGGACAGGATGGATATCAGTTGAGCAATCCCTACAAAGACTCTACTTCTGTGACACTTTGATTAAAATAAGTTGGTTTTAAGTTAAAGAAGCATTACATCAATGGATGCAATCTAGAATATTCTGAATAAGAAGGCAAGTTCAATATGGTTCAAATAGGTAAGTTTGACATTGGTATAGAGTCAACAAAAAATCTGTTGGCTAACAGAGTTAAAAAAAAACACTAGTATAATTTTGGTGAGATACAGAGATAATCAGCCTATATACATATATTTGACTTGATTAGTAAAACTGTATACAGGACTGTTAGTGGTGGATAAACTTGGCACTGCTAAAGATATTCTAAAACCAATGACTATATTAACAAGGCAGTACAAAATATTGCTAATTATTAGAGTTAATTAATATCCTACAGAAATCCCTCTTTATGTCTCTTAGGAGAGTATATTAGTTGATATCCTCAAAGAAAAAGTTCGTTGTAATTGTTGAGACATTTCCTATAATAATCTTAGCATTGAGGTTGAACATAAAAGCTTAAAGTATGAATATTTTATATTACATTATTTTAATATTCCATGTGCATACCTTATGCAAATTAACTTTCTTATAGCCTCATACTGACCTTTACTTTATTGAAGGAAATTAAATTGTACATTGAATCTGCTTAGGCTCTTTCAGAATGTATTTTCCCCTCTATAATGGAGAAGCTTAAAAGAAGGCTTTAGTATCCTAAGTTATCAATTTTACTATATAATGAAATAAAAATATAGATAATTGGTAAAATATTAAAATACTAAATATTTTGTTTACTAAGGATGAAAATGAAATGCCAGTGTTTAAAATATTACAATATGGCAGAAATTTAAATGTCTACTACAATTAAATCTTAATATCTTAAGGATATAAGGGTTATTTCCTGGTATATTTGACATTTTTCTCAGGCTGCTTAAAATTGGTGAAACAAATATTATGACACAGATAGTTTGATTCAGTAAATATCTTAAAATCCTAAATTTTTACTTCTGATAATATATTCATATATTCAGAAATAAAAAATACCTTGCATATCTAGAAATGAAATAAATGTATTTTTCTGCATATAGTTACAAAAAAATAAACTATTTTCCATTTTATCTGAGGATGATTTTATTTTTCATGTCTTTGATGATTTCTGAGGGAATTAAGACTGCAGGTTGTATATTTTCTGATCATAATTTTGATAAAATTCAAAAATATGGCTTTATGATGATTGGTAGCACCAGTCTCATATACTGAAGAATAAGAAAAATAACTTTGGTTTCCCATGCCTCCTTTATTTTAAATTCACATTGCATCTTATGTTCAAAACTCTGAAATCATATTTCATGGACTGTACTTCTTTTATCTAAACATCCTGATTCAATTTTCATATTAAAATGTCTTTGAATGTAGCATCATGTATGCAACCAAAAATAGAAGTTTGATGTTTAATTTTACACCCAGAAATAATTTTGTTTGTAAGATAGGTTCAAAAGGAAACTCATCTATGAAAACTCATCTATCAAAAGAGAGTTTATAGATTAATGTCAATAAACTATACTTAGTTTAGGAAGATGAAGACAAACAAACCAAATCTGAAATAAATAAGCCAAGTCCATGGGATCACATAGATATGAACATAGACTTCTTCATTGATTCCAAGATAAAAAATACCCAAATGATTCTTTCAGAAATTTTAGTTTTAAGATAAATAAAAGAGCCAGGCACAGTGGTGCACACCTATAATCCCTGCAGCTCAAGGGCTGAGGCAGGAGGTTCCTGAGTTTAAAACCAGCCTCAGCAAAAGTGAGGTGTTAAGCAACTCAATGAGACCCTGTCTCTAAATAAAATACAAAATAGGGCTGAGGATGTGGCTCAGTGTTTGAGTGCCCCCGAGTTTAATCACCTATACTAAAAGAAAAAAAAGGTAAAAGAAAGAATAATAACACATGAAGTACTAAGCTTGTTGAATCAAGGGACTGTAAAACAAAAAGACCCATACAACATATTAAGATAATGCAGAAATTTATTTTCATTCAGAGAACTTTTTATTGGAATAAATTTTCTACTTCTCCAGAATCCTCTAGTATTTTTTTGACACAGTCTAAATTTCCTTTTGTATGAATCACTATTATGATTTTTTTGGTAATCCTTTATTTTATGTAGTATAATTAGAATTTTAATAAGGAGGACTTTCAATAATAGCTTGGGAATGTATGATCATGATTTTCTCTCTTATCTGAACATTTTTGTTGTTGATATCATCTGGTCAAAATCACCTAAACCATCACTTATCATTTGAAGAGATTTCACCAAACAATCCATTTTGCATCTTGCCAAAGACTCAGCCATATAACATGGAAGAAAAAAGTTAACTTCTTTGATTAAACATAATTAACATTTTCATTAGTGTTAGTCATTCCAGTGTTTATCTTATGGATGAATTAGAATATTACAAATGAGAAAATATTAGGTACTTTTTAATATGTGGATATATGTACCATATATGAAACATTAACAAGAAGCAATGAGACATTTTATAACAGAAAAGAATAAGCAGTTTAAGTTTTATAAAAACGATTTAACAAAATATATACAAATTAAGGTAGCTTATATTTAAAAATGAATTTAAGAGAATCATTTATTTTAATATATTGAACATATCTTTGGCATATAAACCAAAGAAAGATCACCTTAAAATTTTTAAATTGAATATTTATTAAATTAAATATATGATTTTAATATAAACCAGTGGAGTATCTTAATCTTCCCAAAATCTGGAAGTCTAGAATTATGTTCACAGAATCAGGACTTCCAGATTTTTGGAAGAATTTAGATAATTAATTTTAGTCACATACCTATGTAATTAACTTCCTATTTTTCAGAAAATAAAATTTTCTGATTTCTCATTGTTCTACAAAGATTGCCATTCAATTAAATAATGGTGTATTATTTTCTAAATAAAACTATGCATATATATGTTGGCATGTATAAACATGGTTTTGGGTTTGATCCTCAACACCACATAAAAATAAATAAATAAATCAAAGATATGTGTCCATGTACAAGTAAAACAAAAAATAAAAATAAAAATGTTTATTTCTGGTGTGTTTGATTTCATGGAAAGTATAAATTTTGTCTTATTGTGTCACCCCAAACATTTACCTAATGAATTTTTTATGAGAATAGTGATACTATGTGATGGGGAAAAAATGCACTCTACCCACTAGATAGAATAATTATAACAATTATAAGTTATTATCTTTAAAAGTCAAATTATTTGTGTTTGGTGGGTTTGTGTATGTGCTTGGGTGTATAGTACCCTGAAAATTTCTTGAATTTAAAAAATTTTTGCAAAATAGCCATCTGGAGAAAAGAAGAAATGGACAAAAAGCAGAATAGAAGAAACTAAACTGAAGTAATTACTAAAAATAAATTCATTTCATGGGACTAAACTGAAAGACCACCATTTCCTTCATGATCATGTGGCTTATTGGAGAATGTGTTTATTACTGTATATATCACAGTATACAGATATTCAAATAATACAAATGAATACAATTTAATGGGTTGGATAGTGATTTGCCAATTAATTTATTCCATAGTTTCAATTATCATATATTTGATTTTATAGTTGATGTTCATTTGTCACCATCTCTTTAATGTTCTGTTTTTCAATATTACATTAAAAAATTTACTTCCAAAGCCTCCATGTTAATTCATTTTCTCTAAATAAAACCTAAATACATTTCTGGGAGTTCCTACTTTAAGGGAGCTTTCAATGAGGGTGATGCCTATTTATTTATTCTATGAAATCAGTGCAAATTTCCAAGGATTGACCTTTTGAATCAGGTTTCAGCGGAAACACAATGAATCCATACTTGACCCCATCATGTAGACTACACTGAGACATACTCTGATAATGGGACAGCAGACACTGGTGCTTGACTAATTGTGTCAAAACTGCCTTGCAATTCTTTAGACCCAGGTAAGGCAAGATGCACCTGGATGTTTAGCTTGTGATACTGAAATTATTGTTTCGTGAATTTACTCATATAGGTATTCCATTGGGTATAGTATCCTCAATGATAAATTACACTGTTTTGTTCATCTTTGAGTTTCTGATATACTGTTGAATAAAACAGAGGTGAAGCATGACAAATGCTTTTGAACTATGGGGAATCTGTATGATTCAATAAGAATAAATGAGGTATAAGGTATGCTAAGCTACAGGTGGCTAAGCAAGTGTGTTCCTGATTTCATTTATATCGCTTTGATCTCATTTGAGTTCATGTATAAATATTACAGTGTCTTCACATGCAACAACAGTTTGGTGTTGAGAAAATAATTGTTGGATTTCACAGGTTGATGACAAATTTTCCATCTACTTCCTTGCTCTAGTTAAATATAAAGAGTCTAAAAGCAGAATTGTGACATTTTTTGATAGGTCAGAATTTAACAGTGATTCAGTCTTTATTTTCCCCCACAATTATTGCTTATTTGTTACATTTAAGAAATCAGAGATGAAGCTATAAGTGGACTATCAAAAAATTAGTAGGTTTTTATTGTAAGTTTCTGATATTTAAAATATTTCCTTTTAAAAGTTTCATTTCTGCTGCAGAAAATTTAATTAGTAAGTAAAACACCATATAAGCATGTGTGTTTACTGTGAAATGATTTTATCCTTTAAAATCAGAGCTTGTAAAGAGTTTTATATTTTTCACATGCAATATTTTACTACTAATGCTGCTTTTAATAAACATTTTAAGTTTTTTTCTAAAAAATTATGAGTTTTATAAGGCACAACCAATAAAATGAAATGAACCAAACCAAATCAAACCAAACAAAAAACAAAATTTAGGTAAAATGCATTGATTAATACATGTGCATATGCAAGGAAAGGTGAGTGATGGTCCACGTGATCAGTCATAGGTGGATTTGCTCTCTGAGGTAAAGATGAAGGATGATTGGTTCAAAGCATGGCTTTCATATAGCTGTGTATTCTGGAGTTCAAACTATCAAAAACTCTAGTCTTTCTGGAAAAAGAAAAGTTTCTTTCTCTTTTCTTTTTTCTCTATAACTCCTGTTAGATTCACTTCTGAGCATCCAGTGATGATCAGTACCAAATAAAATTTGTTCATTAAATATTTGTCCATTCATTAAATACGTTGCAGAAAATTTATTTTAACATATTACCTTTTATTTTTATGGTTCAGTTAACATAGTTGAATACATATATTGTGGAATAAATTTGTGTGGTTATATATTTTTCTTAAGATAGATAATAATTACAAAGTCAGGACACTAAATATAAGACCAGTTAATATGGCACAATGAAAATAAAATTGATGTGTTTAAACTTAGTTAGCAGCATAGCTAAGTGTGAGCATTTTGGAGATATAGATCTTCAATATGATTTGTTCTTTTTTCTCCTAAGGAAGGACTGCTTTGTAAAAATTAAATAGTTCAGATTTTTCTTTGTGAATTTAGAAAAATATTTAAACTTTTAAAATGTTTTTGTAGTTTTTCATTTAGTTAAAATATCATGATTTACTTTTCTATGTACTGCAAAATTATAAAAGTTTTTATAAAAGTAATAGTTATCCTCATACTTTGTTCAAGGAAATCTTATTATTCTCAAAGAACATTTGTTTGATGTGTAACCAAGGCAAAAATTATAATTAAAATGTGATACTTAAATACAGGAAATGATTTCCATAATCTCATCCACACACTGAAGTCAATTAATCTATATTTGGCACTTTACAAATATTTCAAAATTTAATCATCATAAGAACATTGTAAAAGTTTTATTCTAATATTAAAAATAAATTTTGAAGTGTAGAATATTTAAGTTACTTTCCAAACATATATTTGATAAGTAAGCAGAGCTAGAATTAAATTTAGTGAGTCTCTTGTGTATGTCTTTTGCCTCATGTTAAAGCCTTTACTCTGGCCGTGCAATGCACTACCACCCTCATAATGCTTCATTTTGTAGTTTTGTAGTATTTAATGTGAAAGTCACTTATTGAGCTTCTATTATGTACAACACTTGGTAATCTGGTAGGCAAAACTTGAAATCCACAAGCAAGGTAGTAGAATGATCTAATTCAATCCACCTCTGTCTTCTAATGTCTTTAAAGACACTGTGTTATATTGATTTGACTGCAAAAAGAAAAAAAGAAAAAGAAAAAAATCAAGTTATTTTTCCTTTTATGTATTTGTAAGTTTTCTATAAAAGTGTTCCTTATTCTTAGAGTAGCACCCATTTCAATTTTTATTCTGCAGTTTTCCTTCATCGGTCATAGTTTTTGACTCTTTTTTCTGCTTGTGCACCAATCGGAAGGTTCTTTGGAGAATATTCATTACAATACTTAAAATCAGTGAATGTGGGGACCATACAGAGCACAAGAAATAAGAAAATTTGAGTTCTTCTATAAAAGATTGTAGAGAGCAAGGGTCTGTGCAGTTATATGAATTTCTGAGGATCAGATATCCAGTTAAGAAGTTTAGCCTTGAGCTTCTAGAGTCTCAGTTTACACATCTTCACTGTTCTTTCAGCCAGAGCTCAGTGCTATCTGTCTGTTTTTACTTGGCTTTTTTTTTACTAGTTCCATTATTGACTCTTTTTTTTTTCTGTATTTGTTCATGTTATTCCCTTCAGAGATCAAAGCTCTTTGAAGTCAGGCATTAACTGTATCAAGAAATCTTGGTACATTTTTAAAGCATCTCATTGAATATTTCATAATTCAATCAAGAAATTGGACAATTTTGAAATAGATTACAAATGGAAAAGCTAATAACAAATGTTCATGATTCCAGGACAAAGCTATTAAAATCAGCCCATGATTTTCATGATAAAATCAGAAAGCTTGTATGAAATCTTAATTCAGCACATGAAACAATCAAATTTCATGAAAAGAGACTGCCACAAAAATGAAAATACAAATCAGCCAAAGAAAATTTTAAATTATTTTCCTAGATGATGCTTGCAATGTATGATTTTTGTTTTTATATTGACAACAATATAAAGAATTGAGTTAACATTAGAGTTAACATTAGTGACACAATATCTCAATATTTTCCATATTAATATCATCTTAAAAAAAAAAGATGTGGTTATTTCTTATTTGATAACAGGAAAGATAATCAACAATTAGCTAGAACTTTTACTGGCTAAATAAAAAATAAACTGTATGAAGAAATTGAAAATGTTTATTATTTTGGATAGCCAAAAGTTTTTATATTTTACACTTCAATTAAAATGATAACATTTGCCAAAGCCAAATGTATATCTTTAAATACAGACATTTATGGACCATGTAATACACATTTAAAATTAAATATTTCTGTAATATATGTATACTTATTAGATAATATTATTTGAATAATATAGTGTTAAATGAAAATTATAATAAGAATGTTATTAAAGGGAGAACATGCTTTGAAGATGAGAGAGGGTGACAGATGCCTGAGTCTTAAACTCATTGCTTCTTCGCCTCTTCTAATTTCTTATTTCAACCCAATTCCAAAAGTCTGAACCTGAAATCTATTTACTCCTGAGAAAATTGTCCTCTGCTCATCATTCAAACCATTGATTGCCTCCTGTTTCAATAGTAAGTTCATTTATCAGGCAAGGATATAGTCTTCTCAGTCCTAATCTGGACATATGCATCATATGATTAATTTTTAATTTCTTTATCCATTTTTTCTCCATAATCTGAATATCTTTCTGTGACCAGAAAAAAAAAAATACACCGTCTAACTGGGAGAGTCTAGGCCCACTTAGGAATTAACCCAACTCTGGATCTCATTCTCACTTACCAACCTAGCTTATATTTAACCTAGAAGTTCTCTACATATCAACATGTCTTCGCAGAAGTCCCTATTGTGGGCTTAATACTAGAAGTAATCTATGGTTTTTCTTGAGCTTCCCGTCCTCTCACAATACAAGAACTAGATTACTTCACTCTATTACTAAGAGAAATAGAATATTCATTATTATGGAAAAATGCTCTCCAAATATATGGATATGTAAGTACTATATTGTAAGCATCTTGAAAAAAAAATCTAAACTAGATATTTGGTGAAACTCTTAATAATTTTGCTAAACCTTAGCCTTTACTTAACTTCACAGTCTTGTAAAATATTGCTCCTATGTCTTTGTTCCCTTTTAACTAAAAAGAAAAATTTTCTGGTTATGAATGGAGTGATATAAAATGGAAAGTTTTACAGAATATATTGAAAGATACATCATACATTTTTAAATATAAAAGCTTTGATTTATATTTTTAAAATTCTTTCATGTGGTACATTTTAAAAGATATAATAATTTCTTAATGTAAACATATTATATCTTAGAAGCTAAGATACAAGTTTACCATCAAAATGAGATCAATCAATTTTCCTTATAGCCAAATGGCAACATCTGATTTCACATCCTGGAATTCATTATAGGTAAATGAGCGTGATCGTCTCCTAAGATTTGTTGGTCTCCGAGGTCTTCCTTCTATCAATTCTAAATAGATGTCAGATTTCAGAAAACGTGTGTAGCTGTCTTGTTCCATGAGTTGATATACTCTGCTTTGTGCAGCATCAAAACTGTGGAGGGTAGGTTGGGTGATGCTCTTAGTAATGACTTCTTTGGTGTGAAAATCAAGGTTAACCTGGACAAGCAGGGAAAAAAGTGCAATTACAGTCACTTTACTTAAGCAAACACCTAGATTGATGCAAAGTTAGAGCAGGCCTAGCAAGATTGGACGCATGCGTGGTTTTTCTCAGGGGGCATAGGGTGATTTATTCTGGCCTGGAATTCCATTTGGCTCTTCTGTCTATGCTCCTCACCCTTCTCACTTTCTAATTTAGAAAAATGCAATATTGCAATGGATGTAGCATACACAGTGTTGGTTGAACTCGCTTTTTAAAGTGGGGAACTAAACTACATAGACAACATTGAGTGATGGAAAACAGGGAGGTTGGGGAATATCTAGGATTTTAATGAGACTTCTGTTGATCCCATTGCTTATTTTGTTACGTTATAACATTTCCTACAAACAAACATATGCTGAAGTATAGACGTTTCTTAAAGACAAAAATCCTTTAAGACCTTTTATTATAGTACCATTTATATACCTGGTCTGGTGGTGGTGAGTTTTCAAGTAGGAAACCAGTGTTTTTTCCTCCTGTGTAACAAGATACCATTAGCTACCCTCCTCACTGCTTTGAGATATGTATAAATTTGGCCTCAGGGAAGACAGAATAATATATTGAAACACAAAAAAGATTGAAAAATACTAAAACAAGGAAAATAACCATCATTTCTAATGGTGTAACATCCACATAGAAAATGCTACTCCATGGGTAATGTTATGATTTGGATCTTATATGGTTCCCAAAAGCCCATATAATAAAGGCTTGGTTGACAGCGTATGGTGTCATTGGGAAGTGCTGGAACCTCTAAAATATGAGGCCTAGTTGGAGAAAGTTAGATTAGTGGGTGTGCCCTTGAAATAGATATAGGAACCCTGGCCCCTTTTCTTTCTCTTTTTGCTTCCTGGCTGCCATAGTTGAGCAGTGTCCTCTGCCATGCATCTCCACCATGATGTTTTGCCTTGCCACAGACGAAACAGGGCCAAGCAACCACAGGCAGAAACCTCTGAAGTGATAATTCAAAATAGATTTTTTTTTTCCTTTCAGTTGATTTCTCTTAGCTGTTTGTCACAGCAACTTTTAGAAAGTTGATTAATTAAGACAGTATTAATTTACAAACAAAACTTTTAACAGCAACAGACCACCAATTCCACCATCTAAATAAAGAATCACCATTTATTGAATACAATAGAAATTGTAGAGAAATTTATAAATATAAACTCTAATTAATATGATAATATTTGCTAATCTCATAGCCATTTTAGCAATTGTATCACAGTTACCTATTGAGTTTGCAGTCAAAGAAAACCATGTTTTGTTTTCCATTTGATCCATTGCCAAATGTGTTTTACATCATCTATTGGGATATTTTCTTTTAGCTTATTTTGAAACAGAGTTATAATTCTTTGGGGCAAACAAAACTTTATATAGACAGATAACATTAAAATGGTACATGTTGTCTAATTTTTTGAGTTCTTTGTATACTCTGGATATTAGGGCTCTATCTGAAGTGTGAGGAGTAAAGATTTGTTCCCAGGATGTAGGCTCTCTATTTACCTCTCTTATTGTATCTTTTGCTGAGAAAAAACTTTTTAGTTTGAGTAAGTCCCATTTGTTGATTCTAGTTATTAACTTTTGTGCTATGGGTGTCCTATTGAGGAATTTGGAGCCCGACCCCACAGTATGTAGATCGTAGCCAACTTTTTCTTCTATCAGACGGCGTGTCTCTGATTTGATATCAAGCTCCTTGATCCATTTTGAATTAACTTTTGTGCATGGCGAGAGAAAGGGATTCAGTTTCATTTTGTTGCATATGGATTTCCAGTTTTCCCAGCACCATTTGTTGAAGATGCTATCCTTCCTCCATTGCATGCTTTTAGCCCCTTTATCAAATATAAGGTAGTTGTAGTTTTGTGGATTGGTTTCTGTGTCCTCTATTCTGTACCATTGGTCCACCCGCCTGTTTTGGTACCAGTACCATGCTGTTTTTGTTACTATTGCTCTGTAGTATAGTTTGAAGTCTGGTATCGCTATACCGCCTGATTCACACTTCCTGCTTAGCATTGTTTTTGCTATTCTGGGTCTTTTATTTTTCCATATGAATTTCATGATTGCTTTCTCTATTTCTACAAGAAATGCCAGAGTATACAAAGAACTCAAAAAATTAGACAATAAGACAACAAACAACCCAATCAACAAATGGGCCAAGGACCTGAACAGACACTTCTCAGAGGAGGACATACAATCAATCAACAAGTACATGAAAAAATGCTCACCATCTCTAGCAGTCAGAGAAATGCAAATCAAAACCACCCGAAGATACCATCTCACTCCAGTTAGATTGGCAGCCATTATGAAGTCAAACAACAACGAGTGCTGGCGAGGATGTGGGGAAAAGGGTACACTTGTACATTGCTGTTGGGACTGCAAATTGGTGCAGCCAATTTGGAAAGCAGTATGGAGATTTCTTGGAAAGCTGGGAATGGAGCCACCATTTGACCCAGCTATTCCCCTTCTCGGTCTATTCCCTAAAGACCTAAAAAGAGCATGCTACAGGGACACTGCTACATCGATGTTCATAGCAGCACAATTCACAATAGCTAGACTGTGGAACCAACCTAGATGCCCTTCAATGGATGAATGGATAAAAAAAATGTGGCATTTATACACAATGGAGTATTACTCTGCATTAAAAAATGACAAAATCATAGAATTTACAGGGAAATGGATGGCATTAGAGCAGATTATGCTAAGTGAAGCTAGCCAATCCCTAAAAAACAAATGCCAAATGTCTTCTTTGATATAAGGAGAGTAACTAAGAACAGAGTAGGGTCGAAGAGCATGAGAAGAAGATTAACATTAAGCAGGGATGAGAGGTGGGAGGGAAAGGGAGAGAGAAGGGAAAATGCATGGAAATGGAAGGAGACCCTCAGAGTTATACAAAAGTACATACAAGAGGAAGTGAGGGGAAGGGGAAAAATAATACAAGGGGGACAAACGAATGTCAGTAGAGGGGGCAGAGAGAGAAGAGGGGAGGGGAGGGGGGATAGTAGAGGATAGGAAAGGCAGCAGAATACAACAGACACTAGTATGGCAATATGTAAATCAATGGATGTGCAACTGATGTGATTCTGCAATCTGTATATGGGGTAAAAATGGGAGCTCATAACCCACTTGAATCAAATTGTGAAATATGATATATCAAGAACTATGTAATGTTTTGAACAGCCAACAATAAAAAATTTAAAAAAAAAATGGTACATGTTATAAACACTTCTCTGATTTTCTTGTTTTGTCACTGTTAGAAATCTTTAGTTTCTATGAGGGGCTGCTTGTGTTAAAGTGATTAACCTGAATGCGTGAAGAAATCACCAAGTTGCAGTTAATTGTATTCATTCTTAGTCTACATGAAAATAACTGAGGAGGGACTTCACTTTACCCTCTATTCCATGATAATATCTTAACAATGTGTTCTATTTACATACAGGAATCTTTATAGACTATTTATATTAATAACTACTTTTGCTTCAACAAAAATTTTGAACTTTCCAATAAAATGTATGGGGAAACCAATTTGATTAAGGCAGATTCTCTCAAAAAATTTTCAAGCAGCTGTAAAGTTTTCCAGTCATTTTTACTATACTGTACCTCTTGGGGAGCATCACTCTGTATAAATTTCTCATATATTGCTTTTGCTTTAAGTGTAATTTGTTGAGGTTCCTTGTTTTTCTTGAAATCTTCACAGGCTATCCAAAATTCGATATTTTCTTCACTGAATTCAGTCTTAAGAAATCTGGTGAAAGCGTCCAGTCCATCTACCAAAAATACATATAAATATATATATTATGACTACAAAATGTCAATGTGGGGAATATGTGCTACTTGACATTAAAACAGAAGTACAAACACTAATAGAAATACTACACCTTCCCTGTAATGCCACACAGCAGCACACATCTGGTGCAATTTACAAGGGATCTTCTATAATTTAACTGCAAAAGTGAAAGCTTCAATTCCTGTTGAAATAAGGCTAGTATCATACTTAGATCTAAGTCCTTAGACCTAAGAGTTAGGGGGACCTCTACTGTGCAGTCAATTTATGTCTGTTTTTATTTGTGCCTCTCCCAGAGTGTGAGACCAAGAAGCCTTTCACTTGGAGCCCATCTTACATGGCTCTAGACTGTGTTTCTAGTACTCAGGACCTTAGAATTCTCTGTACAGTTTGCTAGGTTTCCAGGATTTGCATGACCCCCTATTCCCAAGACCATCCACAAAAACACACTGACTCATTGTTGAGTCAAAATTGCAGGTGGAAGCATCTACTCAAAAGTGCAGGGAGGCCTCTTTACAGTGGGGAACTAAATTACCCTGGATGGAAACAGAGTTCACCATGCTTAATCTTTACAACTGTGAAAGGGCTCAAGACTTTAAATTCAAATATAACCCTTCAAATGATTTACAAAGTATCTTTGTCTAAGTAAAAGGATAAAATGTATATTTAAGCAGTTTTTGGCTCAATCTCTAACTCTTAAGCATTTAGACCTAGTATGAGGCTTTGTTTGTTTGTTTTTTTTTCTTTTTACCTGAGTCCCATAAATGTTAAGGGGAGGTTTCAAGTCTTGTGGAAGACTGCTATGAACTCAAGTTCATATTTAGAAATTAACCATGTGGCCCTGAGTGAATTACTTTTTCTTGTACTTTAGTTTATCAATATTTACAATTAAGAAAACAATAATAATATCTTCCTGATAGGGCTGTTGAGAGGGTTAATTGTGGTAAAATATGCCAAGGCCTTAGTATACAGACTGGTACATAGTAAGGACTTGATAAGGATTTCAATGGTGGTGGTGAGGATGGTGATAACATTCTTGGTGATCAATTATTTAAAGCTCAGTCAGATAAAATTATGTTACATAGATTTAAAATAAAAAAGTGGCAGACTTTGGATTCAGCCATAAGAGAGTTTGACTTCAAACCAGTGTTCGTTTAACTATTTTTAAAATTCGATTTTTTTTGACCTATAGGCATTTTAAAAAGTTTTTTTTTTTTTCATTTTAAGAAAGTAATAGATTTACATGTACTTATAGGGAATAATAGAGAATCATGTACCTTTTGTCCAGCTTCCACCATTAAGAACTTGCAAAAATATAATAAAAATCACAACTAGGAAAATGACATTAATTGATAAAATCAAGGATATTTCATGTTGCTCTTTTTAAGTCATATTACTGTCTCTCCCACCCCCAGCTCCTTTTTAACCCCAGGAAAATCTGTATAGACTATTTATATTAATAATCACTTTTGTTTCAACTAAATCTTGAACTTTCCAATAGAATGTATGGGGAAACCAATTCAATAAAGGCAGATCCTCTCAAAAAATTTTCAAGCAGTTATAAAGGACATCTGTGTTATTTGGAGTTTGTTGTTGCTCCTGCTGCTGTTGTTTTAATATACAAAACTGCTACATAAATTTATGTACAGGTTTTAAAGTGTAAACATAAGTCATCATTTCTCTTGGATAAGTTCCAAGAAAGTGGAGTTGGTTGATTATATGGTGGAAACATTGTAGAAACGTTGAAGGGGGGAAAATATGTGTTTTTGTGGACTTCCAATTAAACTTCCTCAGAGGAAATCATATTTGAGTTGGGTTTAAGTCATTTTTAGCAATCTTCAGACTTATTCTCAGCGGTGTGACTCTCTAATTGTGGCCTATTTCTGTTCCTACTACCACAGGTAAGTTTTTACACAGGAAAAGGTCATGAATTCTACTTGGACTTCTAACTTCTTGTTGTACTGACCCCCTTTTTTAAAAATTAATTTTCTGTTGGTGCATCATAATTATACACAACCCTGGGATTCATTGCTATGTGTTCCTAAATGCATGTAGCACAATTTGATCGATTTCATTCCCCAGTACTTTCCTTTTCCTCCCTCCATCTCTGCCCCTCATCTCCACACTCTACTCCTCTACTTTGACCACTTCTTCTTGAAATACTCCTCTTTACATGATTCTAGAGCTCCATATGTCCAAGTTCACATGGTTCACTTCTCTGTGCAATTATCTGTATATGTTTAATTTTGCTACATATCCCATTGAATGCAGGCATCTCCTTTTCTCTACTCTTCTATCTTCCCGGTCTCTTTGCCATCCTCCTGTCTTTGGTCATTTTTTTTCTCTACTCACTATTATACTTTAAACACGTTGCCGAAACCTGCAGGCTAAATGAGGTATCACAAACAACTTTGGAAAATAGTTTCTGTGAGTTAAATTTTGATATCTTTAAAAGACTTCTCATTACAAGAAATCATCAAGAGAAAAATCTCTTCATCTCAAAATTCCTCTAGCTACTGAAACATCTTTCCTCCTTATAAATATAAAGTCTTCTATTAGTTTTCTATGCTTGGTCTCTTAATCTTCTCGGCCTCATTTACTTCCCAACACACTGAAATGTGGTTCTTCTTCAACACTCTACTTAAATTATTTTTTGCCAAATTTCCTCAATATTATATTCATTAAACATTTTTTTCCAGTCCATATGTTATTTCTTCTCTCTGCAACAGCATCTGTGGTGGAGATTAGTCTGAAATTCTCTTCTATGGCTCCTACACTCCTGAGTTTTGTCTTACACCTCTGTCTGTTATTTGTCTGAATTCTTCTCAGTTTATCCTTCTTCATCGTTTCCTTAAATTCATTTTTCTGGGAAATCACTTTAACACTCAAATATAATCAACATACTGACAGTTCTCAGAACTTACTTCCAATCTCTTTCCTGAACTACAAGTGATATGTACTAATATGTGGTAAGCATCTCCACTAAATTTCACACAAAAATAGTCATGCAATAGCTGAATTCATCATCTTCACTCAGAACTTTTTCTCCATATCTTTCCCATTCAATGACACCATCCACTCAAGAATTTAAACCAGATAGAACCCTGGCACTCATCATCAAGGCTAACAATTTTTTTTTTCTCATCTCAAACCCATTCATCATCAAATTTTGTTAATTTCCCTTTCTTATGTCCTCTATCAGTCTTTTTATTTGTATGATATCTGTAACTACTTCATGCTGACCAGAATTATCTCTCATATTGATTATTATAAGAACCTCCTGATTGATAACTCCCCCGACCCTCCCAGCTTATTATTCAGAGTCTAGTCAATCATCTCTTTCCATTATACAAATTCCATGATGATTCATCACTGGTTAAAATTTTTTAGTAGTGCCCTTCATCTTTTTATACTTTTTTCCCTACACTCAAAGCTCCAGTCACAGAGAAAGACTCAGTTTGATGTGGATGCCATGTTCCTGCATCTCTTGACTTTAGCCCCTGCTATGAACTCTTTGTCACTTCCTACTCCAACTTCATCACTCTATCTTTGTCAATCTAGTCCACACTGTCCTTTCAGGTTTAAATCAGAGTTTATCTTGTTTGGAAAAATTTCTCCAAACCCTCAAGAATAAGTTGGGTGTCCTTTAATTATGACTTCCTAGTATGCTAGATAACACTTAAAATATCATACTGTATTGCCTATTGTTTCCTCTGCTACATTGTGAAATTCATGAGATGAAGACCACAGTTTTATTTTCCACAAAATCTCTAGTCCCCACATGAAGAAATCAATCACTCAAATAATTGTTTCATAAAAGATGTAAAATATAATTGAATTGATAACATATCATTTAAAATACAACTAGTTAAAAAAACAGTTTCAGGATATTTTACATTTTAAATAAAAATGTTTAGAACTATAATATTTATTAAAAAACTTGACAATGAGATCCATTTATTGTAAAAAAGCAAAAATAAATGTGAAACTAAATAATCTTGTTCTATTTTAAGTATGGAAACATATATCTAATTAAACAATATACCAGTTCATTAAAGAAATCAACCCTTATCTTTATCTGATGTTGTTAAACATTTAATTAATATTCTAATTTTATGCTTAACAAGCAAGATTTTTCTTATGATTTGGCTTCTTCTTTGGGTATATATAGAGAAATGGCTATTAGTGACAGCTTTATTTCTGAATCTATATTACTAAGTTGGAATCCAGTTCATGAGTTTTGCCAGTGTAAACTTTCTACTAAGAGTCGGGTCCTTTTAATCATACTATCAAGATGACACCATCAATTTTGGGAGCCTGCAAAGTTTGATGTCAGTCCATGTGGTTTTAGACAGGCTGGCAAAGTTTTGTTGAGGTACACAACTTCCCCCTGGGTATCACTGTGGGTCATTCAAGCATGTCTCTACTGCTATAATATGTTCTTCACTTAGGTCAACTAGCTTATAAATAAGTTTTCATCTTGATCTCTCCACTGAACCACTCATTCATTTATTGAAAACCAAATTATTGCATGCTGTATTTCAGCACTGTTCTAGGTACTAGAGAACAGCAGTTTTAAAGGCTGATAAATGCTTTGATGTTTAATCTATAGAGTGTTATCTTAAATAGAAGAAAATATTACTATTAAACTATATAGGAGGGCCATTACAGGGTAACAAAAACAAGGCTTTCCCCTTGATGATAAATAGCTATAAAACTAGGCCAAAATAAATAGTAAGATGTTAATGCAACCCCCATCTACATCAATGATGACATTACATTTAAGTGGACTCATGTCAATTACAAGTCAGAGATTAAAAGACTAAGTTGAAAACTAAAACCAGACTATATATTGGCTACAAGAAACATTAAATATAAATCAGGAAGATGAAGAAAAGGGATTAAAATAATACACAATTCAGAGATTAAGCATAAGAATACAAAATCTGAATAAAAAATCTTATATGGTCTTAGAAGGTAACTGTTAAATAGATACTATTCCCATTTCATAATTATAAAATGGTCAATCACTACTAGCATAGAAAAATGCTAAATAGGAACTCAATTCAGAGCTTCAAAATATATAAAGAAAACTGATAGTTATTAAATAAATAGAAAAAAATTCAATTACAGGTGTAGATTTTAGTTCTGCACCCTAATTCATTGATAGAACACATCTACAGAATATGAATTACAACATATAAAACTTAAAACTATTAATTGACAAATGACAATTATAAAACACTCTAACAAACACATCTTTTCAAGTGCACAGAAGATTATCTAAGATACTCTGTATTCTAGAATGTAAAATGAGTTTAAATATGTTGAATTTCAAAAGTTTGATGTCTTTAAGACTTTTTCCTATTAGGAGGTTTGAATTAAAAATTGACACTAGCAATATAGCAAAAAGAGTCCCTCAATACTTGGTAATCAAACAATATACTTATAAATAATTCACAGATTAAGAAGTCCTGAGGGAAATTAGAAAATATTTACAATTGAATTAGAGTGGAAGTACAACATAAAAGTTTGTCAGATGCAACTTAATCAGTAATTAGAGTGAAATCATGTACGAGTAAAAGAAACTGGGTATCAAAATCAAGATCCAAGTTTCTACTCTAAGAAGCTTGAAAAACAGCAAATGGATCCCACATTGAGCAGAAATAAAAAAAAAAAAACAATATTAAAAACAAGAACTAATGTCTATAGCATAGAAAGAAAATGAACGATGCCCAAAGTGTTTCTTTGGAAACAATAAGAACCTTGGATAGTCCATATTATACTAGGAAGGAATCATGGTTCTTACAGGTATTACAAAGATAGCAAGTGGTATCATGAATGACTTTATGCTAATACATATAATTTATATGACAGAAGAAAATATCTAAAAAATGATAAAACCTACCCAAAATGACACTGAAAACGTGGAAAATCTGATAGTTTTAACTAAATTATTAAGTAGATTTTATAATCAAATATCTTCCCCTGAAAAAAAACTTTGGACCCCGATTAAGTGAATTTTATAAAACTACTGAAAAAATTTCTAATTTTACATATCATATGGAAAACAGAAAGATTGATACTTTCATCTCATTTTATGGGGGCAGCATAACTCTTAGACCTAAACCTGACAAATGCATTATACCTATTTCACCCCAAACAAAAAATTAAGAGAAAAGAAAAAGAAAGAAAATTACATAGCAATATTTCTCCTGATGATAGATGCAAAGTTTCTGAAAAATATTTTAAAAATAAATCCAACAATTTATAAAAGAGGAAACAAACATTCTGGAATTATGGCTGAAAAAATTGTAAAATGAAGTTCTAGCTTTCTGTGCCTGCACTACTCATTGTCACTTCTGTTTTTTACACTTGCTGGTCTCAAGAACCGTTCTTCATGATCTGTGATTATTTAACATAAAAAGGTCCATACAGATTAAGTAAGAAGAAGGAATCTCTGTTGGTAGCAAGATAGCAGTAACTAAGTGGTTTTGCATTTTTAACAGGGGTAAAGATTCTCAGAGCTAAGTGCTGTCTATGTGTATCACTTCATTTAATTTCAACAGGTCCCTGCAATATATCCTATATGCACATAGATAGGGGAGGAGACTGCGCTTCAGTTGCTTTAGATCTCATTTCTAAAACAAAACAACAAAAAATTATAGAAGTATGTCTTACTTAGGAAGAGAGTATTTCTTAAGGAAGACAGAAAAATTGCCCTAAAACCCATCATCTGTAACAACATTACCTTACCCTGTTTAAGGTACTTTGCAGATGTGACTGTGGTTAAAGACCTTGAAATGAGGAGATTATTCAGGGAGATTCAATCTAATCACGAGTTCTTAAAAGAAGAGGAAGTCAGAAGAGTGGGTCAGAGAGATACCACATGAGAAGGAGCTAGCTGGCTATTGCTGACTTTTGAGATACAAGAAGATGGTCACGAACTAAAGCATGTGGTAAAATCTAGAAGGTGGGGTTGGCCCTAAATTCACAGTTGCAAGAGAATGGAGATCTTGGTCTAAAACTGTAAAGAACTTGATTCTGCCAGTGACCCAAACAAGCACAAAACAGATTGTCCCTTAGGCCCTCCAGAGAGGATGGAAACCTGTTGACATCCTGATTTTATTCTGACATTACCCATACTGGACTTCTGTGCTACAGAAAATGTAAGATAATAAATTTTGACTTTATTACTGAGGTTGTGGTGAGTTGTTATAGCAGCAACAGAAAACGAAGGCAATTGTCAAATTATGTTTTAAATATTACTTTTGATTACTCTTATACATAGAATTTGTCCTCCTTGTCATAAAATAATTGGTTTTCTTTTCATTTTTAATGTTATAAGTGATATTTAATTTAATTTAATTTTGTGTGTGTATGGTGCTAAGGTTTGAACCCAGGGCCTAGCACATGCTAGGCAAGTGCTCTACCACTGAGCTATACCCCCACACCCTATAAATGATCTTTTTGAATAATTAAAGTTCTGGGAATTAATGTGCAAGACAACAGCAGTCAGAAAGAGCTATGGTACCTCACACATCCCTAAGCGTTAGAGTATGGGATGACTGCCCACTACTGCAAGAGAGTGGCCTACGGCTACCATACTATCTCTTCCATTGGAGTTTTCACTGGGACAAGGGAGGTTTTGCTATTTCTTTTACTCGGTAAATTGACCCTAATTATCAGATGTTAGTAGTTGGATGTTAGTGAAGAGATTATAAAGGACAGATCAGGCTCAGCAAGAATTTGAGAAGGCATTTTCTGCATCTATAGTGGTTAGATGCAGGTAAGATAATTTCTACTCAAGCACAGCCATTCTATGGTGCTCTTGGCGCTAAGGGGTTGCGGAGAGAGTTGGCAAACCCTGACCACTGAGAAGCAAGAGTGCTCTGCTTATTTCTTGGAGCTCAGTGGGTATATTATTTTCAAGACTTATTTCTCACCCTGAGCAGTGTGCTTTTCTCACAATAAATAGGGAAATAACAACGGACAACAAAGCATTGTGATACATAGCAGATTTTCTCCAAATACTGAAAAAATACATGTTTCACAGTAAAGTAAATGATCTGTCTCTGGTTTTAGCATTTTTAGGCCAAAATAGCTGCCAAAGAGAACAACAGGGAGTGAGATGTGCTGGTTGTTTCTTGGCTTATTAGCACTTAAGTATCTATAGGGATTGTTGTTGTTTGGTGTGTACTCCTTTGATTTTCCTCCCATAATTCCTTTCACCACCTGCATCTCAGTGCCTGAACTTAAAAAAAAAAAAAAAAAAAAAAAATTCTTATCATTACTATTGTCCAAGAATATGCTCCTTTAATTTTTGAATACCAAATTCCAATGTCCTCTCAAGACTTCTGGTGAAATTGGCACATTAGGCTGATGTCTTCAATAGGCTGAATGAGCCTCATTCAGCTATTGATTAACAGCAGCTTGATGATTCCTTCCTTTTCTATTTATGTAACAAAAGAAAAAAGTTTTTATTTTTGTTTTTGTTTTGTTGTGGTTGTTTGATTGTCTAACCTCTGGTTTTACTTTTTCATCTTTGTCTTTTCCATAATGATCCTGGAAGGAAACAAAGGAAACTAAGGCCAAACATGCTTTTCAACCTCTCAGCTGAAATTGAAGTAGAATTTGAAATGTGGGGCACAGTTAGGTCTGTAAAAGCAAAAACAACACTCTGTACACCAACTGACTTGAACCAATTTCAGGTAGTTAGCTCCAGTCTCTGGCTACAACTTAAAAAAAAAAAAAATTCTTCTGAAGAATTTTCCCTTGATGAATATTTAACGGGATGTAAAATAGCTGCTCAGCCCTGTATTTCCTTCCTCTTTTAAATTTCTAAAATGAGTATTCTTTTTCCCCCAAATTGATATCCATGTTTTATTGGATTGTATTCTAAAAAAAATCATATTTTCTCAATTTGTATCTAATAACTAATTTCAGAACTGTTTCTTTTTATTTTCCAGTAGAATTCTGAAATGTCTTAGCTCTTATTACAGGGTCAGTATCCTGGCATGCTTTGCTTGGCAGTTGCTATAAACTAGTTTCCTATAGAGAATTTCTTGACTCAATATTAGGAAACACTTGGAGACAATACCACAAGAGATTATGAGAACATTTTCAGATAACACTAATTAAAAAAACCCACAAAGTATTCATATGGAAATGTGCCCTCTGCTGATATTAAAAAGCATGTCACTAGGGGGTTATAGTGTAACATCTAACTGCAACTAGATCTCTTTCAGGTCGGCTCTAGTTTGGAAAAAGGGAAACTAAATATCTTCTTTGGTTTATGAACAAAGTTGCACTGATCTCAGTATAGGATAAACTTTTAAGATTTCAATTAATTTATCCATATGTCATGTATAAGCATAGATAGAACAGTTTTAAATATTATTTATAAAGTGAGTCAATAAAGAATGGTCATAATATCAGAAGAATACAACCATTATTTTTTCTATTAAAAGATTTAAATTATAATAAAATGGTTTGTAATGATATCTAAAAGGAATTGTCCTTATGCCAAACAACTGAAATTGTGACTTACTTATTAAAAATAACTTCCTTTATGTTTTTATTTATGAATAATTTTACAAAATTATTTATGAATCACTTAACGTGAACCTGAGGACTGTGAATAATGAATAGCATTATATTAATTAAAATTATGATGCCAAGAAACTCATCATTTGCTGAGTTCTTCGTACATTGCTGTGTGACTTTTAATGGCACAATTCTATCAACTTTTCACATCAACCATCTGAAGAAGCACTACTATACTCATTTTTGCAAGTGTTCAGAGACTTAAGTGTTTTAAATATTACAGCTACTGAAAGATAGCAGAGAGGATTGAACTCAAGTTTATCTTGCTAAAAATGGTAAGGCCTTGACCTCTAAAGCACCATACAGACAACAAAGCCTCTACTGTTGAGGAATATGAAAAGAAACGGGCAAGATGAGCACATCTGTATGTACTAAGGACTGAAGACAGGCATTTGCAAGGGTGACTTATTCTATTTGGAACAGAAGAATAAAATCACCTTGCGTGGAATTCAAATAGAAGTCTTCCAGAAAACAACATAAGCATTATTTTAAATATAGTCCTTCACTAGTTCACAAAGCTGGAGTGTTGACTCTATACCAGCTGTTCCTCTCTGGAATATTATGCAAAAGCCCTTTGTTACCATGGTTAGTTTTGCGCTTCATACAGACTTCATACAGTTCAAAAGGAAGTCAAAGTGCTCAAATCAAGAAAAGTGCTGTGCATGCTATGAAAGCTCTTGATGCATTAACCAACATGAATGGATTTTGTTGGCATAATATGAATATAATAGAGAGGAATAAATCCTCATTCAAGAAATGAGTGAATGATGAATGAGAAAGGAGTTCATGTATTTAAAATGTTAAGCAAATTACTTTTTAAAAGAGAATATGCAACCTTGTACACAACTATTCTAGCACATTAGTTACTTCCTGTTTCTCTTACTGCGTTAAGTCAGGTCACAATGGAACCATTTCTGACACAGAGGCAGTAACTTACTAAACAGTCCTTCAGAATGCAGCAGTGGGGAATGCAGCTGCCAAGAGGGCTTGATAGAACCTGGGATTAGAATTCACACTGGAAGAAGCTGGCTCAATGTGTTCTACAAATATGAAATGCTTGTAATTGCATGCTTCTAATTTGAAACTCTGGCATCTGTTGGAATATTTTTATGATGCCAAGAAACCAACTGAAACAAAAAGTCAAGAAACTCTGAAGTTGAAAATCCAAGAGCAGTATAATATCCTAAGTATGAGGTTGTGTTGTTTCTCCTTTAACCTTTGGCTTCATAGCTCCGATCTGCCATAGAATGTGTGGCTTATGTTGTAATGATGTTTTATTTGTATGACCCATTTGCCATTTAGACTGGATTTTATTAATTTTTATTCTTTAGGTAGATGAAGAAACTGTTTGCTGTGGGTCAGTTTGAGTGAGAAATTTAACTTTGTAGAACACTGGAATCCCTTATCTTAAAGAAAATTGTGAACCAAAAATTGGGAAGAGTAACCTGAAAAGACGTAAAGTAGAAACTATGAAGAGAAGTACCCATTTCCTTCCTCAAAAGTGAGGCATGCATTTCCTTACAGGCCTTACTCAAAGCAATAATAAGGTTTTTTTTTTTTTGCAGTATAATCAGTTTTTATTTTTAAATCAAGGGAGTATAAGACTTAAATATTCTATTACTATATTTACATATTATGAATTGTCCTCAGGAATGTACTTAGTGGGTCCACAATTCAAAGTGCCAAAAGTCCAAATAAATAGTCATTAATAAAAACGTTGAACACCATTATTTACAATGACTGGGAAAAAACAGGTGCATAAGGAGTTCTATACTAATGCAAAGATTTCTTACTGACAGAGATTCCTCTTTTAGGAAACAACACCCTCTTTCTACTCCTCAATCACCACCATGGGAGATGGCTAGAAATCTATATCTATATATCAGTTACACTTCTATATTCTAGGCATGCACCTACCAAACCCTGCAAAACTTCTTATAGGGCTTCAAATCAACTAAAATCCAAACTATAACCTGTTGTTTTCACGTATGTCTTCTCCTACAATTCTGTTTGTCATTTACGATAGGAAGCATTATCTTCCTACTAATATGGAGATAAAACCCAGAGATGTGGGGCTTATCTTGTTTCTTTTTCTCTTGTACCTTCATCTTTTCACCCTACAATATATGCATGTTAAAAAAAAGTCAGCAAGTTCATCTATTTTTCTTTCAAAAAGGTCCTTACCTGAGGATAGCTTTTATATTTGTTAGAACTTTGTAGGAAGTTCATAGTAGTCTATCTTTCTATCTATCAAATTTCATTTTCTAACACAGTCTCCTGAAGTTTGACTCCAACTTGATTTTCCAATGTTATTGTTCACTATTCTCTGCTTTAGTATAAGATCTTCTTGCTTTTCCAGAATACATAAAACTCTCTTATTTTTCATACCCTTCTCACTCTTCCTTTTCTACTTAGGAATGACCTTTCCTTCTGCCTGTTGAATTCTTGAATACATTGATTTAATTCCACTTAATGGTTTTCTAAAGCCTACAAGATAAATTGAAACTGCTACAGAATTTTAAAAATCATTTTGCCAATTACTCTTAAAGTTGTATTTTATTCAGCAGTATTATGTGCTTTCAAAGATGTTTTACATAGATCCCTAGAAATATGCTTCTACAAATAAACACACATGTATGTGTACAATATACTTATATAGTATTTTACTTTCATTAATTTCTTTCATATGTTCACAGTGATAATTTTTACTTTTATGAAGTCAATCAATAAGAAAACCAATGAAGACTGATTTTGAAATTAATGATTAGGAATGGCAGATAAAATTTGATCTGACACTAGTTTTTAATACATTAGTACTTCATCATTAAATAAAATTTAGAAAATACTATATATTTATACATATAGTTTTAAATTACAGATTTTTATGATTCATTTTGCATTTTCATACAAATTTACCAATAAGTAAGGATGTGGAAAGAACTTATCCTAATAGCTATGAGGAAATGAATGAGGAGAAGTTACTCATGGACTTCATTGTGTTAAAACTTATTATACAACATATTTCAGTTCATATTTTATTTTGTTTTTTTTTTATTTGTTTGTTTTTTTCTTTTTGTGGTGCTGGAATTGAACCCAGGGGCCAGCACATGCCAGGAAAGTGCTCTATCTCTGAATTATATACCCTGTCTTTTGAGTCCATTTTTTAAAGTAAAAAAAAAAAAATAGTATAGATTTAGACTTATAGAAAATTATAAAGATAATACAGGATTGCCATATACCCTACAATTTCCCCATTATTAACATCTTACATTGAGTTACAATTAATGATGGTGCATGAGTTATAATTAATGAATCAATTTTGATATATTAACATTAGCTGAAGTTCATATTGCATTCAGATTTCCTTGGGTTTTCTGTGTGTGTGTGTGTGTGTGTGTGTGTGTTTAAATTAAGAATAGATAAACTGTGTGAATGACATTTGAAGAGAATAGTAGAATTATCAAAATACCTCTATAGATAATACCTAAATTTCTGTGAAATATAACAAAAATCAGTAATTTTTCTGTTTTGGTCTCATGGGTCCTGTCTGTCACCCTAAGTTACTCTTCCTTTTTCAAATTATGTTTCTCAATAAAGAACTACTTTGTTTTTAATTCCCCAAATAAATTACACTGTTTAATGCCTCCTGCCTGTATTAGCTCTCTGCTTGGATGGTCTCTTTCTCTCTGTCCAGCTAGTGAATCCCCTAAATCCTAGGCTAAGAGGCATCTATTCTGTGGTCCTGTTCCTAAAGCTGCTGATAACCAGTCTATAAGATTTTAATTTCAACTGCTTTTGTGCAACTAAATATTCAAATTTCCATTGTATTTTGTTTGAGGTATAACTTATTTTCCTGTTTGACTAAGTTTAATACAAGTTATCTTTCCTGTAGATATGACATATAGATTTTGAGAAATGTACCCATATTAACTGAAGGGATAGAATATAAAATTTAATAGACCAAAGTATTGAAATGTGTATGTACATGTATATGAATATAGAACCTCTCTCTTTTTTAAAAATATGCATATATATTTCTTTCTATGAAGTCAGTAGAAATGAACTAAATTTAACCATTGCTATCAAGATTTAGGTGATTATTTTAAGACTTATAATTTAATATGACAATTAGCATTCCAGTGAGAAATATTGATTCAGTAAAATAATACTAATAACAATATTTTGTGAATTCCATATAATTATTTAGCACTTTGATTATAACAGATGGTATTAATGTCTAAATTTTTCAGTGCTGTTTTTATTCACATTTTCTCATTTTGGTTTAAGTTGGTGATAGTTACAACTCTTTAATATTTTTATCAGAAGAGAAAAGAGAAAGAGAATGTCAGTGTCAGGTTTAATTTTGTCCATTTGATTTTGACTTCTTATAAAGAATAATTACAGAATTCCAGGTGAGGATTTTTTAATAAGACTAATAACCTTGCTGAATCTTTCTTCACTTTGGATAATTAGAACATGCTAGAGTTGTTATATAAGAAGTTAAAATAATAAATCCAGTTTATATACTACTTTCAATTGAAATTTTAACCCTCTAACTTGTGACTATCTAGGTGAGAATATACTGGAAATAGAACAAGCTTTTGAAATGTGTTGATAATTATTATTTTTCATTATAGCAGGGATCATTGACATTTATGTAGTGTCTAACATTTATTGGTTTCCTATTCATCATCTCATTTAATCCTGACAGAAATCCATTTCTATTGAAACTAAAAACATTATCTCTATTTATAGTTGAGGAAGCTGAAAGAGTGATTAGGGAGCTTAAATAAGATTATATAATCATTCATGTTGCAGAAGAGACCACAAACTCGAATCTCAAAGGAACTCTGAAATAGCATTTTCTTACAAACAAGTTCAGTTTTACTATGTGAGCACTTAATATTTTCCAGGTTACATACTGCATTTGGGGTCCACTGTTACATACTGCATTTGGGGTCCACTGATACAAAAAAAAAAGTGTGCCTTTTAATAAATAGTCAAATTAGAAAAAAAAGGATAAAGAAAAATAATTTCACTTTTTTATCTTTTTTCCCTTTCTCTCAGTGTTTGACTACAAAAGAAGATGAAAATAAAACAAAACAGGTTTTTGGAAGCATGAATTATAAAGGAAAGTTTGACACAGATTGCTATGAGGAATAGATTGGATCTGATAGCAACAGAGTTAGCAAGATAGAGAGGATGGTGCCATTCTTAATAGCCAAGATATGGAATCGGTGTAGGTTTCTGTCAAGGGATGAATGGATAAAAAAACTGACTCATGGACAAGGTGGAATATTACGCTTCCATGAAATAGAATGGAATCATTTTTATGTGCAGCAATATGGATGGAACTAGATGACATTATATTAAATAAGTCAGGTACAAAGGCAAGTACTACATAATATAAAAGCTACATAAATTTATGTTATAGATGTAGAGAATAAAATAGTGGTTACAAGAGACTGGAAAGAGTAAGATAAAGAGATGTTAGTAATAACTAGAAGAAAGAAATATGTAGGTTTCCAACACAAAGCAATGATTAATGTTTGATATTCTGCTTATGCTAATGACCCTAATTTGATCATAATATTGTATACATGTATCAAAATAACACACTGTACTACATAAACATGTAGACTTATTATGTATCAATTTAAAATGGTAAAAAGAAAAGACAGTGAAAATGGAATAGGTTTGCCATATAATTGGCAAGAATTTTAATAGCTAAGCCATTATAAGTTATGAGTAAAAGTAAGTAATCGAAGAAAGCTGCTTAAGTTACTCTTCCCCAAAACAGGAATTGATACTAGTTTAAAGTGAAATAAGGAGGAAGGAGTACCATGTTATATTTTTATCAGCACAAACTTCCTTTCTTACTACTGCTCTCTATTCTCAGTGGCTACATCTTCACCAAAATTCAAGCCTTGATTTCTCCACGTATATTTTCTTTCTCTGAGCAAATATTACAAGTCAGAGGCAGGTATCTGATTCATCAGAAGAGGGAAAGTTTTCAGGAATAGTGTGCAGAAATAGAATTCTGATGTTAGTAAATACAGGGGAAAATGAACAGATCACCAGCAGCTAATGAAGAGTTGGACAGTTAAGGAGATAAATACAGAAAATGAGAACAAAGTAGGTGTTTCATTAACTGGTTGACTTACATACAAATACTCCCAGCTTCCCTGGCAACAGGAATCAATTCTTCCAGCAAACACAGAATATGAAAACCACAGGGCATTACTCTAAGTACTAGTCAGAGAAGCTGGCTAGCAGCACCTTGGGATGGGCTGGGAAAGAGCTGGGAAGTGACCATGTTTCAGATACAGAATAAAATAAGGAACAGGAAAAATGTGAGGTGCAAACAAATCCTGTGGGTTTGAGGAAGTGTAGATATTTGGTAATGATGAAGGGTTGCAGGTTCAGATGACCAGTTTAGTACTGAGAATAATAAACCCTGTGGCTTCCTATTGCCTACTCAATACATATTTTCAGTTTTGCTATTTGAAAGAAATCATGGACTGAATAAATGACAAGTTTGTTTGTCTGCTACCTAATGTAAACTGATTGTAGAGTATCAATCAGGCAGGCTGCCCTCTAGCCCTGGCTTTACTGTGTTGTTGGAGAGTCAGACAGCAAACTCAGTCTTGTCCTCATCCTCCACCTAATACACAGAGCTCTGTCTTCAATACAGAACTGATTCTCAACTTTTGTACAAAATTCTGCTTTAAAAATAGATGATTAATATGACATGCGGAGAAAAGAATATACAGAATCGTTTTTCAAAGCTATTTTCATTAGTTCCCTAAACATCTGTCAAAAGAACTTCTCTAAGTTTTTGATTCATTTAACGATGAAAATAACAGAGAGTTTGTTAATCATATATTAAATGAAACTGAAGATCTCCTCCAAAAATCAGAAAATTAAAAAATTTGAAATTGCTGACAATAAAAAGAAATAATTAAAATTTTAATAAGCAATTCTTAATAAAATGAGAAAAATTCAAAAAAGCTTTCTATTAGCTGACTATTCGGTTATTTAGTTACTTTTGCTGATCTGAAAATTAGATTACTGTAAATTACCAATTATATCAATTTTTTATGACAGCTTGTTTTGTATAATTACATGCATCCTCTATTTAATTGTCCATTAAGGAATAAAGTGTTTGGTGAAGATATCACTAACCTCTATGGGATAGCAGTTTGTCAAATGATTCACCCCATTTCACTGCTTCTTCAGGGGAGACTCTGTTCAAGAGAAACAAAATGTTTTATAATGCAGTGTGCACAAAGTCTGTTTACGAATCTGTTTGAACATATGCTTATATTACTGCTCTTTTCAGTTATATTTTCACAGGGTTTCCCTTTGATTTTTATATAATGAAAGTTCCATTTACATCAGACACTTCAAAAACATTCGTCAATTCTCTTCTGGAATTTGCCAATCGAGCAGTGGGGTAAAATGACATTACAGATTTTCTCATGGATGTGTGAATTGTTTCATTTTTTTATGGAAAAATTATTTTGCATTAAGTTGAAAAGTTTATGCGCACACACACGCACAACACACAGAAATGAGGTCAACTATCTTTTTTATTTTTAAATTCATAAATAGATGAACTTAAACTAAGAATATCTTTCAAACTCTTTTTTTTAACTGCAGTTTCCTTGAAGCTTTAACCACAATATGCTACAAAACCTTTTTCTTAACAGAGACAGGAAGTTTGACTAATGAACTTTCAGAGGAACAAGAAATAAAAGCCATCTTTAATACAAAAAAATATTTTAGAGATGTTGAAAATATAGATAGTAGAATATTTTTTTGCATCTTGATTGTCATATTCAAGTTTGGAAGAATTTGTATTAAACTAGTTAAAAGGCTATTCTACTTTGTTTAAATTAAACACATAAAATTATAAAACATCCCTATGTATATACTGCTTGCTGTTATATGAAGAACATTTTTTAAACTGCTGAAAAAGAAAATAGCTCTTTTCTATGATAATATTACATTGTGAAAACATATTAATGATATGTCATCAGTTTATAAAAAGTAAAATATGTTCTTTAAAACTGACAGGCATATAAATTATAAAATGTAATTATTTAATTTAATTTATAAAAGTGGCTTAATTTTAGAGAGATTTCAAATTTCTTGAAACAACTTCTCTATTTTTCCTTATACTACCATGTAATTTCCAATAAAATAGAAATCACTAATTTCCTTTCTTAAAGCTTTAATTATGGAATAAACAAAATCCCCTCCACCCAATAATGAAAGTTATTCACCTCAATTCTTTGGACAAGGCCCCAAATCTACTGGAGTGGGTCTCTTCATGTGAGTCAAGTTTCTGTACAAGAAGACTTAGCCTATTTCTTTTTTCCTTGGCTCTGTAAAAAAGGCAGTAGCTTCAGGACAATTTAGATGACAGGCAAGAATCTTCTTCTGACTACCAACAAATCTGGAATTTGTAAATACCCACTCACAGTGCTTCCTCCCCATACATACTCTCAGAAATCCTATTTAATTACTATATTTCTGGAGAATTAGGATAGCAGATACTAAATATGTTCCTCTTTTACCTGCATGACAGACACACATTTGAAATTATATTTCAATACAGATTATTCTAGTTCTTCTTGTGTGGCTAATATTACTACATCTTTTAAATTGAAAACTCTTTAGGTTTAACAGTTGTTTAATCCAAGTAAGAAAATATTTTTCTTTATTTGTGACAGTACAATCAATCCATTTTCAACCAGATATTTTAAAAACAAATGCTAACACACATTCATTAATCATGATTTTAAAAGTATAGCATTGAAAATAATTTTACCTGGTTTTGGCCTCTTTGCTTGCTTCTTCTTTTCCTAGACCACCATGTATTAACTTGAAAAAAGCTTTTTCTTTTGTTTCACACATATTTAATTGAGAAAACAAAACAAATGGTGTTTCCATGTTCCCTCTAAAATGAAGAGATGTCTAGTATCTTACCATCCTTCTGTAGCTCACTGGTGAGTGCTAGTCTGTAGTTATGCATGGTAGAATACAAAACTGTCTCAACTCTTTCAGCAGGGCTTCCAAAAAAGAAAGAAAAGGAAAACAGACAAAAGAAAAAAAAAAGTTCAGAGCTGTGTTTCTACCTCTGTAAAAATGTAGAACTGAGGAACTGAAGTATAATTCTGTCTTGAGCTGTTGAGGGAAATGATACCACACATTTGCAAAATGACGCTGGACTCCAAGATAAAGACGGTATTACCACAGAGTAACTTCTCTTTTGAGTTTGTGCAACCAGAATGATGCTTTAATAGACACAAATGGAACTGTCATTTCCCACAGGAACTTTGTAAAGGGTTCTTTAATATATATTAAAAGTATTGTGGAAAGTGTAGGAAACATTTGAAGATATTTCCCCTCATCTTAAAAATGTAATTTTATTTATTTTTATTATATTGAGTTAATTAAATTACATTTAATTCACATAGTCTATGTAGTGTTAATTTTATTTGCTTAACATAGTGCATCCAAATAAGACTGTGGATTCAAATTTTATGGTTGAAAGGGAGAACAGAAAGCACTTACTTCAATAATTTTTAAACACAGGTCCACAGGATAATTTCAGATGTGTTTGAATTTTTACCACTAACTGATGGAATGGAAAACATATGGATTTTTTCCTTAAAACTCGTATTAATCTTTTTAATATAAAGGATTTTATATTAAAAATATAAAATTCATTGTAGTTAAAATATTCTTTTTAATGAAAAAGCATAACTGAAAATGACAGTTTGTGTGTTGGTATATTTTAAACCCTTATTCAAAAATAAATGTTGTCAACAGCAAATTAGTTGAGTTCCCCTTCTTTCATTGTTGCATGAAATTTAAAGATCGAAAGATACTGATCTAATTCATGATAAGAAAAAAAGAAACCAAAGATCACAGACTTTAAGTGACTCATTCCTGCAAAGTCCCAAAGAAAGGTCAGTGAAAGATCTGGAATTATCAAGCCTTTGATCACCAATAGCATGTGCTTCAGTTTTTCCAAGAGCTTTTGATCTTTAATGGTGAAAACTTTAATTAGATCAAAAAAAAAATCACATATTGCATAATGTTTAGCAGTTAGCTCAATATAATAAAAAGTTCTTTTAAAAAAAGTTTAAAAAATCAACTTACATAAATGAAAAATACAAAATTTTATTTTTAATCTTTTTGAATTATTGATTTATCAAGACAATTGTTATCAGCTATAATAACTAGGTGTTCAAAAACATTTACTGATTTGAAAATATAAAATACTTATTACAGAGTCATACATACAGCCTCATGGTTCACTGACTTACTTTGAAAATATTTTAAAATTCTTCACCTTGATTTAAAATTGGCTGTTAAAAATATTACATATGATGGCATTTTATGGCAAATTAGTAGAACTGAATGTTGAAAAGGCATATTCCATTTCCACCCTGACATATTCGTGTATTGATTAGCATTCCCTGGTTCCTATGTGAATGACAGCAAGAGAAAAATCATGGGAACATGGACATCATCTAATCCTAAGGACTTTTTTTGAGTTACTATATCCACAGGAGTGAAATATATAAACTTAGTAAATTATTCTTTGTGATATCCATTGACCATGCTGAGGAGATAGCCCAGTGGTGGAGAGCTTACTTAGTGTGCTTTAGGCCCCAGGTTCAATCCCCAGAACCACACAAACAAACCCAAAATGATCTGTTGAAATTTTGTACAAAATGTGCTATCTGCACAATGATAGAACTATGAAGAAAGAAATTTAGAAAATATAAGCACCAGTAAAACATTCAAAGGCCTGTGTAGAGGTCTAAAACAGAATTGGGAAAGATATGTGGTTCTAATCTCTATGTGGAAAGGAGGGAGCTCAAACACCAGAGGGAGTCAAATGGTGACTTCAGCTAATAATTATTCTTTTAGGAATTATTATTTCTTGAATAGTTTTTTAAAATGATAAAGCATAGTCTTTTTTTTATTTGCCTTAATATTTCCTTTATAGCTCTCTGCTCTCCGAGTTTTGATATGGTTTCACTTTCCTTCAGCCTAAAAGCCTTTCTTTATCATTTTCTGTTCTTAAGTTCTACTGACAACAGATTTTCTCAGCTTTGGATTTTCTGAATTGTGTAGGTGTGCAAAGTGGAGGGACTAAATCAAGCTCTTTAACATATGTATTAAGGATATAATCTTAATTACTTCCTGTCTTCTACTGATTTTGAAATTAGTTTGTTCTTCCTGTTCTGGGGCCTTCAGTTATAACATTAGATTACTTAGGATCTTTCTTTTTGTTTCAACAAAGGTACTGTGCCTCATGCTGTCCCAGAGATATTGATGTGTTATATCTCTGTTCTCATTTGCTTTTAGGCACTTTTATTTATGCTCTAATTTCTTCTGTGATTCGTTGCTCATTCCAAAAATATTTAATCTCCAGGTATGAAAAAGATTTCTGTTTTTTAGCTTGTTATTTATTTCTAATTTCAATCCATTATGATCTGATATGATGCAAGGAATTATTTCTTTTTTTATATATTTGCTAAGACTTGCTTTGTATCCTAAAATATAGTCTGTTTTAAAAAAGATTCCATGTGCAACTGAGAAGAAAGTGAATTGAGATGTAGATGGCTGGAATATTATCTATAGATATCTGTTAGTTCTATTTGATTAATTCTTTTTTAGTTCTGAAGAGTCTTAACTTATTTTATGTGGATGATCTACCTATCTATTGATGAGAGAGGGTATATTGAAATTACCCAGTATTATTGTTTTAGGGGCTATTTGATTCTGTATTTTGAGTAGAGTTTGTTTTATGTCGGTAAGCGCACTGGCATTAGGATCATAACTATTGATAATCATTATATTCTTGGATGATTCCCTTAATCAGTATGAAATGACCATCTTTTTATTTTATGGTTAATTTTGACTAGAAATCTACTTTATCAGATATAAGAGTAGCTACTCCTCCTTTCTTTTGGTCTCCATTAACAAGGTATATCTTTTTCTATCCTTTCACCTTCATCCTATAGATGTCTTTGACTATAAGGTGACTCTTTTATAACAATATATATTTGGGTATTGTTTTTGATTCATTCTACCAATCTATATCTTTTGATTGGAGAGTTTAGACCATCTACATTCAGTGTGATTATGGAGTCAATTTTTATTTTCTGCCATTTTGATTTATTTCTAAAGTGTAATTTATACTTGATTGTCCTTTAATTGCCTCTTTTCCAGTGAGATTCACCCATATACTGCCTCTGAAATTTATTTTTAATTTACTTTGTGTGAAAATCTCATAGAGTATGTTTTGTAGTTTTAGCTTAGTGGTCATAAATTAATTTATTTTTAATTTATCATAAAACATTTTTATTTGACTTGAATTCTGAAGAATAGTTTTGTCTAATACAGCAATGTTACTTGGAACCCATTATCTTTCATGGCTTGGGATTATTCCAAGGCCAACTGGCTTTTAGTGTCTGGGCTAAGAAATCAGTTGAAATCCTAATTGGCTTACCTCAAAATGTAGCTTGCTGTTTTTCTCTAGTGGTTTTACAATTTTATCCTTTTCTATATATTAGGTATTTTAATTATAATGTGTCTGAAGAGGATCAATTTTGATCTTGTTTATTTAGGATTCTGAAAGCATCCAGTATTTGGATTTCCGTATCATTCTTAAGGTTTGGAAAATTTTTGGATATTACTTTGTTAGAAAGTTTGTAGTTTGTATTTAGGTCTTGAAATTCTGCTCATGGTCTCTTAACATCTTTTCTTTGTTGTCTTTGAGACCCGAGAATCTGTGGTCTAGTCTACTGGTGATGCTTTCAACTGATTATTTATTTATTTATTTATTAAATCTTTTATTTCTAAGATTTCTGTTTGGTTCTTTTCAAGAATCTCTTTTTCTTTCTTGGAATGTTCTTTTACTTCCTATATATAGTCTCTCTTAGTTCATTTCTTAGCTCTTCCTTTAATATTTTAATTATCAACTTTCTAACTTCTTTCTCTGGCATTTTCTCCACTGTGGTATCAATGGGGTCAGTTGTGATGTGAACAATTTGGAGTGGCTTATTCACTTGATTTTTCATATCACTAATATCCTTACCCAACTTTGGGGATGATTCTCTCCTTTTCTTTTACATAAGAGACTTTATAGTGAGCTGCTCTTTCCATACCATGTGTCCTGGATTGGGTGATTACCTTGGTGTCAATATTTTCACTCAATTTGTTCAGTCTCTAACACCATATTGAGAGGAGATATTAAATTCCAGTAATTATAGCCCCTTCAGAAAATGCCTTATACTAATAAATCTTTTTTTAAAAACCATACTAACAATGTTCTTTAGCAGCCCACTAATCTATTTTTGCTAGTCAGATTTTTTAAATAGGGTTTCTTTTTTCTGGGTTTTCAGTTATTGTGCAGTTTTAAAATTCTCAACTCTGAAGCAAAGTGGTCAAAGTTGTTAGGGGAGTCTGTATGCAGAATTTTACTATAGGGTTCTCTCGTGGCTGGAAAGCTCAGGTGTACCTGCCTCTTCTAGGCATGTCAGATCATGTGCTGGGTTGAGAAGATGGGAATGTGTTAGCCTATCCTCCACCCCTTCTAGATTTGGATCACTAGATTTCATTTGAATTTAACTGTTCTCTGTCCCTAACCCCCATGTCAGACTGGCTCCTAATCCCAGAGTTTGGATTGCCTGTTTTAAGTAAAATCTTTGTTCTTTTCGGTTTTGTAGACTCAATTTTCAGGTGCTGAATTGTTGTTCTGATTACTCTTGGGGAACTGCTATGATAGTGTGGCTTCCTTTGAACATCTTATTCCACTCTGCAAAGGGACAGACTACATGGATTAAAAGAATTTTTAAAATATAGTTAATTAAGAGTAAAGAAGTTGGGATATGAAGGCAAAAGGAGGGTTGGAATATTAAAAAAAAAGAAAGAAGAATGTAGAGACAAGGTCATGGGTCATGCATGGAGGCCTAAAAGAGGGAAAAAGTGAAGAAGTAGGACAGAAATCTTTTTTTTTTTTTCCTATTAGAGGGAAAGGTGAGAAAGGTAAGAGTAATTAAACAAGCGAACAAGTTGAGTAGAATGACACCAACCCCTGCCCATAGCAAATGATAAAACTAGACACTTCTCAGAGGAGGACATACAATCAATCAACAAGTACATGAAAAAATGCTCACCATCTCTAGCAGTCAGAGAAATGCAAATCAAAACCACCCTAAGATACCATCTCACTCCAGTAAGATTGGCAGCCATTATGAAGTCAAACAACAACAAGTGCTGGAGAGGATGTGGGGAAAAGGGTACTCTTGTACATTGCTGGTGGGACTGCAAACTGGTGCGGCCAATCTGGAAAGCAGTATGGAGATTCCTGGGAAAGCTGGGAATGGAACCACCATTTGACCCAGCTATTGCCCTTCTTGGACTTTTCCCTGAAGACCTTAAAAGAGCGTACTACAGGGATACTGCTACATCGATGTTCATAGCAGCACAATTCACAATTGCTAGACTGTGGAACCAACCCAGATGCCCTTCAATAGATGAATGGATAAAAAAAATGTGGCATTTATACACCATGGAGTATTACGCAGCACTAAAAAATGACAAAATCATAGAATTTGCAGGGAAATGGATGGCACTAGAGCAGATTATGCCTAGTGAAGCTAGCCAATCCCTAAAAAACAAATACCAAATGTCTTCATTGATATAATGAGAGCAACTAAGAACAGAGCAGGGAGGAAGAGCAGGAAGAAAAGATTAACATTAAACAGATACATGAGGTGGGATGGAAAGGGAGAGAAAAGGGAAATTGCATGGTAATGGAGGGAGACCCTCATTGTTATACAAAATTACATATAAGAGGTTGTGAGGGGAATGGGAAAATAAACAAGGAGAGATATGAATTACAGTGGATGGGGTAGAGAGAGAAGATGGGAGGGGAGGGAGGGGAGATGGTAGAGGATAGGAAAGGTAGCAGAATACAACAGTTACTAATAGGGCATTATGTAAAAATGTGGATGTGTAACCGATGTGATTCTGCAATCTGTATTTGGGGTAAAATTGGGAGTTCATAACCAACTTGAATCTAATGTATGAAATATGATATGTCAAGAGCTTTACAATGTTTTGAACAACCAATTAAAAAAATTAAAAAAAAAAAGACCACCTGAAAAAAATAAAATAAAATGTTGTCTTTTTGGAAAAAAAATTAAAAAATAATAGCAGAGAGCCCAAATTAAAAAAAAATGTCTCTTTTAGAAAAACAGAAATACTAAAAGGTCAGTAAGAGGGAAAAAGTGCTAAAATAGGGAATAAAACAACCTAGAAACATGTGTAGATGTTTATACATGAATTAATCTGCAAGTATAACCCAAATGACTAAAGAAATTAATAACAATAAGGAGAAATTCTTAGTTAAAACTGCATAAAATTTTCCCAGATGTGAAAAGTCGAGCATTTACATCGTATTGCAGACTGTTCTGTCCTTTACTTGTTGAGCTATGAGTTTCTTAGAGACAGGCAGATTGGGTGAAATTAAACCCAACGTTCTTTTGTGATTTTTGCCATGACATTTGCTATAGTATATTGAGGGTATAGCAGATTGAATAGCTTCTATGCTCAACAGTACATGGGGGATGGGACTCGAAGTACCTGCTATTGGAATTTTGTTCCAATGTCTTAGATTGTCGCTCTTCCTGGTTGAAAATAGTACAGAGATCTATTTGTGAAGTTCTAACTGCTGGGGGAAAGTTTGAAACAGAACTTTGGGCCTTTGTTTTGGGTATCTACTCTGGAGCATCTTAATCTCTACACCTTTATGGCTGAATAGATGTTCATCTAAGCTGGGTGTCTGGGTTACTAGCATCCCCCCAGAATTCTATTCCTAGGACAGGGTGGCAGACCACTCTGGGTGGATGGTCATGGCAGGTTTTCCATAGCCCACCCACCACTCAAAGATAAATTTCCAATTCTGCCCGAGAATATTACATGCTCACCTGATCAATCTTCCCCGGTATCTCTCATCTGGTTTTTTGCACCACAAAGCTCAAAAGAACACTCTCCTGTCCCCAGTGTAATCACACCTGTCAGGACAACTTCCCTGAGCCTTTCCCACTGGTTGCTTGAGTGCTGCAGGGCTCAAAGGAAGAGCAGATTATAATCTCCTCTGTACCTCTGTCTTGTCCTCCTGGATCCACTATTCTTCATAACTATTTGGGGGTCCTGATTTTCCAAGTGCACTTTAGGTCACACAGTAAGCACTCACTGGGACACGGTAAAAGGATTTGTTAAGGAATCTTGGGTTCCCATAGGAATGAGATTTGGCATAAACTCCTTGAGTTGGATCTCCACCTCAGCTCTCCACTCAGAAGTTCAGAAACATGGAAAACAGGTTGTGGACTAAATTTATCCACTGTATTTCTGATTCCCTTTGTGTTGCCCCTAGCTTCATGGTGACACTGTGATCCCTGCTGGGCTCTAGTGTATTTCCTTATGTCTCCATTCACTGCACTAGTATCTGAGTTTCTATGAAATCTCTTGCCAGACAGATAATGATGTATAATGGTTTTCTTCAGATACCCCCATCTTCATTAAGTCATATTCCTGTTGTTCAAAACCCAAACAGTAGAGCAAGTGAGAAGTACCTCCTTCCCCTCCTCTGTCGCCTTGCAACTGTAAGAAAGCAAATTCTTAAAGTGGAAGGAAGGACATAGAGATGAGTGAAGTTATATTTAATTGGAAGTTCTTTAGTCTAGAAATTTGATTACAAGTATAGATAAACTTGAGGTGTTGCACCTGGATTGGTCGTTGCTTCTAGTCTTTTATGGTGAATGAAGCTCAGATATAAATTTTTCCTACATTTAAATATTGCCTATCTTCTTCCAGTAGAAAGACCTAGAGCAATAGTGATGAGACCAAGATTGTCATCTTGAAATGTCACTTCTCACTCAAAGCCACCTAGTTTCAGTGGAGACATCATTGCTTCCAGGTTTCATATACTTGCAAATTGAGCCTGGGAAATCTTTCATGTTAGTTAGCAAGAAAGCTATCAAAGACTAATGGAGTCAATTTAAAATTATTCAACAGCCAAATTTGTGAATCTTTTATTAACCAAAATGAGTCTATTTAAGCATCAATAATTTTAATGATTATGATGGATTAAACAGATTAAACTTATATCCATGGGTACATTATGATATTAAAAAACTGTCCATTTCCAGAGGATTATAGAAATTAATTCATTGTTATGAAAATTGGTTAATAAAGGGGAAAATTGAGCTAGTATTCTGCATTTCCTATTCATTTTACCATGGATAACAAAACAGTAGATGAGAGGAAATGTTTCTTTATAAAAGTATTCTAATAATCAAATAATCAATAAAGGGCTGGGGTTGTGGCTTAAAAGTAGAGACCTCGCTTAGCATGTGTGAGGCCTTAGGTTTGATCCTCAGCACCACATATAAATAAAAATTAAATAAATGTATTTTGTCCACCTACAGCTAAAAAAATGAAATTAAAGCATTAGAATATTACTGTTTTGTAACCCCCAATAAATGATTAGACATAGGGATTAAGCTTCAATAGTTACTAAGATCACTGAGAACAACATTGTGTTTTTCCTATAACTTTGGTTTACCTTACTTATAATTTACCAAACAGAACGATTTAAATTCTAATCCACTTTCTGTACCCAGCCACCAATTATCAGGACAACAGAGGACAGAGGAACATGTTGAGTTGTACCATGAATGTTCAGTCTCCAAGATCCAGCCTATGGGGACAACTATAGTTCATTTCTTCAACAGATGAATTTTAAGAAAAAGAAAGCAATTGAAATAAGAATGAACTAGAACGAACTCTGTAGATTTAATGAAAAAAAAAAAAAAAAAAAAAAGCCTGTAAACCACTTTTGTCTTGTCTAATGTCTACTGAGTTCTACCTGAAAGTCTGAACTTTTAATTTTTTTTAGTAAGCCCATCTTCTGCTACATATTTAGTAGTCCAAATCAACATTATATTTTATTAGCTATTTTGAGAGTTAATTGTATAAACAGCATGAGATAAGGGAACTTGAAACAAAGCTACATGCTGGAAAACTAATCATATCTCCCTTTGTACAATTATCCCAATACTGTTCTCAGCCATAGTAATTTGGCTATTTTTCAACCCAGCAACACAATGCAAATACTGGATTACATGTGGTTTTCCCAAATTTCTAATAACCCAAATAATTTAATTAAATTGAGATATCTTCCTGAAATACAATTGTGATTTTAAAAATCAAATTATTGCTAATATCAATAATGATAGTTTTAGCATAAATATTTGGTAATAATAAATAATAATAAAATCAAACACAAATCAATTTTATTGACTAATGAAGAGGTGAAAAGATCAAGCAAATTTCTAACATTACACTGTGAAATTGTTAAATATGTTTTGTTGGGGAAATTCTTAGGCAGAGAATCAGCAAAGCACATCTTATTTTTGACACTTGCATTATTCAATACAAAAGCATGCTTGTCACAGGCATAGATGCACTTGACACATCATCAGATTCCAAGACTCAGATTCCTCAGACTCCAAGAGACCTCACTGGAGCCATTTAAAATATTTGAAAGGAGAAGCAGAACAGGTAGCATCTGCTTAACAGTGGCATATCCTGGTTGAAAAAATGCCCTTATTGGAAAGGGTGGAGCTGACTATCTGCTGTTACAGAGCTAACTCAAAGTGTTACACAAGATGCTTCTTTAGCTCCAAAAGCAGAAGAGGAAATGACCATGAGGGCCCTCAGACTTGTCTCTGCTCATTACCTAAAGCTAAGTAAAATCAAAGGCTTCATTTACCTTCTGTGCCTATCTTTTCAGTCTTATTTCTCAACCCGTCTCTTTTATCCTCTTAACTCCAATTACACATTATTCTTGCTGTTCTTACAGTGGGTCATGCTGTTTTCAAAATACCAGCTCTTTATAATGCTAAGAAAAGTACCCAGACTTTGAAATTGGGGAGAAGATGACTGTTCTGCCTGGTGAATCTTTTGGAGTCATTTTTCCTTTTCATAATCTTTGAGGTATATCACAACTCTATAAATTGCCAAACACTGACAGTAATTCACATAAATATTGTATATTCTTCATGAGAATGAGGAACCAAATGTGGAATCCAATAAGGATGTATTTGATTATTGTCTTGTGCATATTGATCAATTTTTTATCTATTTATAAACTCATTTCAATATTTCTGATGACCAGTATGTGTATGTATGTGTGTGTTTAGGTTCTCTCGAATCACAGTGTACTTCAGTAATGAATTAAATAAAATTTTATAAATATTCATTTTACATTTTCAGGGAGTTATGGGTTTTACCTTTTAAAAATACCCTTAAAATAATTTTCCCCTTCCTTCTAGATGATCCCATCATTGTGTCCATTTTTAAATAGTGATTAATCTTTAATATTCAGCAAAAGCAATGAGTTATCTTTGCAAAGTCATTAACTGGCATTTGTAGGCAAAACTGACAGCCTCACACATTCTATTCCATTGTTCAAGTATGTTTTTGATCATAACAATTGTTAGATTCTGCTATAGTAATTTTATCACCTGTAGTGCTTTGCTTTGTCTTATTCTTATTTTGATTCTAACTTCAGACTAACTGGAACACACAGCACTTTGCAGCAACACACGAAGATTTTATTACACATTGTAATGCAAATGAAATGTTGAGAGTCACAGATCAAACATAAGATGTGAAGAATTACTATAAAGTTAACACCTTTGTAACTATTATTCATGTCAAAGGAATTGTATTTTGCCAGCCACTCATGTGTCTAACTACAATGAGAAATCCTCAATCTCCCCATAGGTAACTATTATCCTGAATTTCATAACCACAATTCATTTTATTTGTTTTAGAACCCAGATATACTGCCTTTGATATTATATTTATCCTTCCCCCTATTTAACTTTATATAACTTTTATGTCTCTTTAAATAGGTCCCCCATCATTTTCCTTCTTTCTCTTACAATTTAACTGTTGAAAACTGAGCTATTATTTTGTCTATAGTCTGGATCTTGCTGGTTACACTTTCATGGTGCACTAATTTTGATTGATATTTGCAGATAATAGTATATCAACTATTACAAATATTTCAGGAATTAAAGGTATACTATCTATACTCATTGTAATTGATCATATATACAAACATTTTAATTGTATAATAAATTATTTTCTTTCACATCCAATGACTTGTTCAAAAGTGTATTCAAAACATATATAACAGCCCAAATAATTTTCATTTTCTTTACGTATTGCAATATATATTTTAATTTTTTATGTAGTTGTTACATTCAAAACTTTATTCAACATCTATAAGGAGATATAAAAACTTACCTTTGTAAAATTCATAAAATTAAAGCTGTGGAGAAACTTCAACTCACAGTTGAAAGAGTTCTGAATGAGAAAAATTAATGACTTGCTCACTGTCAGTATATTATTGACAGAGCTGAAACTAGAATAAGATTTTCATAGCTCCCTGGCTTTCCTAAACTCTGCTGTGGGGTTAAAGATTTTGGCTGAGAAATGTTGTACTCATGTACTATGTCCTACATTCCTCTCTTTGCTTGTGCTTATGACTTTATTAGACCTTTACAAGGTTCCTTTTCCTCTTCCTGTGGGGCTTTAACATCTCCCTGGTAGAAGATACCAACAGCTTCTCTCTCCTGGCCTCTAATCCTCTGGAAATTCCCCCACCTTCCATGACTGACATCTGATGGAGCTTCTCACCAGGGTCTTCTTTTCAGATACTTAACTGCTGATTTTGCTAGTACACAAAGAATATGTACTTTTAAGTGTGATCAGACATTTTATTTAATTTAAATAGTATTTTGTTTTAGCTCTTTGTGCTTCTATAACAAAACATCAAGCTTCATGGCATGGCTTATAAACTATAAGCATTTGTTTTTCATATTTCTGGAGTTGTTGAAATTCAAGATCAAGGCACGAGCAGACTTGGTGTCTGGTGAAGGCCCACTTCTCAAATGTCTGTCTTTCCCTTATTGTGACTCTTGTGTTACTAAGAGCCAAACTTATCATTTTTTCATTGTTTCCTTTCTTTCTGGCACAACTAGAAGTTCATGTTCATCTATATGTTTTCTGCGCCAGTCCTAGAATCAGTCATATTCCTAAGAGGTCCTAATTCATATCACTGGGAAATAGGTTAATAATTTAAAATAATAGTACAATGGGTATTTTCTGCCATAGTTGTTTTTGCTTCTAGAACATAATATGTAATTTGGAAAAATAGAAAATAAATCTAAACTTTAACTTTCTGACTTTTCCTTCCAATGTTCCAATAAAAATTATTTCCTAGCTGGGTGGGGTGGTGCATGCCTGTAATCCCAGTGGCTCAGGAGTTTGAGGTAGGAGGATTGTGAGTTCAAAACCAGCCTCAGCAAAAGTGAGGTGCTAAGCAATTCAGTGAGACCCTGTCTCTAAATAACACAAAATAGGGCTGGGGATGTGGCTCAGTGGTCAAGTGCCCCTGAGTTCAATCCCCAGTAGCCCCCCCCCCCAAATTATTCCCTAAAATTATATCATTTGATATATCCTACAACATACATAAAATAATTTCAAAGTCACAGCAAAAATATCGCCACCAGCATAAGGTTAGGAATGACATTTAATTTTTTCTGTTATTTTGTCCTTACAATATTAAATATAAAATATTCTTAATTTTTTTCCTACATGTTCTTATATGATTCAATAATATTCAAAATTATATAGAAAAAATCAGGAAATTATTGCTTCTGTTCCTGCCACCATTTCCTTTGTTTCCATATAGATGTATTTTTATTGCTATTTGGTTTATATTCTGAGTATTTATTTTTATGTGTACAAGCACATATGTATATAAAGTTTCCATCTTATATTATAAAATGCAACATACCACCTTACCATTCAAAATATTCTATGTAGAAAATATCCTATAAACATTGTCCTTCATGATAGCTTTACTTAGCAAATATATAGCATATCTCTGCATACCAGAAAATACAGATGTACATCATTTTCTTTTCCACTCTATTCTGTGAACATTTTATAGATAATGATTATTTTAGTTGTTTCCAATTACTTGCTTGTGTGTAGAGGACTATAATGAAATCCCTGTGCTAATGACATTGCATTTTTTGTGCCAATGTATTTTGGGGTAGACATACGTTTGCTGAATTTAATGATAAGTAGTATGTTGTCAATTTTCCTGTCTAATTATAAACCATTTTGTGCTTTTATCAATAATGAAGAAGAGTGTCTGTCGTCTCCCAGCATTACCAACAAATTGTGTTGTCAAACTTTTGGGTTTTTGCCATGCAATAAGTATGAAGTAGAGTCTCATTATTTTGTTTTGTTTCGGTGTTCATAGCTTGATTTTTAAATTATCTTTTAATCATGGAATAATTGTAGGCATACAGAAGATTTACAAACATAAAAAGTGAGTTTATATAAATTCTTCACCTAGGTATCCCTAAAATTAATGTTTTAAATATTCATAATTATTAATGTAAGAAAATTAAAATTGGATAATACTATTAACTGAACTGTAGGACATATTTAGATTTCACATTATTTCAGTTGATATCTAAATACGTAATTAATACATTTTTATGTAGTCAATGTAGTAGAGATCAGTTTCAGCTTTCTTTTCTTGATTTCCAAATTGTCTTAACCTGTTCTGATGGAGAAACTTCAAGTGACTTTCTTGTGTTACTAAAAGCCAAACTCATCATTTTTTCATTGTTTGCTTTATTTCTGGCACAACTAGAAGTTGTGTCCTAATTGTTTATTTAATTTGTCCATCTCTCATCCCTTATGACTAAGGGTGAGTAGTTTCATAAGTTTAAATCCTAGCTGCATTTGTTTCTCTGTAAATTCTTTTTTATAGCTTTCACTCATTTTCTGTTCAGGTTCTTGTCTTTCTCTTTTTGATATGTTACTACATATCAAATTTTATAATTTATTACTTTATAAATTTTAGGGATGTTAGCGCTTCTTGTGTGCTCTATGTTTTATTTGTGCCATGATTTGTCTTTTGTTTTTTGTTTATGGTTTTCTGGTTTAAATTTTATTAAAATTCTGTTTTTATTTTAATATAGCCAATTTACTAAATGTTTGAGTTCTTTGCTTTTGCATTTTGAGGCATATTTAGAAAGTCTTTTATATTTTCTAGTGTTTTGATGAAATATACCCACGGACTCTGTTAGCACTTTTATAATTTCAGTTTTAGTACTTAAATCTTTGGAATATTTTGAACTTACCATCTTTTCAAATGACAGGTCAGGACCTAGTTTTATACTTTTTAAAATATTTATTCATTTGTCTCAACACAATTGATTTTAAAATTCCATCTTGTCCTCACTGATTTGAGTTAAAACTTTTCTAGATATCAAACTTCTCCACATATTTAAGCCTAATTCTTAATATTGTGTTGGTTCTAATGGTCTATCAAAAAGGAAAGAATAATTTTAACTTGTGGAGATTATAATGTGATAAATATTTTATGAACTAAATGGTCACTATTTGCTACATGGTTTTTATAGTCATTATTATTTTTCTATATTATTGTGTAAATCAATTGGTCTGGAGCTGTGTTTGGGGGCCAGGTACACTATATCTTTACAGAGATTTCATTAACATCATGTCTAATTTTAAAATTAAAATTAGGTTAGGAATGACATTTAAACTTTTAAAATGAAATTTCTTTTAATTTTAAAATTAAAATTAAAATTACAGCATCTTTGTGTGTATTTCAGGAGTATTTTAGAATTTTCTCTCAGATGCATTTTGCATATTTTTGTTATTTTGTTACATTTTCACGGAAGGGAAAATAGAACCTAGGAGATATTTCTTGTAAATCATCTGCAAATGGGCATCTAGCAAATTGTACTACAGTGCTAATATGTAGAATTAAATACATTGTGACTTTTAGTTTCTGCCCCAACAAGTAAAGAACTTGGACATTAGCACTCTCATCTTTGTAAGAAGAAACTGAACCATGATGTCTGAACCCCAGAGAATCAAGGTCACATGGCAAGTTATCACCCAACATCTAGAGAGATAAGTGTACCCAAGAGATGCAGCAACTGAGATCTGCTTACCTGGAATAAAAACGGCAAGAATCACAAACTGGTAGGAAGATGTAAGTTATCATTTTGATGAATTGCTGGAGGTCAAGTGGAGACCGGTGTGAAGATGAGAAGCAGTGTTCCCGGAGGCTGCGGTCTCTGGGGGCCCCACAACTTTGTGGCCTTTCTTCTATGAACCCTACCCCAGATTTATAATAAAGACTCAAAAAAGGTTTTGTCTTGGCTTTGGCCAGGAGAGGGGAAGAGTAACCCTTAGAGAACATCCCAGAGACTTCTCCACTAAAAATGCCTACTTTGCAGGGAATAGTGTTTTGCCAGAGCCAAATTCTGAAAAGAACTCCCCTCAGTCTTCTAATCTAGCACATAGGGAAACAGGCATCAAGCTTCATGGAAATAAATTTGCAGCCAGAGAAAGGAATCGGTAAAAAGTTCAAGGTAAAAACCTATAAAAAGCAATGCACCTGGAGAAACTCTGAAGGGCATAGCCCCTGGACAGCCTACAAGAGGATGGAACTTAATCAGAAGCTGTTAGACTGTTCCTTACACCTTGCCACCACACTCACAAGATATGGTGATAGAAGTGGATTGTAGCTGGAAGATCCAGACTCTTTATGAACAGAAAGACTTAAGGAGGACTGAAGTCAAGTGCAGAGACAAAAGCCAGGATGCTAGAAGAACCTGGATTTGAAATCTCATAGTCTCATCACGGGAGAGGTTGGATGTGCGTAATTAACATATCCATGCTTTCATGTTATGAGAATTTAGACAGAAAGAGAGAATATCCAGACTCTTTAAATCTTGATTTTAAAAAAGCATATTTATTATTTTGTTCAAAATACACATATTGATATTTGTTCTTATACACATGATTCACATTTATTATAGATGAGTGGGTAAATCAGAGCAACCCAGTAATGACTAAAAGTTATAGGCATCTCTGCTGGAAATTTTTGCATAATTTTGTTGTAATTTTTAATTTTACAAACAGTTTATACAGAGTCCTGGAGAGTTTTATAATTAAACTCCCTCCAAAAATCCACATGCCCATAATCACTCACACAATTTTTTTTTTTTTTTTTAACTTAGAGGGAACTGCTGTTTTGGTGATGTTTTTGCATTTCCTTTGTGGTTTTGATGGAACACGCTAATATTTATCAGCAATTGCCTACGACTCTAAGTTTCCTTCTGTAATGAGTATCTGATTGTTCTTAGGAAATGTGTAAAAGAAATGACCTTTAAGAAAAGAGTTAAATGAGACTCTTCTTTGGTTATAGTTTTTACTCTGTTCTTTGAAACTGGAAACTTCCATACTCATATTCTTTAAGCAATATTCAAAAACAGTTTTGGAAGTTTTCTTTTTTAAAAAGGCTACAAAATAGGTAACTAAAATAAGATATGTCTAAGATAGAATAATATTGCCAAAATTGAGAAGGAAAGTAGTAATAATCAAAATGCATGTGTGTGTGTCTATGTGAGAGAATCTTAAGAAATGCTTCAACTGAAAATATTGCTTATAAGTGGATTGCCAATGAAGACAGGAAATCCTAAAATTGCAAGTGCTTGAATTTGTCTTCAGGATAGAAATGACACTAAGAATTAGATGCATGCACACACACACACACAAATACACACATACACAGATATACATACATATGTATATATAACAGATACATGACATTTTTGTATTTTAAACCTTTTTTATAACTTTGTATTTAAATGTTTCATACAAAGTTCATAAAAATGACTTAAATACTAAAATTTGACATTTTCTTTCCAGTTCAGTTCAAAAAATTGAGAGAAATAATATTTCAAGTGACATTAGTATTCAGCTCACTGGAAAGAAGTCAGATTTGGATTTGAGTAAGGAGAGTTCATCAGGCTTTTTCATGATATGGAGAAATTAATTTTTAAGGCTTCTATAGTTCTAAATCTGCCTGAGAATTCAATATTAAAGCTTAATTCTCATTGTGGTGGTATTAAAAGTTGGGCCTTTTAGAAGATGATCAGTTATGAAGGCCCCACCCTCATGAATGCATTAACACCTTATAAGAGGCCAGGGACTAGTTCAGACCCCTTTTTGCCTTTCCAACGCTTCCACCATGTGACAACATCTGGATTGATGGCATCTCTGAGGAATGGACCTTCAGACACAGCATGTGAAGGTGCCTTGACCTTGGAATGCCCAACCTCTGGAATTGTGAGAAATAAATTTAAATTATTTGTAGATTGCCCAATTGTGGCATTGTGCTATAGCAGCGCAAAAAAAAAAAAAGGATTTCCTCTCTTCATTGGCAATCTACTTATAAGCAATATTTTCAGTTGAAGCATTTCTTAAGATCTTCTCACATTGACACACACACACACACACACACACACACACACATGCATTTTGATTATTATTAGTTTGCTTCTCAATTTTGGCAATATTATTCTATCTTATATCTTATTTTAATTACCTATTCTGTAGCCTTTTTAAAAAAAGAAAATATCCAAAACTATTTTTGAGTATTACTTAAGGAATATGAGTGTGAAACTTTGCAGTTTCCTCTTAACACTTTTTCTTTTTTGCTTGGTTGTCCTGGTACTTAGGATAATATCCTCTTGAAAGAAGACAGAAGAGACACTGTTTGTTTCAAACACATAAATAATATTTCTGGTTCATCGTCACTCTCTTCTAAGTTTTTCCATTTTAAAATTCATGATTTCCTTTCTAACTTCAGTCTTCCCCCTTCGTGATTTCTCTCTCCCACCCCTATATGGGAGTCCTAAAATGCCCCAGGATTTCTCACACTTGCCCATGTATCATGTCCTCTCATCAGTTGTTCTATGTACTTCTGTGAAGAATCAGTGTTGTCATGAGAAACACAGAGGCAGGTAGTCCTGAAATGCCCCAAGTGATACTTCCTGTTAAAGTGCTTTTACTCACCACCATCCTCCTGATGCAGATTTCTGCTACAATGTTCTCTCTTCATTACATCATATTTAGCTGGATAAAAAAGTTATACACAGCAATTATGCAAGGAGGGCCTGATCTAATGCATTGTGATTACACTTGAATTTATTCTGTGTGAACTTGTGCATATCTATTCTGTGCATATATATTGACACATTGAATTAGTTTCCTATTACTACTCTAACAAATTATCACAAACCAATTTACTTAAAACAATATGAATGAATTATTTTATAATTTTGGAGATGGAACTCCAAGATGTGTCTTACCAGCATAAAATCAAAGAAACATGGCCATGTTCCTTTCTGAGGGCTTTAGGAGAGGTTTTATTATTTTTTATGCCTTTTTTAGTTGTTAGAGGCTGTTCACATCCATTGGCTCATAGGCTCTGACCCAAACCTTCAATGTCTGGGTTTTTCTTCCCTGGCATAATTCTCTACCTCTTTCTTCCATATTTATGAAAGCTGTTATTACACGGGTCCAACCTGGATAATCCATGTTAATCTCTCTATTTTAAGGTCATTTGATGAGCAATCTCAATGGCATCTTTTGCCTAAATTCTTCTTTGCTATGTAATATAACATGTCCATAAATTCTAGAGATTGGGGCCTGGAAATTTCTGAAGGGTCATTATTCTTCCTATCACACATACATTCATAACAAGAAAAATTTAGAAAACAGAGTAACAGAATTAAATCATCCTGGTAGTTGAGAGTTTGGTTCTATGGCAATATATCTTGTCCATGGTAAGAGTGATTTTTGAGTTCACATGTATTTTTGTGTTCATACAGATTTCTGCTATGGTCTCTCTGAGTGATATCTAAACTTTAGAAATCAAATTGATAATGAAAATCTAATGTAATTGTGGAAAGAAGAGAAAAATGTGTGTTTTATTGTTCCTTTGTTAGTGTGCTTTGGTTTGATCTCCAAATCCATTCATTTCCTTTGTCCCTCACTCCTGGTACAAAACACTTTTTTAATATAGTGATATCTAAAAGTTATTCTCTGAGTCTCAGTCAAATGAGCAACAGATGATATGAATAGTTTTCCCATAAGTGGAAAGCCTTCCACAGTGGTTTTTTCCAAGTGTTCAGAACACAATTTATTTTGGGGATATCAATATATATTTATATCATGCCAATTGTTATTCTTTCAACATCTGTTGGCTGAGAAATAGACCATGACAAAAACTACAGTGATTTTACTAAGGCTTTTAAATAAATATGTGTATCGCTCAATATATGCATACACACACACACAACACACACACAAATATATATATATATATATATATATATATATATATATATATATATATACACATACACACATATATATTTCAGACAATGTAGTATATTGATGCACAGTACAATACTACATACTAATCATATATATTAATAATGAACAGTATCAGTACTACATATTAATAATGATATTTGTGGCTTTGTTCACATAAATGTTCAGGTTCATAGGATTTTTATAATAACTCTGAACTCTAGAAAGCCATAATAAACCAGATATTAAACTATTTCATAATTAAAATGTCTCTTAAATCTATCTTTTTAATCCCCACGAATAATGACAACGATTTTTGTTCAGGATATAACATTACCTCATTTTAATACTTCAATAAAAGAAGCAAGAACCTAAAATCTACATGTAAAAGGTATTGACGATTCTAAAGAAGAAATATGCACATAAATTATTGTTTTCATCCTCATCTCTAGCAGTTGTCTAGGATCAAAGATACAATTTTAAACTAATTTCCAGAATTATAAAAGCATGTTCATTAATACTACAAAGTAATGAAGCTCACTGTTCTCAGAATAAATTTTTAAAAACTCTTGGGCCAAATGTACATTAAATTTTGCTTCTGATTTAAGCCTTCTGGAAACTGTATGTCCACTTGTAAAAAACCCAACTGTGTACAGGTAAAGAACGTTGGTTAAGCATTTATATTAAACTCTCTACCCGAAACCTCAAGTATGGTGTTTCATTGAATTTTCTGTGCTGGGGAAACATCTGTGATTTATGGAGACATAATTGAAAAACTCCTCTTAAAAAGAGTGCATTTGATGAGATTCATAACTCACAATTGTCAATGGGTAAATATTGCATTTGGTAGATTATCATAACCTTTCATATGATTTTCCTTTTATCTTCTGATTTCTACTTTTGGGAAGAATTACTATTTACTAGAACCTTTGTTGGAAAAAAAATAGTGAAAGTTAGAATTTTAAGTAATTATTATTTAAAAATCCTTGTTTACATATTGAGATTTACTTAGAATAGGATAATGGAATATGAATTGTACTCCTATAACCAAAATAATGGGTTAAATTAGATTATTGAAAATTTAACTTAGTAAAAATAAAGGTCAAATTATGGGGTTTGTTTAATAAAATAATTCTCTCCACCTTTTCTCATTCATGAGTACCTTTAGAAGCTTTATATCTCAGTTGGTTGAACTGAAGTCCTTAGATTTTATAATCAGTCTTCCAAGTTTGCATAGATGATGCATTTGCTTTTTTCTGACTTGCATATATTTTAGATGTGTACTGTACACTTTTTTGATCAGATAACTGAGGAAAGAGTTCATTTTGAAATAATTCCTTATGGATATAAGATTGTTATTGTCCTATCAGTGCAGAAATAATGTTAACAATTTGTAATTCCATAATGGTTAAATTTTCCTCAAGTCTGGAGAAGGGGAATTATGTAATAGAAAGACACTGGCATATTTCCATAGCTAAAGGCTAAGGACATGGAACATTTACAGATTAAATAGTGCGTAAATTTTAGTTTATGTGCCTATTATAGCCACTGTCGACAGGAAACAGGATGCACACAGTGTGAAACGTGGCTTGCAGCGCCACTGGAGGCTTGTTCTCTGAAATTTACCAAGTTTACTGCCATTAACAGCATGTATATTAGGAGCCTACCATTCTGGTTTATTTACATAGCTAAGCAATGTATTGAGAATTAAACATTTATCATGCACCTTTCATAAATTATTGCTAAATATTTTCTCAAAAAGATATTAATTTCTTAAAACCATTCATGCATAAGCAGGGCATCTTTTTTTTTCATAGTGTATTAAGTATATTTTTGGAGTAACTTTTTTTGTAAACCAGAAAATCTATACCGTTGGTTTATAAATTTAAGTTTGCAATAAAAATATTACCAGTGCTTTAAAATGTATTGTGTGATTTGAGAATTTTAGCATCTTCCTTTGAAAACTATGTAGAAGCATAAAGCAGAGTTGAGTCTAGATTAGATATTGAAATAATAAACAAAATGGGTTTTAAATTGGTTAGATGTTGTCATGTAATATTTAGTTCAAGAAATGCAATAACAGATATAAAAAGCATAGATTCTAGCTTTAGTCTGCCTGTGTTCCTCACTGTGTGACTATACTGTGTGACTGGGGTCACTTAGCCTCATTCTACTTGTTTCTTCATTTTTTAAATGGTGATAACAATAGTACTTACCGCAATTGGCTGTCATGAGGATTGAATGAGTTAATATAGGTAAAGCACTTAAAACATTGCCTGACATCTTATAAGTGCTTTTTTGAAAAAAGAGTATTAACTCATTTATTATAGTAAGTGGCTGGTGCATACCAGGCACTGTGTTATCCTAGAGTCTCAAAGGCAAAGAATTTGTGCTTCCTGTTCTCAAAGAATTTATAACGTAGTCTGGGAGAATGGATCTCACATAGATTATGTCAATATAATGTGTTAAGGGTCATAATGTGAAATTTGAGCTGGATGCTGTGGGAGAAGCTTTGTTGCTTAGAGTTAGGGGAAGGTATCCTGGAACAGTGGATCTGAGCTGTTTCTTAAAGATAAGTTATTCAAGTGAAGAAGCTGGAAAAGGGCATCTCTGATACAAAACAGCATAAAAGAAGACACAAAGGCCTGAAATAATATGATGTGTGCAGTTTGGAACTTCTAGTAATTCCATGTCACAAAGGTTGATCACAGGTATAGATACCTCTGCATGCTCCCCCCATCCTTGGCTTGCCTAGGATAAATCAAATGCTTTTAGACTCTCCAGCTCAATATAGTGCTTACTTCTCCTTTTAAGATAAGCAAACCAGAAAACAGAGATTTTGATACAGGTACTTTGCTTTAGAGTTGATCCCAGTAAACACAAAGGAAAAGGTGCTGCAAAGGAAACATTAAGAAAGAAAAACAAATATGGGGTGTGTGTGTGTGTGTGTGTGTGTGTGTGTGTTAATAAGTGGGTCTCTATTTTGGACAACTGGGACTCAGTCCTATTGGGGACCTTATGACAAACCATGTAGAACTCTTCCATGGAAAGCTGAACAGTGATATTTATACAGCAACCTCCTCTCATCCCCTCACACAATATGTTGACATTTGTCCTTGAAGCAACCTCTACCATAAACTTCAGTTGCACCTGCCATAGGCAGGTAAATTCTCATGGGACTGGAATTAGCTCTCAGGCCTGGAAGGAGAGGAGTAGAGCCCTATCAACATGACAAAAGCTGTTCTCTATGGTTGCAGATTAATTCAAAGGCAGGCTTGGGAATTAGGGTAGTAAGGACTGACAGCAGCCAAATTTAGGTAAGTTCCTAGTCTTTCAAAGACTTGGGATTCTGTTGTTTTTGGTATGAGGAATGAGAGGAGGGTGAGTGGAGATTTGATATATGGAGAAGTGGAAGAGGAGAGATTATTGAACATCTCACAGACCATGTAATACTTCCAGTTTATCTTGTATTCTGAAGAAAGATCTTTTTCTAAATTTTTAAAAATTTGTTCTAGTTAGTTATAAATGATAGCAGAATGATTGATTCATTGTGCACAAATGGAGCACAACTTTTCATTTCTCTGGTTGTACAGCATGTAGAGTCACACCACATGTGCAGTCATACATGTACCTAGGGTAACTATGTTCATCTCTTTCCACTATCTTTCATACTCCCATGCCTCCTCCCCTTTCCTCCCTCCCGTTTACACAAAGTTCCTCCATTTTCCCCATGCCCCTCCTACCCAATTATGGGTCAGCATCCACTTATCAGAGAGAACACTAGGCCTTTGGGTTTTTGGGATTGGCTTACTTCGCTTAGCATGATATTCTCCAACTCCATTCATTTACCTGCAAATGCCATAATTTTATTCTCTTTTAATGCTGAGTAATATTCCATTGTGTATATGTACAACAGTTTCTTTATCAATTCCTCTATTGAAGGGCACCTAGGTTGCTTCCATAGTTTATCAATTGTGAATTGCGCTGCTATAAACCTCGATGTGGCTGTATCCCTGTAGTATGCTGTTTTTAAGTCCTTTGGGTATAGACTAAGGAGTGATATAGCTGGGTCAAATAGTGGATCCATTCCAAGTTTTCTGAGGAATCTCCATACTGATTTCCAGATTGGTTGTACCAATTTGCAGTCCCATCAGAATGTATAAGTGTACCTTTTCCCCCACATCCTTGCCAACACTTATTGTTGCTTGTATTCTTGATAACTGCCATTCTGACTGGAGTGAGATGAAATCTTGAGTAGTTTTTTGATTTGCATTTCTCTAATTATTAGTGATGTTGAACATTTTTTCATATATTTGTTGATCAATTGTATCTATTCTTCTGAGAAGTGTCAGTTAAGCTTCTTAGCCCATTTATTGATTTGGTTGTTTCGTTTCTATTGTTGTTAAGTTTTTTGAGTTCTATAAATCCTGGAGATTAGTGCTCTGTCTGATGTGCATGTGGCAAAAATTTTTTCCCAAAATGTAGGCTCTCTCTGAAGAAAGACCTTTAAGAGTTTTCAATAAAATGTAATGTAAAATGTTTCAATTTGCATTTTGGATCATTTTCTTAAATTTTAAACATCATCTTTAACTGGAAAAATTATATATACTTAGATATTTGGTTGAACATGATTTAAAAATGGGATTTGGCCCATACATGGAGATCTAGATTTAGCAAAAATCAAAAAGAATTGGAGTCTGCATTATAATCTTTATAAAACTAAACTTACTTTTTAACATATTTTAATTGGGTTTAAAGACTAAGTAAACTAGTCTTTTTCAAAGCATAGAGGAAAATTTGAACATCATGAAGTTTATTGGTCTTTATCATGATGTCATGGATTAAAATGCAAAATTTGTTACCTCTATTGATTAATGTGTACATTTTGGGCCTTGTGTTGTGCATAATACCTGAAAAGGGCAAGCAACCTACCTTTTAAATTATTATTATAATCATATGTTATTTTGGATCCAAGCATTACGGAAGAGTTGCAAAATGTTCATTCTAGCTATAGTCTTCAGACAGTGGAGACATACCAGAGAAATTAGAGCTAAAATATAAATTAATGATTTCTATGTAGTCTATTCTCAGTTTGGGGATTTAATATTGATTATGTGAGAATAATTGTGTAGATTTAATAATAAAGGAGTCATTGCTTTGAAGATGATTTTCAAACAAAGAACTAGAAATATGTAACAAGTGTGAGCCAGGCACTTTAATTTAGCATTTTGAACTTCTGTTGACAGTCCCTTTAATAGCATTGTCCATTTTCTAAACGTTTCATAAAAATTCTGCTTATTATTTTCTAATCTTAAATGCAAATCCATTGACAGAGAAAGAGATCACACTCTGCATTTCCCTTTAGCAATTTTTAGCTTGAACATTAACCACATTGAATAATTTCTGTGAGTGGAAATAAGTCAAATGAGAAATTCATGCATAAATCAATCAGAATAAGTGTGGACACATTCACTAGAATATCAGTTATTGTTGTACCAGACCCATTATATGTTCGTTTACATTCATTAAATGTAGTACCTAAAATACTTCACTTCTGAGAAAAAAAAAAAGTAATCTCACGTCCATGTGCATGTGTGTTGTGTACATATGTGTCTTGGAGTGTATGTTAATATGTATGCTATATGTGCCTCTACAGAGAGATAGACACTATAGTTATTTAAGAAGGTAATTCACTTTTTGTCTATTTCTTATAGTGTTTTTTAATTCTAAGTACATATTTTCTCCCCATTGGTTGGTTATTTGAACCCATAAGTACTAGACTTTGACCACAAAACTCACATCTCCTAAAATCCCACACTGTGGATGAGAAAGTTGCTATCTAAGTCTGTGAACTTAGCAGTGGCACTGCAAATTGCTAATAGGTAGAAGGAAGAGCTGCTAAATAATTAGGACCCAGATAGTTTAGCATTGTCCTCAATGTGGCTTCCTCAGGAATGAGGAGAAATTTCCACTTAAGACTCTTCTTTCAAGCATCTCAGGACATTTAACCACATAAGCAAAGTTCAGGGGTCATTTCTCTCTACAAAGCATAAATGAAGTAATGCAAACAAACTCTGTTATAAAAACAATATACCAAAAAGTGAAATTTGTAATGTTATTATGTTGTATGTAATTAAAAAATACAATTTTTTTTAAAAAGCTGTAGCATTTCCATGGCATATAATTCATGTTTTGCTTTGTGCTGTCCTGATGACAAAGAAAAGCAGCCACACTTAAATTGCTCAGTTAAAATCAAAACAAAACAAAACAAAACAATATTACTACTTATCTTTTCTTTGTCATCATTGGGTAAATTAAAACTTCGTATGGAAAAGAATTTTATAATATATCCCTGGTGTTTACATGTTTATATCCTTAGAGGAAGACTACTGCACATGCTGATGACTCTTTCCTACTGTGATTGGTCCTTGACTCATTCAGCCTTTCTCAGTAATTTCTGCAAGAGACGTTATCACTTTGGGTGCCATATTGTAACACAGGTAATTTTGTACTTTTAGTGGCAGGTTGAGAACATATAAAAGATTTGACTGGTGCAGAGCATGTGTCTACTTTTACTGAGATAAATATTTATAGAGCTTACTTTGACTTGTTTATATTCCCATGGGAAAAACATCTAATCCGCTCAGAAAAGTCCATTTATCCATTGAATGATCAGTCTCAAGATCTATCTCACTTAACAATAAACTGTGCAAAAGAAATATACTCTATATTTATAAATTCACCTTCATCACTATATTTTTCTAGGGCTCCTGACCCCAGGATTATACTTTTATCAGAACAAGGCATTACCTATTAACCAGGGGCCAATCAAGTTGGGGCGGGCAGGAGAAGGAAGTTTCTGGGTGGTTGAAAAGGGAGAGAAAAGACTTTTTTTTGAGAGTAAAAAACTTTTTTTATATAGAGTATATTTCTTATGCACATTTTATTGTTAAGTGAGATAGATCTTGAGACTGATCATTCAATGGATAAATGGACTTTTCTGAGGGGATTAGATGGTTTTCCCATGGGAATATAAACAAATCAATGTAAGCTCTATAAATATTTATCTCATTAAAAGTAGACACATGCTCTACAGCGGTCAAATCTTTAGATGTTCTCAACCTGCCACTAAAAGTACAAAATTACCTGTGTTACAATAAGGCACCCAGAGTCATAACTATGAAGTAAATTCTAAGCAGTAGAAGGTGTTAGTTATGGTAAGATACATTTGCCTTATACTTGTTTCATTTCCAGATTAGACTGAGAAGATGTACCTTTTTCCTTCTTATTACCTGAAATTCCTAAAAGCTCCCTCTACCTTCACTGATATAGGCTAGAGGGAGGCTGAGAAAAGAGTAAGTCAGATCCTGGGGGAAAGCTTGAGTTGAGATTTCGCTTATCCTGGAGGAAGTGCAGGGGATAGAGAGGTACTATGGATTCTCTTTTACCCTAGTTGAATAAATAAGATAATAAGCTGACAGGAAAATGTTTACACATGTGATCAAATGTGTATTAATTTATTAAATAAAAATAGAGATAAAGGAGGAAAAGTAGCATCTATTGTGCATCTGCAGCATGCCAATCATTTTGCATGTGTTCTCATGTTTCATTTTCAAACAACATTGGAGGAAAGGCACTATAATCAGTCTCAGTTTTCAGATGAGCAAGGTGCTTCTGGGGGAGGTTACATCACCTTCTCTAAGTCAGTTAATAAATAAAGGAATCAAGAGTCCCACACTAGTCTCTCCACTAATTGCTTGAATTCAAATTCTTCAAAAAAATAAAACATACTTTTTTTTGGTAGATAAACTTAAGCTTATATAAAGTTTCTTAAGTTATAAAAGTATATTTTCCTAAAGGCAATAATTTTAATTTTCTTTCTTTTCCCCAAGTCCCATACCATTCAGTCCTATTTCATTTGTACCAATGAAATTACCAATATGATTTTGCAAGGCTAGCATGTTTAAATGCAAGTTAAATGACTTGGAATTAAAAGATATTCATGAACATTTCCTGAGGTATTTTAAAATTGCATAAACTTTCATTTCTTTATGGATTTGTGAGAGGGTATCATATTTACTAAGCTGAGCTCAGTTTTTATCAGGAAAACAAAATCTTTTCTCTCACACCTTCTTCTCACATTGGGGGAAAAAAAAAAAAAACTCCTTAAAGACTACCATTGTCAGGCTACACTGTCTGCCTTTCCAAAGGCTTTGTAAAAAATAAGCACACACACTACTTGGGTAAAGCCTATCTGTAATGAATATGTGTAAAATTGCAGAGTTGCTTCTCACAACTCTTACAAGATCCAAGAGCTGCCTGTAATAGCTAGTTTTAATGGTCACAAATCCTGACAGGGACAAAGTCTACTCAAATAATCTGTCCATATCTAGAAATTCTATTTTATTTCCTGATTTGGCTAACTTTAATCCATCAAATAAGTTTTCTATCAGGAAATTATTGAACCCATCTTTATATCACCTTTGAAGTTAATAAGAAATGCAAGCATAGATCTGCTACCCTGTTGTTTATAAATCTTAGGGAATAATATTTATTTTATCAATTATGTAACATTTAAAAAACCCAAATTTCTCAATATCCTGCAAAGTAATATCAACTTTAGTCACTACCTACATGGGCATTTGGCTATGTTATTCTAATACCTGTATGTTTGACTTCAGGTTAATTAATCTTTTGGGTTTAATTGTGTGACTATTCACATTTCCTCCTAGAGCAATGTGGGCCACAAGTTATGGCAGTACAATAAGTAGGACCAAGCTATGTAATTTGTAGAACCCAGTACTGAATAAAAATGCAGGACTGGTTCAAAAATGATATAGAATCTTAAGATGGTAACAGAACATCAAGGCAATCTAGTAACTTCTTACCACTGGATTCTTGGCACAATTCACATGCTGAGAAGCCACCCACCCCCTGGCCCCCCATGTAGTTTCAAATGGTTTGTTATCATGCTCTTTCTTGTTAATGATCCTGATTCAAAGTATCCTATAATAGTATGAAGTTGATATAAAATGTAAATGCATTGTTTATATTAGATTTTTAGGATATCTCTGAAATACACTTCTTAGTAAGTAGACTAACTCTCCATTAGACTGTTCATATAAAGTACTAAAACAAATATTATTATGATCTATCAAACCTATTTTGAGCTTCAGCACTTACAGAGAAAGTGCTGAGTGCCTTTAGAAAAATGTTTTTTGTTGTCATTATGTTAGAAAATCTCTAGGTTTCTGTACAAAATGAACAAGTCATTTTCTTATATTGCAGGCTGATCATAGGCCCAATATTTTCTATACAGATGTACCTTACAGACACCATGGACACCATGACTCTTGACCTTGATTTGTTCTTCTCATTTGTGTGTTTCAATGCGTATTTTTCATATGCCATGATACATATAGATCCTTTGAATAATTTATTCCAAACTAGTTATACTTGGTATGTGATTACATTTTTTTGTATTTTTGGTATTGGGGATTGAGCCCAGGGGGCACTTAACCACTGAGATATTTCCCTAACCCCTTTTTAAAAAATATTTTTTTAGTTGTTTGACCTTTATTTTACTTATTTATATGAGGTGATGAGAATCGAACCCAGTGCCTCACCCATACAAGGCAAGCACTCTTCCACGGAGTCACAACTCCAGCCCCTTCCCTAACCCTTTTTGTATTTTATTTAGAGAGTCTCACTGAGTTGCTTAGGCCTCGCTAAGTTGCTGAGGCTAGCTTTGAACTGGCTATCCTCCTGCCTCAGCCTCCTGAGCTACTGGGATTACAGGTGTGAAACCCCTGTGTCTGGCACTGTGATTACTTCTTATTTCATAGTTGGTATATTTATTCTAAAGCAAAATATAAAATTCAAGTATGACAAAAGATAGCCCATATTTTTACCACTCTGATTTGCTCATCAAGTTTTAATATTGGGATATGCTCCTCTACTTTTTTCTCTGGCATTTAAAATGGGAGAGTACACTCTACATATTTCTATACACATTTCTCATGAACAATATATTAGTGACAGCTTTGTAGGTTAGTAAACATAGTATTATATAACTTTTAATCATTGCATTGTAGTCCAGTATATAGAGGTAATGGGATTCATAAAGCTCGCCTTCTGTAGCTGTAAGTAAGGACCTTCATCACCTACCTTTTCTAGTCCTTTTTCTTTGACTCTTTCTGGTGCAGGCATTCTCATCTGATTTATCAGTTCCAGCCTTGCCTTTTCAATTTTCATTTAGTTTGAAAGAAAGCCATTGCATGGTTTTTTAACTTCATTTCTTTTTTAGAAGTAACTACACGTCTGCCTCTTAGATCTTCACTCAGCTGTGACTCAGTCCTGCCTGTATTCCTGTCCCCCTTCACTGGCCTTGGGGGCAGGTCCCAAGCTAGTGTATGCATTAGTATATTCCATAATAATAATGCATTTGTTGGATAGGTATTTATAATATTTAGTTATAAGGAACTATTTCCTACTCATATATCAGTAGAAAATAGTAAGACAGGAAAAAGAATCTTCCTTAATTTATAGGAGACAAATAGGAAGTAAATACACATATAAATAATTTTAGATAATGAAAAACATTGTTAAGAAATGTAACCAGGGAAATGGAGCACTTTACATCAGATTGGCAGAGAATGTCTCTCCTAGGAGGTGATTTTTGAGCTGAGAAGGAACTAGCCATGCACGTATTGAGGGCAAAGCATCCACCTAGAAGGAATTGCATGTGGTAGACCCAGTGAGAACAGAGGGCATCATTTAAAACTAAGGTTCAGAGAGGAAGCAATGTGACATTTTAATAAGTTAATAAAGCTCAAGAAACAAACCCATGTTGTAAATCAAGATAGTGGTGTGGATGATGGGTGAAGTCAAGTAGAAAGTGCAGATCTTTAGGTTCATGAGGCTACGAAGTTGAGAAGCCAGGATTTGGGGCAATCCATCTTCATGTGTACTGGAGTCTCCAAGAATGATGACAGGGGTATTGTTGTTGAGATGTATCAGTATTAGATTTGGCTATTAAAGCTGGGACACCAAGGCTTTCAATTACTTCTCCCAAGTAGAACATAGACATGCTGCTACATTGTAGGATAAAATAAGCTTCTTGTTAAGAAGAATGGGAAGAACAGATGTTAAGGTAATGAGAAGTCCTTGTTTCATTGTCTTACTATTAGGTATGAAACTTGAGAAGAGGCTCCTACACAGTTATCATTAAGTTCAATGATAAAAATACTGGCTTGGGTCTTGATATAGTTTCATCTATACTTCAAACCTAATCCTGAAACATGGGTGATAATAAATGAAAAAAATGACTAGATGATCATTACTTATCAAGATTAAACATTTCTATTTTAAATTTCCAATACTCTGTAAATTTCCATTATAGTATTTATTGACAGTCCACATACACAGTGCTAGTGCTCCGTGCATTAGAAAACCACAGACAAATTTTGTTAGTTCTTCTGCCAATATCTAACTATATCCAAAGGCAAGTTCTTTAACCTCAGAGAGCTCCATATTCCTTCTCCTCCATGATCAACATCTTTGCTCTATACCCAGAACAACATAATAGCTGATTAATAAAAATCTAAAATGTTGCTTCTCACATCACTGATCTGGGAGCTGTATTATAGATATCTAAACATATGGTTCCTTTACAATAGTGGGTAGTTAAATCATTTTTACACATTTTTTTCTAGTTGAAGGCTATGTGGGAGTCATTAAATGGGTGACTGAATGGTCTCCGAAATATGGTAGAATTGCAATTTATGGCCTTCTGTACTTTTTGTGGACCTATGAGACTATGAGACTATGGGTACAGCCAAAGGGCTATGAACAGAGATCAGTTCTGTGCTAGACATTGAGTGGCAGAGCAAGAAACTAAGAAGCTCTCAAGTTTCTTCTTACAAGACAATGCTAGGCAAATCCAAGATGCCTCCTTAAGATTCCTGCCCCTAGGTTACATTCCCCTATTGTGCCCTCACCTTAGTGTGGACAAGACCTGTAAAGATGACAGTGCATCATTTCTGTGTTAGATTACAGGCGTACGGCAGAGATGTTGTGAATTTGGTTGCAGATCATCAAGATTAAGTGAATATTGCAATAAAATGAGGCACATGGAATTTTGGGTTTCCCAGTACACATAAAAGTTATGTACATATAATAGTCTACCAAGTGTGCAGTAGCATTATGTCTAAAACGTTGCACCTACCTTTGTTAAAACACTATTGCTTTTTAAAAAAAAAATGCTAACAAACATCTAAGGCTTCATGGAGTCCTAATCTTTTTGCTAAGAAAGTGTCTTACCCCTTTCTGTAGAAGTTGGTGATTGCTGACGTTTAGGGTGAGTATAAAAATTTCTTAAAGTTAGATAGCCGGGAAGTCTGGTGTACTGGAGGACCCTTTCATTAAATTCTCTCTGATGGCATGCCGTGCTGTTTGATAGCATTTTCCTCTCAATAGAACTCCTTTTAAACTTGGAGTCAATCCTCTCAAAGTGTACTGCTGTTTTATCAACCAAGTTAATGTAATATGTTAAATCCTTCATTGTCATTCCTAAAACTTTCACAGCTTCTTCTCCAGGAGTAGATTCCACCTCAAGAACCCATTTTCTTTGTTCCTCTGTAAGAAGCAGTCCTTTATCCATAAATGTAATATCATGAGATTGCAGCGATTCATATCTTTGGGATCTACGTCCACGTCTAGCTTTCTTGTTTAATTTTTAGAGGACAGACAGAGCAGATTAGGGCAATTCTACAGAGCCCTAAGATTTTTGTGATGGGAAGTGAACTTTGGCTTCAACTTAAAGCCATTGGCTGCATTGGCCCCTTCCTAAAGAGAGCGTCACCTTGGCCTTTGAGGCTTTCTAGCCAGGCACTGCCTTCTCTTCAGTTCTGAAAATACTGAATGGAATCTTCTTTCAATACAACACTGTTTCATCTACATTGAAGAATCTTTGATTTAGTGTATTCACCAGTTAGCTTAGTGAGACCTGGATAACTTGCAGCTTCTGCATCAGCTCCTGCTGCTTCACCTTGTACTTTTATGTAATGGAGAAGCTTCTTTCCTAACCCTTATACCAACTCATGCCAACTTCAGATTTTTCTTCTGCAGCTTCTTCACCTCTTTCAACTTTAACAGAACTGAATAGAGCCAGGGAGGGCATTGCTCTGGATTGGGCTTTAATTTAGGAGAATGTTGTGGCTGGTTTGATTTTCCCTTCAGACTCCAAAAATTTTCTTCATGTCAGCAATAAGACTGTTGTGTGTTCTTACAACTCATGTGTTCACTGGTCTTCCAAGAACTTTTCCTTTGCATTCAGAGCTTGTCCAAGTCTTGGGTGTCAGAGGCCTAGTGTGGGCTCATCTGAGCTTTTGACATGCTTTCAATGCTGAGTCTAATCATTTGATTTAAAGTGAGAAATGTGCAAATTCCTTTCACTTTAATACTTAGAAGTCACTGTAAGGATATCAATTGCCCTAATTTCTCTATTACTGTATATAAAGAAGATGAGAGACCCAAGAAGAGGGGAGGGATGAAGGAGCAGCTGGTTGGTGGAGCAGTCTTAACACACACACACACGCACGCACACACACACACACATTTATTAAGTAAGTTCACTGTCTAATGTGTGTGTTTTGTGATGCCCCCCAAATTATTACAATAGTAACATTGGAGATATCTGATCATGGATCACCAACACAGATATAATATCAATGGAAAAATTTTAAGTATTGCAAGAATTACCAAAATGTGGCGCAGACCTTTGAAGTGAGCAGGCTGTTGGAAAAATGGAGTTGCTCTACTTGTTTAACATAGGGTTGCCAAACATCTGCAGTTTTTTTAAATATACAATTTCTGTGAAGTACAATACAGAGTAGTATAAAATAAAGAGCCATATCTGTACATTATTGGCAAAGTTGAAGAGATATAATTCCGTTCCCTAATCAGTTGAATTTGAATTAATCAAAATTATCTGGGTAAACTCAATTAAATGATGTGATCGCTTACTATAGAAATTCTCAAAATGACATATTTTAAATTAAGGTTTTAACTTAGGTGGTAGGGAAACTGTTACTAAAAACTAGAAAGATATTTATCTATATGATGTAGTGGATAAACATAAAACTGTCAAAAGTTCAAAAGTGACAATTTGCAATATAGATGACTCATCTTTTCATCTTGTAACTTTAGAGAAAAATGTTTGGGGTGTAAAATTCAGTAATGTGTTTTGGTTTCTTTTGGCTAAATTTGGGATGCATAAGAAAAAGATGGATTCAGAAAACAATTGGCCTGTTTGCAAACAGGAATGAGTCTGGGGAAAGTCCAAAAAGGTGAGTGATTATAGAACCCTGAAAAGGCGATTGGTTCTCAACTGCAAGCCCCCCAAAATATATAATGAGAAGATCTTTGAACAATGTAAATCAGTCATAGAGTATGAATGTAACCAAGGGTATGGCTGTCACGTGGATCAAGGTGAGAGACTATATAATCATTTGAATGGACACAATGTCTCAGGAAAAAGGACAAAGAATATGAGGGGTATGACCCTCTCTGACTGAGTCTGAGAATATTGAAGTACCTATGTAGATAGTCCTTGATTTCTGATCATTTTACTTGACAATTTCTTGAATTAATAATAGTGCACAAGCAATATACATTCAATAGAAACTGTATTTTGAATTTTAAAAATTTTCTGGTATAACTATTTGCTGTATAATACTCTCTAATGCTGGACAGTGGCAGGGAGTTGTAGTGCGCAGTCAGTCACAAAATCATAAGGTAAACAGTGGATATTCTACATTGTGTTATGTTCACATGATATTAGGCATTAACTTTTGATTGACAGTATAACCAAATATAAGTTGAGAAACAAATAGTTAAATTAAGATAGAAATCTATTTTAAAATCAATTCTGGGTATAGTTCATGGCACAGGGAACTGGCCACAATCAAATAGATTTAACGCTATCTGTTTAAAATAGTTATACTGACAAAAAAAAAATGCTTCTAAGATAAAAACATTTGTACCTGGATGTGGTGGCACACACCTTTCATCCCAGTGGCTTGTGGGGGGCTGAGGCAGGAGGATCACGAGTTCAAAACCAGCCTCAGCAAATTAGTGAGGCCCTAAGCAATTTAATGAGACCCTGTCTCAAAATAAAAAAAAAAAATAAATAAATTTGGCTGGGGATGTGGCTCAGTGTTTAAGTGCCCCTAGGTTCAATTCCAAGTAACAAAACAAACAAACTTAACTTTGGAGTCACAAACTTTATGAAAACATGAACCAGGCTGAGAGAGATGATTAACTCGCAAGGAAGTAAGATTCCTTTATGACCATTTCAGATACAACAAAATTACACAAGAGAGATGATAATTTTAATTGCTGCTATGATTTCTATTTTATGTTTTGAAACTTAATTTCCACATTTATAGGCAAATGGTATTTGGGTGTGGGACCTTTGGGAAGTGACAGTACTATAAGGACTTGGCCCTCATGAATGAATTAGTCTATTTTCATGGATTAGTTGATTAATGAGTTATGAAAGCATTTTGTTATAAAAATGAGATTTTCTGGCATGCTTGCTCTGTCTTGCCATGTATTGCCCTCTGCCATGTTTTGATGCAGCAAGAAGAAGGTCCTGGTGCCTTCACCATGCTATTAATTTCTCAACTTCCAGAACTATGAGCTAAATAAACCTCTGTTCTTTATAAATTACCCAGCCTGTGGTATTCAGTTACAAAAACAGAAACAGAAAATGGACAGTGTCAAAGATAGATCTAAGAGCCAAGAATTTAAAAAGCCAAAGGCCAGTTCTTCCAAGGGGCAGAACCATAGCCTAATTGAGATACAGTGACCACAACCAATACCGGGTCTTTTCATGGTGTTTGCCCAGGAGATTTCAGCATTGCTTGGAAAAATAATATCTTGCCTTTTTGTCTTTTCTTCCCATTTATGGATGAGAATGCTTGTTATGATTACCTTATTTTTGTTTAATTAGTTTAGATTGACTTTTGTAAGGGACACCCAGTTTTCTGATGTATCCCTGGATACAGTTGGAGGAAGTCATAGCTAGAACCAAGGGAGTGAGTCTTGCCTAGGACTTAGAGATTAGGGATTTTGAAATGTGGGATTTAATATCATAAGACTTTGGAGTTATAGTCCTTTTAGAGAGTGTAGTGGATGTGTGTTTTTAGCTTTAGAAAAGAAAATGAATTGAACGGAGTGACTAGCTGATAGTGCTATTCACTATGCATTTCTGTCTGCATTCTGCATTCCAGGCATATAGCAGAGTTGTATTTCCTAGGTCACTATTGTTGGATGTTCACAGTTATGGCCAATGAGCTGTGAAGAGAAATGACATTTCATTCTAGGGCAGAGCATTTAATTAACAGTGCAACACTTTGGAACTTGCTGTATCTTTCCATATTTAGAAATATAGCATTCCTCTATTTTCGATAGCAATTGGAAACAACTAAAATGTGAGATGATTAATAACCCAACAAGTTCTAAATCAGGCACGATGGATGGATGGGATTAGAAGTAGGAAGAGAGAATAGAAACAATGAGGAAGAAAAAGGAAAGCAAAAAAGAAATTGGAAGTATAACATTTTGCATTGTGGAAAATGGACAATGGATGATCAGTGGTCAGGTCACATATTCCAAGATGTTAAGAACAATTATAATGGAGGTGGCTCTTTTGATAATGAGACTTGAACTGACGGTGATGAGATCACACCATATCATCACTCTCACTAGACATGCAGTCCAAGGTACAACTACAGCATTTTAGACTTTAGTCACTGAGATTTGGGAGTTACTTGTTACCACAATGTATCTTTACCCTTTCTGATTGACATGAAAAGGAAGTCTCATTTATGACCTTAATGCATCTTATGGGGAAAGATCAGGGAATCTAAAGTGATATCTAGAATCACTCAAAAATTGATATTCAGAATGAAATTTTGATATTTAATTTTAAATTTGTTTTCACAAGACATTATTATCATCCTGTTAAAAGTTCTGCACTGAAATAACTCTTCAATATTATTACATTTAAATGAAGGGGAAGTTGGTGTTGCCAGAATTAATATAGAAACTGCTTGTTGATGTAAGTGATTCTATTTATAATGTTAAGAAAGATTAACTTAAATATTCCATTTCAACTGCAGTGTAAGTTGAAGTACTGAAAGTTTAAATTGCATGTTTTGAATGAATTTACCTATGAATTGCATCTACTACTCGTAGGAAATGTTCAGCAATTTATTGAAAATCACATGAATATTCATTCTAAGTTTACTTCTACTAAAGTCCTTAATTGTGCCAACACTTTTATGATGATATGATTGTGATGAAGAACTAACATAACATCATTTTATTTGTCACCAGAGAAAAACCTATATTTGTCTCATCAAGAAGTTTCAGAGCAAAAATAATTTTTAGGAAGTTTATATGAATTGAAGATCATGGTAGAGTTGAAATAACAATTTTGCCAACTATAGCATCCTTTTCACTTAAATTTTTATAAAAAAATCTTGCTTTAATGGTTTGATTCTTATGAGAAAAATTCTTAGTGTATTTTAAAACTGGAACAATTGTTATATTTCAACTTAGAAGAAATGTGGTTCTCTGAAAGAGGGATTTTTTTTTTTTTTTTTGGAAAGGCCATCTATCATTTTCTGGCTCAGTTAACTTGAGGAGATAATTTGATCTCTTTTGCATCTTTAAAACCTTTGTAAATGGAAATAATAATTTATATAAATGTTAAAACTTATAAATTATTTTCCCCAAGTATCTAAGTAGCACTTATTTAAAAAAAAAGACCAATTAAATAAGATGTTACATGAATTCAAATAAGTGAATAAGTGGATTCAATGATAGATAATAATGATTGGTTTTACAAGAAATGTGCAAACAGGTGAAGAAATACAAGTAGCAACATCAAGGTGGAATCATCACAACCCAAATACCCACATTCTGAACTCCAGTTACCCCTCCAGTGGCACCTAGCACATGGGGAACTTCTTAGACACCTCTTCTTGGACACTAGAGAGGGTTAAAAGCAAATAAGTCTGATCCTCCATGAGATATAATGGAGAAATGTGGCAATGACAGAGTGGGAATGATAAGAGGAAAACAAACAAACAATGGAAAACAGGGAAAGGGCCAGGAGGAGAATACAATTGAGCAGGAGTTAGGGAGGTGCCCGGATGGATCATTTTGGAGCCCTTTTGAAGGAAACTAATGATGAAGATTTTTACTGCCCAATTGTCCTTTCCACTTTTTACCTCACCTAGTGTGGAACCTGTTGTGTTGCACTGTGTTTGAGAGTGCTGGATACAAGAAGGCCTAGACCACTTAGGTCCACTGAAAGGAGGGCTTTGTTTTGGAAGTTCTATCAGGAAAAAAAAAATAGGAGTGTGACTATTACAAGCTTGTCACAGAGTTTTGTCTCTGAAGGTTAATGTTCAGTGATGACTCACTGAACAGCAACTGGGGAGGGCAAGGGTGGGAGAATGGCGTCAATGAATCCCGTGATCATTGTCATGATTTCAGTGAAAGATCCAGACATATTTGGATAAGGAATATGGTGATTCAATACTGTGACATAAGGAAATCGGAATAACTACCTCAGAGTTGCTTTTCACTTTGGGAGTGAACCTATTGCTGCCAAAGAAATAACCAAAGATATATTGCAAATATCGATACAAGTTGACTATAATGGGAAATTGGGTAGGGCATTCTATGCAAGGAGGATAGGAATTAAGAGTACTTTAGGCTTTTCACTTAAGGGAGGAGTAATGGTGTGTAGCCTCTTATTTTTGTGGGAAGAAAACTCGTATAGCTGTGCAAACTATTGAAGACAATGCCATAAAATAGGAACAGGCCTTTAAAAAAAAAAACAAAAACAAATGAAGAAACAAAAACAAAAAACAAGTGCTTGGAATTAATTGAAACAAAAATCTTTAAGAGTAAATTTTATCCTAATGAATCATAAAATTTAGTGTAAGAGAAGGGAGTGAGAATGATTATAATAGTAGTATTTATGAGATAAATTCATACCTCTTATTCATTGGGATGAATAGCTTAGTAGTCTGAAGAAGCCTGTCTAGATGCTTTGATTTGAAACTTGGCTCACCACAGACTATTCTGAGTATGATTCTTGCCACATTGCTTAAGCTTTGTGAGCCTCAGTTCCTTACCTCTAAAATTAGGACACAGATACTACTCATTTCATACTACTCATTTTATAAGACTGTTGTGAGAATTAAAATTCTAAAAATTCTTAGCCAGGTACTAAAAAAAAACTCTTTGTGAATGGTGAACATATTTTGAAATATTATATAATGTATTTTCTTTCTAAGTTACTTATTCAATTTTTTTGGAGGGGGTGAGGCAGCATCCAGAAGTCGTGTCTTTTTTTTTTTTTTTTTTTTTTTTTGGCCATTTAAACACTAAACCTAAGTCAAGAAAAAAGGTGAAGAGGGTAGGAGAAACTACTTCAAAGAAAGAAATATTTGTCAATATAGTCAAGAATTTCACCTTTCCCAATGGGAGATAGGATCTGTATATTTGGATCAGAGGAGGTGATCTCCAAGCCCTTAGGATGTCTTACCTCATAAGTGCCTTTATTCACCTGGGGATTTGGGGTCATAATAGGCAGTCCAAATATATGATCTGTGGTAAAAATTTGAGTCATACAGTGTCAGCTCAACCTCTGGAGAGCCAAGAGACTGAGATTAACCAACCCATCATGTCTACATGACCAATCACCAATAAAGACTCTGGACACTATGCTCAGGTAAATTCCCTGAGCACCACTCCATCCATACTGTCATATATCACTGCTGGAAAAATTAGTGCTGTCCATGACTCCACAGGGTAAGAATAACTGGAAACTTGAGCTTGGATCTTTCTTGGGCCATGGCCCATGTATTTGGTTTTAGTCTATATCCCTTCAGAGTAATAAACCATGACTGTGAGTATAACAGCTTTCAGAAAGTTCTGTAAGTCCTTCTAGTGGATTATCATTCTTGATATGTACCTTGAGAATTAAACTTAAAATTGGTGTCAGAAGTGAACATGGGGTTGGGAACCCCTGACCTTGCAATTGGTATCAGAAATAAGTGTTCTTTGAAGACTGTCCCCTTATGTCACTTTCTCAGTAAGTTTTCTTCTTTTCCTTCCTCCCTCCCTCCCTCCCTCCCTTCCATCCATCCATCCATCTATCCTGGTGGGGGAAGGTAGGATGTTAGGGTGAGTTTTATTTATTTGGTTATTTCAGTTACAATTAGGCAAACAGGAAAGTTAAAAAGAACAGGTGAAACTCTGTAGAACAAGAAAGGCTTTGTCCATTTTCATACATAATACACATTTTTAGACGCAGAGAGAAAAGCCAAGGTTTTAAGTTCTTTGGAACTCCCACAGTTACCATTTCCATCTTCTCAAACCAAATCTGTCTCTTCCATTGATCTTCATCTCAGTAAGTGTCACTAGAGTTTTCTTACTGAAAACAAAATCCTGACATTATCTTTGGTTCCTCTCTTTATTTCATTCATTCCTTTCAACAGATTCAATAGCAAATTCAGTTGACTGTGTTCTAAAACACTTCTGGAACTATCAACTTCTTTATAGTTCCACTAATCCACACTGACCCCAAACCCCATATTTCTTTGCCATGAAAGTACAAAATGCTACCCAACTTCTTCAATTCTTATCTTCTTCTCCAATTATTAGTTAATCTTGTGACCCTTAAAGTAAGGTCCAAAGACTTTGGCAAGGGAAGTCCCCTGAGCCTTTTAGACTTAGAGAGTCTTTAAGTTCAAAACTATTTTTAAAATGATACTAACATATTTCTTGCCTCTTTCAGTTTGGAATTTGCACAGATGATGCAAAAATCAATGATGTGTAAATAGCTCATGTCTTAGCACAAATGAAAGCAGTGACACAAAACTGCACTACCTGTCATTATACCTGTCACCACTGCACACTCACAGTTAAAAAGAGGCAAGTTTAACCTAAGAATGTTGATAGACTAAAAAAAAAAAAAAAAAAAAAAGAAAAACTAAAATTTTTAAATGTCAATTTGTAAACGCATGTCTTCTACATATCCAATATGACCAAATGGGTAATATCCATGATGCACTGTTGCTGCATGAGAAGGCAGGATGGTTGTGGTGAGGATAAATAATTGTTAAATATTTGTGTTGTGTGGCAAATTAGCTGATTTTTATTTATAGAAAATCATTTTTACTTGAGAGAATGACAGAAAAATTAGTTATTGAGATGGAGTTTTTTTCTCTATTATGAATGAATCAAGACTGTCAATTCAAGGAGGATCACTGACAGTTTTGTCTAGTGATATAATTTAAGCACTGAAGAGAAAAACTCAAAGTTTAGTCTGAAAAAAAAGTGAATCCACAACCATGAGATTAACAAATCCCTAATACATAAGTGCTTATCTGATGAGGGCAATGGTAACACTATTAAATATGACTGGTAAAAAAATGTGTAATGAAATATATTAATATGAGGAAAACCACATACTTCATGCAACAGATTATCTTTGTAAGGAACAATGTATGTGTTATAAAATTAAAAATGGGTAAAATATCTTTCAAACTGTAAGATAGAAAAAATTTTTTATAATAACAGTTTGATGAGTTTCGTAATGGTTTCAAATTCCACAAATTGCAGTTATCTTTTAAGACATCAGCACTACCAAATTTAGGATTAGTAAGGGAAGAAGACCCAAAATTATTTTAAAGAGCTATTAAAATATTCCTCCCTTTAAAAATTCTATTTATTCATCTATCTATCTATCTAGCCAGATTCTTTCCATATGTTTCAATCCAAAAGTATATTGCTGTAGAATTAGTAAAGAAACATGTATAAAAACATATCCTGTAAGATAGACATTAAAGAGATTTGTAATGATGTAAAAACAATGCCAATTCTTTTCTTTCTTTTTTTTCCTGTTAAAAATTATGGTTACTTCCCACAAAAATATATTGGTTTGTTAACATGTAATGGATTTATTGTTTTTAATAGAATTAGTAAATTAGCACATTTTCTTCTTAACTTCTAGTACAGTAAATATCAACAAATATAAAGTATGTAAACAAGAGTTCTTTGTGGTCACTCAAAATTTTCATAAACCTAAAAAGTTTTAAGACCAGAAGATTTAGGAATCATTTCCTAGTGATCAATGGGAATGATATTTTGAAGTGTCTATGGCAATAAAGTTCTAAGGACATTTTGTTAGTTTACAAAGTCTCTTATACTCTGATTTCTATGAAATATTCTATAGACTTCTCCACTGAGTAGATTATACTTCAGTAGATTAAGACTGACTTAATTCAGTCTCTTAAATTTCTCGAAGTAAATCACAGACTGTACTCACTACCTGGAATGTTCTTCACCATTATCATCACATGGTTAGCTCTTTCTTGTGGTTAAAATCTCAGATTAATGTCTCCACCAAAGGAAATCTTTCCTAACTTCAAAATATAATGTGATCACTCAGTTACTCTGTATGTATTATTCCTGGTTTAAATCTGTGCATATAATTTAATGATCATGATATATTCTCTATTTATATTATTTTAAAATTGTACATAATCTTTCTCCACCCTCTAGAAAATAAGCTATATCAAAGCAGGGTTCTCATCTTTTTTATTTATCACTCATTACATAGGGTCTAGTAAAATCCTGATTTATGTTAGGAGCTTGATGTAGGTTTTCTTTTCCCGTACTGGGGATCAAACCCAGGGATTATTTCCCCATGAGCTACATCCCCAGCCCTTTCATTATTTATTTTTCAATTAAAAAAAAAAGAGATGTATTTAGCTCAGAGTTTTGGAATTTTTGTTTTTTTTCTTTTTGTTTTTTAAGATAGGCTCTCACTAAGTTGCATAGGATGGACTTGCTCTTGCAATACTCTTGCCTCAGCCTCCCAAGTCACTGGGATTATAAGTGTGTGACACAATGCCAGACTCAATGGAGATTTTTTAAATTAGTTAATGATGACTTTACTCACAGTGTTGCCTCCATGCAATAAGAGAAGACGGAAATTTCAGAGTAGCTAATAGAGGAAAACTTAAGAGGAGACTGAGGTGTATTTAAGAGAATGAATGAAGATAAGAGCAAGGTGGAGAACATAAAAATGAAGGAGGGCAAGAAAGAACATTTTGAGGTTCAGGGGGCTGGAAGGATCCAATAGGGTCCTTCTTTGGGGGAATCTAAAATAATTGTGATCAAGTTTCCCTTCCCCGCTCTCTCCTTCCCTCCCCTCCTCTCCTCTATTTCCCCCTTCCCTCCTCTCTTCCTCTCTCCATACTTCCCTACCTTCTTATTTTCTTCCTGCCTTTCTTGGCTTCTAAGGATATTCTCATGTTTGTCACAGTACTGAGTTCAAAATGACACAGGATTAACAGACCAGCAATTTCTAAGCAAAGTATTTGGCCCAAGAGCACCTTCTCAGACTCCTGCACCCCATCAGATGGTATGGAGGAGCAAGATGAGACTTTTTGGTTACTTGAATGATACCCAGAAGTACTGAGATGAAGGGATGGAAGAATCTGGGGTTGAGGCCAGAGAACTGTAGACCTGAGACTTCAGGACCAGGGACAGAGATAGTCAGCACCAAATGTTGGGATCCCAACCAAATATCCAGTCCTGACAAAGAGCAAGGAGCGGACAGGTGTATCCCCCATTCTAAAACTCCTTAAGGTGAGAGCTAACTTTAGTACTTGGCTTAACTCTGCATGTTCCTAATTTCATATAGTTTTTAACCCGAGTTATCACTTTATATTCTTTTCCCTTCTAGATTGTGCTTTAATAAGAACTTAGAGGTTTTTATTTAGTATGATTGCGGTTTTATTGGGATGATTGTACCAGTATATAATCCCTGTGCTGATGTATGCAGGAGTGGAACACAACCTTTTCCATGGCATTTGGCTGTGTAAGGAAGTTCTCATTTCAGCAACTGAAGGAGAAAACATGTGGGTGAATGTCTGGCAACAAGATATGAAACACAGGCATTAGGAGACAGAGAATTGAGCAATACATTCAAAGCTCTTAAAGAGTTAAAAAACAACAACCAGAAATATATTTATCTAATAGTCTTTTTAAAGGAAATACACTTTTAGATGAAATGACCAGCACAGTGATAAAGGTGCATTAACAGTGGCCACAGATGCATGTGCATTAACAGTGGCATTGTATGATAGGAGAAGAAGGCCATCCAAATTGTAGCCTCTGACATTATTCAACATCGATTTAGAACATGTTTACAAAAGTTCTGCTACACAGGTTGACAAGACTATTAGAGGTCAAGATTCAGTAGACCCAGTGGGACATCAGAGAGGGTCAGAAAATTGCAGATTACTTGTTGAACTTTAGGGTAATAAATAAAAAATATGAAGATAGTTTAGAATAATTTTTCTTTCTGATTTTTAAAAGCATATCCTTTGGTTAAATAAAACAAGATTGTTTTTCTTATAATTATGCAAAATAGGCTTTTCTAGGAGAAAAATCCTGAAGAAAAAAGACAAATATAGTATGCATAAAATACTATTCACATGTTTCAAGAGAGGAATAAGAAAGGAATGTAAAATAGCAAGATGGATGGAGATGGGATGCCAAAGTAATCCCTTACCTTATTGTATTTAAGGCCAAATCCTCTCCTCAAACAAAGATATATTGCTGTGTATATGGCATTAGTTGAAGATGAAAAGGATCAGCAGTGAATTTCTGATAGATCTGAGTAGCTCAGATTTATATGTATGTGTCAGAGAATCTGGACAGAGAGTTAAAGAATGTTTAAATGGGGAAAAGAAAAAAAATCCAAGAAGAATGTAAGAGTGAGCACAGTTTTTTTTTTTAAGTCATAAACAATTTCACACACATTTTGGCCAAGTGTATGGAAATATGTGGAATATGTGGGAAACTAATACCAAATGATAAATATGTAAAGGCTGATTACGGAAGTTGTCACCAGAAACCTGAATAAAATAGCACCTATTTGTTAGTCTTAATTTCATTTTGCATGAGTTGGAGAGCAGTTTCCATAATTTAGCTAAAAAAATCCCTTTTTGATTAGCTTATGGATTAAAATATTATAAATATGAAATGACATATTTTCTATAGAAAGAAATATTGCAGATTACTGAACAAGACTCTTTGAAGAACCTTTAACCAATTTCCCTTCTGCCCACATTTTTAAAAAGTTTTTTTTTTTTTTTTTTGTAGTTGTAGATGGACACAATGTCTTTATTTAATTAATTAATTAATTAATTTTTTACGTGGCGCTGAGGCTGGAACCCAGTGCCTCATGCATGGGAGGCAAGCACTCCACCCCTGAGCTGCGACCCCAGTCCTTAAGCCCACTTTTTAATTGAATTTTGTCTTCAGTCAGGCTGGTTCAAGATCACAAGAATCCTGTGAAATCAGTTAGTGAGAATCTACCCATCCTGAATATTTGATCACTCTGATCTCCTTTAGCAAAATTCCTGATAAATCAGTTTAAGAAAAATCCCTCCACCCTTGACGTTGCCACTTAGTAATTTTTCATTTCCTGATTCCCTCATTCTGCTCATCAACTAGAAATCTCCACCTCTTGGAGTTGAGTCCAGTCTCTCTCCCATATTGTGATAGTCTTGATTCTATTTTATCAGTGCTATATAAAATTTTTCTTTTTGTGTTAACAAGTGTCAAAATAAACTTTCTTTAATATTTAATAAAATTTTTTATTGGACAATACTTTCTCATTAAAACATAGAAGACAAATGAAGCAGTAACTGGATAAGTTCACAGGGTATATTCAAGTTCCACTGTTTTCATGAAGCGCATGTGGGGAAGGGAGTATTCTATTGAAGAGAAATTTTCCATTATATAAAGGGACGACCTATAAAAAGGACACTTCAGATTGGAGGATAAAGGTCAAAAGCCTGGAAGGAATAACCTAGAAATAATATTAGACAAATGTCAGCATTCTGTTGAAATAAATGAAGTGAGGATGAAGCCAATGGATGAGGATGCAAACACGGAACAGTCTCAACATTTTAGGTCTGTTGTGGAATAGAGTTATTTCTTGAAAAATCTCCTAGTTAATTCCAAATGAAGGCCCAAACTCAACACTATCACACTCACAAGGACTAACATAGTATCATAAATATCTTAAGGACATAGATACAACTGCCATAGTTTGACTCAGTGTCTGAATCTGAATTTATCTTTTATCACAGGGTATGACAGAAGCTTCCAAACTGGTTCAGAGAATGTCTTTATTTAAAAATTATTATAACACTTAACAGTTTCTACATCTTAACTTGAACTTTGAAACTAAGAATTCCAAAACATATCTTGAGTATCTTATCCTTTTTAATGTACTCTTTTTTCTTGGAAACATTCAGTCATTTAACTCAAATCCTCCTAGAGTACATGTTACACTGTTGAGTAATTTTTTGATATTCATTGTAATCACCATATATTCAGAATACCTACAAAATATGTTTTCAAGAACTTGAAACTTTTATGATATTATGATGACACAGAGTGCGTGTGACTTCTTTTACTCTCTGTAATTCCCAAGAGGCTGATTCTCTGTGAAATGATTTTTATGAAGGAACACAAATAAATTTACATTTAGAAAACAATTATAGAGCAAAAAGCCTTCAGAATAGATTTGAAATGCTTCTGTTCTATGCTCCAGGTCCTTTGTGATTTACTTTACCTTCCTTCCATCTCACCCCTGCCACAAGACTATACCATCCTTAAACTTCACTCATCCCAAATATGTCAGTTTTTTGTAAGGCATCTCCTCTCTCTGCTTATGCTCTCGTGCTGCTGTTCTCTGCCAAGAACATGCAAACTAATCTCTTCAACTGCACACACACAGGGAGTTTGTCCAACAGAGACTATGTGATTTTCATTTCTCTGTGAGAGTAGTTGTTAACTGGATCACAGAACAAATAGCCACAAAATATCACCCTACAATTATGAACTTGGCTCTTTTGAAGAATTGCATTCTTTAGCTTTAGAAAATATAGAATTTGAGCACAGAAAGAGAGGTGCCAGTTATGTAAGAAGAATGGAACAATCTTATTCAAAACAGGTTTATTGTTTTTGTAAATACAAATATGCTCTCAGTTTGCTTAGACCATTATAATAAATGCTTTGGGATGGGTGGCTGAAACAACAGAAATGTACTTCTCACAATTCTGGAAACTAGAAAGTCCAAGATCAAGAAACTAGCTGATTTAGTTCCCACTGAGTATCTCCTTCCTAGTTTGTAAACTGCAGCATCTTTGCATGATAAATATAGAGAAAGATCTGGTCTTTATCCCCCTTTAAACAAACATTTCTTCATTGGCTGCACTACCAGAACCGTATCTAAACTCAGTTACATTCTAACAGTCTCACTCCATATATAATCATATTGAGGATCAGGACTTCAAACTATAAGTTATGTGATAGGGGAGCATAAATATTTAGACATTGAGTCATAGCATCACCTAACCATGACTTAGTACTATTAAGGCCATCTTCCCCCTCAGATAATAGTGGTATGTGCGTAAAAAAATAAATGATTATGATCAAAATTAAGATGTGTTTGCCAAGTTGTCTCTTCTTAGGAACATTGAAGGATGTTCTCTGTAGACAAATGTAGTATTAGTAGAGTAAAAGATGCAGTCACCATGTCCTGTTAGAGACTGAGTTAGGTTGTCCTGCCTCTCTTGCAAATCCAATTTTTAAAGTTCTAATATCCAGTACTTGAGAATGTGACTGTATTTAGAGATAGGGCCTTTAGAGATATAATTACAGTAAAGATCTTGATTCAATATGACTGTTATCTTTGTGTAAAGAAGAGATCAGGGTATATATCAATAGAGTGGATAGACCATTATGAAGAGAGCAGATGAGGACCATTGAGACCTCAGAAGAAACTAATACTACTGACATTTTGAGCTCATATTTCTAGCCAGCAGAACTATGAGACAATGGATTTCTGTTGTTTAAGGCACCCATTCCATGATACTTTGTAATGGCAGCTCTTGGAAACTAATATGTCCCATGTACTACAGACACTACTTTGATGAGGCTTCAGTAGTGTAGGCAACAATTGCCTGACCTAGGAAGATGCCCCAGCCTTCTCCCCAACTTCTGAAGCACCTCATACTCAGTAAATAGATCTTTGGCACTGAATAGATCTGATAACATGCAACCAGAATCTCCTCAACCTCATGCTCCTGAAGCAATAGAAATCTGAAAGGTCTTTGACTCACAGGGTCTAAATAAATGTGAATTCTTACATGAGTTTATACTGGAAAATAGGTATCTTTTCTCTGTCATTCTCTGACTTACGGGGTGAATCTACTTTCAGTACATGTGGACTACGTAATAATGAATAAGTTTGCAGCATTCTTTCCTTGCAGAAAATAGTTAAATATCTATTTTTTAAATTTTTCTTATTTCATTTTTTTTCTGGTAATCAATTCATCTACATAAAAATAACTAGGACCATTTTGACTTCCCTCCAGAGACTTGAAATTCTGGAAAAAAACCCTAAAATAATGGAGAAAAATATTTCCACTTAGACTCTTTCTTGCAATAACTAGCATATGTAGGTTCAACTAATTCATTCTCAAAATGGATTGGAGCTACACTATTTATCTGTCAAAGCTGTATAGAAAAACAGTCTAGTTACATACTTAAGCATTAATATAGGATCACTGAGCGCAGAAGCTATGTCTTTTTTTCTCAAGCCTTATCCCCAACATCTGCCATAATGTAGCCTGGCACATAGTATAATTTAAATCCAAACAAAATATTCTACAGATAGTCTCTACCCTACAGTGGTTTGATTTGTAAGTTTTCAACTACGATGGCGCAAAAGCCATATGCATTCAGGGGAAACTACACTTTGACTTTTGAATTTTGATCTTTCCTGAGCTAGCACCATGCAGTATGTCTCTCAGTACTGGAAAGCAGTGGCATAGAGTTGCAGCTACCGTCAGCCAGGATATACAACTGACACTCTACAGTGTGTGGTATTGCTAAGCTATAATGTTTGGTAGGTTACATATATTAAATGAATTTTTTGACTTATGATATTTTCAACTTGTGATGGGTCTATCAGGATGTCACTACATTGTATATAGGGACATATGTAGTTTTGTTTCAAAAGTGACATAAATAATGCTTACACTTGTAACTTTTAAATGTGATATGATGCTTGCACATATAAATTTGCATTAGATTTACAGAAATGCTTATAATATTTTGAGGAAGACAAAAGAAAATATGGTGCTTTAAACTGATAAGAAATTGATTTGTTTTTATTGGAAAAAACTGTACTTGTGAGATTGACGTAAGAAGAAATGGGGAAGGACTTTAGAAATCATAAAGGAATTTGCTCTTCAGTAGATAGATGCTGGTTCCTGGGAGATGCTGAGGACCTTTACCAGGGAACTTTTAATCTCTAATCATTAGGCTAGCTTCTCAGATCCCACTGAATGCTTGATGTTCTTCATTCTTGTATTAGAATATGTAATCCTGAGACTCATGTGCTACCATGTCCTGTCTCTCTTTGTCTTCCTTCCTTCCTTCCTTCCTTCCTTCCTTCCTTCCTTCCTTCCTTCCTCCCTCCCTTCCTTCCTTCCTTCCTTCCTTCCAGCTTAGCTCCATTAGGTCAAAGAGCTGCCAGCACCAAACTCAAATTTTTACAAATCTAATTATTTAAAAATAATCCAAAGAAGCCATTTAGGCCTGCCTGCTTTGCATTTCCTGCCAAACCTCCCTCTACAAACACACACACACACACACACACACACACACACACACACGTACACATACACGTACACGCACACACACACAGACAGAGTCCCCATCATGTGCTTACAATGGACAAGAAAACCCCAGGTCACAGAGATCCCAAGCATACTGCCCCTCTGGAGCTCTGCAGCTTGGAGTCTTCCTACTCTGACGCTCAGTGACATTCATTACCTACTCACTTTAACCTTCTTTTTGATCCACCTCCATTTTCCTCCTCCCCTTCTGAATGGTGGCCCTGACACTGTGGGCCTCTGGACAGTCTCTTGCTATAAGAGACTTCCCCTTTCATGCAAACCTCTTGTCTTTTTTCTTACTCAGCCTCCAATTCCCTTGAACACCTGTGTACCTACTTCAATTTCACCTCTTTTGATGTAATCATAGCTAAATTTTTAAAAGAATGATAGATGAGTTTTTAACTTCTCTAACAAAGCATTTGTTGCAGTTGTACAATATTAGGGGCTGCTCATGTGATATAGGGAAGTTGTATGTTTTGGTATCAAATGAGAGGATTTTGCAAATCTTTCACTAAATAGGCTACCCATTGTTTCCAGGAACTTAGCCTTTCTTTCTCTAGAATTTTGCCAGCTTTGAAGTTTTCAGGACAATGGCTATAGGTGAACTGTTCCACATGGCCTTGACAAGTCTTGCATATCCTGCAAGGTGGTCTGAGTATCCAATTGAATGAGGCTCTGAGACCATCATGAAAGCTAAGCCCAGAATTAATTTTTTCACTGACTAAGTTAATCAGAATTCATCACTAATGGGACTTTTTTAAAAATAGGCATTGGTAGGAACGTACAAGAAGAATGACAGGAATGTGAGAGGTTAACTGACAGATATTCCTCATTTAGATGAATAATTTTTTTTTATTTAACATGTTTTCAAAAAAGATGTAGATGTTCAAATTATAATGGTTTTAGTAATGTTTTTGGTTTTTCTAATTTTGATCCCTGATCTAAATTTTTAGACTTATTTCCATATTAACCAAAAGTTACACTTCTCTACGTACAATTATTTCTATGTGTAGCTCTTCTTTGAATTCTCATTCCAGCCCCCTCTTTGTGAAGTTCATCCTTACCCTTTTCTCTATATGAGTTTTATTTTTCAAGCAGCATGTCTGCAGAACTCCAAGTTTCTAACATCTAGATTATGGAAGATACAATTCTCTAGGCATAGTTCATATATGATCAATTTATATATTTCCTCATAAGAAGAAAATACTTATTAGAAGGGGGATCTATTAGGAAAGGATTTATGATGCAGACTGGAAAGGCCCTTATATGTGAATACGTTTATTAAAAAGAATTATTGCTTTTAATAATGCTGTACATTGCTAAAAGTTTTTTCTTTCTACAGTAGAATTCCAACAAATATTTCCAAGATATGTAAGGAAATATTTGAAGAAAGGAATCAGAAACATAGATGAATATATCTGAAATAGTATTAGTTGGTCAGGTCCCCAGAAACAAATAATGTAGACAGGAGAGCAGTTGGAGGATGGAAGCATAGTTTATGCTGAGAATTTTGGGGTTATTCACTTCAATAATACAACTATTAAATGCAAAGAAATACAGTGGAGGAAACCTTTTATAAAACTTGGACAAATTTTGAAAGGATTGTTTGTATTTCAGCAACATATAAAATTTTGGAAGTTGTATATGTCACACATTTTATTTTATCACCTTTCCCAGTGCCCAGCATAGTTGCAAGATCTTAAAGAATTTGTATTGTATGACTGAAATGCCTCCCATACCATTCCTTCCAAATATAAGGTCCCTTAGCATTAATTTTCAATTCATTTTTCTCTCTAGATTTTTCTAAATATTCTCTGTGTGAAATATAGGTTAATCTCTTATGGAGACATAACCTACTTTTTCATGTGATTCTAAGATAAAACTTGAAGCCCTAAAATTTGCAAAGAGGCAGTTTTGCATAGAACTTCCTGTTGAATAAAGCTGACCACAATAAGATTATGAGCAGTAAAGCAATAATGAGCCTCTCACAATTAGTTTTCACAGACAGGCTAAAAGATACTCTCCAATCTGCAATTTAAGGAAGTTGACGTAGATGGCTTCCTGCATTTTTCCAAATATGATTTCTTTTGAGCCTTTTGACTGTTCTAAATACTGAATGCTTGGAAATAGGACTTAATTCTATTGGTTTCTCTTTTCCAGTCTCCCCTGTTATATTATGTTAACCTTAAAAAAAAAGAAAAGAAAAAGAAAATTCTATGAGCCCGAGGAGGAAATTGTTCCTTTAGATGATTGTTAACTATCAGAGATAAGACATAATCACCCGATTTCTCAGCATAGCCATTATTCTTTATTGTATGATTTCCCATATATACATTTTCTTTTAAAGAAATACCTTAACTTTATATGAACTCAAGAACATCTCTTCATTCCTTAAATGTATCTAGGTTAAAAAAGAAATCACCCAAAGCTGTTTCATTAAGTTTGACTACTCTATGTTGTATTTGCAAGGTATAATTTTCTTGTCTGGAAAACAGAAAGGGACTTCAAGGGGTGATAGAAGGGTGCAAGTGGGTGAGACAAAGTAGGGAGAATCAGGAACTGAACCAGGAGTCCAGAATTACCCACTGTTGCTCAAGTTTTCCCTTTCTGGTAATCTTTCTAATTGCTGTTCATTCACCAGGCTTTCTAAGGAGGCCTGGCTTAATGTGGACCTCATGGTTACTTCTCTTTCACATTCACCCAGGAACAAACACGGAAAGGCAGGATCAAAAGGAACCACACTAGAGCTTTCTGCTCCAACGGAAGACCTTAAAGGCTCTGAACAGCTTGAGCAAAAAAATGCTGAGACACTGTGCAAGCAACAGTCATCCTTCTAACACTTGAAACTTTTATAAAAGGAATTCAAGATAAGGACATGATTCTGCAGTCTTTTTATTATGCTCATTTCCTGAATGCCAGTTATTTAAGTTGTTTTATGTTTGGTTAGTTTGGAATTACATGCTTTTTATATGTGTTGGTCAATTTATCTGCAGGAAACTGATGTTTCCCCAAGGTCATGGCAAATATATGCTGTTTTGTTTGTAAGTATGTATTGCTGAGAGCAAAATGTTAACATCAGTCAGAGATCACCCCATCAGGGTTTATTCCTGAAGTCTGAATCTCCATTCTAGCTGCACTAATGGCAATAACAATATGTTATTTTCTTATATAACAACAATAAAATGCTACTTAGTACCACATTATACAAGCCTACTTAGTTTTCAGTCTCTTCTGTAATATCCCCCATAGCATGTATATTTCCAAGTCTAAGTTCTGGTCTATTGCAGATATTAATGGAAAATAATTGCACACAACTCTGCCAGATAGACCATTACTTTCAATTCCCTTCGAATCATTTAAACAAAATAGAATGAATCTTTCTTGATCATTTAATTATTGGGTATAATTACTTAAAAGTTCATAAGAGGACTTGTTGTGTTCACTTAAGAATCGATTATAAATCAAAGACTACATCTTTAACATTGAAATTTTTCCAAGATTAACATAAATATCAGAAAAAATAGAATATGCTCATGTTATAAGCATATTATTTACAAAATTCTTGGTAAAAATATACTAGACACCAAGCAAAAGCTTGCTTAATCAAATGCTTCATCTGCAGTACCTAGAAGACGAACACTTATTAGTTCAATGAATGAAATTGAATTTAATCCACGTTTAAGCTTGCATTTAACACGGTTCAGACTTTTTAACAGGAAACACACAAGGGAGCTAGAGAGGTATTTGTTTGCTGTTTTGCTTTTGGTTTAGGAGTAAGAGAGATTAAGTCAGGCATCCAGCAGGATGTTTTCTGAAATGTATTTGCTGGTAGTGCGTGTTCGAAGAGCTCAGAAGAGCGTGGATAAACTGGGCTGCTCAGGACACTTATTATATCATCTCACTACCAGGGGATACTATATACCCACTGCGCATTCCTTTCTGAAAGGGAGAGAGAAAAAATAAACAAGCAAGGAAATATCAGCTTATCTTCCCCCTCAAGGAGGCAGTAGTCCAGTTGAAGAGAAGCGAATAATGCACAAGGGACCACTGAACATTATAAAGCCGTATAATGTGAATAGCAAAGCTCCTTAATGAATTAAAATCCCTATAGAAAAATACTGCACAAAACATTTCTCTTGTTATTCAAGGAGAGTAGCAAGGATTTTCTCAACCAGAGGTGGGGAACTGGCTTCCTGCAGGCAAGACTGCAGAATTGTTTTGTTTTGCCTACACAGTGTTAGAAAAGAATGAATCAACATTCAAATATTGTATATTTTAGATTAATATATGTTAGTATTGCTCCTTTCAGAGAATAATTTCAGAGAGCCTGATTTCATTGGTCCAATCACTTCTGGGAGACAACAAATGGCTATTTCCTTTAAAGGTACCATAAGACTTTATTTATTTTTGTAAATTTCTGTAGAAGCAAAGTTTGCTACCCTGATACTAACTCTCAAGAAGGTCTCCAGCTTGGAAAATTTTGTTTTAAATTGATGATACAAAAGGTAGGGATGCTTAGGGTTTCCTAGTTCATGGCAGCTAAACCACAAGGGCCTTTAGGAATATAGTTTCTTAAAAGCGGTATGGACATTGTACAACTGTGATTTCTGCACATGTGCAAGAAGGAACCAAACTAGAAACACCATTATTCTAGTGTTTTGCTTTTTGTGACTTTTGTTGTTACTTTAGTCTTAGAAGTTTATCATATCATTAATCTATAGGAAAAATAATCCTTGCTTATACCATTCTTTTTCTTTTATTTGGTGTAGTTAAAATTCTAAGTATTCTATAATTTAAGCAGGAGGGATAATTCTTTAATTGGATCCTATAAGCTGTTTTCCAAGATCAAACAGCTCTCACCAGTTTTCTTGATTTCATCATCCATTTCTTCCATTCATTGTTTATACTTCTTTACTCTGAGAGTTAGGGAAAATTTTTGTTGAAATAGAATCACTTATAAAAGTCAGATTTGTAAAATAAATATGGTGGAATGGGAATAAGAGGGGCTGGATCTCTTTCTATCTTCTGGTGACCCCTCAGTATTCTCTGTGGAATGCTACACCTAATTTTGCTTTGGGGGACTCAACTGTCCTTGTTTAAAGTAGGAGATGTTTCCAGTTTTCTCAGATAGAGAAAGAGAAACCTAAAATATAGTTATTTATGGGAGAGAGTTGTGCTGCAATTCAAATTATAGTTGTCTCATGTCTCAAAGAAACCACAAGGATAAATTAGTAAACATTTTACCACAGGAAGGAAAGGAAACTTCCAGCAATATTTTACTGTTTGGGGAATCCTGACACTCACAGGAAGCCATTCAAGTTCAGTCAACTCATGTAAAAATATTTATTTCTCTCTCTTTATGGTTATGATAGTGCCACATGTTCTTCCATTCTAGTAGCTTTCAGTTATTCAACAAATGGAGTTAATCAAGGTTATGATCACTATCCTAAATGTTGAGACCCAGAATTCAAACTCTGTTTACTCTGAGGAGCTCACAATGCAGTAAATATAGAAATAACCAAACAGGGGATCTAAAAAACCAGTATTCTCAGTGGTAAAAATAGGTCTTAATGGAATATATAACAAGCACACAGAACTTGATCTTGAGGTAGACAAAACTTGGTGGGATTGAGAAGTATATTCACTCTAGCTCAGGATATTAAGAGAGGGTCAGATTTTTCTATGAATGCTGAAGAATGCATTTGATGGTGAAGATTCAAGGATGTTATATTTAAAGTTTTATTTTTAAGAAGAAAGAGTCTACCAGTCTTCATGGCTTAATGGATGTGGAATGAGGTGGATGACTTCTATGTTTTTTGGTGGGTCTTGGTAGAATTATCCATAGAGGAATCTGTGGAAGGTCAGGCTCTATTAACAGCAAAGATCACAAATTCACTCTTCAGTGAGATGTTGATGGAGGCAAATGGAGATGTCCACCATAACATTGTAAATGTTATGTGTGGAGCTCATGAAGCATGGTGACAGTCTGTGTAGTACATAGTGTTATCAGCAGAGATATAGTCTCTAAGAACAAGTACAGGTTCACAGAGGAAGATAAGAAAGGATGAGTGCAGGTCTTAGAATCTAGAAGAGCTAAATGAAATAGCTGGAGAACATGTCATGATATCCAAGGAAGATAAAAGAATAAATAAACTACAGAAGAAACAATTTAAATAGTGTTGTAAACATCATGCAATGAATTAAGATTGGAAGTCCCTTATGACTTCAAAAGAAGGCACTTTCCATGAAGTGATGGGTGACAAGTCAGAATGCTCTAGTTGAAGGAGCCAGCGTGAAACAATAGAGACACAAATGCTTCTTCAGAGGAGCATGACCCAAGGAGAGAAAAATAGCTATGTGGGAGGAAGGAAATACTGGAGTAAAGAGAAAGCCTCAATGGTCAGTGGTTAGATCTGGACTTTGTCCCTTTGGTGAGGAGTTAGCAGGACTATCCTTCCTTCTGATGCCCTCCCTGCAGCTGTATATTAGTTTTCTAGTTCTGCCCTACAAAGTACTACAAACTAAGTGGTTTCAAAAACAGAAAGGCATTGATTGTCTCTCAGTTCTGGAAGATTGAAGTCTGAGATTAAGCTGTTGTCAGGCCTGTTTCTTTTCAAGGACTCTAAGGAAGAATCTATTCCATGCTGCTTTCCTAGCTTCTGGTGGTGGGCTGACAATTTTTTGGCATGTTGAAAAGTCACCCCAATTCTGACTTTCATCTTTATCAGGTGTTCTCTTTGTGTTTGTCTCAGTATCCAGCTTTTCCCATCTTATAAAAACATGTGGTGATCTTGGATTAGGATCCACTCTATTCCAGTATGACCTCATCTTAACTGTTTAAGTTAAGTCAGCAATGACTTTATTTCCAATAAGGTCACATTTTGAAAGAATGGGGTCTAGGACTTTATCATGGTAATGATAAACCCATTTATGAATTTCTCTTGATTCTTCGAGATAGTTCTCTGAATAATCCTAATTTCTTTCCATACTTATTACCTCCATAGCAGTACAATGAATTGACCAAACTAATAATACAAATATCCTCAATGTGGGCTATTTAGTTCCTTTTTGCTCTCTACCACCTGGACACAGAGATGGTATGGGGTGGTTGGACCCATCTGGCTGCCACTAGAATGGTATTGCCTCTTTTACTAGTTTTATCAATGAGCAACTACTTATTGCAGTTTTATTTCTCAACTCATCCTGTGTTTCTTATGTAGATGGAACAGATTAGGGTGTAGATACATTCTATACCAACTTTTCTTTTTTTCTTTTAAAATCACATAGTCTTTTGCTTACTGTAGATATCTTCTTCTTCTTCTACTTCTTTTTTTTTTTTTTGTTCTGTGGGGGAGGATATAGGGGATTGAACCTAGGAGTGCTTAACCACTGAGCCACATTCCTAGCCCTTTTTTATATTTTAGAGACAGGGTCTTGCTGAGTTGCTCAGGGCCTCACAAATTGCTAAGGCTGGCTTTTGAACTTGCAGTCCTCCTGCCTCAGTTCCCAAGCCACTGCGATTACAGATATTACTACTATGCCTGGCAGATAACTTCTTATTAAAAAAGAAAATATATTATATAGGAGAAATAAGTTCTGATGTTCTGTTGGACAGTAGGATGATTATAGTAGATAATGATAATGCATATTTCAAAAAAGCTAGAAAGGGGACTTTGAATGATTTACCATAAATATATGATAAGTGAGGAGACAGATATGCTTATTACACAATGTATACATGTATTAAAACATCACATAATACCCATGAATATGTACAATTTTATTTGTCAATTAAAAAATAAAATAATAGCATTTCCTGATTAATCTCACAACAATACAGCTTATTTCTCATGACAGATTTTTTTAATTTCTACATTGCAGTATAAATCTTAGCCTGTTTGAATAGTTTCATTTATTTTTTTTTTGCAAAGTGATCACATTAACTCATTTATTCACTTATTTACTCATTTATTCAACAGCTATTTGTTGAGCCTCTCTATTGTAGACATTTGTCATTCTTTTGGCTGCCTACTTCTGAGGAGTTCTCTAGTTTATGAGCACAGAAGGAGAGTCATCCAGTTCTTGGACCTGTCCCCTGGGAGTTGAAGCATATACAAGTGGCTGAATAGATGATATCTCCAGAGATTTTGATTCTGAACAAATGGATTTAAAATGAATCAAGAAATGCTTCTATGTATGAGGAGAGTGTCACCAATGTTCATTTCTATAGGTGGCATGACTGACAGTGGCACACACAGAATTCAGGGCCCAGGATCACCCATGTCAGTGATACCAACTCCAGGTTCCAAAGTATAGGCTGATAGCAGTGGGCAGTGGTGCCATCCCAGGGTAGATACACGTGGGCTCTGGATCCGGCTACTTAGCATTTCTTTGTTGATACCCTAATATTCCAGGTTTCCCATAAATTTTATAAACTATTTAACACACGATCAAAACTTTTCATTCTTGCTTAAATCAACAAGCACTTGTTTTGGTGGCTTGTAAATTAGCACTGTGATTAATATGTGATACAACTAATTATATGTGTCCCACGTGTAATAACTACTAAGCAAATAAAACAAGAGTGGGAAATCAAAGAGTTAATAACATCCAGATTTCTCAAGGCAATTTTATTGCTTAATATTCTGAGTCATTAAAAGAAAGTAACTTGTCATACACAAGTAAATATTTGTATGCAAACTGGAGAAATATTACTAGTTCGAGAGATGTTAGTATTATATAAAGGTTGAGTATTTTCTGAAGAACCAGAGAGGAACCTTTATCTGTCACTAAATGAGCTACAGTATCATAGATTCTCAGAATAGGAGTGACCCTTAAGGACCATCAAACCCCAACTATTACTTGGTTCATTGAACACAAGAAGACATTTCCATGGTCAAATTGTTGGAGCGTGATAATAACCAGGATTGAGACCTAAAACTGTTTAGTTTTTTGTTTGTTTTATCAACAGACTTCTTTCAGTATATCACAATTATAGAATTATTCCTTGCCTAGCTGTCATTTAGCCAAGATGGGCAGTGGAGCAGTGCTTCACTGGACAGATATCTGAGTATGGAGAACAGCAACTTCAACACCTTACCTATGGTTTTAGGCTTCTTCATTGATGCTTTCCAATTTTTGTGTAGTTTTGATCCTACTACATAGGTCTAATGTATATTTGTTGTTGACATCACAATAAAAGCAAATTCAACTTAGCCACTCATCTCACTGTTGACACCCACAAAGAAACTGAATCTAGAATCTCTTTGAATAGTCACCGCATTTATGTTAGTTAAAGGTTGGGGAGATGAAGACAGACTCTATTGCATCCACAGGTGAAAACAAATCTCTTCTCTTAATCTTCAAAATTTCTACATTCCCTTTAGGCTATCATAGTAAAAATAGAAGTCTGGGTCCCTAAGTTGGTTTTCCAGGAGTTATGGAAATTCTTTTTTATGCATTGCATACATGCTTTTGGAGAAACCAGTGAATTCATCAATGGTAATATTTTGTTTCATTTGCAAGAAGAAACTTGTTGAACAGGAAAGTTATCCTCAGGCAATAACTACACACCTGGGTAACTCTTGTCTCCCTTAGAATGCTCAACAATTTGGTTCTTCTAGACCATTAGCTTCAGAATACTCTTTCACATTGTGTGAACACTGTAGGAATAACCCCACTGCCTGTATTTTTAAACTAATAAAGCTACAATTGCTTGAGTGGGAGCTTATTATTGTGCCAGATTCTCCACTAGGCATTTTTTATATATGTATTACCTCCTTTAAAAATTTCCAACTTGTTCAAGGCATTTATTCTTTAAATCAATCTGCTAACTCAAGTTTATTCAGACTCAAATTATATTTCTTCATTCCTACTAGTGTTCTTTTTAAATTTTTATTTCATCAATTGCCTTTTTCATTTGGAATTTAAAATGTGGAAAAGAATGAAAGTTGTTATTTTTAAGTTTTGCAAAATAGAATAAAATATGTCACTCAATATCCTGTAAGTGGGTATGTGTTTTTTATTTTCTAGAACAGTATTACTCCTCATTGAACTTCTTATAAATGAGTAATGCAGGGAAGAAAAGTATAAATATTCTGGATATAAAGATGATATATATACACTTGATTCCCCCCTTGATTGAAATTGTCAATAAGTCACTTTAACTCATTTTGGAGAGGTGTAGCCTAAAAATGATAGGATTAAAGAATTACAATGTCTCTTCTCTTCTGACATCTATGAGCCATGACCCACTAAGATAAACATTCATCCATAATATATCTTCTGTATTGTAGTGACATTTATCCAAATTCCCACTTAGTATTTTTATTTGAGAAACTCAGGTACTTCAAGTTGCAACAGGTCTAAACCAAACATAGCCTCTTTCTCTTGAGATTCAGCCTGCAATTTGTAAGTCAATCTTTTGTAGAACCACTTACCTTTCATTGCATTTGTAATTACTTCTCTTTTACATTCAGAATTGTTTTTTCCATGTTCTCATTTACTTTTATCTCTCTTTGTAGAGATTTGGTCAATTAAATGGTCTTTCATTAAAAAAACAATTTGTTTTGTTTTTGTTTTGAATATTTCTATTGATTTTCCTTATGGTTATTATTGTTTATGTTATTGACTTTTGCTCTTACAGTACTTTTCTTCCTTCTATCATGACTTCTTGAGTTTGTTCTTTTGATCATCAATACTTTAAAATTTAACATAGCTGCTTTTTCACATGTGTAACTGCCTTAGACTGTTCAGGTAGCCATAACCAAACATCATGAACTGCTTGGGTTATAAACAACATTATTTCTTACAGTTCTGGAGGCTAGGACATCCAAGGTCACATTTCCAGCAAAGTCAGTGTCTGCTTTCTAGTTCACAGATGATACCTTCCTGCTCTTGAGGTTTCCTCACATGGTAGAAAAGGCAAGGCAACTCTCTAGGACCTCTTTTATGAAGGCACATATCCCATCATAAGGGTCCCGCCACTATAACCTAGTTACTTCCAAAATCCCTACCTCCTAATACCACCACACTGATGATTAGATTTCAACACTTGAATTTTGAAAGGGACACAAATGTTCAGATCGTGATGGTAACCCTGACTTTCAAGACATTCTGCAAGCCTTATGCTTGAGTAATTCTTCTTCTAAAAGTCTTCTCAAATTTTAATCTTCTAGTGCGACAGGTGAGGTGATGGCAGGAAGTGTTTCTGCCTTGTCTTACCAGGCATATATATTTTTTTCCAGACATCTTTGTTTTTAATCTTAGTCAGAGCTGGGATGAATATTGCTAATCTGATTCCAGTTGTCATTTTGAGCACAGTGATCCACCCAGAACACTATGGAAGGGAGAGAAGACTATAAAAACTTTCCCTCCATCTAAACCCTGCATGAAGAATCATCAGACTCTTCTCCACTCTAAAGTGTTCACCATCCCTCTTCCCTTCTAACCCAACATTCATCTCACATCACAACTGTGTTAACTTTGTGTTCCAATTTGACGGGATGCATAATAGCTGATAAAGCATTACTTGTGGATTTGTGTGACAGTGTTTCCAGAAGAGATTGGACTCTGAATTGATAGCTTGAGTGAAGAAAATTCTGCCAAACTCATATGGACTGGCACCATCCAATCCATTGAAGGTACAATGGGACAGAAATGGAGAGGAAAGCTGAACTCTTTATTTCGTGTTTTGATCTGGGACATGTGTCTTTCCCTTTCTCTTCTTAAGCTAGACATCCATCTTTTCCAACCACAGACATTGGGACTCCTGGTTCTTGGACCCTCAGACTCTAAGATTTATACTAGTCACTCCTGTGTCAGTCATCTTTCTACGGACAAAATAGCTGAGATAATCAACTTAATGAGAGAAAAAAGTTATTTTGACTCACTAGTTTTAGAGGTTTCAGTTTAAAGTCACTTGTTCCTATTGATTTGGGCTGAAAGTGGGAAAGTATATCATGGTAGGAGTATGTGGCAGAGAAGGCCTGTTTACCTCAGGACAGTCAATAAGGAAACAAAGAGGAATCACCAGAATCCCAACATCCCCTGCAAGGGTACACCACCGATGCCTTAACTTTCTTCGACTAGGCCTTAGTTCCTAAATGTTACACCACCCACAATAGTTCCATGGGTTTAGAACCAAGTCTTTAACATGTGGACCTTTGAAGGACATTTTATATCCAAACGATAGCACTCCACTCCCTTCTCAAACCTTCAGCCTGAAACTGAATTACATCATTGGCTATCCTAGTTCTGTGGCTTTTTGACAGTGTGTCAGGGTACTTCTTGGCCTTTATAAGCATATGAGCCATTTTTCATAATAGATCTTTCATCTTTCATATCTATATATGCTACTGGTTCTGTTTCTCAGGAGAATCCTGGCCAATATAATAACTCATCTATTTACTTCTTGGTTTCTCGTTTGTATATTACTTTCAAAAAAGACTATCTGATTTTTATAACCAAAAGAAAACATTAAGAAAAGGCTTCAGTCTTTTCAGGTATCATCAACTGGTTCCAGAAACAATTCTTACAAAGAAAAGATTTATAAATTTTGAGAGTTAACATTTTCACAAAGGCTATTGGTTGCTTGATTAGGAGTGTTAGCAATAGATTTATTAAACATTATAACTAAGAGGAATTATATAACTTGTGACAACATAAACAAAATATTTAAAGTCTGTGTTTATGTATTTATTTAATTTATCCTATTTTAAATTTGACTTGAAAGCAGATATTATAATTTAGGTAAAATCATGATTTTAGGTACAAAGCAAACTGTGAGAGATTGCTCAGTAAACTTTTCAACTCAGTGGCTCAATGACAGTAGTGACAGCTTTTGCAATTAGCGTAGGCTCTTTGTTTCTTGAGGCAACTGTAAAACCTACAGCCATGTATTCACTTTCCAATGAAATTGGTACACATCATAAAAATTGTAGTTGAGTTAATTGGTGCATTGGCTGACAGACTCAGCAAAGAGGCCAAGCCCTGAGCCATCCAGTTATTGCTTAAACTGCTCTGTTGTAACTATGTTGGCTAGGATCATTGAGAAGGCTGCGTCTCCCCAAGGCTTATGGAAAGCACAAATTGAGAACTTTGGTGTCTAGGGATGTCAATCTGACACTTTTCATAAGCATCAAACACTTACAAATTATAAGAAGTAAAAAGATATGCTCTCCTTGAGGATGTTTTATAAATACCAAGTAATGATGTTATGCCATCCTGAGGTGTGGAGTGGAAAACTCTAATGACTAGTTGGAAAAATTCATGGATGACATACAATTTATCTATCTCTACGGCAAGTTAAATATTCTTTTGTGAAATTATTATAGTCTAATATTTTAATATCCAAAATATTAGCTCATTTCTTCCTTTGATCCCAAAGTCCCTCTCATACTGCCAGTGGATAAAAACTTTGAATTAATTTTTAAAACAGGCCTATTTTGAGTACTCTTGTAAAACAAGGATTCCTGGTGTGTCTATTTAGAAAGTACTTTTCAAAGGACAGCAAATGCCTTAGGATAATTATTGTTAAACCTGAATGCTTTAGGAAAGCATAAATAGTCAATGAACAGTGACTTCCGCACTCTTTTTCAAAGTCATTTATAGCACCTGAAAGAGAATATTTCTCATTGTCAAAATGTACTCAGGATAGTAAACTTTGAAAAATCAAAAGTAACTCAGCATAAAATAGACTATTCTATGCAAACTCAAACCCTCAAAATTTTCAAACAACAGGAACAATATGTTTCAATTTCAGGGCTTTTTAACCATTGGACATATAATGGGCATTGAAAACATCAATTTATGGCTTGTAAAGAATAGTAAGATTCTGAGTGTGGTCTTGAGTGAATTCTGTTGCTTCCAAAGTCTTATGAAATAAGTTTACTTTCTTTATGCCATATTAAATTGATTCAAACATATGTTTTGCTTTGTGGGGACCCTGGAATTTTCACCTTTCTAGGGAGATGTGGATTTTTTACAATATGGAATGGAAGTGAATTTATGATGATACTGATGAAGACAGTAAGCTTTGGCATCTTGTGTCCCTCAGTGCCTTTTAAGGTATCCTAACAATTGTTAACATGGTCCTATGTGTGTTAAATTTTGCAAAAGTAAGTTACATTTACTGCACTAAAATCAGAACCAGAGGTTATTTCCAATTCAACTCCTCTGCCATATTTCCCTTCATGCTGGTGACCCTGAAAGGTCTCAAGAGAAATCTGGTTAAGGGGAAGCTGAGTTAGAAAAACATTTCATTTCAATTTTATCTCTTTCCTTTCCTAAATACATGTCTACATTTCTTAACTTTACTTTTGTAATGTTTCAGAGTTTTTTGATTATTAAAAAGAATTCCCAGATATCCAGTGTTCTGGACTCCCAAATCATGGAACCAACCCTAACAGAAACCGACAGTTAAGTCCTTTAGATTCCTTATGGTTTTCATTATGACCTGATTTTGTTTCTAGTTTCTGAACTTTTTGTCTTCTGCTACTAGTAAATTTTATCTCACCTGATTATTCATTGAAATGTTTTACCCACAGGACAGATTTTGATTTTTAAAGAAAATCATGTCATGTCACTTACACAACTCTGCTTTTCATATTTCTACCATAAAGTCCAAAGCCCTCACTAAAACTTCCAAGATAGTAGATATTTTATTTCCTCAGTCACATCTCCTCCACCCCAGCCATCATACTTTGTTCTCCAGCTATAGGGAGGATCTAGTAATTCCTTCTTACAGAAACAAGCCCTCAGGTCTGGACACAATGTCTAAATTGTACTATCTTTTTAACCTATTTAGGGTAGGGTTGGATTGTGGTGGGCAACTGATTCTATGGGGATCTTCACCAGAATAGCTTGATTTTGGAGGACAAGGCCTTTGGATGGATTTTCTTGGGTCTCTATAATGAAGAGTGGTATAGATTTGTGTGTGTGGCTTAGAAAGCAATGTTTCCACATTTTTGGGGTTTTTTTTTAAAGCAAAGTAAAAGCTACAAGAAATATTAAAAATATATATATATAAATGATTCATTCAATACAAATGTTAATGAAGCAGGGACCAAGACCTTGTGGCTCCAAAGAAACAAAATCACCTCAAGATGGCCTGTCTATAACAGATTCCAGACCCTTGTGAGGCCTGGCTTCCTTCCCTTTCTTCACCTAGACATTCTTAGATACTTACCACACATCTCTTTCTTGGATCAACAAAAGTAGGTCTGCTTTACTCATAATGAATGATCCAAGAAACTGAATACCCTGGGTTCTGAGGATCACTTGTCTTTATACCTGTGCACATTCCTCCACTTAAACCATGGCTTACTCTCTCTCGCCTTAGATGCAAATTGTCCCAATAAGTAGGTAACCTAGGTTGAGGCAATAGACTTCCACAAAGGGAAATTCCAGAGAGGACAGTGTCAACTCTTCTAGGGGCTTGAGAAATGAGTTCCTCAGACCATATGAGGAACCTGAGCACCACAAAACAGTATCCATGGTGGGAAGCCCTTTGGTGGTCAAGTGACGGCCTTAAAGCAAATGTAGGAGTTCGTCTAAAGGGTAATGATTCTGTACTTTCATTTTAGGAAAGAATGGATTGGTAGAGAGATAAGAGATTAGGTAGTTTGTTTTATTTTTTACTCAATGAATTGGAAATGATTAATTGGTAATCAGAGTAAATCTTATTATTTTTTTTTTTTATCCCAGGGATACTTAAATCATTTGAAGTATAATTAAGTACAATTATTTGGCAAAGTATATTTCAGTCGGCAAATGCCAATTTAAAATATACAGGTATCTGTATCTATGTGTGTGTTTGAAATACTGTAAAATATTTTCTGTGTGTTGGAATTTCAGGCAGGCAGCAGATCTAGCTTATTATGGCTATTTACTTCTTTTTTTTTTTTAAGTCAAGACTTATCACCTCTTAACCAGTGAACACTAATTCTAATGAACTAATCAATGTGATAGTGTGTTGCCTTAATTTAAAAACACTGATTTTTTTATCCATTAGAATTAGATAAATTTGCCTAATAAGCAACCTAATTTTTAACATGGTAGTCAGGACTGTGTAACAACAGTGTGTAAGTCACTCTAAATGAGAGGATATTTTTCCTGCAAAAGATCTGTGTTACTCTCAAATTAGTTTTCTATCCATAGAATTCAGGAGATATCAGTGGTGTCTAAGAAGGTAGATCTCAGTGTGAGGATAATTTGCCTGATCTCTTTCTTCTTGAATTGTGTCCAATAATTATATGTGTCTATTAAATTCTAAAATGTACATGTAAAATTAAAATATAAAAGGAAAAAACAAAGGTCTGGAATTGTCAACCTTTCATAGACACTTAATAATGATCAAACACTATTTTTGATAGTTCAAAATTTTGTTACCTATGTCATTAGTTATCTTAATTGTGTGGTTTATAGCTTGTCTATGAAAATATAAAACTTACAAATTTCCATTGTACACAAGCATGTTAAATATACTGCACAGATGGATTTTAGACTCCTATTTGCCAGAGGAGCTTCATTAAGGATCACACACAAAGGAAACTGCATAGTTAAACAGGAATTCATTCTTCACATTTGCTTCAAGAGCCAATATTTTATTTTTGGAGAAAGGGTTCTTAATTTAGCATTTGATGGTCCCCCAAATTTGTGAGGCTCTATAATATAATGCATCTTAAGGTCAAAGCTCATAGAAATATATTCTTGAGGGAAAATATCATTCCTTTGTTTATTGTTAGATTTCTAGAACCTAGTGAGGTGCCTGGCTTTCAGTAGATGTTTATTGAAGATGAAAGGAAACAGCTAAGTGATAACAGAGGACAACTAATTGAGTTTTCATGTACCAAGTTAATTATAGTGTTATAGCTGTGAACACTATAATGTGACACACTTGAGGAAGTGAACGTGGAAGTGACTTATTTTATTAACTATGTTTATATAGAATAATTCTCCCTTATATGTTTCTATATTCCATATGGATGTTTAATTGCATAAATAGCATTAAAAGTAGAGGTACATGCATATTATTAAAAGATTCTAGAGGAAATAAATTACCTTATGAACTTAAATTCTATATTACTTGGCATATGTTTCTGGCATCTTTAAACCCACTGATAACTAGCATGGCTGCTTGGATCGTAGAACAGAGCTCTAAAAATAGTCGACATTTTGCCGTTTCTATAGTAACAAAGAAAATGGCTTCATATTCTGGCACTGCTCCCACAGAGCTTAATGTTCTCTCTAGATTGCCTATACACTATACCACTATGTTATTGTAGTAAAAACTACCATTACTCTTTCCTTCGTGTCTTTGATGTGTCTTGTAACAATCTGATCAGTAGTACAACAATCTGAGTGTTTATCTAACATTGGTTAAAGCAGTCCAGTTATTTTTTTAAGAAATTGAGTTTCACCTAAAAAATAAAAATTAAAAATGCTAATACCAGATCATACTTTTACATGTGATGTGAACTGTATTGAAAGGTTTTAAATGCTGTCTCCCTCAACATCTAATATTTACCAGTGTGAAATGATTCTTTTGGATTATATAATTATCCCCCTTTTTAATGAACTATTCAGCATTGACTTTTTGGTGACCCTAATAAATTCCATAGTTTTGGAAATATCTCTTTGTAACAGTCACATTCATTGTAGTAATTCATTACAGTGAATTAACTTCACTGAATTCACTTCTTCAAAGTAGGGGAATTTGTCTCTCCTGTTTCCTCAGGAATCCTCAGTGCTAGAGGAGGCAACTAATAAATGTTTTGCTGGATGAGTGCTTGGTTAAATAAAATGTCTTTACTCTTGGAGTGGGAGAGTTATTTCAATGTCATTTATAATTGCTAAGTTTATTTAATTTTAATATATATCTCTCCATCCCCTGACAACTCAGTGGTAATAGTTCACCAATTGGTAATTGTGGTAGACAGAATACTTCTCAAATATGTTCAATTTGAAATTCCCAGAACATGTTAGATTATATGGCAAAGGGGAATTAAGGTACAGATGGAACTAAGGTTGCTATGCAGCTGACATTAAGTCTGGGACATTATTGTGGGTTATCCTGTTGAGCCAATATCATTACATTGTAAAAGTGAAAGAGGAGAGAAAAGAATTTCATTGAGAGAAAGAAGGAGATGGTGGCAGAAAAATTTGCAGGATGCTATACAAGCTTTGGACATGGAGGAAGTTGACCACAAGACAAGAAAAGCAGATGGCCTCTAGAGGGTAGAAAAGGCAAGGAAACAGACTAATAAGTTTGTGTTCTGAGCCCCTAAGTTTATGATAATTTGTTACAGCAGCAATTGGATATTAAAACAGATTTTTTCAATAGTAAGTACTGAAAAACATTGAGAAATAGAGGACTAGGTGAATTTTTTTTAATTATTATTGAGAAGGTTTGACTACTCAATGTGAAAATTGGAAAATAGCACACATACCACCTCTAGGGAAGGCAAACTCTGGTATGGAACAAATGAAAGTCAATATATTTATTTAAACTTATCCTTGTAACATATATTAGTTATTTCTTTTATTTGTTGCCTTTTTTCACTGAAAAAAAATAAGAATAATTTTTTTTGTTATATTTGAATGGAAAATAGATCAAATTAATGTGGAGAGAATAAACAAGAAGCCAAATCACCAGTTTCATTTATTATTAGCATATGAGGCAAATGTTTTATCATGTTGATACAATCGTTATCTTATGGATTACTTCTGCATACTGATGTATCATAATAAACCAAGTTTACTCCACTTATTGAAAATAATATGACTTGACTGATGACATTAAACATAATATTTTATAAACAATATATATATGGATGATATATAAGGGAATTTTAATTTTTTAAAAATATAACTGCATTATCATTTTCATCTTCCTTTTTATCAACTAGAATAATCACTCTATTTAATGGAATGTGTTCTACATTATTAAAAAATAGACATTTATTTTTTAAAACCAACTGAATCTTTAATAGTCTTATACTTTTTGAGATTCCCAAATAGTTTCTCACTCTGGAAAATGTGATATTGGTGAATTTATTTAACACCATCCATTGAATATTTATTATGTTCAACTCATGTGAAATTCTATATTGTGTGCGTCATAAAATGAGAAGTTGTATGATATCAAAATACCATTCTGCCCAAATCTGATCCAATCCAAACCTTGCTGTACTTTACATATATTCACTTAGTTTCTTCCTACCCCATTTTTTTTCATTTGAAACATTAACTGTCTAGTCTTAAGTAGGGAATTAGCATGCTCATATTTGCATTTAAAAAGCATAACCTAGGATGACTTGTGGTGGATTGTTAGAGAGACAGGAAAGAAATAAGCAGATGAGACTATGTGAGATGCTATTGTAATAGTCTAGATGACAGACATGGTGGCTTGATGTGGGAAAGCAGTAGATTAAATGAGAAGAATTTTGGTATGTGGGTAGGTTGTAGCATTAAATATGAGAGGAATTTCAATGGATATGATGAGTATGGAATACTAAGAACATGATGTAGGTTTTTAAGATGAGTTACTACCTGGATGTCTTCTGAACTACAGTATTCAGTTATAAAAGCAGGTTGGTTAGAGAATGTAGTTTATGTAGTATTAATTACAATTATATTGTTTGGAACACGTTGTCTGAGGTGGTTACTGGAAAATTTTTAAGTGAAAATTTGGATATACAAATGTGTAATTTCAGAGAGTGGTCCCAGGTAGAAATAGATCTATAAATAGTTATAGACACTTATGAGATGCCCAAGGGCATGGGGTTATAGACAAGAACTGGGGTACTCTATCAATCAGGTTTGACAAGAAAGAAGAAACAGATAGGGAAACTGAAAAGTCTTTTGATATTTTGGGGCAAAACCTTCTTACTGATTAACCTCCTAACCCTCTCTCCATGCCTTCCATTCTTTGGTTCTTTGGGCCTTTGTAATTAAATTTTGGGTATCTCAGAATTTTTCTCTTATCATCATCCAAACTAGGAAGAAAATATCATAATTTCACCTAGCCTAAATCTTGAATTTGAGTTTTGCAGACAATTAGGAATGGAGAGAAAGGTCTCCTAAAAAAAGAAAATATATCATGAACAACAGCAGAGAAAGGTCTCCTAAAAAAGAAAATATGTTATGAACAACAGCATATAAAGGAAAATACAGTCAGTTCAGCAGGAATGTATAGTAGATAAGGTTTTTTTCTTCTCAAATGGAAAAAAAATCATTTTGAGTGTGCATAAGACTAGAGTTAGCCAAAAATCACAGTGTATGTGGAAGCTAGACAGGAAAAAGGAAAAGAAGTGGGGGGCAGTAATCTCATAAAAATCAAAGGGAGTTCAGTAGAGGAGAGGAAAGAAATTAGGGAGAGGAAAGGGAAAATACTGGTAAAGGATGTTGCCCAATTATTTTGTTGTACCTGTGCATGTACATATATGTACCAATGAAACCCACCATTATGTATAATTATAATGCACTAATAAAAGATACAAAAAAAAAAAAAACATATGCTAGACAGGCAGATGAAACTCAAAGAAAGTTGTATGTGATGGCAAGTGACTCAGATTTGCTTTGGAGAATTTAGGATACTGTTAAAGGAGTTTAAGTAGAGAACAGACGTTGTCCAAGGTGCATTTTATCTAGATCATTCTGGCAGGATTCCAGAGCATGAATCTGATGCATAACTCTGTTGAAAGTAAGGACATGGTTTGATTGATAATACAGGACATTGGGAAGATGAGGAAGAGTATGAAGTAAGAAAAGGTAATAGGGAGCATTGTACAATCAATAATTTGGCTGTTTTTCCCCCCTGATTCCCGGGAGTCTCTAAACACTTGGAATCTAATGAATGACAAGAGTGTCTTTTTTATTCAGGATAGACTCCTCAGATGACACCAGAGTTTATGCTGCTGAAGTGACTCACTGGTAAGCACCTAGATAATTAATGCTAAGGAGATGACTCAGTATGGCAGTTGGCCATATCAGAATGACCATCCATGTAATTGGAGGATTGTAGCTTTGAGAAACAAGATATCTGCCTGACCTCTGTAGGAAAGGGGCCTGTAGACTACAAGGTCAATGATTCAATCGATCATGCCTATGTGATAAGATCTCAAAAAATCCTCTATATGCCAACATTTGGGTAATAGTGTAATGCCAGATTTGTGGGACCCCAATAGACCTCCAGGAGCCAAATCTGATGCAATCACACAAGAGTCTTTATTGCAAGCTCGAGCCTGGACTCACAACCGTTTCCGACACAGTGGTCCTGAGGAGTGAGTCTCGACCCTTAGTTCAGTGAGGATTTATAGGTTTTGGGGGGATACTCTATGCGTCACAATATCACACAGCAAATCATTTCACACCGTGGGAAAATCAAATAACAACTCTTAATATTGATTAGCACATTCACTGGTGGGAACAAGTTGGGTAGAGGTGATTGGTTAGTACAAGAGGGGAATTCCTTTGAACTGATTGGTTTAATCGAGAGGGGTGTACGTGCTAAACTACATGGTTTCCCAACATGTTATCAACCACCATAAACTACTGGGGGCTCATCTGGCATCCCAGGTATTTTCCCTATCTCATGCTGATTGGTGGTTGCTAGGGGGTTGCTGTGGGTTCTCACCTATCTTAACTGAGTCAGGGACACCTGGCTCTGCAGATCTCTCCTTTTATTTGCAGACAATCAACTCAGCAGGGTGGGCATGTGCCTAGGAGTGCTCTGTGGGTTTTTCCAAGGGCAAAGGTCATGCCCCCTTCCTTGGACAGGCTTTGCTCTGAAGTAGAGGCTGGTTTCTCAAAAATGGAGTCACATCAGTTTCTCAATAGTACTTCATGTACATGGTTATATACTGATATCACAGGAGGGTGATGTCAACTAAAGGCACAATGGAGCATATTGAGTATGAGAACTAAAAGTTTATTTCAGCCAAAATGAGAATGGCCACACAGGAAAACATATTATAGTTGCTCAGAATATGTGCTTTGAAATAGCATCTGAGAAATCTAGATTCTTTTTTTTTTTTTTTTTAAGGAAAAAGGGCACAAATGGTTTACAGCAAGTTGGTTGTTACAATTTCCTTGGTCAAAAAGACTAACACAAGTTGTTAATTAGTTATTGCTTACTTGTGCTATAAAGAATTGAGATAAGTAGAAAAATGCTTTTAGTAGGGCTCCTTTTATCTTTAGATTATCAGGGTATACACAGAAATCTGAAGGGCAAGATCAAACCTGCCTGGGGGACAGTGCCTTGTGCCACCCATTTTCCCTGGTCTAAAGAATGTTGTGACCTTATTTCTGTGACACTTTGAATCTTTTCTGAGTGAGGTGTCCTGACTCTGGGAATCTCAGCACTCAGATCCTCCCAGATCTCACCCCTTACATCTCTTCCTTGGCCCATCCTGATTTGCTGTGGTAGAACTGTAGTGGTAAACAGCTCTTTGTGCCTGAGTTCTGTGAGTCATCTGCTGAACAACTGAAACCTCAGGGACATAGGGAACCTCCAAAGGCCTTGGCAGTGTGTCAGAACTCCAGGGACCGTGGAAACTTCCAGGCTTGAGGCCAGTGTCTGAAGTGAAGGCAACTGAATGGGGGCCTGTGCCTTGATTTTGTGAAGTTTTGTAACAAGGCAGTTCCTTTGGGAAGGGGTCCTTGGCAATTGCTTTCCAGCTTCCTTTGAACTTCCTTCCCCTAATTCTTTTTGCAAGGTCTGCATTCCTCCCTTTTCCCTGACATACTGAATTCTTAACAAAAGCCCCCTTAGGGTTAAGATGTTAATTGCAAAGTAATCTTTCCTTAGATGTACAGAACCCAGATCATCTAATAACCTCTGTAACACCTTGTAGTTACTTCAACTAACACAAGCTTGAACAGTCAAAAAGAACTATAGGAATTAGCCACAGGAAGTCAATGGCCATTGCTTGTACTGGCAGGAGAGGTGGGAAAAAATAAAAACCTGACGTGGATGACATCCTCCCTCACCATCTCACCATCTTCCTGCTCTGCTCTTCCTTTTCTTCCCAATAAAAGCCTTCTATGCCCCTAAGCTCCCTCCATGAAATTTGAGGTTGAGACCCTCCACCTTCCAAAATACCAACCCTTAAATAAATGGATTCCTTCCTAATGACTCTTATCTCTAAAATATTGACCTTTGTGTGGTGGGTAGCCCAGACTTACCCTGGTAATAGTTTGTGCTATCTCTGGGTAGCTAATTGTTGGAATTGAATTGGTAGAAGCAAACTGAAGGAAGGAAACTTAGGTATTTCAGATGTTAAAAGAAAAAAAAAAAGCTGAATTTGGTGACTAGTAAACTTCTAAACCAAAGAAATTACAAGTGTACCCTGGGTTAAACATTAGTTGGATGTTATGTAAATTGGAGCTAGCTGCTTACAATTTAGGATATTTAAGCATGTCTTCTTCTGTGAATATCTGATGGGATATTTTTTAAGTTGACTGTTACAGTTTAGATACGAGATATCCCCTGAAAGCTCAGTGTGAGAAAAATGCAGGAATTTTCAGGGTTGAAATGAGTAGATTATGGGAGGTATAACCTGATCAGCAGATTAATCCATTTGATGGTTTAATAATTTGAATGGATTAATGGATGGTAACTGTAATCAGTTAGGAGGATGTATATCACTGTGGACATGCCCTTGGGGATCATATTATCCCTGACTCATGGCACTTAATCTGTCTCTTCTTCTGCCTGTCATGAAATGAGAAGCTTTTCTCTTCCACGCCATTCTGCCATGATGCTCTGCCTTATCTTGAGTCCAGAGCTATGGTGTCAGTAGACCATGGACTAAACCTTCAAAACTTTGAGTCAAAATAAACTTTTCCTTCTCTGAATTGTTCTGGTCAGGTATTTTGGTCACAGCAACAAAAAGCTGAGTAAAGCACTAACCATGTTCTGAGCTTTTTTCTGTCATGTAGAACTGTATCTTAGACTATAAAGAACATTTAGCATAACTGAACCCTGCCTACCAGACCTACTCCTCTACTATGTGATAACCAAAAATGCTTCAACAAGTTCCAAAAAGGTATCATATTGACCAAGAACCAATGGCTAACAGGATGAGAAAAAACAATTGGACAGAGGTAAAATGTTGAAGAGAACCAAATTTAAGTTAGCAAAGAAAAAGCAGGTAAAGCAGGGGCATGAGAATAAGCAGTAAATATAGTAAAATTAAAGAGAATCTGACATCATGGAAGCACAGGGATTTTGTTTACTAAACAATAAACAAATTGAAATTTCAATATATTTTTGTAAGAGAGGGATAAGGATTTCTGGTATCTTGTATGTAGTAAGACAGTACTCACTAATAAGTAGAAGGAAAATTTTTTCTGTCTTTATAGGTTACCTTGCTGTATGTTTTTTAGCAGTGAGAACTTCTGGCTAAATTATGTCTAAATATTTGGATGAAAGTGAGAAATACTAACTGAAAATCTACAAATCCACATATCTAAAATTAAATGTTTGCTGCAGATAATAAAAAACAACTAGAAAAAAATATATATGTATATATATACATATATATACTTTATATATATACTTGCTTATATTATACAGCATGTATTATAGTCTGTTTCAGTAACTAGAATAAATATTGTTTTTTCACACTAAATCCAGATGTTTGGTCTACATTTATATAAAGCATGAAAAAGCATTCATAATTCATTACAAATAAAAATAAAGAATTCTCATTCTCCAGTTAAATATGTAAAAATTAGCCTTAAATAATTTAATTTTTGCAATTTAATTTTGTTAGCTCTGAATTTAGAAATGTCATTGCATCTTTCACAGTTACTAATATAAGGTAATATGTTAGCAATTATTTGTGATTTTTAGAAACTTTAATTTACTTTTTCATTTTATTTCAAATTTTAATAAGGTGAAAAATCAGAAGGCAACGTTAAGCTTCCTCTATTAATTGAAATTTAAGATGATTTGGCTTAAATGGTAGTTTGAGAAGATTATGGAAAGTGATTTATAATATATTCTTTCACTGCTAGTAATTATTTAGAAAACGAGATTAAAATATAAAACATTTTTGCAGTTGTGTATTTCAAAGAGATGATACCAACTAATAATTGCTGCATGTGTGCACATATGGCAAAAGAATGAGGCATTCCTTGTAGTAGGTAATGATTTGCACCTATTACCTCATTTTGTTTACTTCAGGTATATATTATTTGGAGGATAAATCAATTTTTATATTGCATTTACTCTTGTGATTGCATAGGGTTACCAGATCAATCCATTTACCAAAAACAAAACAAATACATTTATGAAATTATCAGATATACTAATTAAATTGACTAACTTGAAACATTGTTTCAGTGAAAATTAGTTTAATTCTGGTTTCGTTGATTTTTTTGTTGTTGTTTGTTTTTGGTCTTGTGGGCTTTATTTTGAATTATATGATATTTATCTAACCTACAATCTTCTGAGTAATTGGTTTCAGCATTATTTTAACAATTTTTAATTCAACTTCCTAATATCTCATGTATTTTAACTTTTCTTGTAGTATCATGCTAATATTATATGCGTATAACTCACTCTTGAAAGGATAATGCATATTAATTATTGAAAATTTTTTTGCTTTTGTAGATACAACTTTTCAGTTTATAAATGGGTTTAATTTTTTTTTCCAATACTAAGGATTGAACCCAGGGACTCTCTAACACTGAGCTACATTTCTAACACTTTTGAGTTTATTTGGAGGCAGGATCTTTCTAATTAGGGCTGGTTGGATTGGAACTTTGATTCCCCTGCCTAAGCCTCTCATGTTGCTGGGATTACAGGTGTGCATCACTATACCTGACTTAAATGGATTTAAATTTTATTAAATACATTTGTTATCTTTAATATGATAGCTCAGAAAATAGAGAAAATTGGGTCATTCTTCACATACCCTGAGCACTTTTTATTAGTTACCTATCAGACTTATTCTCTACTTGACATATCCTTTCAATTTTCCAGCAAAAAAAAAAAAAAAAAAAGTATTCAGTGAGCTCCAATGTTACTGTGATTTATTTTTAGATTGTTTTAAGAAAATTAACTTCCAGACAATAACTTATTGTCCAGAATAGACACAACATTTTTTTTTTTTTTTTTTTTTGCTGGAGTTGATGGTTTACTTTATCCTCTCATTCCACCCACTGCATACCAGCAACAAAAATCTAAACATAGTCATGCAAAGAATCAAAGCTCAGACAGTGGGAGAGGGAAAAAGAAAATCAGTGGTTTTGAAACAAATCACAAGAAAAGAATATTGCTTTTTGTGTTCTTCCTGTAAATCTGTCGTGTAATTACTGCCCAGGCCTTCACTTGTCATTTTGCAAAGAAAAACATGGCATAATTTTACTTTCCTTGAATAGTGAATATTTCTTCTAACGCTTGATAAATGTATTTTTCCATGATATGAAAAAGTTACTGGATTTCTGAAAAACAGAATCTACTTTGTTGAAACTTAAATCCTCCTGAATCAGGAAAAATCTTCCGAAGATTAAAATAGACATTTATTGACAATAAAAGTTCCTTATGTCTATGGTTAAAACAAGGGGTGGTGGTGAATGTTCCACCATGCAACTGTCCCCTGTAATGCAAATTTCTTCTTCTGAATTTATTCACAGGCATATATGCAATGTATCATGTACAAGTGGCATAAAGATGAAGCAGGCGGGGGCCCTGCCCTTAAAGGGCTGATATTGGCTGGTGGTGCTTTTCTTATCCAGCTAATATTTTCCAGTCTTCTTGATTTCTGCCCTCAGGCTGATTGCCATATTCAACTTAGATTCTGGTTTGGGTCTAAGGACTTTCTTCTTAGACATCCTTCCTGCGTCACCACCTGGGTGTCTGGTCATGGGATTAAACCTCAGACTCGCTTTCTCCTCTGATCACTTCATATCATCATTTTCTTCCCTGACTGACTCTGGAGTCTTAATCGAGTCCTGATAAAGAGATCTAAACATTTCCTGTGCAGGCCAAAGCCAACAAGGAGGGATTTATTTTTCATTAATATTTTAAAACCAATTTAGATAATTATCTCTGTCAGTAGATAAAACAGAATCCTCATAGTCATCAGATACTTCAAGAATAGATACAGAATTTATTGAGTCAGGCTTTAAGTAATTAAGAGAGTTTATACCTATAATTCTACATGGCTTTTTGACAAAGTTTTCTCCCATTTCTACTTTTCATGATTAGGAGTCAATCAGCTTCCAAGATAGTTCTCTTCGTACCTCAGAGAAGCTGGAGGAAGGCTAGTTAGAATGAAGCTCATCATTTCCCATCTCTGTGGGTCAGAAGCAAGCATTTCCCATGGTCTCATGTGACCCATGCAAACATCTTCCTAAGTAGTTGCCAGTTTTAGGACCACATAAACTTTATCCGGCCAACTTTGAAAATATGCCCAATCTTTTTACTGATAACTTCATTCTCACATAAAATTAACACCATAGACCACCTCTATTTCATAATCCAAAGATACAGAAGAATTTGAAGCTCATTTTATGTTAGAGTTTGGTTTGAAAGAAGAGTAACACCAAACAGAAACTTATGTATAGTTCAGAGTATTTGATTCAAGCATCTCCATTTTTTTTTCAAGTTTTTATTTTCACTACAATATAATGTATTACTCTAGGCAGATTTCTCAATTAGGTGAAGTTCTTTATATTAATAATACTAAATCTCATGAGCTAAATTCAATTTCTGCTTGTGCAATATATTTAGTAGAGTAGTCTAAAACCTGAAGTTTTTTCATAGGTAGAAGACAGAATATATTTTAGAAATTATTCAAAATTTTAATAAGTATATAGGTTTGAGAAAACATAGAATAACCCTTTAGAAAATAAGGTTAATTATAATTTGGATATAATTAAAAATAGTATAATTTATCCAGAAATATATTCATGGATGAGTATGACACTTAGGGATTAGTCATGCAGGTGTGGCACTAAAAATAATAAAGGTTGGTGTAGTGAATATATCATTGGGAAATTAGCTAATTCTTTTTCTTTTTTGTCTGTATGGCAAAGTTTTGGTTTTTATCACTAGGATTGAATGTTTTGTTTTTTAGTGCAGTTAAGAGTTTTGCTAAAGATTTCAATTAAATAAATTTCAGGACATTTGATCTCTATTTCACTTGACTTTGCTGATCTTGAGATTATTTTTCCAAACATTATCACACTTAAAGCTGAAAAGCTAATTAATTTTGCACAAATGTTAGCTAGGCAGCACTGATTTTGGCACCTTTCTAAGATCTGTGAAGCAAAGCCATGATGCTCTCCAATTTTGGATCTAAATCCATAAATGCCTTTGAACTTACCATTCCTAGGTAATGGCATATAGAATATGTTTTTACTTTAACAAAATTTGTCCAAGTTGTGTGATTTGGAAGATAGTTTAATTAGTGCTTGGAAAAAAAATTAAACCTCTGTACTATACTGTCAAGAATCTCCTAATCATATGTTGCTTGGAAATATAGTAAAAAAAATAATATTAATAGAATTAACAATGATACTCTCTTATCAGAGAAAAATAATTAATAAGTAACCAAATAAATACATCATTTTAATGCCAAACATAATACATTTTTAAAAATGGTACAGGAGATTGAACCTAGCAGTGCTTTATCACAGAGCTACACCCCCAGCAATTTTATTTCTTTTCTTTTTTCTTTATTTTGACACAGAATCTTGTTAAATTGCTGAGGATAGCCTCAAATTTGTGATCCTCCTGCCTCAGCCTCACAAGTCACTGGGAATACAGGCATGCACTACTGCATCTGGCTAAATAATAAAATTTTTTCATTCCATAGTAGTGTCTTAGGCAGGTCTCCTGCATGTATAGAGTTCTTTATTCCTCCTAATTTCTGTGAGGCAGTACCTTAGATACCTTCCATCTTTCCCCACTTTGGCAGAACCCTGGGAGAGAAAGAAAATAGAGGAATGTCTCCTTTCTTTCCCCTTCCCCTTCCCCTTGCCCTCCCTTCCCCTTTCCCCTTCCTTCCTCTTTGTTTTAGTCAGCTCTAGAAGAGTATATATGACAATGACAACTGCAAAAAAATTGGCCCAGAAAGGGCGTAATTATTGACCCAGTTTTGTTTTGTTTTCTGTTTTTGTTTTCTGTGAATCAGTTATTAAAATCTTTGGGGTATGAATTATGAAAGTTTCCTAACTTGAGGTTAGAAAAAAATCCTGTAGACTCTAGTTTTGCTCTCTGATAAAATCCTCTTAAACAATATTTTTCAAGGCGCTGACTTCTACCCCTGAGAATGTGCTTCTTTGTCTATTATCCTCCATGGCCATATCTAGAGTGGTTGATGGGGAGGGAGTACATCCTCTTTGGGGAGACATAGGTATGGCAGCTGCTGTGTGTCAGAGGCTCATCAAGTACCCTTGGGTTATTTCAGTAGAGGGTTTTAAGACTCCACAAACAGTCATAGACTATTTTTAGACCACGCTTGCCATTTCTTTGGCAATACAATTTCCTCGAAAACTTAGGAAGCTTTTTATCTATTTGCTTCCAGACAGTACCATGTGCCAGTAAATACAAATTTGTACCTAAAATTATTTCCCAAGCTTGACTTTTTCCTTTATTATCTCTACTCACCTCCTTTCTGATTAATGACAGCAACCTTGAGGCTGCATAGTATAAGCAAGGATCATGGGTAATATTCTTAATTAGATTTTTCCTACTAAAGTGAGTTACTTTGTTTAGTTTAAAAGCTTACTTGGACTTTTGTTGCTGAAAGATCCCCCCTGCCCTTTTCTTTTATTCTTGTATTTCTTCTTTGTTGGTCTCAACTCTTATTATTTATGACCCAGAATAGTATAGTTTTTTTTTCTAAACTTAAAGTACCATGATTGGTAAACTTTTTCCTTTTCCTTCCATCTCTCTTTAAAATTCAGACCCTTTTTTTCCTGGACATCACCTTATTTGTAATGAATTATAAAAAGCAACTCTTAAAAGCCAATGGATAATATTACCCTGACATTTTCAGGAGACTGTTTTAAAATTACTGTCTCTCTCTCTCTCTCTCTCTCTCTCTCTCTCTCTCCCCCCCCCCCCAGGCAGGAGGATCACCAGTTTGAGGCTATCCTCAGCAATTTAACAAGACTCTGTGTCAAAATAGTCTTCATTTTGTTTCATAGGTGAATTTTTACTAAATATTTTCCCACAAAAAATACTATTGCTCACCACTCTTTAAGCAAGATTTTTTTTACAATATTTTTTATCTCTGGCTGCCAACCACTAATCAATAATACATAATCAATTCTAGTTTTGTTTTCATTGCTAAGTTACACTATCTTTTTAGGTAGGAACTTATGTTTAGGCAGATCTCTATTGTGAACAACTTCAAAATTTCAGTAGTTTTAAACCATAGTTTATTTCTTATTCATATAAGAACCTAATGTGTTTCTTATTGATTGGGAGGTCCTCATGGAAAGTTTTTTCCACATTAGTGATTCAGGGACCCATTTGCCTTCAAATGTTGCCCCTGTTATTCTCTAAGACTTTAGTATCTATTGCCATATGCTTGACAAATAGGGAAAGAGAAAAAGAGAGTGGAAAAATTCTACTGTTGTTTTTAAGGATCCAGGCTGATGGGTGATCTTCATGGCTCCTACATATGTTTCTGTGAGTTGTAAAATAAAGAGAGGTGTCGCATATACTCCCAAACTCTTGGTCTAAATAATTGGGGAAACTGTGGACCATTTAACAAAATGAGAAATATGGACTGAGGTTGAGCAAGTTTGGGTAAGGGATTTAAGAATTCAGTTTGCACAAGTACAACATCTATAAAAGATATTAAAATGGAAATTTTAATAGTTGCAGATTCAAATCTGAATTTGGGGGTAATTTCACTATTCATGATAGAAATATAGGAGACACCTGTAAATGTGAGGTATATAAATATACAGGACCAGATGAATCCACTCATATTATTTGCAGCTAGAGAAGACTTAAAGGCCAAATTAGAACTCTGGAGCACTCCAACATCTAGAAAGATGTAGGATAAGCTCCACAAACAAATTGAAGTATGACTTGTCAATAAATTAGAAGGAAGACTGGAAGATTGGATAGTCTTGATTCCCTGTGAGGGAATTAAGTGTTGCCCTAAAAGGGAGAAATCAATGCTCTATAAGGTCAGTAAGATGAGGGTCAAGAATAGACCATTGAATTGGGTTAAATGAAGGTCATTAGTAACCCTAACAGGAAAGTGATTTGAGGTCTGTGAGAGAAAAGCTGAATATTGTTTTATGAGAAAATGTAACAAGGGAAGGAAAGGGGTTTCACTGAAAGAAGAAGATGAATTGTATGAAGGAGTAAATTATGATTGTGTATCTTTAAATAACCCATCAGATAGAGGAAAACAGAACAGATAAGAAAAAAATAACTATAGAACAAAATATGTGTGTTAGTCCGCTTTTCATTGCTGTGACCAAAATACAGGACAAGAACTTAGAGGAACGATAGCTTATTCTAGCTCACAGTTCCAGAGGTTTAATCCATGGTTGGCAGAGTCCTCTGCTGTGGGCTCAAGATGTGGCACAACATCAGAGAGAAGGACAGAACAGAGGGAAGCACCTTATCATGGTCAGGAAGCAAAGAAAGGTAGAAGGGAGAAGAGGCCACAGTAATGAACTGTATTTCCAGCACATGGCCCTTGTGACCCACTCCTCCAGTCACACCCTGCTGCCTGCAATTACTACCCGGTTACAACATTTAAACAAGTATGGACTGTTCATGTTACAGCTCTCACAATCCAATATTTCATCTCCAAACATTCCTGCATTAACACAGGATTTTTTGGGGGAATACCTCATGTCTAAACCATAACACTATGATTAAGAAAGAAAGTGGATGGAGTCTTTGTACATACAGGAAGATGAATTTGCAGGATAGAATTTAAGTTATGGAACATTATTAGAGGAGTAAATGTCACCCACTGGCTTACCTCCTCTACTGGGGGAGGGGAAGGGTTAGCATGCATTCTGTTATACATGGGATAGTTGTATTATGTTAGGTAGAAACATTGCCTAGTTATTATCTTTATTTGGGAATTAACAATAGTTTAAGGAGATGAGTTTTTTGAGTGTCCAGTTCAAAAGGGGCAAATTTGTGATTTTGGTGTTAACTAAGCTAGAGAACTAGTAAAGCATCACTTCTTTGAGGGTGTTTATTGGCATGCTAAGTTGGTGGACTGAGTGTGGAAGACCCACCCTTAATGTGGGTGGGCACATCCAGGGAGTAGGGCCTTGAATGGAGCAGAAATGTCAGAGAAAAGGCAAATTCCTGTTTCTCACTCCTGGAGCTGGGACACTCTTTTTCTCCTGCCCTTGAACATGTGAACACCATGGCCTTTGGAATGCAAGTCTTGGGCCAACAGTACCCTGGATCCTCAGGCCTTCAGTCTTCAACTGATAAATAATTATATGACCAGCTTCTTTGCCTCTGAGGCTTTTGGAATTCCAGTCATCCTCGAGTCTCCAGTTTGCAAAACCCTATCATGGGTCTTCTCTGCTTCAATGATTAAAAGAGCCAATTTTTATAATAAATCCCCTCACTTCTCTCTGTTCTTTCTATCTACCTCTCTATCTATCAATCAATCAATCATCCCTCCTATTGTCTTTTTCTTTTTTAGGACAAGCACTATGAGAACTATACATGTTACTGATATTTAAAAGTTTTATACAAACTTCTTTGTGCTTGTTAACCTACCTAATGTAAGTTGGATGGATGCTGTTTTCAGGGTATAATGATAACTAAACTGATTTTATGTTTTTGTTTTTCTTTCTTTCTCTTTCATGCTATCAACAAAGTGTAGAAACCAGTTTTACATATATGTTGATGGGCATAGGAGAAGAAATTTTAAAAGCAATTTCATCAAGCTCAGAATATTTGTTTTTAAGTTTTTTGAAAAAGGAGCAAATGATGCTATGCTTTTTTTAAAAAAAAATCACCTCCAATCCTTAACTAGCAGTTAGGTCTATCAATTTTTCCTATAAAGTTATAGCTATGTTGAAATTAGAAGAGATGAATTTTAAATTCATTAATATTCTACTAATGAATCTTTATTTGACAGAACATAAAAAATCAAACTATGCTATCAAATATTTAAGGTTTTTGTGAGAGCTTTTTCACATATTTGCAATATCAAAATCATCACTTCTTCCTGGATAATTGTTGTTTATAGGACATAGCATTAATAATCACTAGAAATGATGCTCTTTCATGCTTCTATCTTGCACTTACCTGATTTTAGTAGAGGCTTTTGGTGTCCATCCAGATTTCCTATATCAGATTTTCTTGGTGCTAACAGTGTCTGCTTGCACCCTGTGAGTCATTACACTCCAGAGCACCTCAATGGATCAAGCTGAAGCTATTCTTGGGCTGAATGTGCAACTTTGCCTAGCTTCTTCCTCTAATACATTCTGCTTGGCCTATGCCCTTGCAGAAAGCATACTCTCAATAAATAATTAGAGCAAGAACCCATGTCTCAGGCTCTGCTTATAGGGAATCTGACCTAAGAATGGGTGACCAGGGTTGTCATTATACTATAGTTTTAAACTTCGCAAGAAGTCAGCAACGTTCATTTGCCTTGAAAGAAATATGCAAAATTAGAGTTTTGTCCCAGAAAAGGTTATTGCACATTGGCAAAATTAAAATTCTGCTAGGATATTTCTCCCAGCTGAATTTAAGTTATAAGCATCACAATCTGAAAACATCTTGGAGAGGATTGATCTGATATTTTATTTTCTGAAAATTCTTTTCTATAGAGACTACTGAGACGCTGCCATGGATTTTGGCAATGCTAAGTACTAGATTATAGTAACTTAATTTTGTCTGAGGAACTTCTTCTGGGAAAAGGGTTGCTTGCTTTTAAATGTGGTGAGAATTGAAACATTCTATATTAATTTTTCATATTTTTTTCTCGAAATGCTCTTTTAAAATTTTATTGACAGAATGATAATTGTATGTATTTACGGGATACAGTGTGAAGGATGCTTCCATTCATGTCTTCATTGGATAATGACTAGGTCTGGCTAGTTGACATATCCATCACCTCACAAACTTATTTCTTTATGGTAAGAACATGAAAAATCTACTCTTAACAATTATGAAACATTAGATATGTTTTTTATTTATTATAGTACATGTGTTAGCTTTTAATCCCTATGATAAAATACCTGAGGATAATCAACTTAGAAGGAGGAAAGTTTTGTTTTGACTCATGATTTTATAGGTTTCAGTCCATCGTCATGTGACCCTATTGCCTTTGGGCCTAAGAATGGGTGATCCAGTACCTCATGGCAGGAGTATGTAAGAGAAGTTGTTCACCTCATTACAATCAGGAAGCAGAGAGAAAAAGGAAGGCACTAGGGTCCCCTTCAAGGACATGCCCCAATTAACTAAGTTTCTTCTATTAGACTTCATCTCTTAAAGGTTCCACCACCTCCCAATAGGTTTACAGGCTGGGGACCAAGCATTCCACACATGGGGCTTTGGGGAACATTCAAGATCTGCACTATAGCAGTTATCTACTGTTCTCCAGGTTACCAGAACCTGTTTCTTCTATCTAACTGAATCTTTGCCACCTTTGACCAACATTTCATTTTTCCTGGCCTACCATCCTCACATCCCCTTCCAGTCTCTGGTAACTGCCATCTTCCTCTCTATTTCTGTGAGTTTGAATTTTAAGATTCTCACATGGAAGTGTGATCATGTGATATTTGTCTTTCTGTGTGTAACTTATTTGACTTATCCTAATGCCCTCTAGATTGATCCATGAAATCACAAATGATAAAATTTATATTATTTTTAAGTATTCTAAGTATTCCATTGTGTGTCTGTGTATGTTGATATTTTAAAATCTATTAGTATGTTGATAAATACTTATGTTGCTTCCCAATCATGGCTATTGTGAATAAGGCTGCAATGGATGTGAAAGGCTTATGGTTTGACTGATAGAGGTCGCCAGTACAATAGTGTTCAGTGAGTGTTCAGTGATGGGGCCTTGGAGAGTGATTGGATCATGAGATCTAGTAGGCCACTGGGGAAGTATGATTTTTTTCTGTCCATATGTATGATGTAAGACATCTCTCTCATTCCCCCCCCCCCTTCTTCTCTCTCTCTCTCTCTCTCTCTCCTTCCTAGTCATCAAGATGTGAGCATCTTTCCTTTACAACATGCTCCCCCACCATGATGTTCTACCTCCTCACCATAGGACCAGAGGCAATGGAGTCAAGTGACTGTGGACTGACACCATGAACCAGAATAAATCTCTCCTCTTTTAAGTTGACTTATCTTAGGTTTTTTTTTTTTTTTTTGCCCAGAACCATAGAGCTGACTAAAACAGAGGCAAACATTTCTTTGAAACACCTCGTTCGATTCCTTGAATACAGAAGTATGACTCAAAATAGGATTTCTAGGTCCTGTGGTAATTCTATTTCTAGTTTTTTCGTGGAATCTCCCTATTGTTTTCCAAAGTTGCTATACAGATTTATATTCTCACCAATAGTGTACATGGGTTACAAAATTTGAAGGTAATGTTCTTACATAGTGTTAGATAATTATAATATTCCCATGTCATTGTCTGCCTAATGACGTATCAGCCAATCTGTATGAATCCAAAATTCTAAATTTGGATGGAACACTTCATATGACACACAAGTCATATGCTCTAACTAGCTTTTATCAATGTAAAATATTATTTGTATCTTCATTTTTTTGGATATCCTCTTTTATTTCCCAACTGAGACAGAACTTGGACAGAGAAAAGGAATGGTACTTGCTATATTGCAAATCCTTTAAAAATTTTTAACAATGTAATCTAATTAAAGAAAAAAGAGCTCAAAACTACAATTTTAGTCAAATAGGAAGTTCATATAAAACCCTGTGCTTTTTATGCCTCAAAATTATAGCCAGTACTTAAAGCAAACTATTCAATATCATGCATATATTTTATTATAAAGAATTGCTTGTCAAAATTATGCATTGCAAAACCACAGAGCCCACAAATGTTTTAATTGTTTCTTAGCTTCTAAAATGTTACAATGTCTTAGGTTTAAACTTCCACAATAGTAGTAAAGGGGAAAAAATTATATATAATCATACACTTTAAAAGTGTGCAATTATTGATCACTGAAAATCAAAGTGAAGTGTTTTGACTCCCTAAAGGCTGTTATTAAATATATAGTTGAGTAACTGATAGACATGTTACACAGAATTTCAGAAGTAAGAGATTAACCACTACTGCTATTTTAACACTTGGTTTTGTATAGGTTCATGTACATAATAAGCATGTCTTGGATAATATCTCCAGAGCTAGACAATACTAGTTCACTTTATGAGAAACAAATGCATAGCCAATACATTTGTGTTCTTATAGTGCTATGCTGGTGGCATGCAGATGTATGATTACTTGAAAAATGGCTCAAAATTAATGGAAATTCATGATGCACACCAAATTAGAAACTACCAGGCCAGAAGAAATGTGCTGAACCTAATGTAGGGTGTACATAGAAAGTTAGTAAAAACTAACAAGAAATGGATAAACACGAAGAAATGGCTATATGTGCATGGAATATTTATACTCCATAATGAGAAGAGTAAATACCAGGTAATACCTGACTAGATGATGTAAGGGCATGGGCTGTTTCATGGATATATAACCCCTGCAGTTGTACAGAACCCATGAATACAAGGTCTCTGAATTTGGATTAACATGGTTGTTTTTATCTTGAAATCCTTAGTTTTCTAAACAAAGGACCCTTAATTTTATTTAGTACTGAGCCTTGCAAAGTGTGTAGCTAGAGCCTGGTGCATTGGTGCATGCTTATAGTCCTAGTGATTCAGGAGCCTGAGATAGTAGAATCAAAAGTTGTAGGCCAGTCTTGGCAACTTAGTGAGACCCGACTAAATAAAAATAGAAATGGCTGAGGATGTGGCTTAGTGGTGATAAAGCATTCCTGGGTTAAATACCAGTACCAAATATATATATACCAAATATATATATAATCAATGTAGCCAGTCCTATGACATATTGGTAAATATTTTCGTGGTCTTGCAAAGGAGAGTGTTTCTTGCTATGCTATCTTCTCTTCTCCATCACCACACTGACATACACATTTACCTCCTGAACAGATCATAGCCATAACTCAACTTCAGGGTGAGATAAATAAGCATCAGTATTATCTGGAAGCAGTGTTGTAACATCAGGTTGATGGACTTAGGGAATGGAGCTGACAACAGTGGAATTTGGATGGTCTTTGAATATTATCATTTCCCCTTTATCATTCCAGGACTGTGTAATCTGGGGTCTATTGGGCACCTCTGGAGGCTCTTCACTGTGAGATTTTCTCTTTATTTCATGCATAATTTTACATTTCCTTTTCTTCCTTCCCACTTCTCTGAGCCATGCTATTCATTTTCAGCAGATGTATGTTTTATTCCCAGGGGCATATAATGTTCCAGGAGAAAATAGTAAGATTGAAGTAAAATCATTGATTGGTTAAGGGACAACAGAATAAAAATTTAGAAAAGACTAACCAAACTCATAAGAATATTTTCAGAGGTAAGTGGGGCTATTAGAAATGTGAAAAAAGAAACAATTTTTAAAGGAAAACCCAAAGGATAATCTAGGAAACAGCAATATAATAGTTAAAAAAATAAAAGAAAACCAATAGATTGATCAGAAAACATATGCACATAGCCGAAGACTCATTTAATGAACTTGGAAAACAAGTGAATGTATTCTCCAAGAAATTATCAAAAAGAGATAGAGGAGAATGGGTGGAGCTCAGTAGTACCGTGGTCTCCTAGAATGCATAAAGCCCTAGGTTCAGTCCGCACTAATACACACACACACACACACACACACACACACAGATTCCCGGGGTAAAAAATATAAAAGTTTAAAGATATGGAGGATAGGAATAGGAGAGTGAATGCTTGTGGTTTCTTGAAGGGAGTGGAAAAGTTAATTTAAGTATATATTTGAATAAACAGTAGGTAAATATTTTACAGAAATGACAATGTGACATATCCAATTTCAAGAATATACAGCAGAAATCTAGTCTACTTTCGTGAAAAAAAAGATCCATGTTGTTTTGAAATTTAAAACAATAATGATAAACAGAATATTCTAAAAAAAATGACAAAATTAGGTCTTTTTCAAGGGAACAGAAATCAGAATGAGATAATGAGAGTGTGAAATAAGATTATTTTCAGTCATGCATGACTCAGGTCTATCACTGAAAGACACTTTTAAAAATATATTCTAGGAAGAAAATATACCCAATCAAGTAGAAAAATAATTTTGGGATAAAACTATAAAATATAGAAATCAAGTAAGCCATGTAATAAAATTTATTGCCTACCAAATAACCAATTAATCAATGAGTTGTCATACATTTAATCTCTAATACAAATCTAAGATCCTAAATGAAAGCAGCATGCTGATAAGTTGATTTGAGAGAAAGACAAAATAAAAGTAAAAATATGGTAAAGCTGACTGGTCAAAGATAAAGATTTTGATTACTTAGTAATATGAATAGCCTAGGTGATTGTCTATATAAGGACAATAGTTTTTTACTATATAAAATTATCTCTATTAACTACAAATTAGAATACTTGACTTTTACCCATATTTTCTGTTTTTGCTATAGATCTTGGGAAAACACAAATAACAATAACAAAAAAAAATCATCTAACCATACAAGTCACTTAATCGTGTATCCTGGTCACCTGGAAGACTTGTTAAAACACAAACCCCATGGTTTCTGATTTAATAAGCCTGGAGAGGAATATAGATTTTTTCAACTTCTAACAAGTTTTCTAATAATGATGATACCCATTGGACCAAGAACTATATTTTACAGTCTCTGCTTTACATAACTGATCATGCCATCAGAGAAAAGCAAATTGCAACTACAATGAAATACTATTTTCATGAACAAGAAAGACTAAGGTTATAAAGACTGACACCATCAAATGCTGGTGATGATGAAGAGCAACTGGAACACTTTCCCAAGGTCATTCAGGAGTACAAAATGGTAAACTCCTATGGAAAAGAATATGGCAGTTTATTATTATATAATTAAAGAATCATCACCTCTGAGTGAATAAACATTCACCTATGAATTCTTCCTGCTCAGAAATTTCACTTCCTTTTATTTTATCCAAAGGAAATCTGAAAGTATGTCCCCAAAATTGCTTGTTAAAGCATATTTACACCACCTTTACTTGTACTAGCCCAAAACTATAACCATTCAAAGATTCTTCTTTAAGAGAATGGATGAATTAATTTCAACATATTTGTACAATGGAACTCTACTTAGTTATGGAAAGAATGGACTCATACATACAGCCACAAGAATGATTCTTTAAAAAATAATGATCAGTAAAAGAAGTCAGACATCATAGATAGTATACTGTACGGTTGTTATGTGGTGTTCAAGAACAAGTAAAATTAATTTGTGGTGAAAGAAATAAAATGGCAAGCTGCCCATTGAGTGTGTTGCCCATTGAGTTGTAGCTCTGTTAAGTAACTCACAAGCTACAGTCACTGGTCAACAGTTCTTCTTATGAGGACACCAAAGTTAATCATGTGCTTCCCACCATGCCTTTGCCCCATTAGCAATACCTAAAAGAAATGTTCTCAGGAATAAAAAAGAAAGGATACAATTTTAGGGACCTCACAAGCTGGGTTGCCTAAGAAAACACCTAAATTTCTCAGTAAGCATCCATTTTTCAAATAATTTTGGCTTCTTTCATTTGTTATCTGTCTTCTCTTAGCTATGTCTTTCTTTATCATGATGGTAGTTTAAAATCATTCCAGATCTTCAAAAACAAACTATAAACTGATTCCCAAGGCCCCAACTACTCTAAAGCAGTTAATCAAAATTTATGATCATAAATTCTAAGAATTTGTATGTTTTAAATGATCACCCTCTCTAGCCACAAGTAATCCCTTGAAGGCAAGTTTTAACATCATGGCTTTGAATGTCTATTGGATATCAAATCACTTTTCCCTCTATTCTATATAGATCTTCTATCATTTCTGATATTCTACCTGTTTAGTAATAAGTAGCTGCTTAGATTATAGCTGTGATAGACCTGGGAAATCCTAGTCTATTTCCTGATGGCTGATTATTGAGTCATCATTCCTGCTGCTCTTGACCTACATAGATTCACCTTAGCTGAAATCAGGGAGCCTCTGTTGTTGATGTTTTCAATCTGCTAATTCTACAGTAAACAAGCTCTTTCAATACAAAGCCGACTGGAATGCCTTCACTATATATTTCATCTGAATCTTTCTCTAATTACATCCATTCTTTGTTCCTTGAACACCAAAATTAACATGGAGTAAAAGTACCATAGTCATTATGCTGAAAATATGTCTGGGATATTAAAGGGAGAAATAGTTTTCTGCTTCTAACTCATGAGTCCAAATCTGCTTTAAAATCACCTGCCAATGCTCATTAAAGCCAAAACCATATTTGAAAGAGCCGGTTGAGTAAAAATGTGGGTTGAAGTGCCAAGTCTATTCTTTCTCAATACTGTTTAGGATATTTACATAGTAGCTGCTTTAATAGGGATTTTTACTTTAATATAGCAACATTGGTTTTTAGAGCTTGCCAAACCTTCTTCTTACATCGTGGTTTTTAAAATAGGCACTTAGCATCTTAACCTTCCACTCCACTCGTGATTTGAATATGAGGAACATATTACTGAGAATAGATTTCTTTGGCTGTACTTTAACTGAGGTGGAGGAATTCCAGATTACCTTGGGAAGGGAGTCACCTGGAAGTGGAAAGGAACTGAGCTGACTTTGTAAAAGGGGATTTGTTGAATACATGTAGTTGTGCCAAAGTTTGGTCAGCTTTTTTCTTTTCTTTTTCTCTGGGGGCAATGCAGTCATAGATATCTTAACATAATTATGAGAATTGACAAGTACTCACTCTTAATTCGATGTAAACAGTTGATAAGATTGAGTTAACACGGAGATACAATCTGGTGGATGACTCCCCACCTGTTTAGGAATCAAAAGGCCATAAGGAGTGGAAGGAAGAAAGAAGTTTGTTTGGCAACTCCATGTGTCCTTTCTTCCCCGTCATTGCCACCTAACATGAATCTGATTTATTCAGATTTAAATCTGCATTCCCAGCACTGTTTACATTGGGAAAATATAATTTGCATGTCACCATCTGTGAAAAAAGATTATTAAACAATAAAGGATTAAGAGATAAACACCAAAGCCTTGAAGCAATACACTGAGTCCAAAATATAAATGCTGAGAATCCAAAAGATTTGTTTAAGGGCTTCTGAATGGTTTTGGGGTGCTGACTCTATTCTTTGAATAGAAAGAAGCATAAAAACATGCTAAAATGCTTTGTTATTAGATTTCCAACTCTAGAGGTTTAGCTTATTTTTCATTAATATAGTTATATTTTAACTGTAATTTATGCTATGTGGACTTTGTTTCCTCCCTTACTTTAATAGTGTAACTATACCTAATTTGACATATTTTAGACAAAACAGTTTTCATCTCCTATAATGCTTAAAAAATGTATCTAACATTTATCCTCAAGATCAATAACTTTTTTTTCTGGCTAATACTTAAAACTAGAACAGTAGGCATGAAGTCCACTGATTTTTTTTAAATTTCTCTATGTAATGATTTACCTGATTGATTATCAGTTAATATATCAGGAAAACTCTCTGTAAAAGAAAAAAGAAAGACTAGGTATATATTAGTGTATTGTAGATAATCTTACATCATGGTGCCACCTCCAGGACACCTATCTCAGATAAACTTTCCTGAGATGTTAGTAGACAGGGTGGAGTAACCAGCATCTTATCATCCTGATCTGTGAGTTGAGTGCCATTGACTCTAAACATGGTCCAACTCTGAATTTTATGAGCAAGGTCAGTAAAAGTTATTCTCTGTAATAGAAATTGATTAAAAAATCAACACAAATTGAGCAAGACCAAAACAACAACCAAAACAACTTGATAAATGATATGCTGTGTAGAGGAAGTCTCTTTTATTTCTCAAAAATAAGCCATGTAGCTGGTGGGTGTGAACAGGTGACAACACAATGTCAAACATATTGATGTAAGATTAGAGTTAAGCTACAATCTAGAAAAAGTGACACAAAATTATATGTGCTTTTGAGATACAGTGTGATAATTTGCTCATGTATATAAGGACTTTGAAAACATTCATATATGTTCTTTTTTTAAAACCTTAAAATCCTTGTGTTTTTTTAAAATATATTTCTTAGGTATCAGTGGACCTTTATTTATTTTATTCATTTATGTACGGTGCTGAGAATTGAACCCAATTTCTCACACATGCTAGGCAAGTGCTCTACCACTGAGCTACAACCCTGCCTCTTGTATATATTCCTTACATGGCATGTGTTTGCTTTTGCTAATAAAACTTTATAACAGCAAATCTTCTCTGGAATAGGGCAGGATAATCATCAGGCCAATACCCTCACCCCCTGGCCTTTTTTTTTTTGCATATATTGCACAACATACTCAATAATTCCACTTATTTTGCTTCTATGGCTGCCAATTCATTTTCTGATTTATAATTTTGTGATTACTAAACAAGAGAGGGTGTCCAGTATTAATGACACATGTGCTCTTTCTTTTCTCTTTTTCTTACTAATCAGTTCTCTGAATTTTTTTTACACTTTTTTTACTGTGAATTTGTTTAGCATAAATTGATCATCTATGGATAAAACTGAGACATTCTCTACTGTTATGTTAAGGTATTAAAAGTGAAATAAAAACAAGGTTGTTTTTAGTCTCCAATGTGCATAACTAACTCAATGTCAACTTCTTATCCTTTACCTCCAAATATTTACATGGGTATTATTAGTGATGATATAATATGTGTTTGCAGAATGATAATGGCATCAAGAAATTGGTGAATAAGTAGCAAAACATTAAGAGTAGCTATCTCCCAGCATCAAGTACTAAGATACATTTATTTATTTACTTATTTCTGTGGGATGGAACCTAGTGCCTCACATGTGCTAGGCAAGTCCTCTACCACTGAGCCATAACCCAGCCCTAAGATACACTTTTTTTTTCCAATTATGGAAAAAAGTCAAGAGAAAGATGAAAAGGAAAATGTAGAAGAGTGTAAAGCAGGATTTGGCAAGAGTGGTGATGAAGATAAGCTAGTCTTCAAGCATTTCTTCAGGTATCCTTAACATGGTATTCCAGGACTCCAGATCCAGTTGTTCTACCCACATGGAAGAAAAAATTTGAAAGCTATATCTAATTCCTGTCATAAAGGGTATTCAGACTGAGAGCCATCAGAGCTTGAAGATTATAATCAAAGAAGGAATTGATCAATATGGACTTATTCTAGAAGACTGTAGGTATTTTATTCTAAGTCGATTCTATAGAATATTTTAGGCACAATCCCAAATAGAATAGTTTGATGAACTCCCATGTACTTACCATTTGACTAGGAATGGAATTGAGAAATATCTTAAACAGTTTATTGTATAACTTTTCTTTAAAATATGGGTTACATTTTTCAATTTAAAAAAGGAAAACTAATAGGTTAAGCTCTGAAAAATTTCAACTTTCTTGTAGAAAAGAGAAACTGCAAAATTGATCCTTTATGTGATTCATACTTTATAACTGATCTTACAGATTTTCTTCTTAATCCATCATCCTAGGGAAATAAAAACAAAGTACTAGTGGGACAACACACTTTGAGTCTTAAACTAATATTTTGAAAGAGTATAGGAAATACAATTTTAATAACAAGGCAATCTTTGTACTTTTTGTGATTTTTTTTTTTTTTTTTTTTTTTGGTACCAGGAATTGGACACAGAGGGGCTTAACCACTGAGCTACACCTGTGGCCCTTTTTAGTTTTTATTTTGAGACAGGGTCTCACTAAGTTGTGTAGGGCCTTCCTGAATTGTTGAAGCTGTCTCTGAACTTATAATCCTCTGTCTCAGACTCCCAAGCCACCACGCCCAGTTTATGATATATTTTCTTAAATATTGCAATCAAATTATTTAAAGTTTAGTGTTAGTTTTGTTCTCCATACTGATAATTGTATGCTAAAAATAAAAAAGTCCACCTTTGGTTTACAATATTATAATAATTCCCAGTCTTAACCATTTTAGGGTTGTGGTATTTAATAGAACTTTTAGAGGAATTGATAGACATAATGTTGACACTAGCCTAGATACTTCTATGAACATGGACACTGAATGATGGATAGATTTTGTTTTCAGGATGTTAATAGGAATTACATTTATCTAAGTGAATAAGTAAATATGTGGAATGATAAAACAACTACAGAAGAATATCCTGTGAATAATGAATAAGTTGGACTAGATTGCTAACTATTTTGAGGATATAGGAAAAGGATGTAAGTGCAGAAATAAAGATACAAGTGCAAGTAAGTACTGAACTATGTATAAGAAATGCAGCAGTGAGAACTGTTTGATTTAGGGAAGAATACCTGGTCCATCAGCATGAGCTTGGTTTTTGCATTTAAAACACTAAAGCTGAAGCAGAGTTTATCAACTCCTTGGAAAGAAGTTATGTGTCAATGTCATACCATTTCTCTCAAAGTACAATCATGAACTATCAACTGAACTCAACTGGGAAACAAATTTTAAACAAGCTTCTATGCCTATTGAGCATTAAAAATATTCCATTTTCACACAAGTTTCTAGTATAGCTGAGATGTTACCACCAGATATATAATTAAACATAGAGATCTTTAAGTTTACTATTACTAGACACAGTAGGTTGGATACAGACTTTTTAGGGTTGAAGTAGTCTCTTAAAATATTAAACAACAGGCCACTTATTCAAATGCATTTCTTCCTGGAAATTCAATATCTAAAACCAGAAAATGTGGAGGTGATCTGACTGAAGTGTCACATAGACGGGGAGTGCCAATCAGTCATGATCTCTTCCCTCAGCTATTTTAGGGAAATTCCAAGATTCCTACTCATTTGTTGCCTGTAGTTTTAAATTAATGCTAAAATTCAGTGACAGCCTGATATGTTACTCTGATAATCACAGTGCCTGGTCAACCAATCACATATTGAACTTATCAATAGCCAAGAAGTTTACTGACTGAGAGAATCATAAATTTAATATAATTTTAGCACAAAATCAAGCAAGATATTTGATTCAGATAACAATATATACTTTTACTTTGACTAAAATATATCGGACAGTATAGTTGAAAGTACTTATACTGTTTTGCAAACTTGTGTTTGAGTGCTCCTCTTCAAATTCTAATATTCTAAGCTTATGCTATAGCAAGTTGTGAGTCATAACATACTTTTAAAAAAAACAACACAATATATAGATCTTTTTTTTTGAGTACTGGGGATTGAACTCAGGGACACTCAACCACTGAGCCACATTCCCAATCCTATTTTGTATTTTATTTAGAGACAGGGTCTAACTGAGTTGCTTAGCATCTCAATTTTGCTGAGGCTGGCTTTGAATGTATGATCCTCCTACCTCAGCCTCCTGAGCAGCTGGGATTACAGGCATGTTCCACTGTACCCAGCACAATATATATATTGAAGAATGAAATTAAGTATAATAGAAGGCATGGATCTGCTTTTGGTTTTATAATCAAGCATCTTCCCATTATGGTCAATGGAAGTAAGTATTCATGGTGAAAGTTTAAAACTATAAACACACATACACACACCCGCACACACACTATATGAGTACAAATATATATGCAAATAATATAATGTATGTGATATGTAATATAATTGGAAGTATGTTTATTCATATGTAAGTGAATATCTGGACATTTGTAGCTAATTATATAATTTTATTTATTAATTTTTTCTATATTTGTGACCCTGTACAGTCTAGACATGAGTGAATGAGAAATTTGTTGAATAATTTCTTTTGTTCTATCTATGGATTCAAAATTATTCTGTCAGTGTGGTGTTTTGAGATGTCTTAAGGGACAAATCAATCTTTCATTTAATCAACTGTGCCATTTAAGAGAGCTTCCTGATCCTTAATGTGACCAAGAAAATAATAATTTTACCCATTACATATAAAAAGTGTCTAAATAATTTTCACTGATGTTTTAAGGTCCTTTGTTTTTTCTTGATGCATAAACAATCTCTTAAAGAAAACTCAGTGTTTTTTGGAATAGACTACAATAACTTTTTCAAGCCACTGGGATGTTGTTTTGTATAATGAAACAGTAATTTACAAAATGGTGAACCAAGTCATAAATTTACTGAAGGATACCAAATGGCTCAAAAGAATAAACTTAGCTTTCCAAGGAATCTAATAATCCCCAGGATATAGTTTATATATTAATAGATATTAGCTTTTTGTTCAATTTTGGACAGGTCATCATTACATGTCTAGATTTATTCACCTCCATCAAACATCAATAATAAGAACAATAAAAATCCTTTAATGCAAGGAGATTTCAAAGGGAAGTTCTGTGTTTAAATTTGAAAATTGCTTTACTGTCATTTTCATTATTATGATTATGCAAGTTTATATTAATCTCCTAATTTTACTGTTGAATAAGCTGAGACCCAAAGATGCTAAGTTACTTTTCCAAGTTTATGTATGTTAAAGTGAATTAGTAGCAAAACTGGAATTACTTTTATGGAGTCCTCAGTCCATAACTGTACTCACTGAATCACTTTGTTTTTCTGCTTTTTGTTAGGATTGTTTTACATTAATTAAGAACCCTGACAATAAACACTCATTTACTCATTTTTGACTTTTATAGTGAAAAATGTTGTGGAATTGAATGCAAAAAAAAAAATGGCTTTACTTTGGCATTATCATTAGCCTTTCAAAACAGCTGAACTGGATGGTTGTGGAACTTGGCAAGGACTGAAGTCTGACAGAGAGTAAACTCATGCCAAGTTCCATTTGAAATTAAATACTCTGCCAAAGTGATAAGCTACTGAAAATTGGGACTTCACATTAATCTGCCATTTCAATATACTTTACCAATGTCTCATAAAAATTCTTATTTTAATAACAATGGTGATGTTGCCACAAAGCATATATGCCATGTTCCTTAGAACTAGACTTCCCAAGGTAAAGGACTCAGATTCTAAGTTGAGTCCTTCGAGATGTATTTTAAATTCCATTTGGATGTACTTTTTATTACTCTCTTTCCCTAGATGTAGCTCTCCCTTCCCATGTATGTTTTGACCCCATTTCCATATTTTAATATTATTTTATTAGTGTCCTTGTACTCATTTCAATTTTATGTGAAATGCTCTAGAAATATCTAGATTCTTCACTCAATTGAATAACTCCATAAAATGGATAAAATTGTAGCTTATGATTTGCTATATGCTTAAGGCAAAGTTTAACAAGAGTCTTATATCTCTGACTGTTTTCTTCTCCTATTTTCTTTCTTGCTAGAGGAACTGTCATATTTTCACCTGGAAATTTTCTTAGAAATGAAAAAAAGCTAATTAAAGATAATATATACATATATTAAAAAGTTAAATAGATATTTCTGTATCTACATTTCTGTATCTCTCTCTCTCTCTCTCTCTCTCTCTCTCTCTCTCTCTCTCTCTCCATCTATCTATAGATATAGAGAGACAGAGAGAGAGATAGAGAGGGAGGGAGGGAGGTGTGTCCTTGTACCCAGAATTTAAACACCAGAATATACTAATTTTTGATTTTCCAAAAATTAAAAAGACTAACAGGTGAGACTATGATGACATAATGTTTCCCTAATACCTATTCAGTGATTCACATTAGGTTCTCTAGCTAATGCTGCCAAACACTTAATGACTTAAGCTGGATGTTCTGCCCTTCTTTCAGCCCCAAACTCTAATCTGCGTCCTGAAGCAGAGACTTGGAACTAATCATTGATGATCCTTCTCCCTTGACCCAAACACTCCAAACCTGCCAATTCTGCTTCCTAAATGCTTCTTGATTTCTTTTCTTCCTCCCCTGTTTCTACTGCCATTCCCTTTTTCTGAATCAGAGCCTCACCTCGATTATTGCCACTAATGTGGTTTTCCTGCCTATCTACAGCTTCATGCCAATACAATTATTTTGTGCTTCCAGAATGATCTTTTAAATAGGAAAAGTCTCATTATATTTGTCCCTTCACTGAAGTCTTCCCTTAAAGGATTATGACTTTACTGCCTTTATCATATCGTTTAAACAACTAATCCTATATTTTTCCCATTTTTTATTGGTACATTATAGCTACATATAACAATTTGATTTGTTTTTAAGTATTTGTACATGCACACAACGTAATTTTGTCAATATCATTCTCCACTGTTTTCTTTTCTCCCTTTTTTCCTTCTACCCCCAGTCCCTTTTATTTTTCCCCCTTTGATTTTCATGAGAACCCCCAACCCCCAAATCACACACACTGCTTTCTTTTTCTTCTCTAGCTTCCACATAAGAGAGAAAAATATGACCCTTAACTTACTGAATTTGGCTTATTTTGCTTAACATAATGATATCAAGTTTTATTCATTTTTCTGAAAATAACATAATTTTATTTTTTTTCTATGGCTGAATAACATTGCATTGGGTATATGTCTCATATTTTCTTTATCCATTCATCCATTGGTAGATACCTGGACTAATTCCATAATTTGGCTATTGTGAATTGTGCTGCTCTAAAAATGGTTTTGCATGTATCAGTATAATATGATCGCTTTAATTCTTCATACTGGGGAATCGTATTGCTGGATCATATGGTGGTTCCATTCCTAATATTTTGAGCAACCTCCAGTCTGATTTCCACAGTGGCTGTACCAATTTAAAATCCCACCAACGGTGTAAAAAATGTTCTTTTATCAATACATTCTCTACAGCATTTATTATTGTTTGCATTTTTGATACCAATCAAACTGGAGTGAAATGAAATCTCAGTGCAGTTTTGATATGCATTTCCCTAATTGCTAAAGATGTTGAACATTTTTTTTTTAACATTTGTATTTCTTCTTTTGAGAAGTATCTGTTCATTTAATTTGCCCATTTATTAACTGGGTTATTTGTTTTTATGATAAGTTTTTTGTGTTCTTTATATATTATTGATTTTAATCCTCTGTTGGAGGAGTAGCTAGTGAATACATTCTCCAATTCTGTAGGTTCTTTCTTCACATTCTTACTTTTTTTGCTGGGCAGAAGCTTTTTTATTTGATGAAACCCATTTATTAATTCTTGATATTATCTCTTGAGTTTTAAGAGTCTGTTGAGAAAGTCGTCTCTGCCTATCTGTTGGAATGCTGGTCCTGTTTTCTTTTAGGAGTTGCAGAGTTTCTAGTCTAATTTCTAGGTCTATGACTGCTAACTTTATTGTTCAAGACTTTCCACTACTTGGTAGTTGCTTTCACAAAGATTAATGCTCTAACATTCCTGTGTTGTAAAGTTTATAGAGTGGATCCTTGTCACTCTTATAGACCCCTGCTCTATGCTACATGAAACTCCAAAATGTAGTCATATTGTAGTTGTATAGAATGGACTCCTCTTGCTCTCTGGATGATTCATGCACATCTTTCAAGACTAAATTTTGTACTGCAGATTGTCTTCATCTCTGTTCTTCCCCAGCTTTGGTAATCTTTCTACCATATGAGTTTTCACATCACTGCATTCAGCGTGCTGTGGAAGAGTGGCAGTGGTTTATCCAACTTTGTAACCTTTTCCCGTAGTGTTTCTTTCACAGTAGTCACCAGTATAAAATCACTGAATGAATAAACATACCATTTTTCCTCTGCATGCTCCCTTATGTTCTCTTGTCTCTCCTTACCAGGTTCATAAGGGAAAGTTCATACTTTTTGTTTTAAATTTTTTTTTTAGTTGTAAATGAAAACAATACCTTTATTTATTTCTATGTGGTGCTGAGGATCAAACCCAGTGCCTCACTTGTGCAAGGCAAGCACTCTACCACTGAGCCACAACCCCAGCCTCCATACTTTTTTTTTCCAATGTGATAATTTGTAAAATAATATCATTAGGAAAAGCTGAGCAATATTACAGGTAATAACTTTTCAAAGTGAGTTATTTGCTGGGCTCTTATTTTGTTCTGTATTATTTTTGGTAGAACAAAGGAACTGAAGCTTCATACTATATAAAATAAGGAAGTTTATTTAAGTCACAGTTCCAGAGATTCAAAAGCATGGTACCTGTATCCTGGTGAGGGTCCCTTTCCTCTGTCACAATATGACAGAGTAAAGGAAAGGGAAATAATTTCATGCAGAATAGGCAAGAGGAAGCAAGGAAGAGAGTAAGCTGAGGAACCCAAACTCACTTAACAACCCATTTTCATGGGAAGCGACCCAGTTCAGCATTAATCCCTTCTGAGGCAGTACCTCTAAGACTTCAACACCTTCCACTGTGCCTCACCTCTCACAGGTTCCACCATCTCTCATTGTCACCACACTGGGGACCAAGTGTCTAGCATAAAACCATTGGAGAAGCATTCTAACCATACACAAGCCATGGTAATCCTATTTCAAGAACTTTCATATATTAGCTCAATGAAAACATTGCTTTGAAAGGTTAAGTGTCTTACATAATCAAACTCCCATGAAGCCATGTTGGATTCCAGGTTATCAGATTACAAAGGCATTGCTTCTGAGAGATACATGACAGTTATTCCATCCTAAGATCTCCCAGTGTCATCTTTCTATACATAGGTCTATGGTGTCAACACAATTTAGCTAGAAAACTAGCTAGAAAGCTATGAACAATAAACCTTTACGATAATGCAGATAAGTCTTTTTGCATATAGACTATGATTATTTTTAAAGGACATGGGAGAAGGGGTAGGGCTTAAAATCAAGTCACTAATTCCACTGATTTTTATTGATTAGTTTTTTGCTTTTCATTCATTTTGTAGATATAGTCTTCATTATTTACAATTCTTTGTAAACCACCCACTCCATGCTTTTTTTTTAAAGCAAGCTATTAAAACTGAAAGAGGAAAGAAGCTGTTGAAAGCATCAAGTTGGAATCAGTTGCGGTTTTAGCCTTCTATTTTTATCTTTTTCAAACTCAACATCCTTCCTTCCTCTATTGATGCTTTGAAAGATTACTTTCTAAGCTAGCTATATCACCACAGTGTATAATAAAAAATGTTCAAAGCAATTTTATGACAACAGAATCTTTTTTGTTCCTTTCTGACATTGGAAGCTGAAATTGTTACAAAGAAGCATTGGGAGAGAAGGTAAAGATGACAAAGGTGATAAATACTTACTTGGGGAATGAGGAGATACATAGCCAATTTCGTTCATTTATATTGACTGAGGCAGGCCCCCAGGCTAAACTGGCTAGAAGAGCAACATGTTCCCTGGGATGAATTGGAGGCAGTGGACTTCCTATCCATCTTGAAAATTTGCAAGTAAAGCTCAGAAAGATTCCTTTCTAGCCTTCTGATAGCTTGTTGTGATATTTGCATGTAGAGATTATTCATGTAATTCAAATATGAATTTTCAGTATTAATTTTCTGCAGTAAACCCAGGGTAGAGTTGTCAGGCAGATCAAATAAAAATACAAGACACTCAGTTAAATTTAAATTTCAGATATACTTTTCTTTTTAGTATAAGTATGCCCCATGCAGTTTTCTGTCCTATGTAATACTTTTACTAAAAAGGTCTTGCTTATCTGAAATTTAAATGTATCCAGATATTCTGTATTTTATCTGGTGGCCTTAGTCCAAGAGCTCTTTCAGCTTGTTTATGTAGAATTTCATAATCAGTCTCTGTATGAATGCACAAAATATAAGGGAAAGGGTAATAAAGAGGAGGCTTAAAACTTCTTTAAATTTTAACAAATAAATTTGGGGTCCCTAAATAAAGTTGTGAGAGATGGCCTGTCATCACTAGGTTTTATTTATTCATAGACTGAAGGAAATCAGTAGATTTTGCATATTCTACAGTTCTCAATGAACTATATATGTAAGTTTCCTGATTGTAACATAAAATAAATCACTAGATATACCAGCTGTATGAAATTCTGTACACCCATAGACCATACCCTACCAAGACTTCAGTTTACAAAGACTACTCCTAATCAGCTATTCCCAGACTAGATACCCAGAAAGGAGTTGAAAGAGCTGAAATGAATTTAGTCTATTAAGATTTCTGCCTTTTTAATCCTAAAAAGGTTTTTGTTTTACTTTGGGAGTTTTTGTCAACAACCCAGTTATTGTTTGATAATTGTATAAGTTAGGACTAGTTCTAGCACTCTTGAAATTTTAAACACTACGAAGATTATGGTTTTTACCTATTGTCCATCCAATAATGTGCAAGTCTACATTAAACAATACTTAACTATTAAAGAACAATAAGGACACCCTAAATTTTTATTTTGCCACATTTTTGGAAATATAAAATTATTCCAATTTACATAAAATAATTAAGCTGAGTCCCTTCATTTTGCCGGTATCCTAAGCATAAAGTTTGCATCACACAGCCTAGCATTGGTGGTATGCTCTGAATAGCCAATGAGTTACTTATTTAGTAGCCCATAAATATAAATAGAATGACTCAGGACAAAAAATAAATAGCACCATTTTTAATAAATTAGCATTAAATATTTGTGGTAACTTTGGATTGTGTCTGGTAAACTAAACAGAAGTTACATTTCTCAGATTTATCTTCTTTTTAGGCACTGTCCATAAGACATTTTGTGTGAGATCTGAAAGGCAGAGCTTAACCTTAGAGGATTAGTGTAAGTCACTGGGCACCATGAAAGTTCATGTGTCTTGTTGCTGGTCTATGTGGCCGTTTTGATTGAGTGGGAACTCAGTTCCTTCAGCTCTAGTCACATCTCCTGCATCTTCTTCAGGTTTTGGTCCACGGGCAGTGCAGCTCCACTGCAAAGGGTGACACCTGATATAGACATCATGACATCATCATTGTAGATGGTTGACAGATGCAGATTCCATGATGTCCTTGTGGGTACTGGTACTCACTTCTTCATGGGTTCTCATTTGTCTTTGCAGACTCTGGCTTCTCCACTTTATGTCCCAAATAAGCTCCATCAGAGGCACAACAATAGACAATCCTGAAATTATTTTACCTTGGACTTATTTTTTAAGGAAAACAAAAGTATAATTTGAGAATAATGTAAGACTCACATAGAATAAATTGAATAATATTTACTTACCAGTCAGTCTAGCTTTACCAAACTATAGATAATTTGTGGAAAGTCTAACAAACAAAAAATATATTTCTTCCAAATAATGACTTTTTCCAAGAAGAAACCAGGAGGAGCTTTTCTTCTCTTGTTTTTTTCCCCCCTCACTCATGCTGGAACAGCAATGAAGAAAGAAACCTGCCCTTCACCTTGTAACAAATGCTGTCTGGTCAGGGTAATAACCTGATTCTTGCCCTTGGTTAAGAGTTGTCTGTGACATATGCAGAGACCTACAAACTGCTGAGTTATTTACTGACTTTATTTGGATATATTAAAATCAGATTTTAGTTGCTCTACCAGAAGGAGACATTTCTCTCTTCAGCAAACAAACAAATCTCTACTTTAGTTTATAACAACAGATTACTCATTGCTATTTGAATATTTTTCATCTTTTCATATCATGGTTATCATGAGCTTATTAAGTTTTTTCAGAATCTATTTTCCATACCTGTCAATGTCTTTGGTGGCCATATTTGTGGAAAATCATATCAAAGTAACAGTAAACAATGAAAAAGTGGTTCTTTTTTTAGATTTCTTTTCAGAGTATGAAACAAGAAATCAGATGCTTTGATGGATACCAGCAAGAACAAATAAAACAAAAAACCACATGTTCCAGTTCCCCCATGATACTTTAAAAATGACTGAGAATTTTTTTTTTTTTTTAATTTGGACAAAACTCAATGTGAAAACTCCAAATTAGATCATATTAAGTTTCTACTACTTCTGTTAGAAAGAGGTCAGAGAATTAAAAATGTATTACATAAATGTGTGAATGTGTGAATACTTATCATACCATTGATATCCAGGTATCTTTGCTCATGCTGTTCATCCCATCTGGACATATTTTCATCTGTATTCATGACTCTGTGCTTCCAAGTGACTGATCATTCAGTATGAACATTTAACTCCACTTCTTGCTCCTACACTGTCTGTGCACTTCGTTATCCAAATTGGGGTGACAAATTTTCTGAAATCCAATAGCATTTTTGCACTTTTAATTTTAGCATCTTAAAATTTATGTTTAAACTCAGATGCAGGATTTTTTTTTAAAAAAAATTATTTGAAGATGAATTTATTGAAACCAACTTGATGTCAAGGACTCCTGCTTTGAGTATTTATTTCAACTGGTTTAACTTGCAGGAATATTTCATATTTCACATACATTAAACATTGTTTCAGAAAAACAAATGAACAAAAACTGGAGTACTAGAACTGAGAACTAGTCACCAAAGTCAGAAGATGCAAGACAGGAAGATCATCACACCATACAGCAGGAGAAAGAAATTTATATGTGAAGCTAGACAAAGGTGACCCGAGGCCAATCTGGATGTTCCTGGGCTTTCTCAGAAACTTCAACATGTCAAACAGTGGTTAAGAGACAGTCTAGACATCAATGCCTGAGATGAAATAGTTGGCTGACTACTTTAACAATTTTATTTATCATATAAAGTTTGGAATAAATTCCAGGGACACCTGGTGAGCAAGTTGGCAGTAACAACCAAGATGGCTATGGTCATGTCAAGCTGGATCTTTACAAATATCTTCATCTACTACTAAAAACAGCATTAGAAGAAGCTTAAGAAGAAAGGATTAGGAAAGGATTTGCAATTTTTTATTAACAATATACACTAAGTAATGGTTTCCCCCAATGTATCTGAAGTTCTCTGTGCAAAGAAATATTATTTTCGTGGAAATAACAAAAGTTACCACTCTCCCCAGCCTCTGGTAATTACCATTCTATGCTCAAATTTCAGGAGGTCAAGTTTTTGATTCCACATATGGATAAGATCATGAGATACTTGTCATCATGTTTCTGATTTATTTCACTTAACATAATAATCTTCAGTTCCATTCATGTTGTCATCACAAATAACAGGATTTCAATATTTATTATTGATGAATAGCACTCCATTTTGTGTATTACCACGATTTTTAATCCATTCACCTGCTGATGGACATTGAGTTTGTTTCTGTTTCTTGGCTATTGTGAATAGTGTGCTACCAAACATGGAAGTACAGATGTTTCTTAAAAACATTGATTTGGTTTCCTTTGGAGGAATGGGATTACTGAATTATATGACAGTTTTATTTCAAACTTTTAGAACTCTCCCACTGCTTTCTATAATTGCTGTAAAAATCTATCTTCTCAAGAATACTGTGCAAGGGTCCCCTTGCTCCACTTCCTCACCAATACTTGTTAGCTTCAGTTTTCTTTTCCTATTGTTTTTTTTTTCTTTTTTTATAACAGCTGTTCTTATTGAAATGAGAAGATGTGATGGTTTTTATTTGCATTTCCTTGATGATTAGTCATGTTGAGGACTTCTTCATATACTCATTGGGCATTTGTATGTTATCTTGTGAGAAATGTCTATTTCGATCTATTGTCCATCTTTAATCAGATAATTTATTTATTTAATTTGCTATTGAGTTTTTTGAGTTCCTCATTTACTTTTGATCTCAAACCCTTATCTGATGTAGAGTTTCCAAGTCTTTTCTCTGTAGATTGTTTCTTTGTTCTGATGGGTGTTTCCTTTGTTATGCAGAAGCCTCAGAAGCTTTTCAGTTTGATCTAATCTAGTTACTTTGTATTCGCTTTCTTTTCCTGTCCTTTGGCGTCTTATCAAAAAACCCTTGTGCATTTCAATGTCTTAAAGAAACTTCCCATGTTTTCTTCACATAGTTTTATCATTTCGGATTTCACATTTAAGCTTTAATATAATTTTAGTTGATTTTTGTAAATCTTAAGAGATGGAGATCTAGTTTCATTATTCTGTATTTTGATAAACAGTTTTCTCAGCATCAGTTATTGAAAAATCTAACCTTTGTCTAATGTATTCTTAGCAAGTCTGTCAAAAGTAAGGCAGCTATAAATGTTTGAATTTACTTCTAGGGTTCTCTATTCTGTTCCATTGTTCTGTGTCTGTTTTTATGCCCACACTATGCCATTTTGATGACTATGGTTTTGTAGTATATTTTGAAGTCAGGTAGTGTAACGTCTCTTACTTTGTTCTTTTTAATTTTCAGCACCCAGGATTGAAACAGGAGCTACCTCCCCATGCCTTTTTAGTTTTTATTTTAAGACAGGGTTTCACTAAATTGTTTAGGGCCTTACTAAGTTGCTGAGGGTATCCTCAAACTTGGCATCCTCTTGACTCAGCCTCCTGAGCTGCTGGGATTACAGGTATGTGCCCCTGTTTTACTTGGTTCCAATTTGATTGAGACTGTTTGGCTATGTGGGGTTGTTTCTTATGGCTCCATAAAAATTGTAGGAATGTTATTTCTAGTTTTGCGAAGAAAACATTCTTTGACATTCTTAAAGGGACTAAATTGAATATATGGAGTGCTTTGGGTAGTGTGGACATTTTAAAAACATTAATTCTTTGAATCCATTACATAGCATGTGTTTCCATTTTTAAGTGTTTTCTTCAATGTCTTTTATCAATACCTTGTAATTTTCATTGTAGAAATACTTGAGCTACTTGGTTACATTTTTGTTCCTAGTGTTTTGTAGCTATTATAAATGGGATTATATCATATTTTAAAATTTCAATTTCAGGTAATTCTCTGTTGGCAATAATAATGCTATCGATTTTTAAATGTTTATTTTTATATCCTTTAACTTTGCTAAATTTATTAGTTTTAATAGTTTTTTTTTTTGGTAGTCTTTGTTTTTTTTTCCTACATATAAGATCATGTCATCTGCAAAGAGTGGCAATTTGACTTCCTTTTTTCCAATTTGGATAGTTTTTATTTATTTTTCTTTGTTGTTTGCTCTGGCTGTTTTCCAATACTACATTGCATGAAAGAAGTGAAAGTGAGTATCCAGATTGGAAATTTGGATGAAGGAGATAAAAATTTAACATGGATTGTATGGGAAAATTTCTATCATGAAGACTGGGAAATCCCATCCATAAGAGAAAACTCACACTATAAAAATCTATCATCAAGTTTTTAATTATTTTCAGGTAAAAGTAGAGTTTGAAGGGTGTGAAGTAGCATACTGCAATTTCTATAAAATTTGCTTATTATTTATCTCTCTTGACTTGTAAAAACTTCTGTGTTTATAAAGTTAAAATGTAAAAATAAGCAATATATGCAATTGAGACACTTAATGTATACCATGTGGCAGATATGAATTGAATGCTCTACATATATTGTTGTTGGTACTTACACACAATATGGGTTATGCATTTTCCTTTAGAAATGAGGAAACTGAATGCATGGAGGTAGTAAACATACCTAAGTTCTCATAGGTAACAGCTAGCATAGGAACAATGCTAACCAAAGTTTGTGAGTTCAAAACACATCTTCTGGGCTGGGGTTGTGGCTCAGTGATAGAGGGCTTGCCTAGCATGCATGAGGCACTGGGTTCGATTCTCAGCACCACATACAAATAAATAAAATAAACATCCATCGACAACTTAAAAAACATTAAAAAAAAACACATCTTCTAATATCATGTTGCCAATTAAAACCAATTATTCTCGTGTGAATATTTTATTTGAACAAAAGTATGGTTATTATTCTCAAATTTCAGAAAAGCATTTTTGAGTGATATCTTCATGAAAGTAATGGTTTATAATCTGGGCCTATGAATATAGATATAATAATTATCTTCAAATTTACAATTCTCAGAAAATCATGTTGGTTCTCTCTAAAAATACAGTTCTCTAAATTCTTTTGTAGTTATACTTGATGTGTTAAATCCCCTTTTTCCTACAAAAAAGAAAGTTATTATATAAAAATGTGGAGGAAAAAATGTAATAAATTTGTTAGTTATCTATATTAAATTCAAAATTGCATGTAAAATCACAGAAAGAATATGAGAATCAGGCAAAAATCTGTTCAGAGTATAAACTAAATTTGCTCTAGGTATTTTAATGCCAGGAGATTAAAAAAAACATAATCATACAATTATATCATGTAATTTTTTGGAATCTACCTACAACCACATGAATTATTTTAGAAAAAGAAATAGGAAAATTTAGTGGGTTATTTGGTTTTGATTGGCTTTAAAAGTATACATGTAGGTTAAAATTAACGATTAACTTTATACTGTATAAGAATAAATTTAGACTATGGAGATCTTCTTATACACTAATCTTTTTAGATGTTTTTGGTATGATTATATTCCTGCAGTCCTAAAATGATATTATATTCATTTATTTCATTTCATTTTATTTATTTATTTATTTATTTATTTTGCAATACTAAGAGATTGAACCCATGGTGAGCTATCACTGAACCACATCAATAGCTCTATTTTTTATATTGTATCAGGGTCTTGCTAAATTGCCCAGGGTGGGTTTGAAATTGCCATTCTTATGCCGCAGATTTTTGATTAACAGCTGAGATTACAGGTGTGTACCACTGTACCTGTCCTAAATTGACAAATTTAACCAATGTCTCTTAGAATTTATAATCTGTGACCTATTTTTCTTAGTAAATTGTAAACATTTGCCAGGTGCAATGGGTCACACCTGTGACCACAGTGGCTCAGGAAGCTGAATCAGGAGGATGCCAAGTTAAAAGCCAGCTTTAGCAATTTAGCAAGGCCCTAAGCAATTTAGGGAGACCATGTCTCCAAATAAAAATAATAATACAAGGGCTGAGGATGTGTCTCAGTGGCTAAGGAGCCCCTGGGTTCAATTCCTAGTACATGAACTACACGCGCACGCGTATATACACACACACACACAAACACAAAACACAAATAAACAAACAAATAAATAAATACTTTAAGTTTTTTGATAAAATGTATTTAAATAAAAATGTTTACACTTTGTTTTTTTTCCTCTAAAATAGTTATGGTGAAAACAATATTAACCAGCAGGACTTCCGATGATGTTTTCAAAATTAGGATTTAAACTTAACATTTTAATCAGTTGAATTCATTTAAAGTAGCTGAGTATTGAAAAAATTAATGCAGTGAAAGAAATATCAAAATATAACCGAAGAATTAGAAAGGGAAATAATCCCAGGAGGGGATAATGGATGGACTTGCTTAACCTGAGTTTCTATTCAATATGAGCTAATCATTTGAATTTTTTTTTTTTTTTTTTTTAATGAAAGCAGTGAAAGTATTAAGGGAGTACAATGTTGCCAGTCTGTTAAGATTTCTCCACAATTAGCAGAATTCATTGTCATTTTGTCAGAGCTGAGATAATCCCTCACATAACTGCTTAAACCAGTGTCAAAATGTCAACAGAGGGAAGGAATTCTTCTGGTAATCAAAATCCTATATAAATGTTAAACAGGGGTATTAAGCTCACTAAGACCATGCCTCCAGATGATTCCAGAGAGTATTTGGCCTGGAGAAAACCTGTAAATTACAAAAGTTGTTTTAGCACTTCCTTGATTTTTAGCACAAACTCCTGGAAGTAGTGAGTAGACCCCAGCTACCTGTCAGCCAGGAACACTGAGGTGAACCAGAGCAAGACCAGAGAGGAAAGGCTGTTGTTTGAAGACTTCTCGCCTGCTGTTCATTTCATATTTTAGTATTAGTTTCTTATCAGATCTAAGGTTTGCAAATAATTTTCCCCAATCCATGGGTTGTCTTTTCATTTTGTTGATAGTTTCCTTTATTGTGCAGAAGCTTTTAAGTTTTACATAGTCCCAATTGTTTGTTTTTTATTTTGTTGCCCGTCTTTTGAGTTTATATCCAAAAATCATTGTCTGGAGGACGTTATGCTAAGTGAAATAAGTCAGACACAGAAAGATGCACCTTGTATGATCTTGCCTGTGTGTAACTTTTTTTAGAAGCAGAGAAAGGCAGTCTCCAGGAGCTGGTGCTTGGGTATGGGTGAGGGAGATAAGGCACTTGGTCAGAGGATGCAAACTTTCAGTTATAAAATAAGTAAGTTTTGGAGATTTAATGCACAGCATGATAATTATAGTTAATAATACTGTGATGTACTTTAAATACTTAAAATTTGCTGAGTACAGGTTATGTGTTCCCAACACACACACACACTCACACACACACACGCACACACACAAAGGTAACTAGCTGTATTAAATTGATTAACATAACTAATCATTTCACGGTGTATATGTATATCAAATCATCACATTGCACACCAGAAAATGCTGCATATAATTTTAATTTGTTAATTATATCTCAGTAAAGTTGATGGGAAACAAAAGTTCTTGCCTAGGGGTTGGAAATTACTACTAGGATTTGTTGGAACACTTTAGATAAACCATTTGATCTTTCTTTATCTTGGCTTTTTTACAGTTAAAATGATGAGAACAGTGACCTTAAGTTACACAGAATTTGGAAGGAATGCTAATAAATTCACAGCAGAGCCCTCAAAACCACTGAGTCCTTAAATCACATAGAGAAGGTGTGTTACTCTCCTCATATAATAGTGTTTTTCTCACAATGTTTTGAAGCCATAATAACAAGAAATTATTGGGAAAATGACTGTTTTCTTTAGGATGCTTTGATCTATAAGAAAATAAAAGGCCCAAATGGCTTAAAGAATGAGGTTTTATTATCTCACATAGTGAGCTGTCTGGGGAGAGTGACAGGAGAGTGGGCTAATTCAGGGACTTGGTGATGTCATCAAAGACAGGGCTCCATTCATCCTGTCTTTTTGTCATCTTCAGCTTATTCCTCTGGTCACAAAACAGTGGCTGCTGTTTTAGTTATTGAACAGATACAATAAAACAAAGCAAAAAGAAAATCATCATTTGTTTCTCTTATTTTTATCTCTTCTTAAATATTAAAGAGTGTTTCTCAAAGGTTTTCTTTTCCTCAGTCCCTTTATATCTCTTTGGCCTATTCCGTGCCAGTGTCTGACAAAAAGAAAGGGAGAGATGATTGTATTAGTTTATTTAGCACTCAGCTGAGTCAAGTAGAGGTGGAGAGGTGAGATCTGGAATAGCTCAGGTCAGCTTCTAGAAGAGGAAATGGCCATGCTGACACCAACAATATCCACTGCAATTTCTTTGGTTTTATATCCTAGGTGGTTGGTTTAGATTCAATAAATAAAAAAGGCAGTGCTTTTTTCATTAATAAAATTTTATATTTTTTCCTATAAAGACTTTTCAGGCTGCTATGATCTGATGATATAGAAACAACAGGACGATGGGGATTTTGTTGCCTATAGATTTATCTCTTCCTCAGAACCTTATTATTCCAGGCTCCAGCACACGCTTCCAAAGTGCCCACTTGCTCTTCTACCACAGGTGATGAATGGTTTCATGGAAATTCTCCAATCTCAATTCTCTATTCCTTGTGGGGCTGCCATTGTTGGTGGCTGTACAAATATAACAGTCTGCAGTCTCTCCCTTTTCCAGCTTAAGTTTTGCCATTATTATAAGTAATTGAATGGGTACATATAGATTTATCTCATATCTTGACCTCTTAAGTCCATGACCTTTCCTAAATGACATGCATTTGCAGTCTGATGTAGCCATTTATTGCTGCCATTGAAAATGCTAGATGTTCTTCTTTTGATATTAAATTTAAGTGCTCTCCTCTCTAATTGTAACTCCCAATTGTTTCTGTTTTCTCGTTTTACTACTACTTGTGCACAGATCTTCAACTTTATCAAACTCTTATTTCCTTGATTTTTTTTCATTCTAACTACGTCAATTTTCTCTTGCTTTCATGTCCATACCCAGGCATTTTTACAGTCTGTAGTCTCTCCCTTTCTAGCTTAAGTTTTGCCATCATTCTAAGTAATTGAATGTGTACATATAGATTCATCTCATATCTTGACCTCTTAAGTCCATGACCTTTCCTAATTGACATGCATTTCATATCTTGACTTCTTAAGTCCATGACCTTTCCTTTACCTGTTTTCTATCACATAATTCACTTGTCAATATTTTGCATTTATTAGTGAATTCTTCAGATGTGTTCTGCCTGTTATAACTATATAACCACTGTACCTGATGACACCAATACTCCTTTATCCTTTCCTGGAACCATGCTGAATACAATCACACATATTGTGTTTCCACAACTTCATGATCTTGAATCATAACTAAGCTTTTGTTGCCTAGTTGAGAAATTCTCCGTGCTCTCTTTGAAATATCCAGTATTAGTTTCTTTCAAAATTATGGATGTCTGTTCTCTTCTAATGCCTTATCTTTTCCTTAGTCTGCCTTTTCTATAACTAGAAGTCTCCACTCTTATGTGAGATCTCATTCTCTCAAACTTACTTGTGTGGAAGTATAGTTGTGCCATCAGCTATCAAAAAATTCCCATCTGATTTTTGGTCAAGGGCAAAGACTTTCCTTAATTAGGCATTTCTACACAAAATAAGACCTTGTCCTGACAGAGGTTAAATTGTCTAGGACTGTTGGATCAGAGAATGGTCCACAGGTGGTAAATTAGCATGTTGCATGTTTGGTAGCAGCTAAAAGGTAGTGAGTTCATTATATTCCTTTACCAAGCCTTGAAGGCAAAACAAACAAAACAAAACACAAAAAAGAAGATTTGTTTTTGTGCTCCCTCACTCTCACTATATCAAGTTCATCCATATCATTCCTTAAAACCCAAACTCCTTTTCCTTCCCTTCTGCTTAATTTTTATTAGTAGAAAACCCAGCAGTGTAAGCATGCATCTAGAGCTTTCTAGCCTGCAGTTTTTTCAGTGTTTATTTTTGCTGCAGGCTGGAGGAAGGAGAAGTAGCCTCTGAGATACTAATGAGAGAAGAAAGGAAAAATAAATAACAGACTAGTAACTTATGCTGTAACTCTGCCACCTGTGTGAAATGTAAAATATCAAATTCTCTCAGAAATACTCCTCAATACATGCTGATGCTCTCAACACAGGCTTACCATATAGCTTCTTACTCCTCAGAAATCATATAAATTAATTATACTACCTCCTCTGAGCATGTAATTTCTATCACTACTATCTCCTTTGCATTGGCAGGGTAAATAGAAACAAAGACTTACTTTTAGATTTGAAAACATTAATAACATGGGATTGCATGACAACAAACCTCCTCTGGCATGTCCATGACCTTTAGCTACAATATTATGTATCCTTTTGTCTTAAATATTCAAATATTTTCATAGAATAATCTACACTGATTAGTTCTACTTTAACTTGTAGAATAACTCCTGAAGTCTGGTTTATATCTTCAGTATTTCACTTAATATGCTCCAATCATAATGGTCATTCACATTTGTTGCTACATCTAATAATATACTGATGACCAGCCTTTTTTTCAGAATCAGGGAAATCTTATTAAAATTTCTTTTTGCCTCTCATAATCTCATGTTCTCCTTCATTTCCTCCAGTATATATGAATGTCACGGGTTCATCCTGCTCTGCTCATTACTTTAAAAATATATCTTTTTAGAGTCTTGATCTGGATCCTTTCCTCTTTTACTTCTTTCATGGTGTGCAATCCTTGAATTTTGCACTTCACAAAACAACATATAGCTGAATATTAAACATTTCCTTTAGATCATGGATATTCACCTTCCCATGCAGCTTACTTTGTGGAAGGCCTCGACATGGTTGGAAAATAGTATAGTCTAAGCAAAATCAGACTTTGTATGTTAACTTTTGCTATTTTCCATAGTCTTCTACTCTAGTTTCTAAACTATCTTAAGTCTTAGTAGTAAGATTCACTGATGTCTCTTATCATCAAGAGCAGGAGTATTGGGGATCATTCCAGTCATTTTGAACAATATTATTGAATTAATTACATATTAAGTTTACAACAAAACTTGCATTGAGGCATCAAATTAGAAGTACTGATGTGTATGAGATATGAAAAATAAAAATAAGTAGAATATTTGCAAATTTTTTGTATGCCTCTTCAAAAAAAAGTGATAAAAATCTGGATTAGTCTGCATTTTGATTTCTAAAATGGAGCATTTGAAGAGGGAGAGAATTAATTGTATAGTGAACTGGGAAAAAAATTGCCCTGATTTTTACAAGATAAGCTGAATTATATATTATCTACACTTTTATTGATTTCAGTGAATTAACCTGATTTTTTTTCTCTAAAATAAACAAATTTGACAGAGCTGTTACTGGCATGCCCCAGAAAAGTACTGATATCTGAATCAGATTGTGATTTCTCAGCATTTGTAGATAAGAGGCATCTTTTTCCCTAGGTAAATTCCATGCCAGGAGGAGGAAGGCCAGGTGGGGAGGTGGTCCTGTGAGCCATCCCCCATACATATGAGTAGAGTGTATGAGCGAGGACAGTGTTGATAATTTCCTTTTAAGAAACCCATTTTGGTAAACTGTGAGTATACTGCATCCTATATATGGCTTTTAAAACTTTAAATTAAATTAATTTCACATGTAAAATTTATGATTAATTTAATTAATGCTATTATACATCATGACTAAAGCAAAAATGTATGGACTTTAAAGGTAATCCAAATAAAAGGTAATTCTTGATAGCCCTAACTCTTAATTAAACCACTTGATCTCTGAATATAAATTATGTCTGAAATACTACTTCCATCAAAATTTAGAAAAATATTATTTTATTCTTAAAGTTTTATCATTTATTTTTTATTTCTTCTCTTTTTGTATAAAATAATAGTTAATATTAAGCCTAGATACTAAAAAATGTCTAAATAAACAGACTGTTTTTGGTTATAGGTAAGGTGACTTCAAATAGTCTACTATATATAATGTTGCTATATATATAGTGTTGCTATATATATGCTGTGTATTATGAAATATAGGGTTCAATTTTATAAACTCAAGTGGTTTCATAGTTCAGAAAATATTAGAATTGGCTTCTTAGGAGCAATATCATATATCTAATGGTATTTATGACTTGCAATAAGAAAGATTAATGATATTTAATAGGCTGCTTTCCTTGGTCATGCTGTGATTAGATCTAACACTACAGAAGGGTATAAAGTTATGTTTTACAACGCCCCCCCCCCCCAAAAAAAAAGAATGAGAGCAATTGAAATGAGCTATATAGAGTGATTATATATAGATTTTTTAATGCAATTAGAATCAGCACCCAGTCAATGATATTTGAAAAACCAGCAAGACAAGCAAAATTATAAATTAATAATAAAATTTTATGACTATGATGAAATAATAAAAATTTGATATCTAAGTAGAAATAACATTCAATTCTATCCTATAAAAATTATTTCTTTGGACTCCATAGTTATAAAATTTTAAGTACTGAGGACTCAGTGCTGATAAGACTAAGAATTTGTGATATTCGGTAAATCAAGCTATAGAGTCATATTCTTACCACTAGTCCCTTAAAATTAAGTCTAAAATATTATATTTAATTGGTCTACATGTTAGGCTTGAAAGGAATTTGCCTACTCTGCAGCCCTAAGTAAATTAGTAATTTGCTGAAAGACAAATGCTTACCTTTCTTAGTCCCTAAGTAAAGTGGCTTTGTGATGCAGGGCAGAGGCTTGTTGTAGAAGGAGAGGCTTCTCTGGATTCCTCCCTCACTTCTCTCTTTACTCTTATTGGAGAATAAATTGTTTCTTTTATGTTGGATGATCTCTAAGTCTTCTAAGTCACAGGCTTGGCACCAATCAGTGTTAAGTTCCTTCATTTGTTTTAAAATACCCACTTTTAGCAAGTCCTGCTATTGATTGCCAAATGTTCTCAAGGAAATGCATTCTGTACCCTGAATTCATATGTAATTAGTTAAAGTCATCCGTTTCCATGAGTGTCATTGAACACATGAATGCTGAGTCCTTACTGATCAGGGACCATATTTTTAATGTCAACACTACCTAGAATCTTTTCAGTAATCATCTTTCAATGTTTTATAGAACATTGGTTGATGAATATATATATATATATATATATATATATATATATATATATATATATATATATATTCTCTTTTGGCCCTACTATATATTTACTAGTATAGCATACTTATTTGGTGTAAAGACATTGAAATATTAAGACTTTAAGAAACAGCTTTCTGAATTGCATGAAGATGTCTAATGTAGAGATGTTGTCTAATATAATTATAAACTTCCCTGGGAAAATTTGCACAAAGCTCAACTTATTACTACCATAGTCCTAACTCTTCTATGGTAATGCACAGTCTATAAAATACAGAGAACAAGAAGCACATACACTTCAACTACCTATCACAAAACCACAAGGATTTTCTTAAGTTCTTGATATTGAGATCATAAAAAAAGAAATATATTTAGAAAGCAGTGATGTCAGAAAACTCAGGTATGAGGGCTGGGGTTGTAGCTCAGAGGTAGAGAGTTCACCTGCTGTGTGTGAGGCACTGGGTTTGATCCTCAGCACCACATAAAAATTAAAAAATAAAGGTATTGCGTCCAGAAAGCTAAGGTATGATCTCACAAAGTACAAGTATGTCTTCAATATTATCATGACCTAATTTCCAAACTTATTAGTGCACAAAAGTTTCACATTGTGTGCAGAAGTAATTAAGTCATCAGGACAAGTTAACTTTAAAATGTCAAAGCAGACAAATGTATAAAACAAAATATAGTACTAAATATGTATATGTCATATTGATTAAAAATTTACTGAGCTATAAATTTGTACAAAGGAATTTTGGTAATCTCATACAAAGACTATACAAACACCTAAAAATATATTTTCTTATACTTCAACATCACTCTAGATATACGAGTCTTCATCTTGGGTGTGCCATTTTCATTTGTCCAAGCTATCAAACAATCACTATGTCTCCTGTTTTTTGCTTGGAATATCCTGGTTACTGTCATTAACCTTATGTCTGGTGTTTTGGCACAAGTGACAGAAAGCCACTGGGGACATTTGAACAACAAAGGAGAGGAAAAGTTATGCTTTTAGGTCTCAGAAAGAAAATGGACCCAGGAAATACAATGCTAACAAAACTGGCTCCATTAAATAGAGATCCCAATTGTAATTTTTGTTAAAGAAGGAGCACATTGTCTGAGGTTAGGTCAGCATAACTATGGATAGGGGAATCTTGTCTAATGATAACCACATAGAACATAAACTAAGGCAGCCATTTTTATGAGAATTCTTAATTATCTATGTGGGACTAGAATTAAAAATAGGTTATCTCTGATGTAAATATTTGGAAATCATACTCATTTTGAGGAAAACTGAACCTGTAAGGATGTCATTATAAATATGTAAATGTAAATATAGGTAAATTAAGATGTGGTTAGCACTGTAATACTGACATTAATCTATAGAGTCTGTATTTTAAAATGAATTTTATCAAAGTATACTTTGTAAGCAATAAAAAATAGCCATTTAAATTTAAAAATGTAAACTTTCAACAAATGTGACATCTGTTTCTACTGTGAGCACATTGTCCATCACCTCAAAATATCCCTCTTACATATAATATACCTCTTTCAAAACCTGGCTCTAGGAAAACTCCAATCTATTTTTTCCTTTCATTCAAAATTAGTTTGGCTCTTTGTCTAGAATTTTCTAAAAGTGAATTTCTATACTCTGAAATCTTTTAAAATTGGCACATGTACTCAGTACACATTTTTGGAGATTTATCCATGTTGATGTATGTATCAGTAGTCTGTCCTTTTATTGCTGAGTAGCATCCATTGATTATACATGAAATTTATTTATTTTTTTATCCATTCTTGTCTTGATAGAAAATGTTTTCTCTGGTTTTGAGTTATTATAAATAAACCTTCTATGAACACTTCTGTAAAGTTTTTTGATGGACACATATGTTTTATTTTCTTTGTATGAATACCTGATATATGTCTGTCTTTACACCCATACCATTGTCTTAATTATTGTCTTTTAATAATGAGTTGAAATGAAGTGGCAAAAGTTTTCCAAATTTATTCTTTTAAAAATTGTTTGGGGCTGGGGATACAGTTCAGTTGGTAGAGTGCTTGCCTCACATGCACAAGGCCCTGGGTTCAATCCTTGCACACACACATGCACACAAAAAGAATTGTTTGGCTAGTTTAAGTCCTGTAGGAGATTTAACAATGTCCAATGTTTTAATTCATGAACAATGTATGTATTTACATTTATATAGAGTTCTGAAAATGTTTTCTTTAACAATATATTTTTATTTTATTTTATTATCATTCACATAATTGACTAACTGTAATTATCAGATATTTGGGCATTTAGAAAATTATATTATAGCCAGTTGTTGTGAAGCATGCCTGTAATGGATACAGCAGGAGTAGGAGCCGTTTATTGTAGGACAGGAGCGGTATATATACATTCCACACAGCTTATCTTAATTAACATAAACTAGATACAGCAGTCAACCAATAAGGAATCTCCACACTTAATGGCTCACTGGCATTACTTCACAAACCACTCCCTCTGGCAAAAATGTTAGAGTCTGTAAACAAGTCTGGGTGGCGCCTGGCATTTTGCCAGAGGGAGTGGTTTTTGAAGTAATGCCAGTGAGCCATTAAGTGTGGAGATTCCTTATTGGTTGACTGCTGTATCTAGTTTATGTTAATTAAGATAAGCTGTGTGGAATGTATATATACCGCTCCTGTCCTACAATAAACAGCTCCTACTCCTGCTGTATTGATCTACACAAGTTGCTCGTCACCCAGCCGGTTATTTTGCTGCAGCCAGACTGCGGCAAACTTAGTGAGACCCTGTCTCAAAACAAAAAATAAAAAGCACCTGGAATGTGGCCCAGTGGTAAAGTACCCTGTATTAAATCCCCAGTACCCGAAAAAAAAAATTATGTTTCAGTATTTTATTACTAAGAGATAGAAGGAGATTTATTTATTTACTTTATGACCTCATTAAATTAAATATTATTTCTAGTAGTTTTTATAGATTCCTTTGAGTTTTCTATCAACACCATTTTGTCATATGCAAATTTTAAAATATTTCCTATTTTCCTTTCCTTTCTTTCCTGTTTGTCTTTTGTTTCTTATTCTTGCTTTATTGCAAAGGTTAGAAACTCTATTTTTTTTTTTAACTGAAACTTAAGGTTATCATCCCTGGTATAATTGGTTTGTTCTAAAGAAGAGTCTGGTATGAATTTCCTAAATACGCTACTTTGCTATCTATGATAGCTAACAACTAGTTTGATACATAAAGAAAAATTATATTCACTTGAATGGTCAAGCAAATAATCGTGGGAATGATTTTTCCAGTCTGTTAGGTAAAGGGACAGACTGATCAAACTGATGATTTTTGCTGGTCAAATTGCATAATAGTATTTCACTAGAATATAATATTTCACCAGAACCTTATTGACTTTATTTACCTCTATGTCTCTGTTGTGTAGAATAATACCTGGCAAAAGATGATATTAACAAACATTTCTTGACCAAGTGATTATTAGTGATTCTTCTGAGTCTTAAGATTATACATAAATGATAGGTAGGAATATCTAACTAAAATGTACAATAATTCATTCAAAAATAATTTTTGTAAACAAATAATTGACTCTATTGTAGATAAGTTCTGAAACACTTCCATGACCACATAAGATCAAAGACTATAGAGTTTATATTATTTCTGTGCATTGTATTTCAAAGCTGAGATAATTTCTTCAAAATCTGAGATGATCTAGGTATAAAAGTGATAGGCTCTCCAGACCAATTACAAAAGGTTTTCAGTGAGGCACAAGATTAATTGATAAGATAAATTTATAATGGCCTTTTTAGCCAAAATAGTCTCAAAGATGCAGGTTCCAGGAGGCCTTTGAACAAGAAGCCACAGTGATAAGAGAAACTGAAAATAATGAAGATAAAAATACTTCTGTGAAGGAGGTAAACTAAACAAATGTGGATAATGAAGAGGATCAAGTCAGGATATGTGTTTTTGAGTGTGTATTTATCTGTTATTTTATTTGTTGATGTGGGAATATGTAACAATGCTTTGTTATGCTCACATACAGTATTTTATAAGGAAGCAATTTATCTTATTTATATAGATTTTTTATATTAATGCATTGTGGACCTTTTTGCTATGTAACTTTTTGTCTGTTCTATAGGTCATTTGCTTACATTAAAAAATTTGATACAATAAATTGTCTTTAAAAAATGACATAAAATGACTCTTCAAAATGCTGACAATTCTTCTCATTATGGGCAAATGTGAATTTATTATCGTTCTAACTTTTATATATTTATAGAACCTTTCAAAATATTTTAAAATGGCTCCTTGCAAGTCTCAATTGCTCGTTCTACAATGACTTAGGAAGTAGCTACTATAGGAAGGGCTCTGCACTAAGAATCTGGGATATAGCAGTAAACAAAGTCTTTGCTTTCATGAAAGTAATACTGTAATTAATACTTTCAAAGGAAATTATCAGTATGAAACATTAATATAAAAATGTGAAAAATAAAATATATTTAAGCATTAAAATGATGCATGAAGCATCATTACTGTAGAATTTCTTTAAAAAAGAAATTCTCCCTTGTGAAATAATATTTAGCAGAGGTATGAATGAAGTGAAGAAGAAAATCATACAAATAATTTGAAATGGAAAGCAAGTGTATTCCTGGTAGAAGAAGTAGCAGAGTCAAATTATCTTGAAAAGGAATATGCTTGATTTGTTTAAGAAAGACAAGGAGACTAGTGCTGCTCAAGAGGTCTTGAAGCTATTGGAGAAAAAAAATATGACAGCAGAAAAGTGACCAGGAGAAGGGTCATGCAGGCCCTTTTAAATTCTGGCAATGTCGTTGAGAGTTAGTTTAAATCTGAGAACATATGAGATATATTTAATCAGGGGATCATATTATTTTTAAACTTGTAAAAATTACTGTATTCTATCTTTTCAAGCACTATAGATTTACAGAAAAAAAATTTAAAAATTCAAGTTTCCCGTGTAACCCTCACCCTTGGTCCCATCCCCTCATCGATTCCTGTATTATAAATATTTTGCTTATCTATGGTGCATTTGAGGAGTTTATATTGATATATAATTACCAAGTCCACAGAGAACATTAAGGGTAATTCTTTGTGTTGTGGTCTATGGGTTTCAACAAATGTATAATATGTGTTTACCACTGTGGTATCATACAGACTAGTTTCACTGTCTTAAAAATCTTCTGTGTTTCACCCATTTATTCATCTGGCAAACTCTTGGCAACTACCAATCATTTACTCTCTTTATAATTTGTACCTTTTCCAGAATGTGATATTATTAAGATCATGCAGGATGTAGCTTTTTCACATTTTTATTTATCAGTATGCATTTAAGGTTTCTCCATGTCTTTTCATTTTCTTTATTGACTGAATTATTTTTTATCACTAAATAATATTCCATTGTACATGTACAAGTTTGTTTCACCTATCAAAGGGCATCCTGGCTGTCTCCACGCTTTGGAAACTATGAATACAGCTGCTATATCCATCTGAATATAGGTTTTTATGTGTACATATATTTTCAACTGATTTGGGTAAATACCAAGGAGTGCAATTGCTAGATAAAATGCTGTTATATTTAGTTTTGTAAGAAATTGTCGAATTATCTTTTAAAGTGACTATACTATTTTCTATTCCCACCAGCACTAAATGAAAGTTCCTGTTGCTCGTTACCGGCACTGGGTGTTGTCAATGGATTTTAGCTATTTTTATAGGTAAGTAGCAATATCTCATTGTTGTTTTAATTTACAATTCTCTAATGATATATGAGGTTTAACATATTTTTTGATGTTTATTGCCATGTCTATATCTTCTGGTGAGGTTTTCAGACTTTTTGCCTTTTTAAAAACTTGGTTGTTAGTTTTCTTTTACTTACTTTCAAAAATTTTTAATTTCTTTTTGGTTTTAGCTTTTTGCTTTGTGTATTTTGGATATGTCTTTATTAATGTTTGTTTTGCAAATTTCCCACATCCCTAATATGTAATGATGTCTTTTATTTCTCTTAAGTATCTTTCACAGAGCAGAAATTGTAGTTATAAGGAAGTCTGTCGCTTTGCCTGTCAAATTAGGCTTTGTAAAGTGTCTTACAAAGTCATTGCCAAGCCCAAGAACACCTAAATTTTCTTGTATCTTCTAAGAGTTTAAGAGTTTTGTATTCTAACATTAGGCCTGTGGATGCATTCTGGGTTTGTTTTTGTGAAAGGTGAAAGATCTGTGTCTGAACTCAGATTTTTCCAATAATACTTAGCACTTCTGTGGCTAAGATATGAAGAAAGTTTGTAATAAAGGGAAGAACAGAACTGGAAAAATCATTTTGAATGATTTTAAAATCATTACTTAGGAAGAAGATGAAGATTTGTGTAGAAGTAAAAGAGTAGAATTTGTAAGCATTTTGTTAGATTGATGATATTTTACATTTAGAGTTAATAAGCTTTTATGGAGAATATGTAGGAGATCTGAATAACGAGAACAATAAAACCAAGCTTCTAGGCCTCAGCAACTATGTGAAAAGTGGGGCCATTTGTCAAAATGGAGAACAATGACAAACAATGTTTTGTGTATCAGCTTGGTATATCATAGTTGAGGCTTTTATATAAGAATCCAGTTGTATAAATCAAGTGTGTAATTAGCTACAATAAGGTGGAACTTAAGAAAGAGTTTTGGAGGAAAATATAAACTTGAGAAATGTCAGTATGGGTGATCTTTAGATCCCTGAGTCTAAGATGAAAGTATCAAGAGAGGGATTGTAAATGTAAAAGAAAGTAGATCCAAGATGCCTGGGATATACCAACATTCAGAGTTTAGTAAAGAGATGGGGATTCCAGAAAAACAGACTGAAAGTGAGCTGCTATTGAACTGAGGACAAATGAGAAGAGACTAAGAAGTACGTTTTCAAAAGGAGGGTGAAAAACAGTGTCAAATTCTGTTGAAGAATTAAAAAAAAAAAAGCTCATAAAAACAGAACTGAGCATTGGAATTGACAGTGGGGAAGTTGTTGGTTGTTAAGGGAAGCATCATGAAGGAGATGGAGATGAGATTCTGATTGGAATAGATTCCAGGGTTGAGGGGAGGGATAGAGATACAAACAGCTGCTTTCTAAGAGTACTTTTGGGTAATTGAAGAGATGAACTAAGATCAGGTATAGACTTTAGACTTATTCATAGTTTTGTGAACAAGTTGCTTTGTTCTTACTTGTACTTATTATGAATGGCACTTTTTATTTGCATACACTGTTTCTATATAGCATGTGGAAAGATTAAATGAGACATCTCTGGAACATGAGACCCTAAATATTTTAATCCTGTTCTTAAATAATTGTCTGCCTGCAACCTGGGACTTTCTTTGAAGAGATAGATACATGCACGAAGACAAGCCTGTAGACAAAAATGTTATTACTAGTGAGTGACTGATTTAGCTCTACATACCCCAGAGCAATTTTCTTTTGAGCTCAGGGTTAGAAGTAGGCCTAGGGCCTAAAACTAAAATAGATCAAGGAGTATTTTTTTATGCTGTTTTGTTTTTTTCCCCCCAATTCTCACTTGTATCCGGCCTCTGTATCTTTCAACTGTGATTAGGAAAAAAAGAAAGTCTGAGAAGATTATATCAGTAGGCCAACAGAAGAAAGCCAAGAGCAAAAGAGCTTTGCCTCATGAAGGCATTTTAAAACTCGAAGGGTCTTAAAAATAAGGTTCAATTAGGGTCTTGAAACTTTTTGAGCCCCAAGGAAATCTTTTCCTTCTTGAAGATGGTGCATAAGTGAAGGTACTGTTTGCCTTTCTGTTCAGCACCACTATAAAACTATGAGTTACTCGAGATTAGGGTCCATACCTTTGTTGCTTCTTTTCCCAGAGCCTATTACAATGCTTGACAATGGTAAGTCCTTAAAAAAAAAAAAAGAGTTTGTTGATTTATCATTTTAAATTGAGCATGTAATCAGTCTGTTTCCTTGGTAGAGAATGATGCAAGTAATGAGTCCACAAAATATATTGTCACATAAAAACGTTATATTTTGTCTCCTTTTCTTCTCAAATATTGCATGATTTTATGTTCTGTTTTACAAGTTTATAAGTTTAATTGTGGACATATATTTTTCTTTTAATATTTGCTTATTTTTTAAGACTATGTATGTATTCAATTTTAGTGTCAATGAATCTAACCTAGAATAGAATTACATACATGAGTCCAACCTGTTTCAGTAATAAACTCTTTGGGTTTAGGATTCCTGACAAACTTTTAGCATAATGTCTATATTTTTTGCACACTAATGTTAAATTATTTTTAATCAATTAAAATTTCTATTAAATTTATTTACAAATTAATTATGGTTATACTATAGTTGAAGATGTCTATAATAATGTTTTGTGAGTTTGTTTTGGGGGAATGCCAGGGTATTATTTCAAATGTATGTTATTATCAAGATTTTCTGTACGTACTTTCAAATGCTTTAATGCATGAATATTTTATTGGTGTTGAAAAATTGATTTCGTTATTCTTATCAAAGGCTGTCTTCAATAGAAAATGAGACATTCTAAAGATGATGTGAAATTAATCATAAATTTCTTAAGTGAAGAAACCAAAACAATAGATTCCATTGTTAGATAATATGTATATTTTCTAAGTAGTTAATCATTTCTTTTGACACTAAATTCTCATTTTTAATCAATGAATCTTTTAAATGCTATGAAATTTACTCATTTTAAACAAGTATAGGTATATTTTAAAAATAGTAAATTTTATTTTACTTACATTATTAAAAATAATAACAGCAATCCAAATCTCAGCGTTAATCTATTTTTAAATTTGTTCTAAACATTGTTGGATTTCAAAAATCATGTGTATATGTATGACTTGGTTACAGATGTTTAGTCTGCATATTGCTAAATGTGGGTATTTGTAGATATTTTCAGTTTGTGTTTTGATGCAAAATACTGCTTCCATGATAGATTTTGGAAATACACATATATGCCAAATATTGAAAATATGCGTATCACACCCTAACATATGTACATCTGAAAGCGACATGTAGTTTACTTATTTGCATATTTTCTTTTAAAGTTTGCATCTATCTTGATAAATAGAATGGCTTTAATATTAATTCTTATTCCATATTTGACTAGTTTTGATCTTGAGTTAAGCTCAAAATGACTAAGGGAATATTCCATTTTTTTCTATTGATTGGAAGAGTTTATATAATATTGGAAAAATCGATTTCATTCCTTGAGGGAATATTTTAAACCAGTAATTCACTTCCATAACATACTAAAAGTAGCTTTTATGTCTGTCTTTGTGTATCTGCAGTTATGACTCACCTTTGAATCTTGATATTAGTTATGCCTAGCTCCTTGTTTGTAAATAATTGGCGAGAGAAAGGAGGTCTTGTTACTCAGTATATGACAGTGAAATTCCAGTTGGCTAAAACATATGTTGACACAAAATAGGGGCAACTGGGACAGACTGGATATGTGGCTTATGCATCACCTTTCTTGGGACCAGATTTTACTTCTTTCTATAATTCATTTATGTTTTAACTTATACATAAAACCCAAAAATATTCAAATGATGTTTTAATACATACATACATACATTGTGTAATCACATCTATTACCTCAAATATTTATTACTTCTTTTGATGAAAAAATTAAAAAAATTCAAAAATTCAAAATGATTTCCTCTAGTTTTTTTTTAGATAAATGGTACAAAAATCATTATCTAGTTTCTCTGTTGTGCCATATCGCACTAACTTCAACTTATCACCCACTGATCAACCTTTTACCCACCTATTTTTAAATAATCATCATTTTGCTCTCAATTTCTGTGATATCAACTTTTATATATTCCTAATAAGAGTGTGGTCATGCAGTGCTTGTATTTCAGTGTCTGGTTTATTTTACTTAACACAATGATCCCCAGTTGCATACATGTTATTGTAAATGATAGGTATTTACTTTTATGTGTGAATAGTATTCCCTTGTACATATGTAACATATTTTCTTTATCTATACATCAGTTCATAGATTCTTATGTCATTTCCATTTCATAGTTATTGTATGTAGTATAGTAATTTGAATGTAGAAGTACAGATATCTCTTTGGCATACTGATTAAATTTCCTTTGGATATATATATATATATATATATATATATATATATATATATATATATATATACCTAGGCGTGGATTGCTGGATCATATGGTAGCTCTTTTTTATTTTTTTGAGGAATCTCCATACTGTTTTCCATAACGGCTATAGTAATTTACATCCCACCAACAGTATTTAACACTTTTCTTTTGTCCACACACTCACCAGCACATTAACTTTTGTTTTGATAATAACCATTCTTATTGGAGTGAGGTGGTATCTCCTTGTGGTTTTGATTTCCATTTCCCTTATGATTGATTAGTGATTAGCATTTTTTCACCTACCTATTAGCCATTTTTAGAGTTCCTTATATATTCTGCATTTTAACTCCTTGTCAGAGGTAGAGTTTGCAGATTTTTCTCCTATTCTCTAAGTTGAATCTTCACCCTGTTGATTATTTCCTTTATTGTGCAGAACATTTTATTTTTATGCAATCTGATTGGTCTATTTTTGCTTTCCTGTGCTTTAGGGGTCTTGCCCCAAAACCCTTGCTCATTACAATGTCCTGATGCATTTACCCTATGTTTTCTTCTAGTTGTTTCCTGGTTTCAGTCTATTATCCATTTAATAAGTCTTTTACCTGTTTTGAGTTGATGTTTTCTAAGTAGTAAATGAAACACAGGGGTCTAATGTAATTGTGATTATTGGTAAACAATTACTTATCACCAGTTATTTAAAAGACTGTGCTTTCTTCAGTGTGTATTCTTATGAAACTTTTTTTAAAAATCAATTGAAATCAATCAGTTATATGTTGAATTCTAGGCTCTCTATGTTTCATTGGTCTATTTGTCTTTTTAATGTCAGTACTATGCTGTTTTATTGAGTATGTCTTTGTAGTACATTTTAAAATCAGATAGTATAATACTTCTTGTAATTTTTTTTTTTGATAAAGATTACTTTCTAATTAGGTTTTTCCGTGATTCCATACAAATTTTAAGACTTTTTTCTAGATTTGCAAATAATGCCATTGTATCTTTATATGAATTGCATTGAATCTGTAGGTCATTTGGGGGTAGTATGGACCTTCTAACAGCATTGATTTTTATGATCCATACACACAGGAGTACTTTCTCCTTTTTGTGTGTGTCCGCTTCAATTTATTTCAACAGTGTTTTATAGTTTTCATTGCAAAGATCTTCCATATTTCTGGTTAAATTTATTTCTAAGTTGTTTATTTTTTAACTACTATAAGTGGATTTGCTATCCTGATTTCTAATTCAGATAATTTGCTGTTGGTAAATAGTGGCACTACTCTGCTCATCTATTTCTGCATGCTTTCATTTTCAATACTCAGTTGGCTTTCTATCTTCTGAACATACAACTATTCACAGACAAAATTTTATTTCGCTTATATGGAAAAATAGTTTCGCCTTAAATAGACATATGTTCAGTTGAATTTCACCAATATTTTTTCAACTTAATTTTAGTGAATTGCTAAAAAGCATGATATGATATAAAATCTGTGGCTATAGTTTATATTTATTAAATATATGAACTTAAAATTTTTATGCTGGGCCTGCTGGCATATGCCTATAATCCCCCGCTACTCAGGAGGCTGAGGCCTCACAAGTTCAAGGTCATGACCAGCAACTTAGCAAGACCTTGTCTCAAAGCGAAAAGGAACGACGATGTAGCTCAATGTGAAAGGTCCTGGTTCAACTCCCAATAATGTTAAAAAAAAAAAGCCAAATTATTCTAATTTTCTGAGAAACTATATATTCATTGGCAGAATAGTGAAAAGCAGCCTCACCTACTTGAAGTATTATTATTTCAATCACTTGACTAAAATACTCAAGAAGCACATTGCAATTTTTTGAGAGTAATACATACATTGTTTGTGAACATAGAATAATTTATAGTGCCAGTATAAAAACAGACTGACACTGTTTTTAGATATATTAGTTAATAAAAAATACTATATTTTAGATATCAGTAACATTTTGTTTAGTTCTTCTTTTGTAGATGTTTTTGAAATTTTGCCGCATCCCTATGTAGAAATACCATCATGTGACTACCTAACTTACAGAACCAGTCAAGGTAACCTTATATTTAAGCCAAGACAAGTTCTTTATTTCTTTTCCCTCTTCTTTATATATTATTTCCATTTCCAGTTATCTCTTTGTTAAAATTAGATTTCATTTTATTATTTTACTACCTTAGAAATGATTTCTGCTTTGATAACATTGAAAATAAGGGAATCAATGTTCCTATAATGAACTTTACAATTATTTTCAGAACATGCCCTACTTCTCAAAGCTGAGGACATTTTCTGAAGTTATTCCTTCAGCCAGGACTTCCTTTCCCTTTTCTTCCCTACTCAATTCCTGTGTAGCTTTTATAGATCAATTTATAGCACATATTCTTTTAAAAGCTTTCCATAATGATTCTGATTAACTATGGTCTAAAATCTGTGACATTCATTTTGATACTTGTTGTGATACTTCTTGAGTTGCTATATAAACCTTGAACAGTTTTTTACTTATCTCTAAACTGAAAGGTTGAAAAGAGTTTATAGGTCTTTGTGCATGTGTGTGATTTTCTTCCCATCCATTATTCAGACACAATCTGGAGTTTTAACAGTATCTAGTTTTTATTCCTTTGCATGACTCATAACTTCAGAAAAGACAAAGTGCAGAAGACAGCACATTTGTTGGTTGCATAACAGTGGACTTTCACACTGAGATAATTTATTTATGTTTACATGGTCAAACTCAGAGAGTAATGTCATTTGCCAGTAATGAACACTGTGTGGTTCTCCATATATATACCTGCAAAAGGATATGAAAGTTATATTTGTCAGCAAGCATCACTGTTGGTTATAAATTGTGTAGAATAATGTCTCGTGCTGCCATTTGGTATGTTAGTTGTGTGAAGCTTTAAAAAACAATGTAAAGGAGGTTGATCTTGGAATGCATGTCTCATGCCAAAATGCTGGATGAGTCATTTTTGACTGGGAGAAAATATATACAGGCTCCAGGTATTTTAGGAACAAAAATTGGCCAAAAGAAGTCATTCATTTTGAAATCAGTAATTTAATGTCATATGTTATTACTTGAATTTTGGACCTGAAAAGTTTTTTGTTCATTGATATCTCAGTCAGACAATTAATCATAATTCACTGTTTTCATCTGTAGCAGAAAGGAAAAAAAGACAATTCACATAAAAACAACTAGGCCCTATTTTTTGGACATATCATATTATAAAGTGTTATAAATCCAATGATGCAACATACCTACTCACTGTTAGATACAGCTGGCTACAAATTATCTGAGCAACTGCTTTTGCACCCTTTCCTGTATTACTGCTTTAGACTAAGCTGCAAGCTTTTTTCACAAGCTCTCCTGCAATAGTCTTATAATTGGCCTCCTACTTCCAGTTGCTCACACCTACACTCCACCCACTACGTTATACTGGAAAAAATCTTAAAAAAAAAATTCAATCACATCATTCTCTTGATACTTTTAATAGTATCCTTCATGTTTTTAATAGTATCCTCATGCCAAAAGAACACATTGAAAAATCATCTTAATGGCAATCAAATATACTTTATAATTTAACCAGTCTCTTCTTGTCAGGCATCTCTCCCCTTGTTTTTCCATCCGCAATAAGCCTGATCCATCCTAAACCACAGGCATTCCCTAAAGGTGAGATACTGCTTTACATTTCTGTGCTTTTGCTGAAATTCTTTCTAAGCCCGCTGAGCCTCTCTCCTGTCACCACCAGGTGCACACATAGTTATTGTTCAATATTTAGCTCAAGAACCACATCTGTCAAGCCTTTTTTAATTCATCAGTGTTCCCAGCTGAAAATGACTGCTTGCTACTTTGTGGCCCCACTGTACCACATACACATTTCTATCCACATTATAGTGAAATATATTTATCTATGTACTGTTAATCTGCCCTGTGCAAGCAGTCTTTTCAGAAGAGAACCTGCATATTATCTCTCTTTACTGCCTAGCTCTTAACATTCATTGCTCAGTTGATATACTTCATGTTATAAATTAAAAAGAAAAATAAATTCAGCTTAAAATAACGTAAAAAAAAAAGACTTGCAGCAGTGGTGGAATGAAATTCACATCTAGGTGTGCTTTGAACCCAAACTCATGGTCTTTTTACATGCTCACATTTAAAAGTTGGGAGTCTCAGAATGCTAACAGTTCTGAAAGAAAAAAAAAATGTGCTAAGGAAACAACAGTGATTTTTAGTTTACTTTCTTCTTTTTGCTCCCTCATTATTATAGTACTTAGTGCATCTCTCTACATGTCTCTTATCTAGACTCCAAAGACATTGTCTATCAAGAATATCACTGGTGTTCTGCAGTCAGCTCTTATTCTATAAATGGAAAGATTTTGGAAAGAACGACTGATACATTCTGCAACATGATTTTCATCTAAGTATTTTGCTTCCAAACTCCGACTACAACTACAAAGCAATGTTCATAATTCATACTGGGAATCCATAGAAAGCTATTCTTCTCTCTCATCTTCTATGTATGCTTTATCAGTTTGATAAATTGTTTCTAAGACAGCTTCACAATTCCTCCAATAGTTTTTTGCAATGTGATTTTTGTCCCTCCTTCTACCGAGAGATGGAGTCAATTCTTTTCCCCTTAAAACCTAGATGAGTCTTGCGATAAGTCTGATCAACAGAAGCAATAAAGTGTTCTTTTGAGAACTGTCTTAAGGGGTCTTACATTTTCTGATTTTGATCTACCAAAACAATGTCCTGACACCACCATGTAAGGAACTTGATCCTGTCAAATGAAAGAAGAGAGCATGTGCAGAATGAAAACATCCTGGTGGGCAGTACAAACTGCCAGTAGTGCCACTGAAGCCATTGACAGCTTGTAGCCTGGAAGGACCCTTAGCTAATGTAGCATATAAGTGAACTCAGGTGAAAGAAGAGAAGATCTGCTAGTCAAATATATATTCACGATAACAATAAATTGATGTTTTAAGCCACTTAGTTTTGATGCATTGCTATTCAGCAAATGATAGTTCAAACAGTAACCCTAGTGTTAATGCATAAGGTCAGACCATGATTCCATGCATAATAGATCAATAGGAGAAAATTACAAAAAAAAAAAAAAAAATACTTTTGTTAAAGGTGATTGTAAAACTTTGAATTTCTTCTTCTTCTTGCTTTTCAATTTTGCCTTGAGGTTATCAAGATCTCTGTCTTTACTTCTTCTATTATAGAAAGAATAGCTATTTTATGTTAGTGAAAGGTTTTTTTCTAGCCTTGTGAGGAAGTTTGTTAAAAAGTATTACAGATGAAGAATAAGAATGACTGTGGCTTCTTGACATCTCAGGATGTGGAGCTTTTCTTGCCTGTGCATAGACCTCTCAGCTCACGTTTCTCTGGTTTTAAACTAAGACACTTTAATGCAAGAAATCATAGTTATGCAAAGCAAATTATTATTTTTTTTATGAACAAAAAAATTCCCGATATTTATGATCAGTAAGGATGCTCTGCTAATGGAAGTATAAATTGGAACTGTAATTTTTACTATTCTTAAGACATATTAAAATATTTATATCTACTTCTAGAAACTCATGTGTCCCCGACAAGTAAACCCTTGTTCACAGGGGCACTTTTTGAAGTATTGGTTAGTGAGAGCCTGGAAACAACGAACAAAATTAGTTAATGAAAACTTTCAAAGCATTTGAAGTTTATTTAGTAACATCAGAAAGTTATTTTAGCTATTTATTTTTAAAATAGCTCACAAAATAACAAATTTAGTATGATACCCAGTTTTCATTTAATTTTGTGCATTTCTAAGAAGATAGAAAAAACTTGAAATAAAATATTAACAATAGCTATGTGGTGATAGTCTGGGTAAAGGTTATTACATTTTTCCCATTTTTTTCTGTTTCTAATTTTTCATAAAACTATGGCATGCTTATGATAATCTAGATAGATATCAAATGCATGCACATATATATGTATGTATGTTTTTATTTTCCTAAAAATGAATAAAAAGGATTATCATGAATGGACCCAAAGAAAATAAAAAAAATTTCAAGCAGTTAAAAAAAAAATTCTCATACTTATTCATATACAAATTTTGTCTCATTATTCTAATGCTAGAAAGCCATTTGGGAGTTATTCATGTGTATATTCCTATGTGCAGTGCCTGGCACACTGTGGGTCCTTAACATATATTTCTTAAGAGTAATGAAGAGAGGCTATAGCACAAACGAGGACAAGGATCTTCTTACCCTTTGATGAGAAGTTTTTTGACTAAAATTTGGAACCCATCTAAGTAAAGCATTGGCCCTGCTGTTTAACTACATTTAGAAATGATTTAATATAAACTACTCTGAAAACAAAAATCATTATTTTTGACAGATGTTCTCTATAATTTAATTGGCTTAACTCCTAAACCCTATAGGTAAGTTACTTGCAGCACATTTTCCAGTGAATGGTTTCCTGTGAGTTGACAGTAGTGCTCATTGTTTAAGGCTAGATGGCTCATGAGCGTATCATTTGAGACTGACTCCAACTACTGCTCTCAGGGGGATGGTAATACCTGTGGTGAAAAATTTTAAAGATAAAATTAGTTGGGCCCCACTCTGCTGTGGAAACGTCAAGAGTTCATAGACCAATCATTTATTTGCAAAGATGGTGTCACAAATTATAAGTTGGGGGATGTTTTTTTGGCTTTATTCATAGTTTCTACAGCCCATGTTTATAAGATAGTAAGGTAGCCAGAGAGAATAAGGTATGAAAATGTTAAATATTATGCAAAATGTATCACCCAACAAAACATATGAATCTGACTAAAATTTTTAAAAAAGGAATTTACAGTCTGATCATATTAGAAGACATATTCACTATCTAATTATTTGTGATCCAGCTCCTGACACAAGCCTATTGAATCTATCATACAAATTTTACAATCACAAATCTAAATGTAATTTTCTTTATTTTCCCATCACTGAACTTAACCCAAAGAGGTAATAGAAAATCTGAATTGAGTCACTCATGGTGATCAACTGCCTAGATGGCCACCAGCAATCCTTGACTTCAGGGTCTCAGATCAAGGTCTACTCTCATCCTCAATGGAGCTAACCTCTATGACCTGTAAAAAAATGCAAGCTTATAGAAGCTAAGTAGGAGCAAAAGGGCAGGCTCAGGAAATAACCTGATTCCTAGCACTTATATTCCACAAATTCTTCTTCTATCTCTTATACTGTACTTGGTAATTTTCAAAATCCTTTCATACACCTTAATTCTCTTCATAATTCCATAACCTTCAATTATTCCCAATTTGGAAGTCTCGTGGAATTGCCTCACAATATGGCGGCCATCTTTGATTTCATAGGTTAAGTCCATGGTCTGCTAACTCTATAGCTCTGGGCCCAAGTGAGGTAGAACATCAAGGTGTATGGGCCCCAGGGAGGAAAACAACTCAGGACATGGCAACAAGGAAGCAGAGTCTAAACAAATTATTTATTAGCCAGATGCCATTGCCCTTCAACCAGTACCTCTCTTCTTTTCTCCTATTATCCATCCCTCTCTAGAAATATGGAGGTAATAATTTGCTGGCTGTCAACACTACTGTGACTCATTGGATAAGTCCTGTAGTTCTCAACTCAGTCAGGGCTAAGGCCTAGTAGGTAACAGGAATCAGGCCTAGTCAATTGAGGAAGGTGGAGAGGGAAATAGATTGGTATGTTCGATGTTTAGCAACATTAGAAGTAACAACTTTTCAGATGAAGATATTAAGACTGAACAGTAAATTTTCTAGATGTTACCATAAGTAATTCTCAATGGTTATAGCAGGACATTCACAATAGTCATGTTATGAAACCAGCCTAGTTATTCTTCAACAGGTAAATGGATAAAGAAAATGTGGTATATATACAGTATACCCCCAGTCATAAAAAAATGAAATTTTGTCATTTGCATATAAATGAGTGGAATTAGAGAACATTATGCTAAGTTAATAAGTCAGACTCAGTGCCTAATGTATTCTCTCATATGCAGAAGCTAGAGAGGCAGAGAAAGAGATTAATTTTTAAAATAAAGAGGGTCTTATGAATATAGAAGGAAGACTAAAAGAGTAGAGGAAGTGAGCAGAGAGGGCCAGAGGGAGGATAGGAGGCCAGGGGGAAGTATTGGGGAAGGAAATCTACCAAATTATGCTATATCTGTGTATGAATATACCACAGTAAATCACACATGCACACATCATTTTGAGAATCTGGACATTCTTGTTCTATAGGGTTATTATACCTATGTGCTGGATAGCAATAACTCAAGCCCTGAATTATGTATGACAAAGGGATTTCAGCTCTAGTAACAGTTATATGAGCATTTCCATCCATTAATAGTATTTATTTTAATGTATATGTAATTACCAGGATGCTGTTTCATCTCTCTGATTACCTCTTCAAAACCAAAATAACTTACTTTCACAGCTAGAAACAGTATAGGCTGGAGTTGACTTACAGATGAATTCCTCTGTGAGCAAGTCCTTGGACATAAGAAGTGGCATCATTCAGGATCACAAAGCCTTCCCCCCCTCTATCTAATGAATGATCACTGAAGAAGAGCAGCCAGGTGACATGCTCCATTCTTATAACTCTGATAGGGCATCTCAATTCAAGAATTTACATTAAATTTCAGCTTTTCCCTCTGCCAAGTTGGTGCCCTTTATGTATAAAGTCAATATTGTTCCCTTCTGGAAATTCATTATCTTATATTGTATCTGTCCTTCAAGTATACACTTTCCGCCACTTTTTACACTTCTTTGTCCTCCTTCATGAAATTTTTTTTCCCAATATTTACTCTAGTTTGATAGTTTCTCTTGACTATGTTTTCTTTTCTTTTTAATTTTTTCCTGCACTATAATTGTACATAGTAGTGGGGTTCATTTTGACATAGTCATACATGCATGGAATTCTCTAGTGGTCTTTTTTCTATTTATTTTCTGATCTTTTTTTTTTTTTTTAATGGCGCTTTAGGGGGTTGGGATTGTGGCTCAGTGGCAGAGTGCTTGCATAGCATGTGTGAGGCATTGGGTTCAATTTTCAATACCACATATAATAAATAATGAAATAAAGGTCAATCTACAACTAAAAAAATATTTTTAAAAAAAATGGTGCTTTATAGATATACATAAAGGTAGAATTTACTATGGTATATTCATATACATACATAGCTAAATCTTGTCAATTTCATTCACATTTCCTGCTTTCTTCTGTCCCTCTAATCTCCTCTTCAATCTCCTTTCTCTGTTCTACCAATTTTCCTCTATTTTCCGGAGTCCATTGACCATTTTTTCCCTTTCTGTGCTCTGACTTCTGTGTATCAGAGAAAAGAGTCGACCCTTATGTTGTTTTCTTTACTTACTGATATTTTAATTCAAAGTAATTATATACTTTTCCAAATTTTTCATTTTTTAAAAAATGTTTGTTTAAATTTTAAAATGTCCATTTACATCCTACTTTTAATGATCTCTGCCGCAGTCTGGCTGGGCAAAATAACCTGGGGGTGACAAGCAACTTGTGAAGATTGAAACAGCGGGAGCCACTTTATTATGGGACAGTAGAGGTATACATACCCAACTAATTACCCACAACCTAACTTAATTAACATCATCTAGATACAGCAGTCAGTCATTCAGGAATCCTCATCATCTTAATGGCTCGCTGGCATTACTTCACAAACCACTCCTCCTGGCAAAGTGCCAGGTGCCCTCTGAACTTGGTTGTGGCCCTCAACATCTCCCCCTTTTGTTTAATTAAACAACAAGTATGTGGCTTAGGGACCATGCCTGTTTTAGGTTGTCCAATACTATATATGGTCCTTACCTGTCATTGGATGATCTGACCTGAAATCGTCAGCCTCCTGTCTTAGGTTGGTACCATTGTAATTGGATCTTACCCGTCTTTGACTACCGGCCCAACACACTTAGCCACACTAGTGGATAGTGGTTTTTAACCTGCTACAAGCAGAAAGGGGAGGATACAAAATGCCACGATACCAAGCCAATTGAGGGCTCCAAGTAAGAAGTCCTTGGAAAAATTGTACCGCTGATGGCCCTGTCAGCAAAGATACCCTGGTACTATTACAATTATTCATAGATTAGTTCATAATGTATATAAGTGACACATAGTCCAGACAAGTTCTGCAAGCAGTTTAAAGCAGAGGAATCCATTATTATGTCCATTTCTTCTTGAAGTAAATATTGATGCAACAGTGTGTACAGTTTGTGTGATAGCTGTCGCCGAAGCTGTAGTAGCAGCAGCAGAAACAGCAACAGCTGTGATGATGGTAACTGTAATTCCAAAGTCTGTTTGGTTTTCATCAACACTGGAAATCCCTCCACCCTCGTCCTCACCAGCACTGGGATGAAGGCAGGAACTCTGGCAATGAAGGCTAAAGAAAATCATGTAGCATTCCAGCAGGCACTAAGAAAACAACCTTCTGAACAATTTAGTACATTATCTCAAGGTTTTTTACATTTGAAATAGGCCTTAATGGTGCTCATTAGCCTCCAGGTGTGGGAGAACCATTGTAGCTAAATTGGAGTTCTGGATATCAGCTGTTATGGATTTAAGATATTGCTAACCCTGCATTTATCCACAGGAATAGCAAGGAGTCCCGTGGCAGCACCTGCAGAAAATAGGGAAAAAACTGAGGACTCATTAGTTATTGGCATTGGAAATGACCAAACTTCAGGGACTCTGGGCGCATCTTCTGCCACTGGCTGTAGCGTCCCTGAGCAGCCCCAGATGGCCCAGGGAGTGTCCCGGACTCAAACTGCCACTGCGCAAGGGAGCAAGAGCCTGCGAGACTGTGCCTCCAGGTCAGGTCTGGGTTTGGGCTCCTGGCAGTGGCGTCCTGCTTCCCGGGCTAGGGGTGGGGAAGGGTTGGTGGCCGCCGCTGCTTGAAAAGTCCCTGCTGCCCTGTGACCAGCTCGCGCACTCGGCAACTGCCGCGCAACTTCACGCACCCTCTGGTAATGAAAAGAGATTAATAGCAGCCTTTTGTTGTAACTTTTTCCCTGATACTCCTTCCTCCTCTGAACTTTCTTCCTCTTTCTGACTAGAGTTCCTGGGCTTTTATCAATGTATGCCCTAACTGTTCTTGGTTTTACTGGGGTGCTTCCTTCCTTCAGCAATTTACTTAACACCCCCTTGGTCTGAACTTCACTAACTTCTGATCCCATATTTCCATAACAAAGACAATACAACACACCAAGACAGAACGAGACAAAAGCATACTGTATCAATCTTCTCCATTTTCTTAAAATGGCCATCCTTCCTCTTGCCCTATCTGCTTCTAGGGACGAGCAGCTTTGCTCCCGTCCTATCTATTTCTAGGGACGGGCAGCGTTCCTTGTCACTTACCCCTGAGCGTCCCGGGGCTCCCCTGTACGGGCCACCATCTGCCGCAGTCTGGCTGGGCAAAATAACCGGGGGGGTGACAAGCAACTTGTGAAGATTGAAACAGCGGGAGCCGCTTTATTACGGGACAGTAGAGGTATATATACCCAACTAATTACCCACAGCCTAACTTAATTAACATCATCTAGATACAGCAGTCAGTCATTCAGGAATCCTCATCATCTTAATGGCTCGCTGGTGTTACTTTATAAACCACTCCTCCTGGCAAAGTGCCAGGTGCCATCTTAACTTGGTTGTGGCCCTCAACAGATTTCCTTTATTTTTAAACATATTTAACATACTTTATATTGTACCTGATAATGTTATTTGCAGAAGAGTTTGCTGGTATATTCAATCCCCTTTACCAGCCACCTTGGCCTTACAGTTGACTGTTTCTTTATTGGTTGCAGTTTTTAATTGTAAATCCCTGTTCATTGAAATGATTTTAGTGATCTTTGAGACAGATCTTTGTGACCTGGGTCCAAGCAGGATTTTCTTTATTTATACCATGTGTCTAAGAGAAGCTATGGCTTGGGATCACTTTTGAAGTTTTGGTTTTGAGTGTTAATGGGCTTCATTTATAGGCAGGTTCATTTCTTGCTTCCCTTTGAAGCTGATGCAAGGTTGGTAAGGGACTCTCAAAAGATACATCTTTTTGATTTCTATTTCTCTCAGAACCAGAGTTGAACAATAAATTTCCCTCACCATGTAAGGTTGGATAAGAGTGGTTCTCACCTCTCCATTGAATGGTAAGTCCTTCAGGGCTTTTGTGTGTGGTCACTCAACCCCAAAGAAGTCCCATGCTTTGGTCCTATCACTCACAGAAAATTTTGATTGCAGTCTTATAAATACATTTGACATGTCTATTTATTTATCTATTTTTCCTAACCTAGATCATGAGACTCTTGAAAACATGGTTCAAGCCTTATGTATGTTTTAAGGTTTTGATATTGTGATATTTATTTAATTGAATTTAAGTAAATTTTTGTGGGTACAGCTCACTCCTCAATGAAGACCTCCTTTATATTCAGTAGGGCATAATTTAGTATTCCCTTTTTGCTCTTATGATATTATAGGGCTTCTTCTACTATAGTTATTCCAATGTAATTGTTTCTTTGAACATGTGGTTCTTCCACTGCGTTATGGTATTTCTGAGAGGAGGAAGTATATTATTTCCACAATTAAGTTTTCCGGAACTCAGCACATTTGACATTAGGGATGGTTCAAAAGTATATGTTAAACCTATGTATTTATAAAGGAGAACAAAATGAAAAGGAAGCTGAAAAATGTTGACCAAAAACAGAGGTGGAACAAAGTGTTCCATTTACCCAACATCCATTTCATCATGAAATATTTGTATACTGTCTTGATAGATAGCTGTTATCTTTGAAGAGGTTTAGATCTTTGCACAGTCCAATTCCATTCCCTAGTTAGGCCAACAAAATGAATATTTGACTTAAAATCACATATAATTCTGCTTAGAAGAACTGAAGTAATGATTGGTAAGCTAGTCAATCATCTCATGTTGCAATTATTTAAGAGCTTAAAATTTCTAAACACAACTACTCCACTTCAAAATGAAAATCAGCACATGAAATATATTTAAGTGACAAAGTCATGAGTTTGAAGAGGCTTGTGGTTCTTAAATACTAGCTGGAGGAAAGAAACCTACTCATCAAGAGCAGGCACACAGAAAGATGAAAAAGCATAAGTCTACTGTGCTGGGGCAAATATATAATCAGGGTTTATTTGTTACAGCAGCTTGTTTGTTGTAGTATCTTAACTAATATAAACTGGTGATCAGTTTTTGGAAACTCAAATGGTATGTCTGTCCTGTTTAGAGAGATTCTTCCTAAATGCTCAAATAGCAATAATAAAAACAAAGTACATTTTAATGGTTAAAAGAAAACCTATGGCTATAACAATACATATTCAAATAGATGCTTATGCCCTTTTCAAACCTCTAAATCTTACTTTTTGAAATATTAATTGTATTGAGATAATTATGTCTAGGGGTGATTTATCTAACAGTCTATAAATATGACAAAATTAATATTTAACCAAATATTCATGTCCTCTGGCTCCTAAATAGGATCTAAGAAAATTGTTAGTCTTGAGGCTAAAACTTTCAACTTATGATTGATGCTCTTTTTGAGAAAAATAAAATAAAATAATCCCTTGCTAGGCTTATATACTTTCTGTGTTCCGTAAGATTTATTATACACTCTGCATGTCAGTTTGAAAGAATGACTCTTTGTAAAGGTAATTAACAGAGGAGACTGTTAAACAAGGTCTGTATCTAAATTTGTTTTGTGTTGTTGCTTATTTTTCAGTTTGGAGATGAAAAACTAAAATGTTAAGATAATGAATGTGTATTACTAGCATCTATTTCTCAGGTGAGATAAGCTAAAGAGATTGATGTTAATAACTTTCTCTGAAGATTAATTATTTCAGGATAGAAAGATGAGTACTTTTCAAATCTCTTCCTCACTTTCCTATTGCCAGTTTTGATTGAACTATTTTCACATTAAGTTTTATTAGGTTGTTGAAGATGCCATTTATTTATTATAAAGCCTCACAAAAATGAGGCCAAGATGAGTTTACTTGCTTAGAACTAATGTGATTATCTGTATTTTCCTCTGCTAGCCTGGTCCACACTTGTATTTAAGTTAAGATCCATCATTTTAGAGAGTGTTGTCTTACAGACACCTAAACTACAAGCTACAGTATGTTGCTCTTACTTTTAAAATCATGTCTGCTTGAGTGCCATCAAAAGGGTGCTGGGAGCACAGTGTTACTAATAGCAAGATAAAGACAGTATCACTCAAATTCCTTTCCAAGCCAGCATTCATTTTTAATTTACTCTGAGTTATCTAAATTCTCTTTTAATATTAAATAATTACAATAGTTACCGATAATAGTGCTTTATAAACATTAACAGATCTCCTATTTGATTAAATATTTTTATTCTCCATTAAGCAAGAAATGCACAAGAAATTAATAGCATTGCTGGCTTTGGGCCACTTAGTACATCAATGTCAAGATGGAAAATTGATTAGTAACATTTTCTTATGCTAAAGTTATTTCTAATTTATTAATATATAATAATCAATAAATATTTTCATATTATATACAAAATATATAATACTATGTAGAATAGTATTATATATTTTGTATATAATTGTACTTTTAAAATTGTGTATATATATATATATATATATATATATATATATATATATATATATCATTACATTGGTAAGTCTTCAAAATTGTTATTAAAGCTTTATCCACACATTTGAAGTTTAAAGTAGATTTTGAAAAAAAAATGCTATGTAATATCATGTCTAGTAGGAAATAATAGAATTGAAGGCAACTTGTTAATTGGATAGATTAGTAACAATATAATACTAAGTGATTTTTCTGGTAGTTAGAGCTATAAAGTTTTTTAAAGTCTTAAGTATAAGTTAAGGTATGAAACAACAAAATGAAAATTAATATAATAACTATTTAACGTTACATGACATAAAATCATATATAAAAGTATAGCATTATTTTCTAGAGGGTCAGTAGGTGATTGTTAAGGTTAAATTCCACCCCATACTATTCTATTTTGAATCATATAGAAAGGGGGAAAACCTACTGTTGAAGTGAACTCATGGCCCAAGACCTCTGCAAGAAACACAGGTGATGCTGGCTTGAAAGACATCTGACTAACTGGGGCCATGGTTCTTCCCCTGGCACTGGAGCTGTTCCACGTGCTCCGTAGCATAGGTAGATCTGGGTATGGAGCACAGTGTGATCTGCTCAATATTAGGTTTCACTAGCCCCACATTGACTTCCAGGGCCAGTCTTTTGCTTATTACATGTCCTAACCCCAGCATTGGCAAAAGGGGTCTTATATCACATGACATTGCCCAAGGTTGGGGCAGACATGGTGAAGGCAGACACTTAGCCACCTGGGTTGAAGCTAAGTGGTGTTGAGTCTCACACCTGCACAGTCTCAAGGGTACATTGAGGTACCCATCACAATCAGTGGTGCTGTAGGTTGAAACATGGGTCTGTTCTACTTGGGAACAGACTTCTTCTTGGTGCCTGCACATTTATAGAATCCCACCTGTGAGCACTGGCCTTGTGATTGCTGTGCTGCTTGAGCCTGAAGGATGGGTGGTGGACACAGTCCCTTGCAGTCCCTTGGTCACTAAGACTGGTGCTAAGCTGGGTCATGTCTGAGCCTCACAGCCACAGAAGCCTAAATAGTCTATGGAGGAGGGCACATGTTATCTAGGCCCTCTCTAAGTCTGGTAGTGATATGGTCCAAAGTCAAGTCTGTCCCACAGATGTGGTTTGCATATGTCACCTGTAGGGTGTACTGGGTGCTTGGTCTCTCCATGGTAGGTCTTTCACTGAACTGAGAGAAGCCTTGTGCTAGCTTCCCCAATGGGAGGAGTCCTGCTCCCCACTATTCTGCCCCAAATTGTGTGAGGAGAGGGGGAGAGAATCTGTGCCACCTGGGCTAATATAGTTTCACGAGCTTAGTCTGCAAGTATTAGCCTAGTGGTAGGAAGTAGAGGTTGTGGGCTTTATAAGTCTAAGGACTACATTTAGTTCTCTTTCTCTGTCAACTAGAAGGCTGCTCTCTCCACTCTGGGCTGCTTGGAGATGTGGAAGGAGGAGGTGATTGGGAAAATCCTTCCTGCTTTCTTCAGTGTAGCCTTTCATTTTGCTATGCTAAAATCAGGAACTGTGGTCTCTCTTTATTTCTTTAGCTCCTGTGCTCACAGTTTCATCATACATGTGTAGCTATTCTACTTGGTGTATCTAAGATGAGGGTTTACTGGAGGATCTTATCTACCATCTTTCTCTGGCCTTCTCAAATTTTGATTTCTTAACATGTTAACATTTTCATAAAGTATTTTTTATCATCTAAGTAATCCCTTTGTTCTAATTTACCTATTTTTCTGATTATATAGAAAAACTGAACAAAAAAAAATTCCTGTTTTGAAACCAACTTTTTTTTTGAAAAAAAAATATGTATTTGTTAAAACATTCACAAGACATCAAGGATGTAAAGAAAGAAAGTTTATTTTACCAGTCTATTCCAAAAGACAACAATTTCTGCCAAGTTATTTTTGCCCCTTGAGAGTTAAAAACATATTCATGGATGCTCACTTTGTAGATAATGTGTTAAAGACCAGTGGATATTGGTTTAGGAGTGTTGGAAGTGTGAAGTCCGATATATCAATATGTTGTACTTACTTGATACACATATAAAAGATACTCTATTTTCTCTGACATAAAATATACATAGAAAGTTTTCTTCATATTGATAAACATTCACCAATCAATAGACATCATCCAACTTTAGATAAATTACTTCTCTCACACAAAGATGTATTGGAGAAAAAGGAACAAGAAAATAGAAAGAAATAGACAATTTCACTGGTGATGATTGATTAAAAACCTATAATGTATATTCATAATGTATGCATTTATGAACATACAGATGTATGCATATGTTATTTTAAAGGAATATGAACAACTCAATGGGAAGAAGAAAATGAGAACACATTCACATATACACAAATTGAGTTTTATAATTATGTGAATGATTATTTTTAAACTATAAATTAATGAACATTCACCATTATGTTTTGTGGTCTTGTAAGAGGTGTTATGAGGTCACCCAGTAGAAGCTGGGATAATGAGATTTGCAAAAGTAGAAGTAGAAGGCAGGCAATTAGCGCCTGCATGGAAAGTCAGAGGTTGAAATTAAGAAGCTTTGTATAATATATTAATTTTTCCTCCCAAAGCAAATATGCATAGTAAAGCTTAAAAACTTTGAAAAATGGTGTATTTTGTCTGGTTAAGGAAAAATAATGAGTCAATTTTCTAAGGGATGTGTTATCAGATATCTAGCTGCCATTATATTTATTTTGATCATTATAAACTTGAAATTATTTTATCACAGAAACATTTACCAAAGTACAATAGAAAGTGTATGTGATAAACTAATGATGTTTAAAATCAAATGTATGAACAATTTATCCGGATTAATTTATGTGCTTCTTTTTTAATACTAATAATTAATTAGTGCAATTAAAGAACTGCTCAGAATAAATTTATGTAAACACAGTTTTTATTGCAATTGCAAATATACTATATTTTTTTCTGAAAAATATTGAAGTTTCTCACTATGAGACACTATGTGTATCTACAGACTCATTAGAATTTCCAAATATTTTCACATTCTAATATCTTCCATAGCAGTATGTAATCCACCAATACCCCTAAAAATATTTAAAATGATTTATTATTCTGTGATATATTATAGATAATGTTAAATAGGATTTTTAAATTTTAGGTTATATTTTATTAAATTATATATAATTTATTCAAATATGTGTAAATAATTAATAATATAAAATATTTAATTCTTCCCTTTAGTAATATTTGTATGTGATAATGAAATGTTTACATAAAAATTATTTGTGGCAAATCAAATTTTAAATTGATCTATTTTCTGTGATTATATTTGAGACCAAAGGAATATTACGAAGTATATTATGCTTTATATTATTTACAGGGTCTTATATTCTCTCATATTTGTAATTATTGAATTTTCATTGAAAAAAATCAAATCACTTAACCTAATATTTTATATTCTAAACAAAATGAAAAAATTCAGTTTACATATTTTAAATATCTAATTGACTTTATTTATTTATTTGTACCCAGAATTAACCCCAGGGGTGTTTAACCACATCCTAAACTCTTTTTTTATTTTGAGTCAGGGTTTTGCTAAGTTGGTTGAATGATTTTTCAAATGTTAAATCAAGTTTACATGTATAATAAATCCCTCTTGGAAATGGTACCCGATTCATTGTATATACTGCTGGATTCACACATTCACATCTCGTTGCTGAGGATTTTGATGCCTGAGTGACATTTGGTGCATGAGTGCCATTGTTTTGTAGTGCTCACTTATTTATTTATTTTTGGTACTGAGTTTACCTAGTTTGGGTTTTAATAGTACTGGCTTCATAAAATGAGTTGGAAGGTATTGCTGTCTCTTTTATTGTTTGAATGATAATGTATAATGTTGATGGTAATTCTTTAAATATTTGGCAGAATTCTTTATAAGCATTTTGGCTTAGAGATTTTTTTTTGAGAATTTTTAAATTGTGAATTCAATTTCATTACAGAGCTATTTAGATCATGTATTTCACTTGCTTAAGCTTTGGTAGTTATTGGTTTTGATTAATTGGTTGATTTCTGCTAAGCTATTAAATTTATGAACATGAAGTTGTTCAAAGTTTTCTCTTGTAAACTTAATGGCTGCTGTGTCTGGACTGATAATCCCTTATTTAATTCATGATATTGGTGATATGTGTTTTCTTTCTTATTTTACTTCTTTCTAGTTCTGCTAGAGGTTTATAAATTTTATTGATTTTTTTCAAAGAACCATCTTTCAGTTTCATTGATTTCTTTTTTTTTCTGCTGTTTTCCTATTTTCAATTTTGTTGATTTCTTATTAATTCCTACTTTCTGCTAGCTTTGGGTATATTTTGCTATTTTACTAGTTCCTTGAGATGACAACTTACGTTATTGCCGTGAAAACTTTTCTTGTTTCTAGTGTCAACATTTAGTGTTTAAATTAATTCAATGCTTGGAATATATTAAAAGTATTAGACTGTTTATCAGTATTTGTCTATAGCAAGTTTTGGCAAAGTAACAGTAAATATTTTAGGTTCAATATATTCTCAGTTGCAACTAATTACTCAGCTATTCCAGTGTAGTAGGAGCATGGTCATGATACATAAATGAATGAGCAAGACTGCATTACAGTAAATATTTATACAAACAAGTGGGGGTTGGATTTGCTGAAAGAAAGAAATTTGTGGACCCATAATGTAAATGAACAGACTTGGACAATGGAAGAAAATAGTTGTTCATGACAAACTTGAATCATGTTCATTTGACAAAACCTTGGAGATCTCAAATTAATGTACCTAAAGGACAAAAATTCTTATTTTTTTCTTGACTCAAAGATGGAAAATGGCACTGATTGAATGATTAATTTTCACTATATAAATCCTCTAATATAATCCCCATCAATTCATTTATCGCCACATGAAAAAAATGGATAATAGAATATCATTTCTTGTGAATATGGGGACCCAGATAAGTTTGTTACTGTATGTATCCCCAGCAATAAGTAGATGCTCAGTTATCATTGAATTCATCAATCAGCACAATGCTCCAGTGAAGATGGAGACTGGGAAGAAGCAAGGTTAAAGATGAGCACATGGGCATTAACAAGCAAATGGGAGAAAACAATCTATAGAAAGATGTTTTAGGGTTTTGTTGGTGTGCTGGAGCTGGCTAGATATTGGTAGGTTTAAATTCACCAGAGAAGAAGTATTATAGAAATTGGAAAATATTACAAATTAGGATTTGTATTCCCCCTCACTGCCAGAGAACCAGTTTTAAACATTTACCAGGACACATGGGTTATAAAGCTTAGCTCATATAAACCTAAAATTCCTAAAAGACATTTAACTTAAACTCAGTAATTATTCCTGGGAATAACTTTTTTCTTTACAATAGCAAAAGTCCCTTTTTTCATTTTTAAAATATTTTTTTTAAATTTTTTTATTAGTTGCTCAAGACATAGGGACACAGCTACATCAATGTTCATAGCAGCACAATTCACAATGGCTAGACTGTGAAACCAACCTAGATGCCCTTCAATAGATGAATGGATAAAATAATGTAGCATTTATACACAAATTCTCTTTTATAAAGCCTTTTTAACAATAGCACACTAATTGATTTTTAGGTACCAAACATGTACAACTATAAATACTAGAAGGGTTAAAAACAGTTTTAATGTTACTCAAATTGATACATGTAATTTGGAATAACTTTTCTTATAAAAGAATAATGAAGAAACAGTACTATAATATGCACATATATAATTTTTTAATTTCAAATAAATATGAAAATACTACCTTCTAAAAAACAGAATTAGACCATACAAAATATTGGCTATATAATGATTGATTGATTAATTGATGTCTAATGCTACAAGTTAAATATCTAAAATGTATGATTTAATACAGGTTAAAAAAAGATAACAAATGGTGTATTTCTAAATAAAAGTATATATGTTATTTGAAATAGTTATATGTAATTATTCTAATAAATTACTATTAATAGACATCTTATGTCGCGACCCCTTGCCCGCAAGGAAGACGCAACACTCAGGAATCTTCTCTCAGCAGTTTATTCAGGTCCCTTGATATTTATTATTCTTTCTTCTTCTCTTCTTCTCTCTCCCCCGGATGCCCTCCCAGCCTTAATAAAGCATCCCAAGCCCCAATACAAAGCTGCCGCGTGGAGCTTTCTCACAGGGTGGTGAAAATCATGTGCCAACTCTCTCAGATAAGGAGTTGTTTGTCACATACCACAGCGGAGCCAGCGCCATCTCGTAATGGCGACCATAGTCTGCAGAAATGGCAGAAGCGGCTCACCACAGTTCCCCCTTTCTGTTTTATTAAAACAATACAGGCGAGAGTAGAGGTCCTATCCCACTGTGCAGAAGTGGCTGCATAGTATGGCTCAGTCCTAAGGAGGGCCCTTCCCCAGATCCGAGGCCATATCAGCCGACGCCTTTTTTCGTGGGGCGGGGCGTGGACGCGTCTAACCCGCATGCAATAGGACATGCTCTCCTTGAGGTCCACGTCAAGGATCACTCAAGTGCAGTGCCTTGCCTCGCATCCTGTATCGTGACGATGGTGGACGAAGGGGGATAGCTGAGGCTGAACTGTGGCTGTATTAATGACAAACAAGTTGACAGCACCCTGAAAGAAAGGCACGGACTTTAAAGCGATAGTAAAGCACTAGTGTGGAAACCCATCTGCGTGCAATGGCAGCAAGACCAGCAGAGTGCAAGGGCTTTCCAACACTAAGAGAATAACAAGGAAAGTCATGTCGATCCCAGTGCAATGTTATAATAACTTGGGGTGCAACGACCATGACAAAGGTTTACTGTTTAAGATGCGCAAGCCAGACTTGAGGTGAGTTGCCATTTTCTAAAGCTGCAAGAGCTTGTATGATCATAGCCTTTTCTTGTGCATGGCGAGTTTTAAGGCGACAGAGAAACCACAAACAAAGTATAACACTGAAGCAACACATTGCACCAAAAATGCCTACTCCCACCCACTCTTTGAAGAAGGAAAAAGCAGAAGATATCCAATCGGTGAATCGACCCAAAGTCACTGGTTCGACACAGGTACTGTTCAAGACAGCTATCTGGGTTAGTTGAGACTGGATCATGTCTTCCGCTGCCATGGACCAATTTCCGGCCAAATATTCGCCAATGATGCGGGAGGCATTCCTGGAATCATTAAATCTGACAGAGGTTATACATAAATGTGCACGTTGGTCAACACAACCCAAAAGCACCAAGTCAGCCAATTCTTCTACCTGAGCTTAGAGTAAATCTATCCTTTGGTTGGCAGCTAAAATCCCTGACAAAATATGTTGATTAATTGAATTTTGGGATTCAAGTATGGTGGAAGTTTGTTGAACAACATGATTAATGGTGGCAGCAGTTTGTACTTGACTGGCCATGGCCACTCCGGCCGTAACCGCTGCAGCAGCAGACACTGCCACAGCTGTCACTATAGCTGCCGTAATTCCAAAATCTCTACGGGTTCTAATCAATTCAACAATAGGAAAGGATTCTGGATCTGCAGTAACCGGGATCGGGACAAAGGTTGGAATTTTCATAATCACTGCCATAGTCCAGGAGCCATTCCAACACTCAGACAAGTAGCAAGTAACATTAGAACAATTAAGCATCCCCTGTAATGTAACATTAGCCAAAAGAAACAGGAACGGAGATTGGAGACAGACTGCTGCGGAGGGCAAAGTAGCATTAGATAAAAAGCATATCCTTATCCCAGGCAGGGTGTCCTGCTGCATGATTTTGTGCAGCCTGCTCTACCGCGCCCTCTAGCATAAATGCTCTCCAGTCCAAGTATTTGCCTGGGGAGACACAAGCGCGCACCAGACTAGCCCAATCTGAGGGAGTCATGCAAAATCTAGTAAGTCCCTCCACTTGAGTGAGAGTGAAAGCGGCATCTATGCCATAAGTGCGGACAGATTCTGCCAAGGTTTTAATTATCTTAAAGTCTAAAGGCTCATGATATCTTCCTCTATTATTGTCCTGAAACACCGGGTACGCAAGTCCCATATCTGTATTAACTGTCCTCCAAACTTGTGCATGAAAAGATCTCCCGGAACCTTGGCTCCCCCCCACATACGGGGGTGGGGCAACAGGCATCATATCTTCTTCTAAATTTTCAACCTCCTCCTCCTCAGAATTCTGTTGACCAATATTAGATCCCTCCCCCTTCTTACAGTAGGCATGCGCGTCTTGTGTCTCCTTTTTCTTCTTTTTCATTTTTATCTTATGTAGTTGTTGCAACAATATATCAAGGTCCTCAGAACACTCTGAGCCGCTTGTGTCCTCAGATGTTTTGAATTCGGTCAAGTCTGGATAGAGCCTTCTCCTATTTTTATCTTCAGGCTCTTTTGCCTTCTCACTACTGTTACTTTTGATACTCTCTGCCACTTCACTATGTGATCCTTCAGATTTTTCCTCATGTAGTTGTTCAAGAATGGCCTGACCCTCACTCACAGCTTCTTGGCATTTACCATCTGTAAGGCAACTACGGACCATTTTCCAAAGGGGTATCACCCCACCCTCTAATATGCCCTGCTCAGAAGCAAAGTCAAGATCTTTGCCTAATTTATCCCAACTAGGTACAGTAAGGCTGCCCGAAAATGCAAACCACGGTGCAGCGATATCTATCTTCTGTAAAAATCTCTGTAAAGTACTATGTTTCACTTCCAGGCCCTTGGAACGTAACAGGCCATCTAGGGCCAGGAGAAGCGGACTTGAAGATGCGGCACCCATGACACAACGACAAAAAAAATACAGACAACAGAAACACACTGACACAGCGAAAGAAACACAGAAAGCAAAAGCGAAAGTAGAAGCAAAAGTACACGGCGCGGCTGCAATAAAATGCAAGGCTTCCTCTTTCATTACAGACAGAGGAGCTGCCCCGCTTTAGTCGCGGATCCCACTTACCTGGGACTAACCCCGCTTTAATCGCGGATCCCCCTTACCTGGGGACTGACCCCGCTTTGAACGCGGATCCCCCTTACCTGGGGACTGACCCCGCTTTGATCGCGGATCCCACTTACCTGGGACTAACCGGTGCACCACCCCTGACTACTGAGAGTTCTGATTTCCCGGGTCTCGGCACCACTTGTCGCGACCCCTTGCCCGCAAGGAAGACGCAACACTCAGGAATCTTCTCTCAGCAGTTTATTCAGGTCCCTTGATATTTATTATTCTTTCTTCTTCTCTTCTTCTCTCTCCCCCGGATGCCCTCCCAGCCTTAATAAAGCATCCCAAGCCCCAATACAAAGCTGCCGCGTGGAGCTTTCTCACAGGGTGGTGAAAATCATGTGCCAACTCTCTCAGATAAGGAGTTGTTTGTCACATACCACAGCGGAGCCAGCGCCATCTCGTAATGGCGACCATAGTCTGCAGAAATGGCAGAAGCGGCTCACCACAATCTTATTATTTTATTGATGTTCATAAGATTGTATATTAAATATAGATAGAAAACTTTTAGAAAATTTTGAGGTTTGAAAAATTAAGTATCATATTTTTAAAATGTCTTTATACTAAGTAAAGTATGGCAAATTTTGTAAGTGAGATTAACTATGTTTTATTTTACACATTGCAATTTTCCTGCAAAATAGAAATACAGATCATGACAATTGAAGCATCAAGTTAGGTTTTCAAACATCCTGTAATTATTAATATGGCATAGATTGGTATCAATCATAAATGTCCTTAAAATACTCATTTCATTTGTAGCAACTAAATTATTTGATAGAATTTGGTAGAAGTGAAATTTGAAAAATGGAAAATTACTGGCTAAGTTGATGTTTCTGTTTATACCCTCCAATTCCATAACAGAAATACACAAATGTTGTATTTCTACTTAGCATGTTCCTATCAATATATAATAGTTGTAGAAAATGTCTGCATGTGCCATTCATTGAATATTGGTTTTACAACACACACATTTTCTGTAAATTGTTTCAATCACAAAACATTTAAAATAAAATTTCACTTTAGGTTAGCTTGATTCAGTCTATGCTGATAATATCAAATCTATTGGGCAATATAATAAAGTCCTTTAACTGGTAGTCATTGTGTCTTCTAAATGAATGTTGTCATTTTCTTTTCATGAATGAAATGATCTGAGTTGGGTTTCACATCCTTCTGTATGTTTTCTTCTAAATGTCACAAACCACCATTTAAAATTGATGGAGATATAATCAGTCAGATCTAAAAGGCTATTCTTTCAGCCCTCAGCCCTCTCCTATCTTCCAAGCAATGTGCACATTCTCAACTGGTAAAAGGTGTGGGGGGGTGTTCCCTAACAATGTTTTTCAATGTTTCAACTGCTCAAGATATGATTAAGAAATTAAATTTCAACTGAAACACTGTTTCCAGCTAACATTTTAGAACAATATCCCACAGGAGTAGAAGATTCAGTAATCAAAGTAGGAGAAAGGGTGATTTTTAAATAAGTATTCATATATAGTAATTTTCATGGATTAACAGAATTCCTCATCCATAAGCAATGAATTTTGTGATGCTCCATCTTCCCAGCAAAGACTGCAAAAGCCAAAAAAAAAAAAAAAAAAAACCAAAAAACAAAAAACACAACAAAAACAACAACAACAAAAAACTACCTTTTTTTTTTCATTCCTGTTAATTAACTGAATTGATCAAAAGCTGCAAAACTTTTTGCTCTCTCTACTTTTTGGTAGAAACCCTGTAAATAAATCCTTCTTACTTATCTCATTTTTAACTTTCGTCATGCCTTTACCTTGGTCACACAAGATTTGGGAGGATAAAGATCTTTTAATGGATAATTTATACTCAAACAAAATTAGGAAAAGTAGTATTAAAAAACCCTACATCCCTACCCTAAAAATTTTAAAAACAATATTTACAAAACCAAAATCTATATGCTAAATTTGTAATAATGATATCAAATTCTAGAAATCATCCCCAAATTTTTATGAATGGTGGGCAAACATCAACAATATGTTCCTACAACCAACTCTAATTCCATATCTTCTGCAGATCTTTCAATTGTGTGGCCTCTCTGGATTTAATGCTGAACTGTCACCCTTAACATCATGCAGCATTAAGATGTGCATTTCTAGAGGAAAGAATTTGCATCTCCCCATTCTTGACTCCAAGGTGGAAAAAAAATGTTATGAGAAATACAGGAAAGGAAATATAAACCTTTCTTTTAGGATTATATGCATATTTCTAAAATATATTTATTTAATTTATTATAAGGGGAGTAATTGAATTTTATTACTAAGACTATATTGCTATGTACCTATATAAATATACCATCGTAAATTACAACTTTGTGTTGCAAAAACAACAGCTATAAATCACCATGCTAAAAAAAGACAGTAAATAAATAGAAAGAAGACCAGTAGAGTAGAGGAGGGGTAACAGGTGGAGGGAGAAATGGCAGGAAAGGGGAAGTACTGAGGACTGAAATGAAGCAGGTAATATTCTATACCTGGTGAGCAGAGTTCTCTGTGCTTCCTGGTGTCATTTTTTGAGTTACTTTCTTCCACTACACCCTTCTGTCTTGATGTTCTGCCTCATTTTGGGCCCAGAGCAATGATGTTTGCTGTCTATGGAATGCAACCTATGAAACTATGAGTCCAAAATAAACTTTTCCTCCTCTATGTTGTTCTTCTCAGGTTGTTAGTCACAGTAGCAGAAAAGTTGACTAAAACAAACCCCAGTATTATATAACTATAATGCAATAATAAAAATATTTTTGTAAAAAAGATAAGAACTTTATCAGAAAAGACATATTTTTTTTCAGGGAAACAATGTACTTTCTCTTTTTAGTTATGAAGAAATTTTTAATGCATACATAATGAATTTAACAAATTTTTGCTGAGATTTTCCCTATGTTAATAAAATTTTAATTTTTCTAATGATGAACAATTTTGAAATAAATGCATATTATAGATGGTTTCAGCTTACTAATATTTTGTTAAGAATTTTTAAATTAGATTTTTGAGATCAGACTTTAATTTTTGTTTCGTAGAATATTCTTTTATAGTTTAGGAGTCAAAGAAATACCAACTTTGTACAATAGATTGTTCTGTTTTTTTGTTATCCTGGATGAATTTTTGATATATCTTAATTATTTATGCATCAAATATTTTGTAAATGGCTAAAAATATCTAGGTTTTCTGTTTTTCATCAATGGTATCAAATACGGGATCAAATAATAAATAATATTTAATTGCAGAGTACACTGTTCTCAGAATAGGGTTCAATTTATTACATTTGTTGTAAAGTTCTCTTTTTCTGAAATTTTTTTTGCATGCTTCTCTCAATTAAAGGATGATCCATTAATTTCTCCCATATACTATTCAATTTATTCTTGTGGTTTTATATATTCTTTGCTTATATATGTTAAAGATATATTATTAGGTGAAAGCATATTAAAATCTGTTTTCCTGGTAAATAATATTTTTCTCTATATAGTGACTTTCATCATTGTTAGTAATTTATTTCTTTTTAGCTATAAAGTCTTTTTGTGGGTAAATGTTTGTATTCTGTTTCATTTTACATACCAAAAATCTGAATTTATTTAGATATTTCTTTTTTTAATATTTTTATTATTTGTTGATGAACCTTTATTCATTTATTTATATGTCATGCTGAGAATTGAACACAGTGCCTTACACATGCTAGGCAAGCACTCTATCACTGAGCCACAACCTCAGCCGCTAGTTACTTCTTTTTATTCCCTTTCTTCTTTTCTGTCCTGTATAATATTATCTTCTTATAACTGAAAAGTTTCATACATTTACATTTGTTATGATGGACATTTTAAAAATTTTTCTCACAATTAGAAATTTTTATATGTCCCTTTAAACTCTTTCATTTATTTCTTCTGTTGGTCTTTTGTTTTAATTGATATTTTTATTCCTAATTTTTCCTGTTTAAAATTGTACAGTTTTTTCATTTAAAAATTTTTACTTGTACATTTAGGTCTATTTTTACTTTCTTGCTGAACAAGACAAGAAATTTATAAGCCTTTAACATTAATTGTCCATCACAAATTATGCGACTACTCTGTTCAGTATTTAGTTGTAATTTGTTTCTTACCTCACTAATTATTATTACATTGATTTTTATAATCAGTATTTTTATAGTGCAATTTACATGTTTAACATTATTCTTTTTTCACCATTTTATTCACTATTTCAGACTTTCTGGGGACATTTTTCCTCCTGCCTGAAGTTATTCCTTTAGAATTGTCTTTAATGAGAGATACAGCAGTATAATCCAGTGTGGTAGCCTCTAGCCACATGCTGACTGCTATATTGAACAGTGCCATTCTATGGACTCAGTCTACATATTTTTAACAGAACCCTGCTGCATTTTTGAGACTTTTAAACTACCTTCTTTATTCCCCCTATCATTTTTTAACATAAAATGTGCTCTAATACATAACAATATTTCAGGAACTTAACAAGGGAAAATCTAAATCCTTTCCTATGTTCTATCATTAATATTTCACCATACTTGCACATTCAACCATTCATTAATAGCTTGCATATAAATGCATCTCAAAGGAAATTGCAGATATCTGTATATTTAGCCATATTTCATTTAAACTTGGTGTCACAGGCCATTCTTTGATATTCTTTAATGTGTTTTATACTCTTACATATAACAATTTAGAAACCACTGACACAAATATTTTCCTGAATCAAACCAAGCATATCTATTATGGTATAATCTGCTTGAGTTTGATGACTTTTATTATCACCACATTTATTTCTAAACATCCCCAAGGCAATATAATTACCAGCCAAGAAGAAGTATCAAGCCAAGATGGGATTATTGTCTAAATAAAGATGACCTTCTGTGTTCCTTGAATAATGCATAAAACTCAAATGGATCTTCCTGCACATTAGATTCATTAAACATTTCTGGAAGTCCATACATTTTAGGTGAAGTTGTTTCTCACATGTTAAGGTTAAAATCCCTAGGTAATAATTCTTTTATAATTTCTTATTATTTTTATTACTTAACTCAGAAGACATCTTCTCATATACACTCAGGTTAGGGCTAACTTCTTCAGTATTCCCTGTACCATTCAAATGACACATTATTATTAATGTTTTTCTTCTTGCCTGAGCACAATTATTGCCTAGGTCTAAATAAAATCTAATTGTTTGCATTTTCATAATGATTTTTATTCTGTACTTATAAAACTGATATTACACAAATGACAATTTAGTCTAATATTTAAATTTAATATTTATTTTATTGTTTTATTAATTCTGCTAAGTAATTATTTCAGGATTTACTTTGGTACACATAAATTTTCAAAATATCCATTCTAATTTAGTCATTCATAGCCACTAAAATAAGTATATTTTAAGTTTTTTTACTTATTCCTTTGATAGCTTTTATATTTGCGGCCTTCACTTATGCTTTCGATTTTGGATAATTCTGTAAAATATATTTGAAAGTGATTGTCACATATTCAAAAGGTATTTACAAACTGTGTTTTTGAGAAACTGTTTCCAGTATTAGAAATTAGTTGCTCCTAGAAGGACCTATTCCATTGAAAAAATGTTTTTTAAGAAAGTTCTATTAAATTCTACTTTTAAATGAAAATATTCATTTTGAAAACATATTGATTACATGTCTTATCACAGATCACTTTCTTGAAAACCATAATTTAATTATTGTTATTATTTTCATCTGTTGTTTTTAAAATCACTTAAAAATATTGAATATATACAGAGTGGTACTATTTTTATGAAATTGCTTTATTTCATATGACCAGATGCCTAACAATGTGTACTAGGGTACTTTAATTGTCATAGCTTTGAAACATTTTATTTATTTTTATTCAGTAGTAATTCTACACTCACAAGGAGTTTACAAAAACAATACATCAAGTAAATAATACATGAACCCCTGTGTACCTTTCAACCAGCCAGCCCCCAAGGCAACAACCTACATAATTATAAACTTTTCAGCCATTGTTCCTTCAAATAACTTTTCAGTTCTTGCATTCGTTTCCTCTCCTTTTGTGACTCTCCTGATAATGAGTTAGATTTTTCTTATTTCCCTATGGATAAATGAGTTCATTGTTATCATTTTTCAGTTTTCCTTCTTTTGTTCAGATTGAATAATCTCTACTCCCTATATTGGAGTTAACTCATTCTTTCCTCTGTTATGGCCAACCTATTTTTGAACCATCTGCTGAAGTGTTAAAATGTATTATTTATTAATGCATTTATTTGCTTTTTAGTTCTGTAAGTTCCCTTCGATTCTTTTTTAGGTCTCCTATTTGCCTTAAAATACTTGATAATTCCATGTTATCTCACTACTGGCATCTTTTGCATGTGTTTTTAATTCTGGTTGTTCAGGTTTGTTTCATGATGAGTGGTTTTTGATTGTGTCCTGCACATTGGGTGTGAAGCTGTGAGATTTAGGTTACTGTTTCTTCTTTTTCAGTCAATAGGAACTATGTTAAGTATAGCAAAAGGTCTTGTTGGGAGGTTTATGTTCAGCTCAGTTGTGGGCCCCATTCATAGCATCCAATGAAATTAAAGCAGTAACTGTCGTCACATCATTGTCTCTGAGAAAAAGTAGAACTATAGCTTCCAACATATTTTATCATATATATGACCTAAAAGTACATTCACATTTTTGTCTCAGTTAAAGTTCTCAGACCTCAGTTTTGCTTTACTTCATCAATGACTTCTATGGAGAAATACATTCACAGTGATTTCTCTGGAAAATAAAAATAATTATTTTCAAATATACAATAGGAGAACTAGATACGAATTTGATGACCACGTAGAAGTTATAGTCAGTTCTTTTCCTACCTTAACCTACTTTTGGCTGAAATAAAATAGTATTTTCACCTGGATTTTGGGTAGTTATAATCTCTGATTGTAATGAAAGGATGGAATGCAAACAAATTTTTTAAGGAAAATGTGTATGTGATGAACAGGATTGTATATATATTTCTAAATCTCAATTTACATGAAAACTTTTTAAAAATATCTTATGCACAATATTAAATTTAAAGGATAAAATATGATGTAAATGCTTCCTCTGTATTATTTGATGTTCCTTGTTTGTAAACTTTAGCAACAAAACTAAAAGGGAAATAGTAGGAAATATTTACTTATTTCAATTATGAAAAAATTGATGCTAAGAAAATTAATTTGTCCTAAACTATACAATTAGTTGGTATATTTCAAGTGTTTTTTTTTAAATTTAATAGAATATAGTTATCTTTTGGAAGTAATTTACTAATTTTTATTCCAAAGTAAACAGCCATTAACAAAGCCATTAAAAAAAATATAATATATTTGGATTTTCAAGAGGAAAAAGGCCTAAATTAAGTATACCTGACAACTGTAGGAATTTGATTTTAATTTGTGAAAAAGTGAACATTTTCTAAATAAAATTTCTATGTGGAAAGGAAAAATATTTATTCAGGAAAATGAACTTATATTTTTCATTTGTCTTCATATAAACAAATCAGAAAAATCAGATTTACTTGTTATGCATGATATGTAATAAACATTAAAAAATTAGAATCACTCATGTTCTGGAAGTGGTAATATTATATTCTATTATTAAATCATGGTAAACAGATTCCTAGTTTTTAATTGCTTAATCACCAATGCAGCAGATATTTGAAGAACTACATTGACAAATTTACTTTGTAATTTTAATTAACTTGTTTTTGCTTTTCTAATTAAATTTGCTCCTGTTACTTTTGATGATTTAGCACTGGTAGAGAACTAGCTTTGCTAGCAAGACACCACAGTATTTTCAACACAAGAATCATGTTCAATGTGAAAGAGAGAGAAGAAATAGAGTACTCCAAATATTATGAATATGTTAAAATATTAGGAGTATTTCTATAAGTTATGTGCATGCTATAAAAATAAATCTTGAAAAGGAACTATAAATATTTGCCACCTAAGTATGTCAGTTTTACTGTATATTTTTGTAAGATTACATGCTATGAAATTTAAGTAGTGGTTCAATGTGGTATTTTATACAAGATAGATTATATGAGGAAACTTTATAAAAAAGACATTTATTTGTTCATTGTTAAAAGGTAAACTATTTCTTATTATTAATTAGAACTCAGGAATTCAAATAATTAAAATGCTTATTCCTGAGAACACAAAATTATAAATTTTAACATTTTCTTTTCCTTAAATCATTGTTCTTTGACCATTTTTTGATTTTCTTGTTTGTGTCAAAATTCTCTATTTCTCAAAATTAAGTTCATTATGTACCTCATAACATTTTCTATTATACTAAAGACCACTGTTCAATAGAGTGTAGTTTTTTAAATTTTTGTTTAGTAGCTCCATTATTTTAATACTCCTTGACCCACTGTAATTTGATTTTTTCTATGCATGTTACTGAAGACATTTAATTAAATAAATTCCTAGTGTGAAATTTACTTCCTTCTCAGTCCAATCAGTTTCTAAAACTTGGGGGCTTAAAACCCAAATCCCATTTTTTTTCTCATTCTGAGGTAGAATCATTTACTACATAAGACTGATTTTTTCATTAATTCTATCACAAAACCTACAAATTCTTTATTATACTAAACAGCTATGGTAGAAATGTTAAGTATCAGATGTATCATGCATTAGTTAAATTTTATCTTTCTCCCTTTATTCCCAACAGAAATTACTTTTTCCTATGTACCACACATTCCCAGTGACTAAGGTGGTAACTAGAGCCTATTTTTCAGTAAATTGTGAATTTCATCTGTTTTGTACACAGAATCATCTCCTAGATGTGGTAGCATAAGTCGTTATAAGACATAGGCTTCCAGTTGCTACTATCACTGCCTAGCCATAGGATTACATTTTGTTGTTTCCTTTTTATATTTAATTCTAAACCAGTTGTACCACAGGAAAAACACATTATTTTATTCTTTAATGTATTTTGCTTTGTTTTCCTAATGCATTGTGGTAGGGCATTTAGAGAACATTGATAAAGGACACTGTCCAGTATTACCCTGCTCTTAAAGATCACTATTGTTTTCATACAAACTTATTTCACAGTGAATATCCAGCAGTCCTTCCTGAGTGAGGGTAGGGGCCCCTGGTAGCTTCACTGGTGGTGTGGTCTTCCTTTCCTTTTGAATTGTGTTATCTCCAGGCTACTTGCAGCAGAGGCTTGTTTCCTGGAAGTAGCTCCCTCTCCAGTGCTTTGCCTCGTGACAAATATTTTGGGAATATTTTGCCCTTGAGGTACAGACCATATCCTCCTATCACACCTGCAGCATGTATATAAAAATGGAGCCATTGCTTTTTACAGCACCATATGTATTGTCACCATTGCACATTGTACATTAATAACAATCTGTGAAATCCGGAGAACTGGTTTGAACCTCCGAGTGTGGTGTTTCATGACACTGCCAGTTGATACGTTAGAAACTCAAATGTGTTCCATCTGGGGGTAGCATAAAGCTTTCCATAGACTAAGTTTGTTCACCTCTGGAAGGAAGGGTTCTGTAGAATTAGACATCAACCATCAGTGAAGTAGAGTGCCTCCCTGTCTCAGCAGAAAAGAATCATCGTGTCTGGAACATAGTCATACACATGGAAAGGACATTATTGTTGACCCTACAGGGAGAAGAGCAAGCTGCTTATGTGTACAATTAATTTATTAAACCCTTAATATATTCTTAATTGTGCCACTGAATCTTTATTACTTAATTTTGCTTTACTATTCTCTCCCCCATTGGATGTTTTCTTGCATCACCCGAGGGATAATTGGTACCTCAAGCATCAGAATCATGGTGTGTGTGTGTGGGGGCAGTTTCAACTCAAATTCAGTAACAAGTCACAGATTGTTTTCTGCAGTTGGACTAAAGCAAATATAACAGCTTCCCACTTAAGATAATGCCAAAGATATCATGGTGACACTACAATGAAATATGTGCTATTGCATAATGGAATGTCAGCATTTGGAAGATCTGCATAACTGAGTAAACCAGTGTTTTACAAATGGTCAACATGTGATGTTGCAAAATCATCCATCAAAAAATATTCATTAAAAGTGCAAGGTACACCAATGGATTTTGAAGAGAATGAGGAATTCATAGATGTGTTTGCAGATTACACATTGCCGCTTATTTTTAAGCTACTATTTGTTGGTTATGGGATCAAATAAGAATATTTACAATTATCTTAAAAGGTTTAAAATACTCTTTTGTAACAACATTTGTATAGGTGATAAATTATTTTTAATTGCAACTGAAGTTATACACCACAATAGTCTGAATGCAATATTGAATATAAGAATCAAGTTGCCTTTTGTTAAGCTACCTTAAAGATTCTTGCAAATATGTAAGATGTCACACCTTTACCATTTATTAATGTTTAAAATAGTTATTTTCAATAAAAACTTATTTATGTAACTACATATTGGGATTATTCTATATTTAAATATGTTATGAGTAAACATTTTAAAATTCATATGTTGCAATTTTGAATTTGCTACATATAAATAAATAAAATTCACCAAAGCTTTTTGGGCTCTTGAATAACTTTAAGAGAGCAGAGGAATCTATGCCAAAATATTTGAGAACCCATTAACCTCCAGAAATATTTTTTAAAATACAGAATATATCATACTATTAAAAAGGGAGCTAGTGGGAATAGAAACTCACACCTCAACCATTTTGCTTAATTAGAGTAATGATCTCTTGTTAAATTCTCAACTGTAGTTTTGTTTAATTTTTAGCACCAGAAAGGCTAGAACATTTCTAAAGGTTTCCATTTTTCATAGCCAAATAAAATGAGGTTAATATTTTCATGAAAAATAAAAGGGCAGCATATAATATCTGCAATAATATTTGTAACTTAAAAATTTGAGTGCAAGCTACTCAATCACCAAATAATCTCTCTAGTCACACCACTCTCTCTCTTTTTTTTTAACTTCCACCATCATGTGTCCATATCAAAATGAGTTCATCCTAAAACTTTTTGGATCCCAACATTTATCCCCTTTCATAGAAATTTCTATATTTTGGACTTCTGTTTTTAATAGACACTCAACTGAGACAAAGATCTGTTATGGCCTGCTGGTTAGCTTCTTGGTTTTTCAAGACCAAGATTTTTGAAGGCATCTAAGACTGGGGGTGGCCCCCATCATAGCTCCTATAACTTCGGTGACAGGAAAAACATTAAATTCAGTGTTTCTTACCGGTATCCAGAGAGACAGAGTACAGTTATTTGTGCTCCAGTTATGTTCTCACTAGGAATGTGGCAGATAGGGAAGGTGGAGCAATGGCCCTGCCAGGGTAGGTTTGACAAATCCTTGACTTTCCTGATGGCAACAAATCAGTTATTACTCTCTGAAGCATCAGCTCACAGGATGCTACATCCAGATGGGGATTTGCTGTTTCCACAAATATCATCATATTCTGTGATATCTAAGTCATGTGTCTTAGTCTTGATCATTAATTCTGTATCCATTTCAATAATGATTTACCAGGTTTTTACTGAAGTTACTGTAAAGTGATTATGAAATACACTTAATATTTCATAGTCACTTGAACAATGATTTGAACGATGGCTACCTATAAAATCTATTAGTAATTACTCTCCTTTACTATGTTATGTTAAGAGTGCATATATGTTCTCAGGTAGTCTGTAGAAAAAGGTATGCAGGTGACAGGAAATGGTGCCTTTTTCTCTTTGCTTTTGCTACTATCTCCTGTGCTATGGTCTCATTTAAACTAGTTGCAATTGACAAGAAATTTTTCACTCTGTTACCATCTAATTTCTATGACCAATCAGTAATTATCCAATTTTAAGTCTTTTTATTTTCTATTTAACTTGTAAGATATCTATAATATTCAGCAAAAGTTTGGCCACCTCATGTAATATGCGAATATATCAATTCTTCAGTGTATTTTTCATCTCCTATTTTATCTTGTTAAAAGTGCCTTAAGTCATTAGTAATTTGTGTCAGGATAGATAAAACTTGTCACCACAGTAGTCTCAGCTAATACAAAGTTCTAGATTATTATGTCAGTCTCACATAAAGAAAATTATCCTTTTACTAAGTCACTCAAGCAACAAACATTTATGCATCTGTTTTATGTATCTCTCAACTTCTCCAATTTCTATCTTCAAAACATGTTGTAATCAGAGTCCGGACCTTTTGAACATCTCTTCACCTGTTTACTATTCCACACCAAGCCAAGGCACCACAACTTTTATTGCGATTGTATGCTAATCTATTTGTCTCTTACCTACCCTAACCCTATTTTGAACGCAACAACTAAGGGTGTATTATAATATTGTCAGTTCTTGTTAATTTTTCGATCAAACTTTCTAACTGCCTCAGAGTTCTTACTAGGATCCTCTTTGCACTTCACAACTTATTATCCTAATAATTTTTTTCTTCACCCTATTTGTGATGACAGGTTTCCAGTTTGCTCCAACCTGGCTAGTCTTTTTATCATTATTAAGAAGCTCCTTTAACACACATATATACATCATGTGAAATGCAAGGGGTTTATACCATAGTAGCTCCTTACCCATGGTTTTACTTTCTACAATTTTGTTATCTATAGGCAAACTGCAATATGAACTTGTTAAATTGAAAATTCCAGAAATAAACCATTTGTAAGTTGTAAACTCTCTGCTTCCTGGGGTATCATCTGATAAAATTTTTATCAGTCCTTCTCCATCCTTCCTGGGGTGTGCATTGTCCATTTTTCCAGCATATTCAGGCTGTATATGCTACCTGCCCATTAGTCACTTAGCAGGATCTTGGTTTTCAGAATGACTGTCAGTTTCGCAGTGGTTGTGTTTATATCACCCATATGTAATTTGATACTTTTCCAAAAGTAGTAAGACTAGCAATTCATACACACTAAAGAGAGGTATACAATGCTTTCTTCAATTCAAAAGGTAAAAGTTCTTGATTTTATAAGAATAGAAAAAAAATCACGGGTTTATGATCCATAGCAATAATGGATCTTTTATCTGCAAAATTGTGAAGAAGGGGGAAAAGTCATGTTAATTTAACTGCAGTAAACCAAATTAAAAGTTATGGTGATGATGTGTGACAGTGGTCACATGTGTGGGTAAAAAACCTATATATAGGGCTCAGTATGCAATCCCTGGCATCCACTAGGGGTATCAGACTATAACCCTGCTGGATAAGGAAGAGTCAAATACAGAATACTGTTCTTATTTTTCTGTCTTCCTCAAATATACATACGGTTCCTTTCCTCTTTAACTTCATGCCTTGGTTGTGTCTGTATTAGAGAATATTATCTGAATTAGTGGTCATTTCCTGATCACCCCTGCTTTATTATTCTCCATAGCATTTATCATCTTCTGACTATTCTAAACTATTAATTTGTTCATTGTTTATTTCTCTGTATTAAAATGTTAAACTTCTTAGGCATGAGACCATTTTGTTTCTAATACTCAATTGCAGATATTAGGCTCTACAATAAATATAAAATCAAATACTTGTTGATTATTTGAATGAATACATGCATGAATGCATGGATAAATGAATAAAAAGGATTATTTGAATTATATTAAAACACTAATATTCTCATTTTCCTGGTTAAGTGAAGATAATATAAACCTGACTATCTTGCTCAAGTATTTTTCATGTTTTCCCAAGCAGAAGTACAGAAAATAATTTAAAAGTACTGTGTATGTAATATTTAGTGCTAATATTTATTTTAGAAGATGTTGGGGCTATCATTCTGGAAAATGCATGACACACAAATATATTTGAATTCTAAACTTTTAGTGAGTTTATTTGAGATCTCTAGCTTCAAGATAGACTTTGTTCAAAAAACCCATTGCACTTTTACCTGAACAGTATATGGAAAAATATCTATAATGAATGAATACAGTAAAAGGATATATTACTTTTTAAATGACAGGATATACCATTAAAATGGATCAATAAATGTGCCAATATTAAAATTAAAAATTCATATGTCAAATATCAGACAAGGAAAACAATCAAGCTGCACCCTGGTAAAAGTTTTTTAATCTTTGTATAATGCTGCAACAATGTCTATGATAGTGGGGAAAATCACAGCAACCTGTTTCTCAGTGAGGGAATGGATATACTGCGACTTATACAACACGGCTGTTGAAATGAAATTCATAAAGATGCAAAAAGGCATATAAATCTCAAAATAACACTAGTTAAAAATGTTACAAAGTGTATGCATGTAGAATACAACTTAGGTAGTTTAAAATGCAGAACAACAGTATACATTATGTAAGTTTGTGTGGGAATCATACATAATAGAGTAGTTATCTCAAAGGGGGAGAAAGCAAGGAATACAGAATGGAGCTTTAAAAGTATATCTAGTTTTAAAAGTAACCAACTAGCATAAGTTTTCTTTCTTGAGTATGTGTGTGTCATTTTATCTCTTTATCTCCCCCTTTCCCCAACTTTGAAACATTTCAAACTTACAGAAAAGTGCAATTCAAGAAATTTTTTAAATTTCCTGAACCATTTGAAAATAATGCCATACAAACCATAAATGTTTTAATATTTCCACATTCTTGAATATAATCTTAAAAATAAGAAATTTAGCATCAATATGAACATCTAATACTTAGCCTCCATTGAATTAACAGTTCCCAGTATTTTTCTCAATTAGAAGGATACAGTCTAGACTCTCACTTTGTCTTATTGCCATTTTCATTTACCTCAGTTTAGATAAATTCTTCATCGTTTGCTTTCATGATCTTAACACTTTGATTACAAATCAGCTATTTTCCAGATTGCCTTGGGGACTTGTTATGGCTTAGATAAGAGGTGTCCCCCAAATTTCTTATATGTGAGACAATGAAAGAAAATTTAGAAGTGAAATGATTGGGTTAAAAGAGTTTTAACCTGCTGATAGGGATTAACTGAGTGGTAACAGTAAGCAGGTAGCGCGTGGCTGGAAGAGTTCAGTCATTGGGGTCATGCCTTTGGAGTGTATGTTTTGTCCCTGGTGAGTGGAACACATACACACACACACACACACACACACACACACACACACACTTTCTCTCTCTCTCTCTCTCTCCCTCCCTCCCTCCCTCTCCCCCTCCCTCCCTCCCTCTCCTCCTCTTTCTCTCTCATTCTCTCTCCTTCCTGATTGTGATGTCCTAAACTACTTTCCTCTGCCATGTGCTGCCACCATGATGTTCTGCCTCCCTGGAACCCAGAGCAATGGAATCAGCTGTCTATGGACTAACAACTCTGAAACTGTGAGCCAAATAAACGTTTTCTTCTCTAAAATTGTTCTTTTCATATCTTTTGTTCACATCTTTTGTTCACAGGGGTGAAAGAGCTGACTAAAATAGAAGTCCAAAATCTCTACCCAACCCACAAAACTTTTTCCTAAAACTATAAGATTAAAAAAAATAATTTCTGTTTATTATTGAATATATGTCAAATCATAGAGTGACACTAGAGGTGATCCCTTAAGCAATTGTAAAGACAGAAGAAAATTACCCTCTTATGTAGTGAGAACATATAATACATTATATACATGTTCTTCCATAATGAACAACCAGTTCTCAGGAAAGAGAACTCTAAGGCAGGATTTGTCACCTATAGTATATCCTAAATGCATTTGAATATAGGAGTGACCATCTGTGTTTGCTAGTTGACTATCCAAATGAAAGTCAATTGTGTGGGCTTTATACCATAGTAGCCCCTTACCTATGGATTTATTTTCTAAAATTTTTGTTATCTATAGTCAGATCTTATGTGTTTATGACAGGAGATGATTTTACATCTTAGATTGAGGTGCACTCCACAATCAGTTAGGCTTCTACCCTCCCATAGAAGCTGAGAGATAGGGAGCTATAGTCATTGGTGGGTACATTTTAAAGGGATGGCTCCCAGATCCTTGAGAAAGACATCCCTTAGTCTGTAACGTTGGTAAGGGGCTTATTTAGCTTTTAAATATATCAACATATTAAATTTTATGAAGTAAATGCTCTACAGGAAGGAATATCTTATTTTCACTAGGGTCCTTCATATATATTTTATATATATATATATATATATATATATATATATATATATATATATATATATATATAATGTTTTTTTAAAAAATTTTATTTACCTTTAGAAGTGTCATTCAATTTGGATGTGTTTAATAACTCCTTATGACAAGACCAAAATTCTACAGCTTTGGCAGGAATAATTATGTTTTCACACTCTATCCTATCAAATGGTACATGACGTCATTGTGGGCCAGTACCAGTGATCTTAATTCTGATCATTTGCTGAGGGTGGTGTGTACCTGACTTCATCTTAAAGTTACCCTTTTTTAAATTACTAATAATTTTATGAAAAGGAATGTTAAGAGAAGGATATTCTTCATACTTTCAATATACTCACATATTTATTTAAGTCAGTAGGGACTTGTATTTTTTCTGGTTTTGTTCAATAGGACATCGCCGATTTATGCATCCATTTATTTTGATCCTCAAGTTTTAGTTTGAATAGTAGAAGTCCTTTCATATTGACTTACTTTTCCTTTTAATTATTCACATATCCTTAGAGAATGTCTCTGTTTTCTAGCAAAAACTTATGTTCTAAGATCATAATTTTTTCACTCCCAGCCCGAATTGGCCACTTCTCCAAGGAGGTTCATAGTTGTTAGTGGAGAATTGTTTATAGAAACCAATATCTTGGTGCTAAGTTTTCCTAATGCCATTGGTTTTTCACTGTTCTCTGTCACTTCAGTAGACACACCCAGAAGCTGTGTGTGTGTGTGTGCGCGCATGCACGTGTACATGTATGTATATATATATATATATATATATATATATATATATATATATATATATATATTATATATATATATATTATATAAATATATATAATATATATATATATATTTCTAGAAATCTCTCTTTTAAAGATAATGAATTCACACTGTCATCTTCTGTTCAAACCTGGTAACCAGGTAATACTGATTCTCACCATTTCTGTATTTTTAACTAATTTTTTGAAGGTGATGAATCTATATCATTTTTATTCTTTATAGATCTAGTTATATGATTAGACCTTTTGTATTTTAATAAATCTTCCACCACTGCCATTATCAACACTCCCTCCCTCAGTTCTGTACCTTGTGGTATCCTTACTCAATCTGTGCCACTGCCAAACTTCATTTGGACATCCTCATGCCTATTTCAAGTTCAAAACCAGGCATCAGGCTACTGAGCCATCCTTTCACCCAACTCAGGATCTCTCTTTCCAAGGGAAGGAAAGTGAGATCTAAATTGGAATAGAAAGAGCTATTACATCTTTAAATGTTAACTATATTAAAACATGCACATATGCACTCACAACAAAAACGACTTTCCTGATGTCATTCCTATGGCAGGAGTCTTGAAATACTTTAGTGAATTGGGTAACTCACTAGAATGACTCACAGGACTAAACTCCTAGTTATGTTCATGATTAAGGTTCATTACAGGAAAATATTGTCTACCAGGGAAACTCATCAAAGACTCAGCATCCAGGATTTCTAGTGAAGGTTGATCATGTAGGCAGCCTGTGTCTGGCACATACCATAATTCCAGACTCCCAGAAGGAAAGCAGGTGTACCTCATAAACCATAGTGTATATACAAACAGTTTAGGCATAGTGAGACTTGTCAGTTCTAGGAGAATGATGAAGAGACAACCAAAGCCAATCTCCAAATTTCAGCCAGGGGCCAACCTCACACACAGGACTTTGATAAGTAGCAGTTAGGCTTGCCAAATATGTTAACTCTTTTGTACATAATCGTTGACTTTTATTTTTCTTTAGTGTAACTTAATTGACCTGCTTCATAATTTTCACAACCCTTTGACTCATCACCACCATTTTATCAATATTTGGAACATTTCTAGCACTCTCAATGTAGTGACCAACAAGGCTTTTCTCTCCCTTTAATGAATTGAACTAATTTTTTTTAAAAAATTCCATACAAATGGAATTAGACAGCATGTACAATTTGTGCCTTTTCACTCAACATTATATCTGTGAGATTTTTTAATTAATGAGTTAGTTTTATATTCTGTTTTTTTTTTTTTTTTTTTTTTTAATTTTAATTCCTCCATTTAGTTATACCTTCTTTAGTGATCTTCAAGAGTGTTAAGTTTGGTTCTGGCAACAGTTGAAGGACACCTTGCCTGCTCTTCAGCTTTGGTAAGCAAGATCTCTGCCAGTGATTTTGTAGTCCCAGAGCATGACCTTCACTCCTGTGACATGATTCCTATCTCTAGGACTTGGTCTTTTCAGGAAATCAGCTGAACTGTATTGTCCACTACAGTGTTTTCTTGCTGGCTGGTTTGAACCTCAAATTCTTTCAGTATTGGGAGGTCTCTGAAATTTCTGCTCAGATTTTTTGGGTTTCTATTCTAGTACTCCCTCTTCATGTAACCTGCCACTGAATCCCATCTCTCTTAACATTCCCTGTTTTGTAACCATGTGATAATGATGCTCTCTGTTGTTTCCTAAATCCACAGGCAGCACTTTGAAAAAATACCTTCAGATAAAGTCCTAGGTCAAATGGGACTCACCTTTTGTGTTTTCCTATTCTTAAGGATTACAGTCCTGTATTGGTTTCTTTCCACACTGCTAATGGTTTTTGTATAGTTTTTCAAGCTTTTAGTGTTATTAGTGGGAAACCAGATCCTATACTAGATTTTCTATCATAAGTAGAACTGGAAAAATAAAAATAATCAGCTGTTATAGTAAAAAAAATGTAGATTTTTTTTTAGTTATATTCAAGAGGTTTTTTAAATATATATATTGACTTGAAAGTTTCTTGTTTCTTATTTTGGGGGCAAGTTTTATAGTTTTGCTTTTGTATTTCCCACCATATCACCTTACAGTTTCTTATTTGTGATACAAGAAATTAAATGCCAGAAATAGTGCCCAAGATTTACAGTAAATTAGAGTAATTTTTAATGTCAGTCATCAGAACAATGTTTATTGGATATTCTAGATTTAGTTATAAAAGTAAAAAAAGATCCGGAATTTTAAAAAAAACATTTTCAGATATTGTATCTGTAGCAAATATTTTTTAGTAGGAAATCTGATGCCCAAAATGTTAAATTAAATATAACATTTAGTTTGGAGATATCGAAACATCTCATATAAACCTTTTAATGAATCTGAATATTTCTCAGAAAAATATTCACTTGATCTTCACAAGTGTTAACATTGGAGATGTGCTGGTGATTAACAATTTCCATTGGCATTCTCCAATACTAGAAGGACAAGGCATGGAATTATACTAGGGATCTCTAGGGAACTGAGAGATCATTTATTGATATCTGTCCACTCAGTAGGCGATTCCCAGTATTCAGCATTTAGATTTGCACCATGTAGTGAATCCCTAGAGGAAGACTTTTGAATTTTAAAAACTTTTCATGTTCTTTAAAATGATAACTTGAGTATGATTTTCTTATATGATGTACTTCCTTATAGCACTTATTTCAACTTCTGTTATCACACAAAGTAAAACTGTCCTTACTGTACTTAATGGCTTCTAAAGAATTTTAAAAATGGCTATGATTGTTACTAACCCTCCTTCCTACTTGAAATCAGGCCATGTAATTATAAATCAGTCTTTATCTGATTGTATATTCTGCTATCTCCCTGGCATATCTCATGAAAGTATCCCCAATTTTCAGTGTTATTTTTTAATATTATATTTACATGTGGTCTAAGTAGCATTGAGAACTTGAGAATATTTGCTTAGATACTTTGGAAGACTACTTCTATTAATATAATACTTTTGGAGTAGTGCTATATTTAACTAGGCAATCAGTAATTTTAAATTACTGCTGCTACATTTGGAGGCCCAAGTGCTTTTTACAAATTTCTGTGTTTTATCCAGTTACTTTTTGGTCATTATTCTAGCTTCTGGTTGCATTTTTTTTCTTTTTTTTAAATTTTATTTATTTATTTTTAGTCATACATGACAGTAGAATGTAATTTAACATATAATACATACATGGAATGTACATACATCAATCATATTGTCTATTCTATTCTGCTGCCCTTCCTATCCTCCCTACTCCTCCCCTCCTCTCCCATCCTTTCTCTCTATCCAATCTAATGTGACACACTTTTTTTTTCTTTTTCTCATTACAACATCATATATGTATTCCATATAACAATTTGGTTATTACCATATTTATAATCCCCTGTTAACTTCTGCCAAATTCCTCTCAATTACAAAGGTTTGGCCAGCATTGTTGATCTAAAAATCATCAATAAACTATTGCGTAGTATGTATTCAAAAAAGAACTACTGGCAACCCACGAGTCTTTCACTGATCAATACTGTTAATATTATTAATTAAAATAACTGCATGAGAGATACTGTGTACTCACCTCTCATTCTATCAGGCATTGTGTTGGCTCATATTTTATTCATTCATGTTCCACAAAATTATTATTGAGTTTCTTCTCTTTTATGCTGTTTTAGCAACTCTACAAAACATGTTATTGTTGAATTTTATACATGACTTATTTGAAAGGTACAGATCCTCAGGTAAGAGCTGTAGGAGCCAGAATGTAACACTGTCAGCATTCACTAAAATTCATTCTTGCATCATCATTTTTAACTGCCTCCCACATATCATGGAGTTTTTATTCTCATTCCCCCCACCCTAGTTTGAAATTTCCCAACCCTCAGATGGCAGTGAGGGTTCTGTGAAACTTGTTTTGAGATACACTGATCTCTGCAGTAGTCACCCACAATCTCCTAAATAATTTTGTTTTTTATGCGTTTTCTTTGAAACACTAGTCTACAAGATGATACATTAAAATGAGTTTATATGTGTGTGTATGTGTTTAAAAATTAAAATAATAAATTAGAGGAGCAGTCAACAAAGCATATTCCTTCCTGTATGATTTATGAAACACTTAAGTGAACTTGAGTATGAAACAGAGAACAGGTATCTGCCTTGAAGTTGGTCAAACTAGTTCAGAGATGATAAAGCCCAGGTGATTCCCCCTGTGCTCTAACTCTTGGCAGGAGCACAACTCAGGCCTCTCTCCTTACGGGAACAGAGCATGGGATGGAGAGTTTACAGAGTTTAGAAGACTGGAGAAGACACGGCAATCCATTTGATCCATCTTTTTTTGAAAGAGCTGCCAATAGATGGCTTGGCTGTGCTTGCTCAATAATTTCTCCCAACATTATCATTAAATAAATCACTATTAAATTGGAATATGTATGAGAATAGCAGAGGCATGAAAGTATTTCATTCTTTCTTGGAGACCATAATAATAGGAAAAAAAACCTGTCCTTTATCCAGAGACGATAGGAAGTAGCATAAATAACACATTTCATAAGAAGTCATTAATGTTCCTTTACTAAAAGAGTTCAAAAATGAATTTGACTTTTCTACCTTTAAATTTTAAATATATACTATAATTTAAGAGAATGTTGATATAATATGCAGGTAGACTGATTCTAGAAACCTTAGATTATTTCATGTGGTCTGTTTTTCTACAAGAGGTATAAAATATTCTGAAGGCGGGGAAATAGTCGGCTGGGGGTCACGTGCATCCTTGAATTCCACAGCTGCTCTTCTTTGTCCCTCTTACACATGGCACTGCCTCCAACTCTATTTATTAAAATGTTCAACCAGTTGTGCTCTGCTCTCCTGCATGACTATAATACTGGCTACTTGGGAGGCTGAGGCAGAAGGAGTACAAGTTTGAGAGGAGCTTGGGCAATTGAGCAAGACCCTGACTTGACTTAAAAAAGGTTGGGGATATAGCTCAGTGGTAGAGTGCTTTCCTATCATGTGTGAGGCCCTGGGTTCAATGCTCAGTACCATAAAAAAATAAAAAGTCTTAAAATGCCTAAGCAGCAGCCACTCATCCTTAAGAATAATTTGTTTTTTAGAAAGCTTTCTGACCAATTATCTCCATAGCTAGCTGAATTTCTTCTAAGCTTCATGGAACTCCTGATACTTTCTCAAGTTAGAATGCTCCTTTAGCAGCTTTCAATTCATGGTGGTGCTGTGGTTGATTTTTGGCTGAAGATGCTGGAATTCATCCTACAATTATCCTACCCATCTGTATTGTGGCTCTGTTACTCTGTGTGTTAAAGAAATGAATATGCACATGTATACATGTGTCAAGTTACACAAGTTGGCAAACTTCTACTTGGGTTTTATGTCTCCATGTAAATATCATTTTTTTTTTCTGCAGAAAAATTTTTCTATCACTGCCTCATGCCTTCTGTAGAGACAGAGGATCTAATACCATCAAAATATTTTCATCTTAATTTCCTTTCATCTTGATTCATTTCCTTTCATCTTTAATCATCCATAATCAGATGAAGTTATGTTGAACACATTGGGTCTTATAAATACAGTGTTGTTTAAGAAAGGTCTCTGCAGGTAGTGTTTATGATGTATGGCAAATTTACTGTTTTTTGGCTAATATACTCATTGATTTAACGAACACTTTATGTACCATTACCATAAGCCAGACATTATTTTTCCTGTGTAAAAGCTGTTAACTAACAATTATCCTAGATATACCTATGGTGGGTGTTTTTCCATTTTATACATGCAGAATCTGAGGTGAGGTGGGGACAAGACCTGAGAACTGGACTCAGGCTCCAAGTATGGATGTGTAATGTAACTACCATGTTCTACAGCTGCTATGATCTGGAAATAGATTCTCTGCTTTTAATGTGGGGTCTAGTGTTGCAAAAATACTTTAAATAATACGGCTTCTTCAATGAACAATAGTTTAATAAATTTGGAATATTAATTATTAGCAAAAAGATATAACTTTGCACATAAAACAGACCTGTTGTGGAGATCTAATCTGGTAAATACTAAAACTATCCTTGTGAAATGCTTCTATAGAAACTATGAGAAGTTTATATTTAAAACATGGAAATGAAAGGCTGTTCCTATTTGTATTTTGTAATGAGCATTTAAAAGTTCAATTTAATGAGAAAATATAATAAGTTGCTTAAATACTAAAGGAAAAATTATTCATGGGCATGTCAATGAAAAAAAACCAATTAAAATAATAAAACTGTATGTGAAGGAAGAGTAAAACCCAGTCTCTATGTGAAAACATACAGAGGCAGTAATTATACCATGGAGTGTATTTAGTATGCTGACGAAGTCTGACAAATCAGGATTTCTAAAGTGAGTACTAAATAAAACAATGATTGACTTTGAGCATTAGAGTCACAATGTAATCTAATTTCTCTGTAAATACAATTCAAACACAATGGAGGTAACAAATGAATTTAAATTACACTATTTATGATATACAATGCCATGCAGTCTATTGTAATTTCTGAAAAGTAAAATATTTATCACTTGAGATTTTAAGTTATTATTTATTTTCAGACCATACTTATAGTATATAGAACATATTGTGCATGAATGGAAAAGCTGTTATTACTAAATTTTTTTTTAAAAGGTCATTTGCATGATAGGGCTAATTTCTTCTTGTGCTTCTCTTTCCTTCTTTTAATTTTTTTTTAACATATCTGTATTTGGTCTACAGTTTTGGCAAAAAGAGGCATTTTAAATTATTTGTCCCTAACTAGGTAAAAAATATACAAATTACCCAGGTGTGATCTGTCCCTTAAACTCCCAGTTCCTTGGGAGGCTGACATAGGATGATCCTGAATTTGAAGCTAGCTTGGGCAGCTAGCTTCAATAAATAAATAAATAATCCACATTAGATAAATCTTGAAGTTAATTTAATGTCTTCTTCTGTTTTGTAAACTCTTTGTCAAGTAAAACTTTCTTAATTTAGAAATCCATATCCTCCAGAGTCTGGGGAGAAAATTAGGTAAAGTAACTCACAAAAGCTGAAGAAACTATTATGGGGGAATGCCTGTTTATTCTCAAGAGCACTGGGGTTTTCATGTGACAGTGGAATACTTGAATGCAAAATTAAGGGTTAATAAAACTTAAATATGCATAAAAGTCATATGGAAAAATATTTTTAAAATGTAAACTCCAGGACCCTTTCACTACATAACTTGACTCAAGAAGTCTAAGAAAATACATTTTAACATGAATTTCCAGTAATCCTAATGCAAATAGTCCAATAACTACACTATGATAAAGATTTTTTTTTAAGTATGGGGATGGGGGAGGTTGGAGATAAAAGTATCTTCATTATTGAATTGATATATGGGAATAATCTGTGTTGCCATTAAGAGGTAATTTAACTTTCATATCATATTTTTATGTAATTAATGGTATAAAAGCAACAATATTCAATTAGTCACATCAGTCTATGATATTGGCACCAGATTTGAACTGTTGGATACAAAATGGGTGAAGATGCACTACCCATCACTTGGCACCTGTGCATTCCACATTACCAAAATCTTACTTGTTTTATCTTAGCAAATCTTAAATTCTATAAATTATTTGTAAAACAAAATCATTGGAGTTTATTTCTTATGCCAATTTTCCTCAACACGTGTAATAGCAAATAGTATAAAGTACACCCATGTAGATTTAAAAATATTTAGTAACAGAACATTTTGTCCCTGTTCATTTTCTCAAATGATAGTTTCTCTTCACAAGTTGAGGTGCACCTTCTCAGGATGTTCCTATGATAGGAACACTGCCCTTTGCAGTCTCCCAATCTTCTGCTTGCTGTAACCTCACTTTTAAGGTGAATTCTCTATGCCCCTACTTTGCACATAAATGAAAATGCAAAGTTCAGAGCTCTGCTCAGAGGTCAGCCAGAAATAATAGACTTCATCCACTCTCTTTTTTTAGAGAGAGCATTATCTGACATTTTGAAAAACTTAACGTCTCATATTTGACTATAAAAAAATAGACTTTGTGCTTCTGTTTCAAAAACAAAATATCACATATTTTATGTCAGACTTTATTTTTTGTGGTACTGGAGATTGAACCCCTGAACCACATTCCTAGCCCTTTTTATGTTTTTAGTTTGAGATAAGGTCTTGCTAAGTTGTAGAGGCTGACCTTGAACTTGATTCTCCTGAGTTTAGATTATAGGTGTGTGCCACTATGCCAGGCTTATGTTGGACTTTATAACACATTAAAATTCATATAAAATTTATTAATTACTTGTAAAATATATGATATTATGTTAATTTTATCACTCTATTCTTCATATAAGAAATCTGTTTTCTTGATGCCAATATATAGTCAAGAAGGTCAAATACAACTTTATCTAATTGATATTTTCTTACTAAATTCTCCCTTTAAGTTGTGAGATGATGTTTCTAGAGTATTCCTGAAGAAGTTTTTTATGAACATTTATGAGTTATATATATTGGAACAACTAGTTTTCTTTCATTTGTGTTTTGAATGCACTGAGGGGAAATATTCTACATCCCTAGAATGAAGCACATTGGTTTTTATTGGTGCATTATAATTATATATAATAGTGTGATTCATTATGCCATGTTAGTCCATGCACATAACATTATTTGATTCATCTTGTTCCCCAATACCTTCCCTTTCCTTTCCCTCACCCTCCCTCAATCCACTGACTCTACTCGATTGATCTCTCTTTTGTTATTATTATTATTATTTTAGTTAATATATTTATATATGAAAGTGCAATTCATTGTGGCATATTCATCCATGAACAGGGCACAATTTGGTAGATTCTGTTCCCCAGTACTTCCCACACCTACACTCCTTCACTCCCTCTGAATCTCCTTTCCTCTACTCTGTTTTTCCTCCCTTCTATTTTCATGAGATTTCTTTATTATTTTTTTTCCTTATATATCTCCCCAGCTTCCACATTTGAAAGAAAAAAATTAACCCTTGACTTTCTATGTCTGGCTTATTTCACTTAGCATGATATTTTCCAGAACCATCTATTTATCAGCAAATAACATAATTTTATTCTTTTGAGGGCTGAATAAAACTCCATTGACACATTCTTTATACAAGAAATTTTAGACACATGAAAACTGGCTGGATTTGGTGGCACTTACCTCTAATCTCACTTACTTGGGAAGCTGGGCAGGAAGATCTCCAGTTCAAGGACCATCTGGGAAACATAGCAAGACCTCATCTTAAAAAACTTATGGAAATTTGTTGACTCCCATATGATGTTTTAATACATGTATACATTATGCAATGTTCAAATCAAGGTAAGCATATTGATTTCCTCATTTATCAGTTCTTTTCTATTAATTTTTTTAAAAAATATAATGCACTATCACTGTTTGTACTCACCCTACTCTGCAGTAGAATACCCAAACTCATTTCTCTTACCTATCTGTAACTTGGTATCCATTGGTCAACTTTCACCCACCCCTCCATCTTTCTACACTATTCCAACTTTTGACTTTGTAAGATCAACTTTGTAAAATCCACATAATGTTTGAAATCATGTGGTATTTGTCTTTTTGTGCATGGCTTATTTCACTTAACATAATAACCTCCAGATTTATATTTTAAGTAGAATAAATATTTTCATTTTAAACTTGTATTGGATCAAACCTAAGAAATAAGCTTATTAAATCCATCATAAAATTGGGGTCAAAGCTTTTCCTAGGATATCTGCTATCATGTGTGATAATACATTTTGAAATAGTTTATCCCCTTGAAAAAATATTTAATATGAATTAAACTTTTTATTAATAAGTTTGAATAAGCAGGCGAATAACAGTGCATTTTGATATGAGAAAATTGAAGTACAATTTTAAGTAGCTTATACGAAGTCATCTTCCTATATTTTTAAGAAATCTGCCATAAACTCCATTTTTAATGTTTTAGGACATTGAAAACACATTTTTCCATACTTTTTAAGTTGGTGCATCATAATAGTATATAACAGTGATATTCATTATTACATATTCATACATGCACAAAATATAAGAATATAATTTGGCCAATATTCCCCAGTATTCCCACTTTCCCTCCCCTCCTTCCTTTCCTTGATCTCTACTGATCTTCTTTTGATTTTCATTAGATTCCCACCCACTCCATCCTTCTTTTCATTTATCCTCTCTAGCTTCCACATATGAAAGAAAGCATTGATCACCTTCTGAGTTTGGCTTATTTCACTCATCATTATGTTCTCAAGTTTCATCCATTGCAAATGACATGATTTCATTCTTCATTATGGCTCAATAAAACTCCATTGTGTATATATGCCACATTTTCTTTATCCATTCATCTATTGATGGACACTTAGACTACTTCCATAGTCAGACTATTGTGAATTGTGTTGTTATAAACATGGGTATGCATGTATTTATGTAGTATGGCAAATTTAATTCTTTAGGATAAACACTAAGGAGTGTTATAGCTGGGTGATATGGTGGTTCAATTCCTAGTTTTTTAAAGGAAACTTTATACGGATTTCCATAGTAGTTGTATCTATTTACAATCCCAACAATATCTTTAAAGTGTTTTTCTCCACATACTCTCCTGTTACTGTTTGTATGCTCAATGGCTGCCATTCAAAAGTGGAGTGAGATGAAATCTCAGTGTAATTTTGATTTGCATTTCCCTAATTGCTGAGGATATTGAACATTTTTTTTCCATATATTTGTTGGTTATTTGTTTTTCTTCTTTTAAGAAGTGTCTGTTTATTTGACCAATTTTTAAATTGGGTTTTGTTTTTTGTTTTGAGAACACAAATTTAAATTGAATCTACCAGTCTTTTAAGCCATGCAAATTAGAGTACTCCTAAGAGAATTATTTTGTTATGCTCATTAAATTAAAAAGTTTTGATACTTAAATGGTTAGGAAATGGCATGGACTCTAGTAAAAAGCATATACAATTATAAAAACCAGAATAGATACCACTCATATTTATAGTTAAAGTAAAATAATTAAGTGGATATAAATAGAAACTGGTTGTGATACCCAAAGCTCAGCTGAACTCCTTGTCAGTCATCCATTTTCTCCATTTCCCATCTCCTCTTCTAAAACCTTGAGTCAAAGAACAGAATTCCCTTAGCCAGGAAAGGTCAATTATTTAAAAAATGGATGCAATTTAAATAATTACCAATAAATATGAGAATACTGACTTTAATTATTTCTCAAATTTTGAGAATAATACCTAGTGTGGACTTTTGAATGTAACATAGTAGTCTCCAAAGGCAAATGTCTGAATTTGATGTTTACTAAGATAAACATTCATATAGATGAAATAGAATAAAGAATAAAACTTCAAATGCTGTTTCAATATAAGTGACACTATACAGTAAACTCAGGGACTGAATAAAATAGCCTTATGCACATAACGGATGCAATATCTGCCCTGAAGGGAGACTGAAAATATTTATAGAAAGGCTGAAAACACCCACAAGTAAGTTTACTCGATACATATTCATCCTGCCAGGTTGACCTAGAAGATTATGTAAAATTTCTTGTCAAATTATTTGTGAAATATGATATCCACTCATTTTTGGATAGAAATTCAATCTTGAAATATATCAAAAACTAGCTGATTTTATTAAAGAGGTGGAAAAGCTGCGACATGGAGAAATACAACATTAGAACTACAAAAACTCTTTTAATATTTCATGATTATGAAACATTGCATTGAGTGCTATGTGGTTTCATAGATTTCTTTTAGTTGTTCCAGATTTTAATTTGAGAAATAATTAAAAAGGAAATTTCAAATAGTCACCCTGAACCAGTGAGACTAATTTCATAACCTGCATGTCCAAATCCTTAGGGACCTCAGAGAAATGAAAATGAAAAATTTCCTTCCTTGAGGTTGAAGTTTTCAACAGAAAGGGAATGTCAAATTGGAAAATATCATATCTCTAAACTCTTAGTATGGTTTTAATACATTTAATGAAGTATGTAGTAACTAGACAGTGTTACCAAGAAATAGATAGAAACAACTCAAATGAACTGAAATATTAAGAAACATTAATTACCTTATAAAACTAAACATTTAAGAAGTTCATCTCATTTTTATAAAACTACTTTTTAAGGAATTCATAAGTATATGCCATTAAACAGGAAGAAAACAGGAAGCCCAGCAGGAGATAAACTATAACTCAAGACTTTGTCCTAGTCACAGTTCCAAGTTTTGTATTTAAAAATTGAGACTAAAATGTAAGTGCCTATGATTATCATCAATCCAATCCTACAAACAATTTAATTAAGACAAAAAAAAAAAAAAAGGTTGGTAATTTGCCCTATATCTCATAGCAGATTAGTGATTAAGCCATGACATAAACCCAGGAAATCCTACTCAAGGAATCTGTACCTAATGGCTAAACTACTCTGTTTTTAAGGACAAGAAAGAAGGTGAACAATGTCATCAATAGTAGCAACATTTAGTGTAAATTGGTGTGTGAGTAAATGAATACACATAGGTCTAGTGTAATATTGTAAATGGCTCATAGACTCAGAATGTTGCTCACTGTTTCTGCTGAACTAGGTCATACAAAAGTTGAGTTTCTAGCTCCAGATAAAGTTGTATCTGTAGGTGTTGCATAACTTTTATTTTTAATTATAGTGCTAATTCAATCTGCTTCAGACAGAAGTCAAGAAGAAACAAAGCTGTGAGAAAAAGAGGAAGAAAATTGAATGTCAATCTAAATGCTCATTATGTGCATTTATGTCTTTAATATTAAAATTTGACTAGGATTATAGAGTTTCTGCTAAGGAGATTACTCTTCATCACTAGTATAATGGTGAATAAAAATTAAAAGTATGGGGTCAAGGAAAGCAAAGGCACAGTAGGCACTAGGGTATGCATTCATTCAGGAAACATTTACTGAGGGGCCCTTCATGCACAGTCCCTGATATCATGCCACTCAGCAAAATGCTAAAGTTACAACAAAGTGGAAATGCCCTATGGATGGTAGATACAGCTCTTGGTTCTTGAAGAACATAAATAGGCTGAATAGACCTTGTTAGTGAAACCAGGGAAGATGTCTCTGAGAAAATGAAGTTGGTCATTAATAGAAGTGTGAAGGAGAAGAGTCCATGACGTGGAGAGTATGGAGAAAGCCCTGGGTGGAAGCCAAAGGCTGTCTCCCTGACCAGATCACAGAAAGCAGAGAACATCCTGGATGAGGTAGGAAATGATGCCGGGAAGGTGCCGACTCCGCAGAGCCTATAAACTTCCTCACAAGTTTGAAATATTTCCTGGAAGCAATAAGTCATTGAAATCATGCAATGAAATTATAGGCAGAGGAGCATGTTTGGATTTTGGGTTTTGAATAGATGTCTCTAGTTCTACTGTGGTAAAAGGACTGGTTGTAAATCTAGATGTGAGCAGAAGTTAAGGTGAAAATTCAGTTGTTTTTTTTTTTTTTTTTTTTTTTGTGGAGGCAATGGAAATGGAGGAAGAGAAAGGGCAAGAAAAGGAGAAAGTAAAAAAAAAAGACAGAAATGATGATATCATATTGAATGTAAAATGGGCTTGGTTGAATGGATGGAAACTGTTGCTATGCACTGAGATGAGGAAAAGTGGAATAAGAAACTTTGTTGGTTATTTCTTATTTTGAACATGTGTAATCTCGAGAGAATATGTTGAAATCACCTCTGAGGAAATGAGTAAATAGTTGAATATTAAAATCTGATAATATGACTGTGTGTGTCCTCTCCTTATGGCTAGGAAATCGGAATGTGTGCAGGTGGGATTATTGGGATATGGGTGGACATCTAGTGGAGAAAAGCTTTGACCTCTGGCTTCAGGAAGCCTAATACCTAATATTTGTTTGGGATAAACCAGTAAGAGAGACTGAAAACTCACGACCAAGGAATAGTAAGGAAACCATGTGAAAAGTGATCCACAGGAGCTAACAAGGGAGTGTTTCAGACAGTGAGTATTCCTAAATATTACAATTCATATTATAGTATATCCCAAGCATTTTGAAAGATAAGTGCTGAAGAATGTCTATTGGATTTAACATCAAAGATATTAAGGAGCTTGGCCCCATCAACTCGGGAGGCTGAGGCAGAATAGCAAGTTCAAAGCCAACCTCAGCAACTTTGTAAGACCCTGCCTCAAAATAAATCATAAGAAAATAAGGGTTGAAGATTTAACTCAGTGGTAAAGTACCTTTGGATTCAAGCCCCAGTATCAATAATAATAATAATAATAATAATAAGAAGAAGAAGAAGAAGAAGAAGAAGAAGCCTAGTCCTCTTTGTTTGGGGTGATTGATGAATTAGCTCTAATTTTGAAATGATAAAAGTTGGGTGCCAATGACTTGAAAGTAACTTGAATGAGTTTGCTTATGAGAAAGAAAATATGACAATAGGTAAAAGATGACATGAGGCAGAAAGAGGCCTTCCTTGAAAATTGAGGACAAAATCCAGTGGGCCTAACTTTAACAGGATGGTAGGCCTGAATAGTTACAAAAAAATGCTCAATTTAAAAATACCTAAAACCAATATTTGCCATATAAAGTGGCAATATATTTCTTATATAAATTTATGTGTATATATATGTATGCAAATATATGGAGAGGAATATGTATATATGTACAGAGTAATATATTACAAAATGAAATATTTTATAAGATGAAACATGTAAAACAAAACAATTTTTATATATTTATTTATTTATTATTTATTCATTTGTTTTTACTGTACTATGGGTTGAATTCAGGGCCTCTCATGTGCTAGGCAAGTCCTCAACCACTGAGTTATGTCCACAGAGCTCACTTGTGCACGTGCGTGCTCACGCTCGCGCTCTCTCTCTCTCTCTCTCTCTCTATATATATATATATATATACATATAAATTCTCTATTAACTCTACATATATGTATATATATATATATATATATATATATATATATATATATATATAAATTCTCTATTAACTTATTAGAAAATAAATATTAGATGGAAAAGCAAATTTTTTTTTTCTAAATAGTACCAATAGCAATAACGTTAAGGGATTAAAATGAAGTGGAACAATTGGAAATATTACACTCTGGTAGTAGCAGTGTGAATTGTACAATCTTGCAAAAAAGCGAAGTGTCTTATTTAATAAACTTGGTAATGCTTAGATCCTATGATCTACCATTTCCACTTCTATTAATATGTGATAGCAGACATAAGAATTATCCTGTATTTGCTATTATCATTTGTAATAGCAAATAAACTAAAAAATTTCTAGAACCAATTTGTATATGTAAAAAGATTATAGCATACTTGTGTATTATATACATATATTTAATGTATATAATGTAATATTAATAGATACAGCAAGAGAGATGAACAAACTGCAGCTACTTAAATTAACAATGTTGAATCTAATAAACATATTAAGAAGAAAGAAGCAAATTGCAGAGAAATATACTGCAATATGATATAATTTAAAAGGCAAAACATGCAGAACTAAAAATATTTATATAAGGTATTCATGTAATATGCAAATTATATATTCATACATACATGTATATACTTTAGGATATAAAGAAATATAAATAATTTAGATATAGTTTAGCTGTTACCTTCAAAAAGTGGTAGTCAGAAATTTGTTTGATCAAAATGAGACTTCAACCGGGCTGACTGATCCGCGCGGCCCGCCCCACGGCTACAGACGGTGGGTCACCACCGAGAAGTGACCAGCAAGCAGGGAGAAACCTTGCTGCGGATTCTGTGGAATCCTGCCAGCTGAGCCCCCACTGAGCCCCGAGCTGAGTTCAGGATTTCAGACGGGGAAGGAAGCGGTACAGTTCTATCCCCCACAATGGAAACTCCACCAAGGAAACCAGCAGCCACCATCTTGGAGAGCTGAAGTAACCACCACCACTCTGTGACAGATTGCAACAATAAAACAGGTGTGTGTTACTCAGCTCAGCTCCCATACAGCGGGGAATTTGCATAAGATCTTTCCTAGGCTTTCCGGGGGTGGGATTATCAGAACAAGCCTGCATAAAGACACAGGGAAAACTAGAGACACCTGACCTTCAACTCCCCCTCCCATTAGCGGCGAAAACCAAACCTGTCTAGCCAGCACTGGGGGAGGGGCAAGCGGAAAACATCAGAACAATAGAGTGCTGGGGTTCCCAATAGACACCCTCCACATCCAACAAACAGCAGGCCCAGAGTACAGTTTGAACTGCCGAGAGGCATCACTCAGGGGAAATCTGGTATAGCAGGAGAAACCAGGACTAGCAGGAGAAACCAGGGGACTAGAGGCCAGGCCCTCGCGACTGGGGGGCTGGAGACCGCATGCCCACCGGCGACAGTCCACCCACTGCCTGCGTGACTGGGCGGCTGGAGACCGCCCGCCCTCCGGCGACCGGGAGCTGAAACCAACCAGAGACAGTCCAGTCCCACCCCCCCATTCGGACACCCCGGCAAGGAGCCTGGGGCCAGCCATAGCAGAGAGGTGACGTCACTGGAGCTCGGCCATCGGAATTCCTTCCCAGCAGATTCCACTTTAGCAGGCATAGTCTACCAACACAAAGGAGAGACAACAGAGATATACAAAACCAAAACAAATCTATAGAAGAGAGCAGAAACACAGCAGTCAAACAGAGCTGGAAAGTAACGTGAACATCATGAAAAAACAAGGGAAAAAAGGAGTACAAACAATGCAGGACAACTTAATTCTACAGGAGGACCTAGAAGCATCAGAAACAGGGATAGGGAAAGAACTCAAGGCATACCTAACTCAGATGGAAAGGAATATTAGAGAAGACATGAGGCAGCAAGTCCAAACAATAAAAGTATATTTTGAAAATGAATTAAACAAACAAATTCAAATGGCAAAGAACAAGCTTTACCAGGAGACAGAGATCTTAAAAAAAAATCAAACAGTAATCCTAGAAATGCAGAAAACTATAAACCAAATTAAAAACTCAAACGAGAATATTACAAATAGAGTAGATCAAGTAGAAGTCAGAACATCAGATAATGAAGACAAAGTTTATCAACTTGAAAAGAATATAGTCAACACAGAAAAGATGCTTAAATCCCACGAGCAATCTATTCAAGAGATATGGGATGTCATAAAAAAACCAAATTTGAGAGTCATCGGGATAGAAGAAGGCATAGAGATTCAAACCAAAGGAATGGACAACATATGAAATGAAATAATTCTAGAAAACTTCCCAGAGATGAAAGATGGAATGGATTGCCAAATCCTGGAAGCCTACAGGACCCCAAACATTCAAAACCGTAATAGACCAACTCCAAGACATATAATTATGAAGATAGCCAACATACAGAACAAGGATAGAATATTAAAAGCTATGAGAGAAAGGAGGCAGATTACATTCAGGGGTAAACCAATTAGGTTAATGACTGATTTTTCATCACAGACTTTGAAAGCGAGAAGATCCTGGAACAATGTATTTCAAATGCTGAAAAATAATGGATTCTAACCAAGAATACTGTATCCAGCAAAATTAAGCTTCAGATTTGACAATGAAATTAAAATCTTTCACGATAAACAAAAGCTAAAAGAATTCGCAGCCAGAAAACCAGCACTGCAAAGCATTTTGAGCAAAATACTACAAGAAGAGAAATTGAAAAATAGTGCCCAAAACTAACAGCGGGAGGTATCTCAGTAAAGGGGGAGGAAAATAACCAAAAAGTAAAAACTAGCCAAACTAAAATAAATAAATAAATAAACATGACTGGAAGTACAAATCATATTTCAATTGTAACCTTAAATGTTAATGGCCTAAACTCACCAATCAAGAGACATAGGCTAGTAACCTGGATCAAAAAAACAAATCCCATAATATGCTGCCTTCAAGAGACTCAAATGATAGGAAAAGACATACACAGGCTGAAGGTACAAGGTTGGGAAAATCATACCACTCACATGGCCCTCGGAAGCAAGCAGGAGTGGCCATACTCATATCGAATAAAATCAATTTCAAACCTAAGTTAATCAAAAGGGATAAAGAAGGACACTATATACTATTAAAAGGAACCATCCACCAACAAGACATAACAATTATCAATTTGTATGTACCAAACAATGGAGCTGCAACGTTCATAAAACAAACTCTCCTCAAGTTCAAGAGTCAAATAGACTACAATACAATAATTATGGGTGACTTCAACACACCGCTCTCGCCATTAGACAGATCCTCTAGACAAAAACTGAATAAAGAAACTATAGAACTCAACAGCACAATCAATAACCTAGACTTAACTGACGTATATAGAATATATCAACCATCATCAAGTGGATACACATTCTTCTCAGCAGCACATGTATCCTACTCAAAGATAGACCATATACTATGCCATAGGGCAACTCTTAGTAAATATAAAGGCGTGGAGATAATACCATGCACCATATCTGATCATAATGGAATGAAACTGGAAATCAATGATAAAAGAAGGAAGGAAAAATCCTACATCACATGGAAAATGAACAATATGTTACTGAATGATCAATGGGTTACAGAAGACATAAAGGAGGAGATAAAAAAATTCATAGAGACAAATGACAATACAGACACAACATATTGGAATCTATGGGACACAATGAAAGCAGTTTTAAGAGGGAAATTCATTTCTTGGTGTTCTTTCCTCAAAAAAAGAAAAAAACAACAAATAAATGAACTCACACTACACCTCAAAAACCTAGAAAAGGAAGAGCAAAATAACAGCAAATATAGTAGAAGACAAGAAATAATTAATATTAGAGCAGAAATCAACGAAATTGAAACAAAAAAAAACCATTGAAAAAATTGAAAAAACTAAAAGTTGGTTCTTTGAAAAAATAAAAAGATCGACAGGCCCTTAGCCATGCTAAGGAAGAGAAGAAGAGAGAGAACTCAAATTACTAACATACAGCATGAAAAAGGCAATATCACAACAGACACTATAGAAATACAGAAGATAATGAGAAAGTATTTTGAAACCCCATATTCCAATAAAATAGAAGATAGTGAAGATATCGATAAATTTCTTAAGTCATATGATCTGCCCAGATTGAGTCAGGAAGACACACACAATTTAAACAGACCAATAACAAAGGAAGAAATTGAAGAAGCCATCAAAAGACTACCAACCAAAAAAAGCCCTGGACCGGATGGGTATACAGCGGAGTTTTACAAAACCTTCAAAGAAGAATTAATATGAATACTTTTCCAGCTATTTCAAGAAATAGAAAAAGAAGGAGCTCTTCCAAATTCATTCTATGAGGCCAACATCACCCTGATCCCGAAACCAGACAAAGACACTTCAAAGAAAGAAAACTACAGACCAGTATCTCTAATGAACTTGGATGCAAAAATTCTCAATAAAATCCTGGTGAATCGAACACAAAAGCATATCAAAAAAATTGTGCACCATGATCAAGTAGGATTCATCCCTGGGATGCAAGGCTGGTTCAATATACGGAAACCAATAAATACTATTCACCACATAAATAGACTTAAAGACAAGAACCATATGATCATCTCGATAGATGCAGAAAAAGCATTTGACAAAGTACAGCATCCCTTTATGTTCAAAACACTAGAAAAACTAGGGATAACAGGAACTTACCTCAACATTGTAAAAGCTATATATGCTAAACCTCAGGCTAGCATCATCCTAAATGGAGAAAAACTGAAGGCATTCCCTCTAAAATCTGGAACAAGACAGGGATGCCCTCTATCACCACTTCTATTCAATTTAGTTCTTGAAATACTAGCCAGAGCAATTAGACAGTCAAAAGAAATAAAAGGCATAAAAATAGGAAAAGAAGAGCTTAAATTATCGCTATTTGCGGATGACATGATAATATATTTAACAGACCCAAAAGGGTCTACAAAGAAACTGCTAGAGTTAATAAATGAATTCAGAAAAGTAGCAGGATTTAAATCAACACGCATAAATCAAAGGCATTCCTGTATATCAGCAACAAAACTTATGAAATGGAAATGAGGAAAACCACTCCATTCACAATATCCTCAAAGAAAATAAGATACTTGGGAATCAACCTAACAAAAGAGGTGAAAGATTTATATAATGAAAACTACAGAACCCTATAGAGAGAGATAGAAGAAGATCTTAGAAGATGGAAAAATGTACCCTGTTCATGGATAGGCAGAACTAACATCATCAAAATGGCGATATTACCCAAAGTTCTCTACAGGTTTAATGCAATGCCAATCAAAATTCCAATGGCATTTCTTGTAGAAATAGATAAAGCAATCATGAAATTCATATGGAAAAACAAAAGACCCAGAATAGCAAAAGCAATTTTAAGCAGGAAGTGTGAATCTGGAGGTATAGCGATACCAGAGTTCAAACTGTACTACAAAGCAATAGTAACAAAAACAGCGTGGTACTGGTACCAAAACAGGCAGGTGGACCAATGGTACAGAATAGAGGACTCAGAAACCAATCCACAAAATTACAACTTTCTTATATTTGATAAAGGGGCCAAAAACATGCAATGGAGGAAGGATAGCATCTTCAACAAATGGTACAGGGAAAATTGGAAATCCATGTGCAACAAAATGAAACTGAATCCCTTTCTCTAGCCATGCACAAAAGTTAACTCAAAATGGATCAAGGAGCTAGATATCAAATCAGAGACACTGCGTCTGATAGAAGAAAAAGTTGGCTACGATCTACATATTGTGGGGTCGGGCTCTAAATTCCTTAATAGGACGCCCATAGCCCAAGAGTTAATAACAAGAATAAACAAATGGAACTTACTTAAACTAAAAAGTTTTTTCTCAGCAAGAGAAACAATAAGAGAGGTAAATAGAGAGCCTACATCCTGGGAACAAATTTTTACCCCTCACACTTCAGATAGAGCCCTAATATCCAGAATATACAAAGAACTCAAAAAACTAAACAATAAGATAACAAATAACCCAATCAACAAATGGGCCAAGGACCTGAACAGACACTTCACAAAGGAGGACATACAATCAATCAACAATACATGAAAAAATGCTCACCATCTCTAGCAGTCAGAGAAATGCAAATCAAAACCACCCTAAGATACCATCTCACTCCAGTAAGATTGGCAGCCATTATGAAGTCAAACAACAATAAGTGTTGGCGAGGATGTGGTGAAAAGGGTACACTTGTACACTGCTGGTGGGTCTGCAAATTGGTGAGTCCAATTTGGAAAGCAGTATGGAGATTCCTGGGAAAGCTGGGAATGGATCCACCATTTGACCCAGCTATCGCCCTTCTCGGACTAGTCCCTGAGGATCTTTAAAGAGTGTACTATAGGGATATTGCCACATCAATGATCATAGCGGCACAATTCACAATAGCTAGACTGTGGAACCAACCTAGATGCCCTTCAATAGATGAATGGATAAACAAAATGTGGCATCTATACACAATGGAGTATTATGCAGCACTAAAAAATGACAAAAATCATAGAATTTGCAGGGAAATGGATGGCATTAGAGCAGATTATGCTAAGCGAAGCTAGCCAATCCCTAAAAAACAAATGCCAAATGTCTTGTTTGATATAAAGAGAGCAACTAAGAACAGAACAGGGAGGAAGAGCATGAGGAAAAGATTAACATTAAACAAAGACGAGTGGGGGGAGAGAAAGGGAGAGAGATGGGAAAGCATATGGAAATGGTAGGAGACCCTCAATGTTACGCAAAATTACATATAAGAGGTTGTGAGGGGAAAGGGGGGGAAACAAGGGAGAGAATTGAACAACATCAGATGAGGTAGAGAGCGAAGATGGGAGGGGAGGGGAGGGGGATAGTAGGGGATAGGAAAAGTAGCAGAATACAACAGTCACTAATATGCCATTATGTAAAAATGTGAGTGTGTAACCGATGTGATTCTGCAATTTGTATTTGGGGTAAAAATGGGAGTTCATAACCCAATTGAGTCAAATGTATGAAAGATGATATATCATGAGCTTTGTAATGTTTTGAACAATCAATTAAAAAAATGTGAATTTGCCAAGGATATTTCCCTAATTTTCTGGTGAATATTCATAGTAATTAAGTTTTGAGTAGACCTTTAAATATGTATTTGACTGACCTCTACTCTGCACAATTTAAATGTATAGTACTTTAATTTCAGAAAAAAACTTCAATAGTACTGTTCAATAAAATCTCCAAAGAATTAAAAAAAAAAAAGAAAACATCAAGATTGCCAATAACAGGCACTCAGTCTCATAAAACTTGTAATCAACTTCCAAGCCAAGGCATAAACTGTAATATATTGCTACAAACCTATAACAATAATAAACAATTTGAATTGCAAAAAAAAAATGAGACTTCAAGTCTTCAAAGATATTAACATTCTATTTCTTATACTAATATGTGGGTATTTGAAATTGTATTATTGCTTTTTCATGAATGTATGTGTATCTGTAGGTTTCATGCATTTTCTCAAAAATTTGAAGCTACTCCTTATGAAAGTTTTTAAATTATGACTATTGATTAAATATAATTGAGATAGAATTTGAAAAAAATAGGTACCTTAAAAATTATTTACAAACTCCAATATGAATTTGATTTCCATGGGATTATATACATATAATCATAATATGATCACAGCTAAGTTTTTTCTATTTGCAACTTCAGTGAATAGAGATTTTATTTCTGGCAAAACCATTTTAATGACTTCATTTTTCACCTGGTATATTTCACTTGCCAAAAATGGATAACAGGAGGAGAAGGAAGATGGCGGCAAGGGGAGTGCATTGCCCCCGTGTGCTGCTTCACTGTGTGGGAGTATGACAAGTCAGAACGGCTAAAGGATATCTTGTTAGGAATTTCCAGCAATAGTGGGGTGCTCCGGAACCTGGAGGAAGGATTTCCATGGCATGAGGATCGGCTACGGGGACTCAAACGCGAGAGGTTTGTCGCACGGAGGGTAACACTGCTTATTCAGCAAATCGCCCCGCGGCTAGAGTCTGCAGCGCGCGCTGGGATAGAGACGCAGGGTTACAGCACTGCAGTTTCTGCCAGCCGCGCAAGCACCGTACTCAGGGCTGAATTCTGGGTTCGAGACGGGGGAAGGAAGCAGTCCATCTCGGTTCTCCACACCGGTCAGACCACAGAGGAGGCCAGCAGCCACCATGTTGGTAAACTGACATCACCTTCCCTGTTTTCGACTGACCGCAGCTCATTCAGCCATAGATCAGGTAATTTCAGGCTGCAATTCGCCTGCGGCTTGCAGACAGATTGCTAGGGTTCAGCGCCTGGGTGCTTCCTAGAACCTGATCTTATCGGAGCGAACACCGAGCGCGGGGCGGCCGAGTTCCGGCTCCCGGAACCGTCCCGGAACCGCCCTGGCCCAGGGCTGCGGAGCCTGCGGAGGCTGCTTCTTGGACCCTGCACCTATCAGAGCATACACCAAGCACTAAGCAGCCGAATTCCGGCTCCCGGAACTGAGCCCGCGGGGACTGTTTCTTGGAGCTTACACTTATAGGAGCTTACACCGAGCACGGAGCGGCCGAGTTCCGGCTCCCTGAACTTCCCTGGCCCGGGGCTAGGAGCCCGCGGAAACTGCTTCTCGGTCCGGGTCCTGCTGAGGGCCGGTCAGGACTCACCCGGTGCTTTGGTTGCCCGGCAAGGGGAACGAAATGCTGCCATTCGCATAGGATACCAACATGGCAGAGATCTGATGTCTGCAGAAAGCGGCGGAGGAGAGAACTTCATCAATACCAGCGGTGACATAAGCAGTTGGTCTCCTGGTAGGGGGGGTGAGGCACAGTCACCCGAGGCTCCTCAATTTGTCGTCGAGCCAGAGGGGAGGAGCCGGGCCGCTGCCAGCGCCCGGAGCAGGCCCAGCGGCTCGCCAGCGTGGTGACCGCGTGACCCCAATTGGAGAGGGGGCAGAGCGGAGCCGCCACCCGCACCCTCAAGGTGGGCAGACCCGCGACCCAGTGGTACATGGGCGTGGTAGGAGGGGCAGGGCAGAGCCGCCGTTCGCGCTTGCAAGGTAAACAGACCTGTGACAGCCTGGCGGGTCAGGCCCAGGGGCCTGCCAGTGTGGTACACACGTCACCCCAACTGGAGTAGGGGCAGAGCAGATCCTTCTCCCATGCCCGGATCAGGCCCTGACGGTGTGGTGGTCACATGACCCCAATTGGAGTGGGGGCGGAGCGGAACCGCCACCTGTGCCCTCAGGGTGAGCAGACCAGTGATCAACCTGCAGATCAGGCCCAGGGGTCCGCAGGCGTGGTAGGAGGGGCAGGGCAGATCCGCCGCCCGCGCCTCCAAGGTAGGCAGACCTACAACAGACCGGCGGATCAGGCCCAGGAGCCTGCCAGCGTGGTACAAACACCACCCTAATTGGAGTAGTGGCAGAGCAGAGTCGCCGCCCGTGCCAGGAACAGGCCCAGCGTCCTGCAGGCGGGGTAGTCACAACACCCCAATTGGAGTAGGGGCAGAGCAGAGCCTCCACCCGTGCCCGAAAGGTGGGCAGATCTGCGAACGACCAGTGGGACAGGCCCAGTGGCCTGCCGGTACGACAGACACGTCACCCCATTTGGAGTAGGGGCAGAACAGAGCCGCCGCCAGCTCCCAGAACAGGACCAGTGACCTGCCGGCGTGGTAGCCACGACACCCCAATTGGAATAAGGAGAGAGTAGAGCCGCCGCCCGCACCTGCAGGACAGATACGCAAGCAGTATGAAAAGACAAGGAAAGAAAGGACCACAAGCAATGCAGGTCAACGCAACTTTAGAAGAGGTAACAGCTGCAGCAGATGGAATGTCAGATAAAGAATTCAGGATATACATTCTTCAGATGATCTGGAGTATCAAGGAAGACATTAAACAGCAAAATCAGACAATGAAAGATCACTTCGACAACGAATTACGCAATCAAATCCAGGAAGCAAAGGATCAACTATACAGGGAGATAGAGGTTATAAAAAACAAACAATCAGAAATCCTAGAAATGCAGGAAGCAATAAACCAACTTAAAAACTCAATGGAGAATACTACCAGCAGAGTAGAACACTTAGAAGATACAACATCAGACAATGAAGATAAACTATTTCAACTTGAAAAGAACATAGACAGCTCAGCAAGACTGTTAAGAAACCATGAGCAGAACATCCAAGAAATATGGGATAACATTAAGAGACCAAACTTAAGAGTCATTGGGATACAGGAAGGTACAGAGCTCCAAACCAAAGGAATGAGCAGTCTATTCAATGAAATAATACAAGAAAACTTCCCAGACTTGAAGAATGAGACAGAATCCCAAATCCTAGAAGCCTACAGGACGCCGAATGTGCAAAATCATAAGAGATCCACACCTAGACACATTATAATGAAGATGCCCAACATACAGAATAAGGAGAGAATTTTAAAAGCTACAAGAGAAAGGAAGCAGATTACATTTAGGGGTAAGCCAATCAGGATAACAGCTGATCTTTCAACACAGACTCTGAAAGCTAGAAGATCCTGGAATAACATATTTCAAACACTGAAAGAAAATGGGTTCCAACCAAGAATTGTGTATCCAGCGAAATTAAGCTTCAGGATGGAGGATGAAATTAAAACCTTCCACGATAAACAAAAGTTTAAAGAATTCACAGCTAGAAAACCATCTCTTCAAAACATCCTTGCCAAAGCATTACAGGAAGAGGAAATGGAAAATAACAATGAAAACCAACAGTGGGAGGTAGGACAGTAAAGGGGGGGGGGAATAATCAAAGAGGAAAACAAACCATGTTTAGTAACAGAAATAAACAAATATGGCTGGAAGAACAACCCATATCTCAATAATAACCCTAAATGTTAATGGCTTAAACTCACCAATTAAGAGACACAGGCTAGTAGAATGGATCACAAAACAAGACCCAACAATATGCTGCCTACAGGAGACGCATTTGATAGGAAAAGACATACATAGGCTGAAGGTGAAAGGTTGGGAAAAATCATATCACTCATATGGACTTCGGAAACAAGCAGGAGTGTCCATACTCATATCAAATAAAATAGATTTCAAGCCAAAGTTAATCAAAAGAGATAAAGAGGGACACTACATACTGCTTAAGGGAACCATACACCAACAAGACATAACAATCATAAATATTTATGCCCCAAACAATGGTGCAGCTATGTTCGTCAAACAAACTCTTCTCAAGTTCAAGAGTCTAATAGACCACCATACCATAATCATGGGAGACTTCAACACACCTCTCTCGCCACTGGACAGATCTTCCAAACAAAAGTTGAATAAGGAAACTATAGAACTCAATAACACTATTAATAACCTAGACCTAATTGACATATATAGAGTATACCACCCAACATCAAGCAGTTACACTTTTTTCTCAGCAGCACATGGATCCTTCTCAAAAATAGATCATATATTATGTCACAGGGCAACTCTTAGACAATATAAAGGAGTAGAGATAATACCATTCATCTTATCTGATCATAATGGAATGAAACTGAAAATCAACGATAAAAGAAGGAAGGAAAAAGCATACATCACTTGGAGAATGAACAATAGGTTACTGAATGATCAATGGGTTATAGAAGACATCAAGAAGGAAATTAAAAAATTCTTAGAGATAAATGAAAACACAGACACAACATATCAGAATCTATGGGACACATTGAAAGCAGTTCTAAGAGGAAAATTCATTGCTTGGAGTTCATTCCTTAAAAAAAGAAAAAACCAACAAATAAATGATCTCATACTTCATCTCAAAATCCTTGAAAAAGAAGAGCAAAACAACAGCAAAAGAAGTAGAAGGCAAGAAATAATTAAAATCAGAGCTGAAATTAATGAAATCGAAACAAAAGAAACAATTGAAAAAATTGACAAAACTAAAAGTTGGTTCTTTGAAAAAATAAACAAAATCGACAGACCCTTAGCGATGCTAGCGAAGAGAAGAAGAGAGAGAACTCAAATTACTAGCATACGGGATGAAAAAGGCAATATCACAACAGACACTTCAGAAATACAGAAGATAATCAAAAACTATTTTGAATCCTTATACTCCAACAAATTAGAAGATAGTGAAGGCATAGATAAATTTCTTAAGTCATATGATCTGCCCAGATTGAGTCAGGAGGATATAGAAAACCTAAACAGACCAATATCAATTGAGGAAATAGAAGAAACCATAAAAAGACTTCCAACTAAGAAAAGCCCAGGTCCAGATGGGTATACAGCAGAATTTTACAAAACCTTTAAAGAAGAACTAATACCAATACTTTTCAAGCTACTTCAGGAAATAGAAAAGGAGGGAGAACTTCCAAATTCATTCTATGAGGCCAACATCACCCTGATACCTAAACCAGACAAAGACACTTCAAAGAAAGAAAACTACAGACCAATATCTCTAATGAACCTAGATGCAAAAATCCTCAATAAAATTCTGGCGAATCGGATACAAAAACATATCAAAAAAATTGTACACCATGATCAAGTAGGATTTATCCCTGGGATGCAAGGCTGGTTCAATATACGGAAATCAATAAATGTTATTCATCACATCAATAGACTTAAAAATAAGAACCATATGATCATCTCGATAGATGCGGAAAAAGCATTCGACAAAGTACAGCATCCCTTTATGTTCAAAACTCTAGAAAAACTAGGGATAACAGGAACATACCTCAGTATTGTAAAAGCAATCTATGCTAAGCCTCAGGCTAGCATCATTCTGAATGGAGAAAAACTGAAGGCATTCCCTCTAAAATCTGGAACAAGACAGGGATGCCCTCTCTCTCCACTTTTGTTCAACATAGTTCTTGAAACATTGGCCAGAGCAATTAGACAGACGAAAGAAATTAAAGGCATAAAAATAGGAAAAGAAGAACTTAAATTATCACTATTTGCAGATGATATGATTCTACACCTAGCAGACCCAAAAGGCTCTACAAAGAAACTATTAGAGCTAATAAATGAATTCAGCAAAGTGGCAGGATATAAAATCAACACGCATAAATCAAAGGCATTCCTGTATATCAGCGACAAATCCTCTGAAATGGAAATGAGGACAACCACTCCATTCACAATATCTTCAAAAAAAATAAATACTTGGGAATCAACCTAACAAAAGAGGTGAAAGACTTATACAATGAAAACTACAGAACCCTAAAGAGAGAAATAGAAGAAGATCTTAGAAGATGGAAAAATATACCCTGTTACTAACATCATCAAAATGGCGATATTACCAAAAGTTCTCTATAGGTTTAATGCAATGCCAATCAAAATCCCAACGGCATTTCTGGTAGAAATAGAGAAAGCAATCATGAAATTCATATGGAAAAATAAAAGACCCAGAATAGCAAAAACAATGCTAAGCAGGAAGTGTGAATCAGGCGGTATAGCAATACCAGACTTCAAACTATACTACAGAGCAATAGTAACAAAAACAACATGGTACTGGTACCAAAACTGGCGGGTGGACCAATGGTACAGAATAGAGGACACAGAAACCAATCCACAAAACTACAACTTTCTTATATTTGATAAAGGGGATAAAAGCATGCCATGGAGGAAGGATAGCATCTTCAACAAATGGTGCTGGGAAAACTGGAAATCCATATGCAACAAAATGAAACTGAATCCCTTTCTCTCGCCATGCACAAAAGTGAATTCAAAATGGATCAAGGAGCTTGATAACAAATCAGAGACGCGCCGTCTGATAGAAGAAAAAGTTGGCTACGATCTATAGTCGGTGGGGTCGGGCTCCAAATTCCTCAATAGGACACCCATAGCACAAAAGTTAATAACTAGAATCAACAAATGGGACTTACTCAAACTAAAAAGTTTTTTCTCAGCAAAAGAAACAATAAGAGAGGTAAATAGGGAGCCTACACCCTGGGAACAAATCTTTACTCCTCACACTTCAGATAGAGCCCTAATATCCAGAGTATACAAAGAACTCAAAAAATTAGACAATAAGAGAACAAACAACCCAATCAACAAATGGGCCAAGGACCTGAACAGACACTTCTCAGAGGAGGACATACAGTCAATCAACAAGTACATGAAAAAATGCTCAACATCTCTAGCTGTCAGAGAAATGCAAATCAAAACCACCCTAAGATACCATCTCACTCCAGTAAGATTGGCAGCCATTAAGAAGTCAAACAACAACAAGTGCTGGCGAGGATGTGGGGAAAAGGGTACACTTGTACATTGCTGGTGGGACTGCAGATTGGTACAGCCAATTTGGAAAGCAGTATGGAGATTTCTTGGAAAGCTGGGAATGGAGCCACCATTTGACCCAGCTATTTCCCTTCTTGGTCTATTCCCTAAAGACCTAAAAAGAGCATGCTACAGGGACACTGCTACATCGATGTTCATAGCAGCACAGTTCACAATAGCAAGACTGTGGAACCAACCTAGATGCCCTTCAATAGACAAATGGATAAAAAAAATGTGGCATTTATACACAATGGAGTATTACTCTGCATTAAAAAATGACAAAATCATAGAATTTACAGGGAAATGGATGGCATTAGAGCAGATTATGCTAAGTGAAGCTAGCCAATCCCTAAAAAACAAATGCCAAATATCTTCTTTGATATAAGGAGAGTAACTAAGAACAGAGTAGGGACGAAGAGCAGGAGAAGAAGATTACCATTTAACAGGGATGAGAGGTGGGAGGGAAAGGGAGAGAGAAGGGAAATTGCATGGTAATGGAAGGAGACCCTCAGGGTTATACAGTGGAGGAGGTAGAGAGAGAGGAGGGGAGGGGAGAGGTGGGTAGGGGGGGGGGTGGTGGATGGGAAAGGCAGCGGAGCACAACAGACACTAGTATGGCAATTTGTAAATCAATGGATGTGTAACTGATGTGATTCTGCAATCTGTGTATGGGGTGAAGGTGGGAGTTCATAACCCACTTGAATCAAAGTGTGGAATATGATATGTCAAGAAATTCGTAATGTTTTGAACAACCCACAATAAAAAATTAAAAAAAAAATGGATAACATAAATTTGGATCAGAGATTACATTCATAGCCTACCTGCATACATTTGTGTATATGCCCTACCATAAGAAGATGTGAGACTTAAATTTATTTTTCTTTGAACACACCATCTTTTATTTTCTTTCTTTCTATCTGAAATATAACAATTTCTTGAGAATCAAAGATTTTTCTCCTTCTCCCTTTGTAAAAAAGGCCAAACTTATGTTTTTGCTTATAAGCAGAAAACAATCAATAATTTAAAAATAAAATACTTTAAAAGAAATGAAGTCATTATCAACCTGCTGAATAAGGAAGTGATTCATATTATCCTGGACCACAAAGGTCTTTTGAAACAATGAATAACAAGCCTAATTGCCACCGAAGCCATTAGAAAACACATTAAAAGGTTTACTTGGGCTTACTTAACAACAAAATATAATAACAGGGAGATTTATTCGTAATCAGGGATTCCAGTTTATGTACAATATGCCTCTCCGTTCCAAATCTTTTATGCTGTCTGTTCTTCTTTTAAGGTGAGCCCTATAGTTGCTGTTCCCAAGTTCCAAACTCTAAGCCAGTTTTTAGTGCTATTGTACATCTGGAGAGAAGTTATATAGAGAGAACGCAAGACAAATGCCTATTTTCAATAAGTAACAGAGAAAACTCAAATGTTTTCCTCAACTGGTGACCTGGGTAAAAGAGCAAGAATGAAGTTATCATTTATTGTTAATATTACCACTCTTGGTTGAACTTTTGCCTTATGGATTGGAATTGTGCTAAGTGATGTATACAGATTAGTTCACTCAATTCTTTCTTGATAAATAATAAGCATTATTATTGTCACTCCTACTTTACAGTTGAGGAAACTGAGGTCAATAACTTGGCAAGGGCATATAGAAACCATGTTACAAGGCTCAGTATGAATAAAGATCTCTAACCTCAGGTGTCTCCTTCACAGACATGCCTTCCATGATCACTTGCTGTGAATCTAAATAGCTCTTTTGACTTATTTTCAAAACCACAAACTTGTTGTGTGTACTTCACAGCACTAATGGACTATTATTATCTACCAACCTAATGATCCTACTAACTTGTTACCTACTAACCTAACTATCCTATTAACTTGTTAAGCTGTTTATTATCCACCCCCCGCCCAGCAGCAGGGCTTCACTACCACATTTAATACTGTACTGTACTTTGCCAGGATAATAATTTAGTATACAATATGTGCTCTGTAAAAACTTATTGAGCAAATGAATAAAATGTTTCTTCTTAATCACCTCAAATGTTTACTATGATTAGCTCTAAATCCCACATAGCCAGTATGTACAGTTCCAGATCCTATATGTCCTTATGTCTGTGTGTCTATTCCCCTAATAATTTCATGGATGTCTTCAATATAACATATCTAAAGATGCACTCATTTCTGTCATCCCAGTAAAAACAAACAAAAAAATATAACTTTACTTCTCAAGTCTTTAATCTGAAATGTATTTCTCTGTTTTATTTTTTTTCTGATTTAATACACTGTCAAAATAATAATTTATATAAATCCATTCTAAACATAATCATAGCTACTTCCTTTCTCTTCTTCTGTATAATATCTACAACTCAGACTACTACTGTGTATTGCTTGAATTTCTTCAACAATTTAATGTCGCTACCTTCTGATGTTATTTTCCTGCATTCCAATTAACAACTAATTAAGTAATATAAATCAGTTTCTGGGAATACAAGGAATCCAAATGCAAAGTTCTTTGCCTCTTAATTGTGCGATATGGTAAACCACATAATCCCTTTTTGTCCCTTATAAGTTGATTGTGAAATGGGGGTAGGATGTGATGGTTTTAATCATCAACTGCAGTAGGGTTCATGTGGATATTAAATGAATAAATAATGTAAAGCACAAAAGAGTGTATTAGCTTTGTAAAGGTCATATATTTCTATATAGTGCTAGAACCCTATTTTTAGTTCTCTGAATATGTCATATTGTCTTTTATCCATACAGTTTTCCATTGTTAACATTGCAGCGTTGTTTGGTTTAATATCTTTGGAGAGCTTTTACTTAGTGTCTCAATAAAAGATTGGTTCTTCCAAGGGGTCTTTGATAAGTCCCTGCAAACTACTCTACAAGAAGCACCTGGCACAGTGCCCCTCACTCACTGCCTGTTTATTGTTTTTATGCCTCCCTCATTGAAGGTCATTGAATTTGGGGACTATGCCTTGCCCCGATGAGTGTATAGATAGTTCTAGCACAATTCTTTATAGCAAAAATATACTCAACTGAATCGCTGTTACCCAATCTAAAAGAGCTCAATTGAATGGAAAGGCCAATTGCTAAGAGGGAAAACTACATATAGAAACATGTTCTTTTGATATTTTCTCTCGGTTCCCACTGAATTTCTGAGGTTCTACTAGGGTTTGAAATGGGCATCATGGATGATGTCAGTACATATTTGCACACCTTCACTCCAGTACTGAACTTCAACAAAAGCAACAGAGGGTACCAATTTTCTGAAGGAATATAGAAACATAATCCATGATTTAATGACTTCCCTAGGAATACATGTGTCATTTTGACACTGAATTATTTAGGAACTAGGTGGTCCCTGTGACAGTAGTGCCTTCTGGAGCGTAGCTATTATTTGTAAACGAGACTCTCACTGAACTTTGATAAAACCAAAGAAAACTGTGCCGTGGAATAATTCATATGTTTCTGCAATGTTACCAATTTACTTTTGCTCATGTTTTGTAAAAGTAATTTGAGAAATAAATACAATCTTGTTTCTGGGTGTGAGTGTGTGTGTGAGAGAGAAAAACCACTTCTTCCCATGATATGTAATGAAATGTGAAATGATACAAGAAATTAATCATTGTCCTGTGTCATGACGCTTCTCAGAAAGACAAGAAACTATGCCAGGCAAAATGATTTATCAGCCAAAATGACAACCCTTTGCTAAACAAAGTAACATTGTGAGTTTTTGTTGAATTAATTCTAGCTTAAGGATGCCATTGTATAAAATAATGAATATCCCAGTCTATTCAGGATAAAGGCTTTTATCGTTTGCTCTCTCTTCTCCTTTCCTACTTGCCTTCCTCTCCCTTTTAAAGAAGAATCAATACTAATCATTGACAGCCAACTAAGTCCTCTGTTCTCATATATTTGGTATTAATCCTTACCCTATTCTCCCCCTCTGATTTTTATTATAATTTTCCACTAATCCAATAATATACCCAGCATTAAGATATTCACTGACTAGAGCTGAACACACTGTCAAATACAAGATTAGAGTATATGGTAAGAGGTGACATGATGTATTCTAGGGCCTCCCATAGTCTACAGTATAAATGGGAAGGTAGGCGTTAGATAATCTATTGAACTAAAGGATAAATAATGCCAAGTTGAATATAATAAGGGAACTGAAACAAGTTGTGAGAGGTATTGGGGTGGGCTTCCTGTGAAGGTCAGAGAAAGCTATTCTAAGTGGCATTTGAGGTAATGACTCTGACTCAAGTCTTCACCTTAGTCTCATACCTCTTAGAAATCAATGTCATGGACAGTTCTGTTTTTCCTAGAGACCTTGATTTTTCCCAGAACCTTTATTTCATTAAAGACCAAGATGGGTGTTTTTGACATTGTACCTAAAAATCTCTTCATTTAACAGTATATTCAGCAACTTCTTATGATGTTTTTCAAAGATAAAAATACAACAATAGATGCAGTATATTTTTTTAATTTTTTCAAAATAAAATTTATTAGTACTGGATAATTCTATGCCTTCCCAAAATAAAACAAATCAAGAATAATAAAAATACTCTGATAAAAAGTAATACCAATAATATTTAGATAAAATTACATTAAAAGAGAGCAAACAAATATAAACTATGACTTTGCAAGATACAGTCTTCATTCAATGTCTGTTTTAATTCAGTGGCTCACATCTCTGTGTTTTGAATATTGTGTGAATCTAGTCTGGTTTTTAACAACAGAATTAATTTAAATATAGAATGCCTCTTGAACCCATAAACCATTTTCATTAATGACTTCTAAATAACAGCTAGATTAACAGGCAAACACTTAATTACTGTCTCCTTTTTAATCAGGCAAGCAATTCTAATATAAACTGACAAGGCATTTATTTAGGAAGCTACTTACTTTAAATAGTCACTGACAGTTTCATAGATTTTCTTTTAAGCCTATGAAATGTGTGTTTGAGATGAAAGGCAAACAATAAATCTGAACAATCATTTTTAAATAACCTAGTTTCCATTATTTTCTATTTCCAAATGTAAAAATTCCCATTGTAGTTTGTAGAAAATCTGAGCAAATGGTAACAATTATGACAGAAAGATCTACTTAGAAAATTTAACTTTCTAATAGGTCCCAAAAAGTAAAGTTAATTTAGGAATTTACCACAACTCACATCTTGATTTTTTTTTTCTTTTTTACCTTCTCAAAAGTTGGATTACTATGTGTATATATGGGTCAAACTCTCAATGCAGAATTCACAATATTCAAACAGAGAGATGTTGCAAAAATTTAGAATTTCAATAACAGATTTTAATACTGTGATGCTGACACAAGCATATTAGTGTCTTTTCCCAGTGATTTTTGATCCTTATAAGCAAGCCTTATGAGATGCACCAGTAATATAATTAGAAATTCTATTAGCATTATGCCAAGTATCTGGCTAACATAATTTTATCAACCAAGATAGCAGCATTTGACTGACTACATGTACTCTGTTTAAAGCTTCCACAAATCCAAAAATGTTTACAGATTAGTAACAATCTCCTTGCTTTCAGTATATGGTATTTTGCAGTCACACTGGTAGAGGGTTTCCAGATACTATTTTATAAAACAGTATTAGAAAGCAAAATCAGCAGATATGACATGAGCAAAGCAAACAAGTGTAATAGGCATTTTCATATTCATCTATCATCTCTGGAATATCCTTTCACTTTTTGAACAAAGCCCCACATTGTAAAATGCCTATAAGGCACATGTGAAAATTTATCAGGCAAGCCTGAAATTCTGGAAGGAATGCACTATGTCCTTTGCTTTTCCAAGGAGGCAAACCAACATGCAATTTTATTTAAAGGGACTATGTTAAGAAGTTCATGAGTGTTCCATTCATCCCTGGGAATATGCATATTGGAGGCTTAAACAAAAACAAAAACAGCAGTAGGCCAGCAGCACAGTGGCACATGTCCCAGCAGCTCAGGAGGCTGAGACAGGAGGATCTCAAATATAAATCCAGTCTCAGCAATTTAGTGAGGCCCTAAGCAACTCAGTGAGACCCTGTCTCAAAAAAAAAAAAGAAAGAAAAATACAAAATAGGGCTGGGGATGTGGCTCATTGGTCAAGTACCCCTGAGTGCAATCCCCAGTACCCACCTCCACCAAAATAACAACAACAACAAAAAGCAGTAGTTAGATTCTAGGGTCCATTTCCATTTCTCATTTAATGCCAGAGATGGTTTCTTTTGTTGATGCAGATCTGAATGTAGTTGCCCATTGCCTAGGTATGAAGTTTCAGGCTTGATTTTCTCATTTTCTTGAAGCTTTTGTGAGCTGCCTAACATCCCTTAACCCTATTTTATGCCTGTAGATTCTGTTGTTGGCAAGTAAGAATCCTGTTATTTCAAAGTAATAGATTTTGCAACTATTCTTTTTTCACTAAAGCTCAGTGTATACTCTGAGTCTAAAATCTGTTTTTTTAGAGTGTGTGTGTGTGTGTGTGTGTGTGTGTGTGTGTAATGCCTTAATAATCACCCCATAGAAATAAACCAGTTGTCCATTGTCACCCATGATTTGAAATTTGATGTGTTTAATAGGATTTCCTTGGGAAACTACCAAACTAGCCAGGGAAAATTTCTGTGGGAGTTAGTAGAGCTTAGCAGATACAATGACTTGCCTTCACAAACAACTTTCATTGTTTTCAGGATACTCAAGTTAATTTTTTCCAAATGTAGGTTTGCAATAAGTTTATATATATTTATATACATATATATATAGTGTGTGTGTATATATATATATATACACATATATAATATTTTTATCTTTTCCTCTTTTTCCTATCTGAAATAAATATGGCTTCTGTTGTGTGAAGATATTTTTAGTCATGCAAATGTATTTTTAGAAGCCATATGTGTTGAAATTCTATTTAGAATTGATGAAATGACAGTTCTGCAAGATTTTAGTTGCTGGAAACTTTAAATTCACAAGAAATGCCTTCAGAATTTCTACAAGAATTTTGTATTTTGTTTTCTTCTCTCTCCACAAAGGTTTTAGTTCTAGAGTAACAACATTCATAATAATTTTGAACAACCTCCAAAGATCATATAAGAAATGAAAATATTATAAAAATTCTTATATATACACACACACACACAAATATTTCCAACATATAATAGGTTTCATTATGTCTATGAGCTTACTTTTAATTTTACACTAATTATGTTTATATGAAAAATATGTACATTTTAACTCACAAATGATCTGGTACAACAAATTGCAAGCATCTGTTTCTAGGGTACTATCTAGTTTAATTATTTTTACTTCTTTCATTAAATAACTTTGTATTCATTCTCCTAGAAATATTCACTTCTTACAATATATAACTTAATAAATACCAAGGACACATATTGACCAGGTGGATTTTTGTACCTAAAGTAGTTTCAAAGTCTTTATAAAATTCTCTTCAATTTAAAAGAGAGATTTGTTCTAGACAAGTTAGTAAAGAATATATAAAGAATATATTAAAATACAATATATTTTTTTAAATAAGCTTTTTTAAATATATTTATTTATTTGTAGATTAACATACAGTATCTTTATTTATTTTTATGTGTTGCTGAGGATTGAACCCAGTGCCTCACACATGCGAGGCAAGCACTTTACCACTGAGCTATAGCCCCAACCCTAAAGTTTTCATTTTAGAATAGTTTTATAAGTACTTAAGTTACAAAGATAATTCATAGAATTCACTTGTGTTCTCTATCTAGTTTTCTCTATTATTAATATTTCACATTATTATGGTACATTGGTCAAATTTAATAAACAAAATTTGCTATGTTAAAATTAACTGTATCAATATTTTATATTCCTTGTTTTTATGAAGTATTATTTTTTTCTTTTCCAGGGTTCCTTGGTTGGTATCATGTGACCTTTGAAACCATTAAGATTTGCTTCATGATCACTTGTTTAACATGTGGTGGTAGTTTCTTGCTATTCTTAGTTTGTTCAGAGTTTTGTGTTTTTTTTACTTGAATTAGTTTTTTATTTTATCAAATGCTTTTTTTGCCTCTAGCAATATAATCATAATTTTCTTTTTCAGTTTGTTAATGTGGTAGATTGCACTGAAAGGTTTAAAAATATTGAAACAGCCTTGTGTACTTGAAATAAATCCTGTGTTGTCTTATTGTATAACTCTTGTAATAGAGTCTCTTGGAGTCTACGTACTCATATTTTTGTTGAAAAATTTTGCATCTCTGTTCATGAAAAATTTTTGTCAGTAGTTTTCCTTTACAGGAATGTTTTTATCTGGTTTTGGCACAAGGGTAATAGTGTTATAAACCAATGAGTTAGGAAGTTTCCTTCTATTTCAATTTCCAGAAGAAATAGTGGAGAATTAGTGTTTTTTATTCTTAAATGTTCACTAAAATTTACCCGTGAAACCTTTTAGGTCTGGTGCAGTCTTTTTGGAATATGATTATTGATTTTGTTGTTTCAATAGATACAGAATTATTCATGTTAACTGTAGCTTCTTGTGTGGGTTTGGTACTTTGTTTCTTTTAAGAAATTATTTCATTTTTATCTAAATTATCAATCTTGCAGGCGTGGAGTTTTCATAGTATTTCTTTATTATCCTTCTAACATCCACAGAATCAGTAGTGGTGATTCCTCTTTTCATTCCTCATGTTGGTAATATGTGTCCTTTTTTTTTTCTTGATTTGTCGGGTATAGACTTATCATGTCATTGGTCTTTTCAAATAAAAAGCATTTTATGTCCTTGATTTTCTCTGCTGTTATTTATCATTTTCAGTGATTTCTGGTAATTTTTATTTGTTTTTCTTTTCGTTTTGCCATAGGCTTGAATTTTTATTCTTTCTTTACTTGCCTAAGTTGTTAGCTTAGACTGTTGATTCTGTCACTTTCTATTGTTAAAACATATTCATTTAATGCTGCATGTTTCCCTATAAGTACTGTGTTTAAGCTGTACCTTTACTTTAATAAAATATAAAAGCTATATCTTAAGATTTATTTGTTATATTTAAACTATATTTTCACTTTAATTCAGTTCAAAATATTTTTAACTCTTTTGTCTTCTTGTAGGACTTTCTTTTCTGTTATTATGTAGTGCCTCTATTCCTAATCATTTTTCTTGTTCTGAAGTTTGATTTATGTGAAATTAATTTATCTATTTCTGCTCCTTTGCACATTGATATAATGATAGCATGTGTTTTTCAACCCTTTACTTTTGCCCTATCAGAATATTCACATTTAATGTGGATTATTTTTTTTTGACAGTATCAGATTGGGTCTTTATTATTATTATTTAACCTAATCTGACAATCTCTTTAATTTGGTAACTTTAGATAATTAAGATCTATTGTTAAGATAACTGATATTTAATGTTAAGATAATTAGACTAATATTCATTATGTCTATAACTAGTGTTATTGCATTTGCCATTATTCCTCTCCTTTATCTGCCTTCTCTGTTTTTAATTAAACAAGGCTTAAAATTCCTTTTTATTTTATCTTATGTCAATCATATTTTTAAAATAGCCCTCAGTGATTGTTCTAGAGTTTATAATATATATATATATATATATATATATATATATATATATATATATATATATATAAAATAAGTCCTATTTGAAGTAACATGTATAGTGCCAGGATCTTATGAGAGTAATCAATTCTTCCATTCCATCCTTGATAACTTGATGTATATAGATGCCATTCAATTCACTTATTCATGTGCTAAAACATCACATATTATTGATATTATGACCCCCTTGATTAAAAATAAAACTGTCTTCTAAAACAATTAGGAATAAGAAAAATAAAATGTTTATTTTAGTTTAATTTATTTCTTCCCCAGTGTTATACTTTTCTTCATGTGGACCCAAATTTCTAATTCATATCATCTTTTTTCCTTGAAGACTTTTTAAATACATTATAGTTAAACATAATAATATAATCATGAAATATAATCTGTTCCATTTCAGTTCCTAGTATTTTCCCCTATTTTCCTCTGCTCCTTTCTCCCCGGATTCTTCTTTCTCTGCTTTACTTATCTTCCTTCTAATTATATCTTGTTTTTTAAAAATTAATTATGTGTGTGTGTATGTGTGTGTGTATGGGTATGTGTGTGTATATGTGTGTGTGTGTGTGTGTGTGTGTGTGTGTGTGAAATTTCCTGTGGCATTCTCATATATGTATATAGAATAGTTCTGTCAATTTCATTCTAGTGTTCCTCCCATATCCCATCCTACTTCTCTCCCCTCAAATCCTCTTCTGTTCCACTGGTCTCCCTTCTATTTTTATGGGATTCCTCCCTCCTCCCTTTTTCCTGAGTTTGGTTCAGGTTCTGCATTGGAGAGAAAACATTTAACCCTTAACTTTCTGAGTCTGGCTTATTTCACTTAAATGATTTTCTGAAGAACATTTTTGACATATCCTTCAGGACAGGTATGCTGGAGATGACTTCTCTAGTTTTTTTGGGGGGGTGTTATGTTTCCATAGGAGACATCCCCCCAAAATTCATGTGTGAAACAATGCAAGAAACTTTAGAGCTAAAATGACTGGGTTTTGAGAGCCTTAACATAGTTGTAAAATTAATCTATGGATAGGGATTACAGGGTGGAAACTGTAGGCAGGTAGGGTGTGGCTGGAGGAGATGGGTCATAAGGAGTGTGCCTCTGGGGTATATATTTTGTCTCTGGAGAACAGAACTCTCCTCTGTTCCCTGGTGCCATGTACCCAACTGCTTTCTTCTGCCATATTCTTCTGCCATGATGTTCTGCCTCAACTGGATCCCTAGCCATCTATGGACTAAGACCTCTCAAACTGTGAGCACCAAATAAACTTTTTTTCCTCCAAAATTGTTCTTTTCAGGTCTTTTGGTCACAGCAACACAAAAGTTGACTAAAACAGAAAGTGTCAGAAAAAGTTTCTATATCTATTTCGCTTTTGCTTGATAATTTTGCTCAGTACAGGAATCCAGGGTTTTCCTTTTAACACTATTTAGCTGCACCTTCTTGTTTACATATTTTTTAATAAAATGTGCACGTCATTCTTACACTTGTTGCTCTGAAGGTAAGGTGTTTCTCTACCGCCTGTGTTCCTATGAAGGATTTCTTTCTCTTTCTTTGGTATATGATATTCATGGGTGTAGATATTTTTTTATGTTGTTGGAGAACTATTTTTTTCTGGTTGTTGTTCTTACTTTCTGTATCTATGATTTGTTCTCTGGAATTAATTTTGAAAGCACTTGTTCATTATTACTTAAAATGCTTCCTTTGTTTCAGTCTCTGTATTCCCCTGCTGGTGTTATATTTAAACTGAACTTTTGAAATGATAATAGCTTTTGGATATTCTCTTCTTCCTGTCCCAGAATTTTTTTTTTTGTCTTTGCATTTTAGTTTAAGAAGTTTAACTTGCTCTATCTTAAAACTCACTGGCCTTTCTTTGGTCATGTTCAGGCTACTAATGAGCCTATCAAATAAATGCTTCATTTTTTTGTTAGTGTTTTTAGTGTCTAGCATTTTTGCATAAGCCCTTTTTAGCAACTCTGTCTCTCTGCTTACATTAACTTTCTATTATTTCATGTTGTCTGGTTTTTCTATTAGAGACATTAAAATATAATAACAGTTATTTTAAATTCCCTACCTGGTAATAATAAAACCTATGCCATTTGTGAATCTTGTTCTGATGTTAGTCTCTTTAGACTGTGTATGCATGTTTTGCCTTGTATTTTCTAACATTAACTGGTTGTAATACTTATAATTACATATGAGGTAGAGTAATATAATCCAATACATGTATATAACATGTGATGATCAAATCAGGGTAATTAGCCTATCTGTCTCTCATGTATTGGGAAACTTCAATTTCACCTCCTCTATTTATTTTGAGATACATCATCAACTCCTCTGGACTATAGTTGACTTATTGAGCTACATATCATTAGAAAGACTCCACTCTAGCAGTGTATGGGTAGCTATTGTCCACCCTCTCACTCTAACCCTCTACATCTTCCTAGACTCTAGTGACCTCTATTCTTCTACTTTCATGTAATCAATTCTCTCAGCCTCCAGAAGTGAGAACTCAAGAGTATTTTTCCTTTTGTGCCTTGTTTATTTTACTTGACATAATGTCTTCCAGTTCCATGCATGTTGCTAATAAAGACAAGATTTCATCATCTTTAAGGCTGAATATTTTATTATGCATATATACTTGACTGTTTTTGCTTTATTGCCTGGGTTCTTGGGCTTACTACCAAAATATTTGCTTTTTCCAATGTCTTGAAGGTTTTCTTCTAGTAGTTTCATAGTTTAGAGTTTTAGATTTCGGTCCTTGATTCATTTCCTATTGGTTTTTTATAAGAAAATTTAAATTATACAGATTAATGATATTCATTGTGACATATTCACACATACAAATAACAAGCTTTGATCATGTCCCCACTTCCATTACCCTCCCTCACATTTCTCTCACTCTCCTGGGCCCCTTCCATTTCTCAGTCTCCCAACAGTCTTGTTTTCTTTATTTCCTCCTAGATAAGACTTTTGAGGGGAAAAATGCCATACTTGTATGTTTGTGTCTGACTTACTTCATTTAACATTATGATCTCCAGTTCCATCCATTTTACTACAAATATCATGATTCATTTCTTCTTTTTTGGCTGAATAATTGCCGCAGTCCGGCTGCAGCAAAATAACCAGGGGGTGACGAACAACTTGTGTAGATCGATACAGCAGGAGAGGGAGCCGTTTATTGCAGGACAGGAGCAGTATTTATACATTCCACACAGCTTATCTAATTAACATAAACTAGATACAGCAGTCAACCAATCAGGAATCTCCACACTTAATGGCTTGCTTTTGTTACTTCTCAAACCACTTCCTCTGGCATTTTGCCAGGCACCATCCAGACTTGTTTAAGAACTCTAACATTCCCTGGCAAAATGCCAGGTGTTATTTTGACTTGTTTACAGACTCTAACAAATAATATTCCATTTTATGTACATACTAGATTTACTTTAATAATCATTCATCACAGCCACCTAGGCTGATTCTATACTTGGCTATGAATTGTGCTATGATAAAGAGGGGAATGTAAATATCTTTGTAGCATGCTGACTTTAATTCCTTTGAGTATATAATAAGGAGTAGTGTAACTGGGTCATGTGATATTCTATTTTTAGTTTTTTTGTGGAATCTTCATATAGATTTTCATTATTGTTGTCCTAATTTACATTCCCTCCAACAGTGTTTATGGATGGTTTTCTCCCTTACCAGAATATATTTTTTGTTTTCTTATTGATAGCCATTCTGACTGAGGTGAGATGGAATCTCAATGTATTTGAATTTCCCCAATGACTAGAGATGAACATTTTTTTCTACATTTTATACCATTCATACTGCTTTTGAGAAGTGTCTATTATTAATGGGGTTGTTGTACTTGATATTTTTGTGTGTCTGTGTGTGTGTGTTAAGTTGAAACTGATAAAATATAAGGTCCAATTATATTCTTCTGCTTGTGCACATTTAGTTTTCCCAGCAATATTAGGTGAAAAGAATATTTTTTCTCAAATGTTTATTCTTGTTGTCTCTTGAAAATCAGTTGGCCATACACATGTTTATTAATTTCCTGATTTTTCTATTGTATACAATTGGCCTATGTGTCTGTTTTTTATGCTAATACCATGATATTCTGATTTCTATAGTTTTGTAGTATGATTTGAGATCAAGTATTGTGATTCCTCCAGATTTGTGCTTTTTGCTTAGGATTGCTTTGGCTACTGTGATTTTTTGTATTTATGAATTTTGTGATTGCCTTTATTTTGTGGAGAATTCCATTGATATATTGATGCGAATTGCATTAAATGTGTAGATTTCTCTGGATAATTATGGATATTTTAACAACATTAATTCTTCCAGTCCATGAACATGGGATGTCTTTCTATGTCTTTGTGCCTTTTATTTCTTGATCCTTCACTTTTTCTTGGTAGTTTATTCCTAGGAATTTGTGTGTGTGTGTGTGTGTGTGTGTGTGTGTGTAAGTATTGTGAATTGAATGACTTTTGTTTTCCAGATAGTTTCTTATTGGTGTATACAATTTCTACTTTTTTTTTTGTACTTTGATTTTATATCCTGCTACTAAATCTGTCTGTCCTAATAGCTTTATTTTTTTTAAGTCTGTTTTTTATGTAAAGGATCATATTATCTGTAAGGAGGGATGATTGACTTCTTCTTAATTTGGATTCCCTTTATTACTCTTGTCTTACTATTCTTGCTATGACTTACAATGCTATGTTGAAAAGTTTGATGAAAGGGGACATGCTTGTTTTGTTCCAGATTGTACAGAAAACACTTTAAGGTTTTTCTATCTTACCATGATGTTGGTTGGGTGCAATATATAGCCTTTGTTGTTTCCAGGTATGTGCAGGTAATGTATTGATGGTTTTCACCAGGAAAGTATGTTGAGTTTTATCAAATGCTTTCTGTATCTTAATAGATGATTGCATGTTTTTTTTTTTTCTTTTCAATCTGTTGCTGTGCTACCTTATGCTATCAATGTGCATATGTTGAGTTATTCTTTCAACTCTGGAATAAATCTCACTTTGATCATTGTGTGGGATCTTTTTAAAATATGTTATTGAATTTGATTTGCTAGCATTTTGCTGATAATTTTGTGTCTGTGTTCACCAGTGATATTGATTTGTAGTTCCCTCTCTCTTTTTTTCTGTTATTATATTGGTGTGATGTTGGTCTCATTCAATGAGGTTAGCAGAGTTCTGTCCTTTTCAACTTAAAAAAATAATAATTTGTGGAAAAGCTACCATATAATGAGTTTTTGTTGGGAGACATGGTATTACTGAATTAATCTTGTAATACATTTTTAGTCTGTTCAGGAATTCTGTGTCTTTATGTCTTTGTGGGTTGTTTTTGTTAGGTTTTATGTGTTCAGAAATATACCCAATTTTTTCATAGGTTTTCAATTTGTTGCTGTACAGTTTGATTTTTTTTCAATGACCCAATGGCAATTTGAGAGTACGTTTGTCAGTTTCTATATATTTGCTATAATTTGTAATTTCTATTGTTGATTTCTAGTTTTGTTCCATTGTGGTATAAGAGGACACATAACTCATTTTTTTTTTAGTTTATTGAGGCTTGTTTTGTGGTCTATCTTGGAAAATATTTCATGTGTTGATGATCTGTTTGATGAATTATCTTATAATATTGGTCAGGTCCATTCTACCTATAGTATAGCTTAATGCCAATGTTACTTAGTTGATATTTTGTTTGGATGATCTGCCCATTGATGAACTGGTGTGGATTAACATCATTAGCCACTATTGTACTGGAGTTTATCTCTTCTATTAGATCTAATATTATTTACTATATGTAATTAAGTGTTCCAACATTGGGTACATATATGTCAATATTTGTTTCCTCTTGTTGAATTGATCCCTTCCTTCATCATTATATAGTGTCCTTTATCTTCTTTTACAGTTATTGACTTAAGGCTTACTTCATTAATGTAAGCGAGGTTTCTCCCATTCACTACTGGTTTTTATTTGTGTGGAATAACTTTATTCAATTCTCCACTTTTAGACTATGTGTGTTTTTATTGATAAAGTAAGTTCCTCATAGATAAAATATGCTGGCTCTTGTACTTCTAAAAAAATTTTGACAGGAGAATTTAATGCATCAACACATGAATTTGTATGACTTCATCTTTAAATGGTATATGGAATTTAGCAATGAAGCCAGCTTGGTTAATCCATTTTCCAACAGAAAGATTCCTAGATATTGTTCCTATGCCAAAACACCTGATAATAATTTGACTTCATGCTATGAATGAATATTCATTCATGTTATGTTTTAGTTGTGAGGTGTCCCCCAAAAGCTCATGTGTGAGAAAATACAAGGAAGTTTAGAGGTAAAGTTATTGGGTTATGAGGGCTTTGGCCTAATTGCATTAATTTGTTGATAGGAATTAACTGAGTGGTAACTTTAGGCAGTTGGGGTATGAATGGAGGAGGTAGGCCATTATGGGATGTGCCTTTGGGGTATATATTTTGCTCTTGGTGAGCAGAGCACTGTCTCTCTCTGCTTTCTGGTGTGTTGTTCTGAGTTGCATTCCTCTGTCATGCCCTTCTGCCATGATGTTCTGTTTTACCCGGAGCCCAGAGCAAGAGTTGGCCATCTATGGACTGAGACCTCTGAAACTGTGAGCCCCAAATAAACTTTTCCTCCTCTAATTGTTATTGTTAGGTCTTTTGGTCACAGCAGTGGAAAAGACAACTAAAATAACATGGCACTAAACATCTATTCAGCCTCCCTTTAACAAGGAGGCTTGTTTTGTGGTCTATCTTGGAAAATATTTCATGTCAATTGAACTTGAAATAAATTGAAACAAAATAAATAAATTGAAACAAAAAATATGCTTGAGTTGCTAATAAGTTGTTTTAAATATAAAGAAAGATGTTTTTAAACCTTTTAACCATCACAAGGTGAAAATCTGAATTCCTAATTTGGTGTACATTTGTTTTTTCAATTTTTTTTCCAAATTCACTATAAAAGACCCAAGGTAAAAATGTATAGTTTCTGAAAGAAAAGTGATAGAGAAGGATAGTGAAATGAATTTAAATTATTTTGCTATCAAAGAGAAAAATGGAAAAGAAAAATAAAAACTCAATAAACTTAGTAATCATTATACCCTCAAATAATAATTCATTAAAAGAAATAGGCATACTTTAAAAAAAGTGAAAGATAACATCACAAATTATTTGATAATACAATTAAGGAGATAGTACTGTTTGAACAATATGCAGAAAAAATCAATTTCCTACTGATTTGACATAAAACAGTGATAAACAAAAATAACAGAAAACTTAAAATACAGCACTAGAGTGAGTCTGTCCATGACAAACTGGAAAATTATTGTTGTCAGTTCAAGAAGTTCTTAAAATTAGTTACTCCAAAACATTTTAATGTCCTGAAATTTTATAGCTTCCTGATGTTATGAACTTCATAGATGCTCTCAAACATTTGTTAGTCCTCCTAAAAATCCTAAGAACATTTATAATGAGGTGAAACATACTTTTCTAATTGATCAGTAAAACAACCAACCAAGCAAGCAATAACAACAATAACAACAACAAACCCACTGTAATTAATTTTGCTGGAGAAAAGAACAAATTATCTTTCCATTCTTTTTTAGAAAATCATTGCTGCATGAGAAATGTTTAAGAGTATACACCCAAGCAAGGAAAAGGGGAAAATATATTATAAGGGACTGTCAAAAAGACAAATTATAAAAAAGTTTCCTAATACAAGATGTGATTATTTTCTTGAGTTCTGTAGTGCTTGTGCTATTTATCAGACATTTTTCAGTTTCTAATTTGTTGTGGTTTATTTTGTGCTTATCTTTGTAAGTAATTTCATTTCCCTTGCCTTTATCAAGAAAGTTTCAGGACCCACAGAACCTGGGCTCATCCTAGGGGGCTCCCAGATTTGCCTTACTTGAACTCTGCTGTTTCCTCAGAGTGGAAACCTGTATCCCTCATCAATGAAGTCTTCCATGACAACAAAATCAAAATGTCAGCTCTTTCCAACCACCTTCCAGTTACCCTCTTTTTTCTTTATGGAAACTTTACTCCTGGCACTTATCATTCTCAATGGAATGTAAGATCGTTGAGAGAAATCCACTGGGTGTTTTAAGAACAACTGTAACTTCTGATCCTAGAACTGTGGCAGGCTTATGAACCATCAGAAAAAGTGAATTTGGAACATAAGTAATTATATATAATACATGTATAATATATATACGTGTGTGCATATATTAATATATATCTCTCTATATATAGACATATACTAATTTTTACTCTTCTACCACAGTTTTATAAAAAATGAACTTCATGGCAGTGTTTCAATATAGCAAATTGATACTCGAAAAAATTTGAGAATATCATTAAGCCACCATGTATTACACAACTAGTATTCATGAAGACTGTACTAGTTTAAATCTTAAGAAAATTTGGATTTTAAATGGTCTTATCATTTATAGCATTTTTATGGAATACAGGCACACACAACCACCACATGTATAAATCAGTTATATGTTTCATTAAAATTATTAAGGTTAGAAATACAAAAACTTCTTAAAAGTTGGGGTAAAAAGAACTCAGTATCGGCTCCTTGGATTTAGTCTATTGTACCAACATGATTTGTTTTTCCAGCCTTTTTGTTTTAAAAATAGAAGTTTCATTTAAATGTACCTCATTGGTATTGCCAATTCCTAGGTGAAGTAATGTGGGGAGTTGGCCCAGTTTTACTAGAGTCAATATTTCCAAAACCCCAAGTCTTTTACAAAAACAATATAGGTGAACCACAGTATTTCAAATCTTAGGTAAGTGTATGAGTACTTTTTTCTCTTTAATATTCTAAGTGAAATTTCTTAAAGTTATAGAACATTTATTAAGAAAAACATTTCTAATATTTTGATAATATGTGAAATTGAAACAAAAACCTTGATTATATTTTTATTGATCTTTTTGTTATGGTTAGAATAGGAGTATTAAAATAGAGTTTGGAATAACACTGTTCTCTACCCAGTTTCTCAGGGTAGCTTTCTCTTGCAGAATGGACAATTTTCAGATACTCAAAAGGTTGTTGTATAACTCACTATCCAATGTTTAGTGATAATGAAAACCAGTATGTGATTTTACTTTTGTCTTGCTAATGCAATTTTGAATAGTAGCTCCATCACTTGGTTAACTTTGTGAACCTGCGCAGTTTAGTTGTTATATACAAGGTATATTTTCCTTGTCTGTAAATTGAGTTTACATTTAAAGGACTGTTATAAAGGAAGCAGTAAATCATTAGTTTGAAGATTGTAGCATAGAACTCTGTATATTAAAAAGTCAAAAAAATATTTAGATACTCTATAGTAAAATTTTACTTTGACTCCAAAGAGAGGGTCTTATTTGTTACCTGCCCCTATATATATTTACAAGTGTATCTGATAAGAAGGACATATAAAACTTTTTCTGTCCTAGGAAGAAAATGGAGCAAGAATGCCAGCAGAAAAACCAAGTGCTTTCTCTGGGTTCACATCTCAGAGAGGACCTGGTACAATGGGATTCTTGTAGAAGAAGCCCACAATATTTAGGCTGTTCTATATTTCTTGCATAAAATGGGGACAAGCATGTATCACTTAATGGCCAGTAGAAGGTCACTAGTACATTATGCCTCCTCTATAAATCTCAGAAATCAGCACCGTGCCCATGCACACAGACACACATACACACACTCATTATTTGGGGTGAGTGTATTACAAATTGCAATTGTTGTAAGCTATGAATGACAATGCTAAGTGAGACATTCACCACCTCTCTAATGTTTTTTGTACAACCTAGATAAATGGATGTGAGCTCTATCTTGTACATCTGGAAAGCCAGATGCTCAATCTATTGTGATGATACTGTCTTGTATCTAGTCCACTCATGGGGCAATGGCTCTCTATCCTCTATCACTCATCCACTGCACCTGGAATAGAGCAAGAGTTCAGTTTAATTTCGATTGCTATGTTCATAGATGGCAATATATTATCCCTTAAAATGTACAAAATAAAAGAACCACTTGCCATGAGATTATACCACTCAGTTACAATCCAGGTGGCAAGTGTCTTTGCATGAGAGTAAGTCCTCTTCCAACTTCAATTTTAAACTTAGATTCTAACATTTTCTCCAACACTAATCCTTGTTCTGAATGATGTCAATATCATCAAGACAACACTTTTAGTTTCTTGGGCCCATTAAGAGTAGAATAATTAGAGCATTTTACCCCAGATACAGGTAATGAGGGGTAAATTGTCTGTAGAGTATTTTAAAACAATAATAAAACTGAGTAAATTTGTTCTGCTTGTTATCACCATGTGGAATCATTTCTTCATAATGTCAGTGTTTAAAAATCTTTTTATGGGTTACACCTAATCAATTGTATTGCTATTAGCTTTAAAATATCTATATTTATCTTCAAATGGCCATAGTTTTGTTAATTTTCTTTAATTTAAACATTTTAATGAATATGGAAGCTCATTGAGAAAACTTCCAATTAGACATAGTTGGCCCCTACACATTTAGATTTATCTACATGTATTAACTTTAAGAAAAAGTTCATAATAGTTCAGAATTGTTGAAATATTTTGTGCTTTCCTTGGTACTATATATTACAATATTAGTACTCAGTATTTTTTATAAATATAAATAAAATTTTAAGCTATTGTGTGTGTGTGTGTGAAATAGTTGTAACAAGGAATTTTATGGTTACTCTGAATAATTTTGTGCATAGGGCAAAGAATAGTCCAAATCATCTGACTGGGTATTAAATATTCTAGGTACACCACTGCTTGGATCCTTAACTTCTTTTTCTCAATGTTTTGTATTCCATAATAACACAACAACCTATGCAAAACATAGACTGTGAATTTTATTTCCAGTGATAGCTATCCTCTACGATTATACATTTGTTTATATTTGAGCAGTACCTCTTATCTTTCAGGGTCATTCTGTCTGTGCAATGACTTCCATGATTTTCTGTTCATATCAGTTTTCATATTGTCATACTCCAATTATTTTATGCTCATAATTTTTCATGAATACTCTCCCAACTTTTAAAACGTCCTTCTTTTTTACAAGTTCAATTCAAAGGTCTATCATTTTAGTTACTCCCTAGCATACACAGTCAACTCTTAGTCTCTTTCTTTTTAATTCTCCTGTTGAAACTAAATGCTGGTAAATTCAATTCTTCACCTACTCTGAGCAGTCCCTTAGGCACCTGAACTTGCTAGAGAAGCACATGATCATGATGACACTGCTCACCTTAATTAATAACTATTATCCCAGCTTCACTGCTTGGGCATAGATCATTTACTATACTAAGTCTTCCAGGATTCTGTTTTTAACTTCAATTTTCACAAACTTTCAAACTCTCCTCCCCCATTTTCCTTCTGCAATGAACATCTTATTTCATTGAGAAATTATTGCAATCACAATCCACAAGTTTCTATCCTCATACCCTCCCACCTGCCTGCATCTGTCGTCATGCACTTTGTACCCCCCTTCTGTTTCCAGAGATGAACTGCGCATATCCCAGGCATGTCAATCCTTCTGCTTTGCCCTGAATATAACCCTCCCACCTGTCTCAGAGAAGTAGATCCAACAACTTTCTCATATAATATATTGACCGCTTGGCTGAAACATGCCTATCACTATCCCTCTTGTTATATGAAGGATACAGATATATCTCAGCACCCCAGTCAATTGATTACAGACCCCCTATACCAAAATCCGTGGGTACTTAAATCCCTTATATAAAATGGCACAGTATTTGCATATACCATAAACACATCCCCCTTTATCCTTTTAATCATCTCTAGATTACTTATAATATCTAATACAAAGTAAATGCTATGTAAATAGTTGCTCTGTGTTGTTCAGGGAATAGCAAAAAGAAAAATCTGTACACTTTCAGTATAAACACAGTTTTAAAATATATTTTCAATCTGAAGTTGGTTGAATCTGTGGATGCAGAATTTAAGGACAGAGAGGATTGACTACATTGTTTCCACTTTTATATGGCAGGAAAATAAAACTTCCTTGAATGTGTTTTCTTACACTTCTATCTGGTTTCTCTGTCCATCTAACAACAAATTACCTATAAGTTGTTTTCATATTGTCATCCTCCAATTATTTTATGCTCATAATTTCTTAAACTCATTCAATTAGTCTTTGATATCCATCACTTATCAATAACTTTTTGAATGGCCACTGAAGTCTTTTATCTTGATTTATCTAGTGATCAATTTTCAATCATCATCCTGTTTGATCTCTCACACTATTAATCACTCTCTCTTCTTTTAAAGACTTTCTTCACTTGATTCTGGGAAGTCACTTCATCTCACTTTCTCCCTTATTCTTTCTCATTTCCCTTTGTGGATCCTAATATTTTCAGAGATTTCCCAAGTTCAGGCTGCTATAGCCTGTTCAGACCTAGTGACTCTAATCTATTCCCTCAGTAATGCCGTTAACATCATTCAGGCTTTATATATTTTGCATAAAATCATATAAATGTGTATTTCTAGTGTGGAACTTTATCTTGCTCTACAGTCTCAGCAACCACTTAAATATATCCACTCAGATATCTAATAGGATTATGAATTAAATATTGCCAAACCAAAGATCTGACATTTTTTATATTAAAATCTGCTATTGTTACAATATTCCCTATCTCAGTAGATGGCAATCTTATCTTTCAAGGTATTCAGACTATAGATATTTAGTCAACTATCTTTTTTTTCTTCTATGGCCAACACACAGTCCCTAACAGTTATGTCTTAGACTCATCCCCTCTCTCTTGTAAAACACTCCAAGGTTCCTAACTGGCTCTAAGCAACTATCATTTCTCACCTGATTTTGTTTAAAACACCTCTAATAGATACCCCCGCCTTTTTTATTCTTCTAACCACATGTCAATTTATTCTTAATAAGGAAACAAAGTCCCTGTTTTACAATGTAAATCAAGTCTTATCACTTAACAGGTTCAAAGCTCTCAATGATTCTCCACTATGTTCTGAGTCACCATCAGTTTATTCTGTGGCCAACGTCTTTGTAAAGATCAGACCTACTTCCACCTCCATGACCACCTCCCCTCTCACTCTCCCACCTCTCACCCTGATACAGCCTTTTCCTGTCCCAGTGTGTTTTCTTTAATACCCAAATGTCTCCAGCTCAGTATGTTTGTACATTTTTTCCCTTTACCTTGATAGCTCTTCCCATAAATATCTAAACAACTCACATCATTACACTGGACAAAATATCAATGTGCCTGATTACAGAGTTCTGGGAGACACTCAAAAAATGACTTCAGAAATTTTAGCTTCCTAAAATACAAAATATTTTAAATCCTGCAATAGTTGTCCCCCACCCCTTGCTCTAAGAGGTTAAAGAAAGACTATACTAAATTGTCTGAGCAAGGATTATATATTCAACATAAATTTCCTTAATGGGAAATTTAAGGTTTTTTCCAAGGATAATATGTACTAAAGACTTATTTTTTTCCTTAGGATTGATGGTAGAACCTAACCTCAATGTAAGATGCAATTTTACTGGGTTTTACTTCCCACAGCCTTCAGATGGTTGTGGTTGTCCTCATTTTCAGAATATAAAACTCAGACCAAAAACTGCATAACTAGTTTAAGATTACAAAACCTAAGAAAAAAAATCAAAGCTGAAAAATAAGATCAAAATCACTCCAAGATTGATGACTTTTTTATTTCTCAAAATTATATTTGAAGCAATTATGGAAATCTGAAATAAGTGTAAGCCTCTTTCTTCTTAGTAGGTAGAACTGAGTCTGCAGTCTCTTGATTTTAATAAAGCATTTTCTGTGACCTTAATTCACCCGAAGTAACAGTAACTATTAAAAATTACTGTGAACTTATTATATGAACAATATGGTGACTTTGGTGGCAGATACTAGGTTGTTTTTATGTCTATATATACAACAGAGAGGGATTTGATAAAAGATTTGGGTGAATGTAAAGTATTTTCCATAAAGAAGTATATATTATATTGTCATTATTGTTAGGGAACATAAAACATGTTGGAGAAAAGAGAAAAATAAACCAATCTCTTGTTTCAATTTGAGCAATTAGATTCTGTACCATGTGATTTCTGGCCTTGTCTTTGTTATCATGATCATCAATCAACTTAAGCATTAATGTGTTTTATTTTCATTATTTTCTGAAGGACTTCATGATTGATTTATTAATAGGCATATTCCAAAAACTATACTAAATTGTCTTGATATTACTAGTGATTAATCATTTTAAAATAGCTATTTTTAATTTCTGTTTATCTTTATATAGGCATTACATATTATTTTTGTTTCCTAGATGGGCTTCTCAAAGGTATTTAGCATAATGCTATTCATAGCAATTTGTTGGTGACAAATTAAATCAAGATTTAGTTTTGAATCATATTCTTTTTCCAGTCTTTCATGTAAAATACATACATGAAGTAGTTTCCTCTGCTTAAATTTTACCTTGGTATCTATCTTATAAATCCATGTTGACACTTTACTTACCCATTTCTATTTCTCCTTGTGAAACTCTCAGTGGCATTGAAAACATTTTATTACTGATGTACAACAAGGTAATGCACACCAGCCATTCTTGAAATTTCTAGTTATACCTTCAGAGAGAGTAATATTATAATAAGCAAATTAAAGAGCCATGAAAAAGCAAGGAAAACAAGTTTATGTCAAAGGAATAAATGGTAGCAATTGAAAATGAGCCACCTGTTTCTCATTAAGCAAACAAGTGATGTGGCATATAATTCAATGGCTGAAAAATGTGTTTTGCATCCTAGGATCTCTTATAACACTAGAATTTTAGGCTATTGAATGTGATATCAAGGGAGCAATGTACCATAACAGTCTCTTATAGGATCTTCAGTGTAGTAGAGAAGGATCCTCAGAAACAGAAGTCATTTATCAGGTGATTGTGGAAAATGCTGCTTTTGTTTCACCCCTAGAGTTAGCAAAGAAGAAAATCAGCAGCAGCTGTCCCATAATAGAGGCCATGTCTTTTGTACCTCACACTTTGGCATGTATCAGAATCCCAAGGAAGACTTGCTAAAACAAAGATTATCAGTTGTACCTTCACATTTCTGGCTCAATAGCTTCAAGGAAGGGACCCACACTTTGTATTTGTAGCAAGTTCACAGGGGTATTGATGCTGTTACTCCAGGGATCGTACTCTGGGAAGCACTGGGCTAGAAAATCACTAAGGAATATGAAGAAATTCTGAAATAGTTTTTAAAAACTACTATGAAAATTGAATCGATGTCTGAGCCCTCCTATAATAATAAACATTAAATAATTCTATACAATTAGAAAACTTGATTTGCCTTAAATTTTAAGTATATATACTAAAGAAAATGGATACTCAACTTGAAAATCAAACAGCTCATAGTTCTGCCCCATAGGGATTTTTATTATAAACACACACATGCACACACACACACATTCATATACACCCAATTATTTGTGTGTATATTTAAGAATAATGCTTTGCCAAAAATTACACTCTTTTCTAATAAAGCCTATCTAAAAGCCTATGAATATTTTTGAGAGCAATTTATGTAATAAAATAATGCACATGAATAAGAAACATATGTGCACATATATGTCACACAATTAACAACAACAAAAACTAGTATTGGGGAAATTGGGAGATAAAGTAAAGGAAGAAAAGCAGATGATTCACCATTTGACCCAGTTATCCCACTCCTTGGCTTATAGCCAAAGGACTTAAAATCAGCATGCTACAGCCACATCCATGTTTCTAGCTGCTCAATTGATAATAACTAAGCTATGGAACCAACTTAGGTGCCCATCAACAGATGAATAGATAAAGAAAATGTGATATATATAAACAATGGAATATTAATCAGCTATAAATATGAATGACTTTATGAATTTTGCCAGTAAATAAATGGATCGGGAGACTATCATGCTAAGTGAAATAAGCCAATACCTCAAAACCAAAGGCCAAATGTACTCTCTGATATACAGATGCTAACACTCAATAAGGATGGGGAGAGAGGAAAGAATAGGCTTCAGTGGATTAGACAAAGTTGAATGAAGGGAAGGGAGGGGGAAATGAGGATAGGAAAAACAGTAGAATGAATAGGAAATGACTTTCCTGTGTTCAAGTAGGAATATACCACCAGTGAAACTCCACATCATGCACAACCACAGGAATGGGATCCTAATTAGAATAAGTTACACTCCATGTACATATAATATGTCAAAATTCCCTCTACAGTCATGCATATCTTAAAAAGAACAAGTAAAAAGTAAAAGCAGGTGGTTCCCCTCAATAGATTTGATCTCCTTAAATGTAGGAGCAGTGCTTAGTATTCATACACACCACTTCTTCTTTTCATTGTGTAGTAAAGGAATCATGTTTTGTTTCTTCAAGGAAAAAAGTGCCCTGACATTTGTATCTCCATGCAATGTTGGCATTATGTATAACTTCACTCTATGTAGAATCTACTATTAAAAATAACTGAGTTTAAAATGGTCATCCAATTAATGAAAGATAATGGCAGGAAAGAAAGACAAAGGCCAGTATAGAAAGTAGACAGAGCAGTGTCTTAAACAGGAAATCTGCATGTTGTAAAAATTAATTCAAGTAAAAATAATCCTACTAGCAATGTACTATTTTCTGTTCATTAGTGCAAAAAGTCATTAAAATTAACAGCTTGATAAAAGAATCTGTGAACAGTTGGGTAAAGAAAGAGGGACTATTTTCTGCAAATAATAAACTCTCATTTCAGAGACACAATCAGATATGCACACATGGTTGTAGGAAAATATGAGAAAGGTGTTGTACAAGATTACTAGAAGTGCAAAAAGTACATTTAGAAACAGATAAGATTTTTTTTCCACATCAGAAAATGCTTCTCCAGTTACTGATATTAATTATACTTAGATGTCTGAGGTAAAAGTTACCTGCCAATGTATTAAACTCAATATTCTGATGCTTTGATTTGGTTGAACAAGTAACTCCCCAAATAATGTTGCCCATCCTAAAAGTATATTTCTTATTACTTATTATGTATATCAATAAGTGTTAGCTATACAGTAAATTCTTAGGTTTAGAACATACCATTCCTTATATCAGGGGTATCACACATGATAAACATGATAAAAAAGGAGGCCCAATACCTTCAGGCTCCAGGAAACCATAGTGTAGAGCAAGTGTCACCAAATTTCTGCAAACTATAGTACACCTTTAGTTCCTGGTTTCTTTTCATCTTGCCCAGGCACTACTAATGTATTTTTTATATATATTTTAATGGTTTGTTAATATTTTTAATGCAACAGTAATATACATGGCCTTAAAGTTTAATACATCGACTTAGATGACTCATTATTTAAGACGTTTGCTAACATTTGGTCTACAGATTTAGTTTTTAAAATCATTCAGTTTGAAGGTGACTCATTATTTGTAATGTAAGGAGAAAGCATGAGCACTTAATATATACATGTATTAACATATAAACTATTAAATGTTTGTGTATGTTTTATGTATAAATATTAAAACAATAGACACTATGAAATTTTAAATCGTGCGGGTTTAACATTTTACTAAAAGTGGTATACGATCTAAAACATGAGTTGCTTGCTCGTCTAGATGAGTTGATAAAAATGTGATTAAATATAAAATCATTTTAAACAAGTAAAGGGATAAATCAAGTGATGGCAATGATAAAGTTTAATAGGAATGAGGAGGGGAGAGAAAGATTTTGAGGCCACAAGTTGTCATGTGGTGAATGAAGACTGACATAAAAGTTTCAAGGGGAGTGAACATTTCAATATTGAAGTTTAAAACTTTGCTTTTATTCTTTTCTTTCATGCAGCTAAATTCAGTTAGGGATTCCAAGAAGTAAAATGGCAAAGAAATAGAAACTTTCACAATACATTTAGCTTTATTAATAGCAATTTCATATTTTTTACTGATTTTAAAAAAAATGACAGTGGAATGCATTACAATTCTTTTTACATATATACAGCACGGTTTTTCACATCTCTGGTTGTATATAAAGTATGTTGACACCAATTCCTGTCTTCATAATTGTACTTTGGATAATGATGTCCATCACATTTCACCATCCTTGCTAACCCCCTCCCCTGTCCCACCCCTTCTGCCCTATCTAGAATTCATCTACTCCTCCCATGCTCCCCCTCCCTACCCCACTATAAGTCAGCCTCCTTATATCAGAGAAAACATTTGGCATTTGTTTTTTTTGGATTGGCTAACTTCACTTAGCATTATCTTCTCCCAACTAATTTGTATCTCCTGTCTGACATTTTTTAGATTACATCTTTTTTTTTTTCTCTTTAGTCTTTATTTATTTTTTTTAACTCAATAAAATTATTTTATTAAGGTCCTCTAACACTTTGAAAATACTTTTTTTTTTTAAATTTTTTTATTGTTGGTTGTTCAAAACATCACATAGTTCTTGATATATCATATTTCACACTTTGATCTTGATAGACCTAACATGATCTTTCAGGGCTGCTTTTTAAACTCAAAGACAGTTTATGTTAATAGTATTTGCTGACAAAAGTCAATATAAAACTTCTGTAGGGTAATTTAGACCTAAAAAATATACCTGTTTTCAAATCGAATTAGTCTTATTTCTAGAAAATTTTCTTCAAACACTCAAATATGCACCAAATTACCTCAGTTACTTTCAAAATAAAGTCTTGGGCTCCATTACTGCTCTCATTTTATAGTTTGATAAGATCCCCTGTGCATTAGTAGATATAAATATCAGAATATTAATGCTTTCATGCTTCACTTGCTAAGCTCAATTCCTGTCCTAACACCTTGAAGCGTGAACATTTTTGGCATTCCATTTGTTAGTGGTTTGGTTGAATATTACCAATTTATGTTAAACAAAAGGTAAACAAAAATTAAAGGTCTTTAAAAAAAATAAAACCAAAATGATTTTGTTGTTGAATTTTTGAGTTCCCTATATATTCTGTAATATTAATCCCTTGTCAGCTGAGTGCTCTGCAAGTATTTTCTCACTTTCTATAGGTAATTCTTGTCTCTATTTACTGTTCCCTTATTTGTCCACTTCTGTTTTTGTTTCTTATTCTCTTGAAATCTTATCCAAAAGCTCTTTGTCTACTTTGATGTCTTAAAATGTTTTTCCTATGTTATTTTAGTAGTTTCCTTGCTTCAGATCTTATATTGTCTTTGATCCACTTTGAGTTGATTTTTGTATATGGGTAGATATAGGAATCTAGTTTGATTCTTTAGTATAAGAATATCCCGTTTTCCCAACACCATTATTTAAGAGATATTCCTTTCTCCAATGTATGTTTTTTTTTTTTTTAGAGAGAGAGAAGAGAGAGAAAATTTTTTAATATTTATTTTTTAGTTTTCAGCGGACACAACATCTGTGTTTATATGTGGTGCTGAGGCTCCAACCCAGCGCCTCGCGCATGCCAGGTGAGCGCAATAGTGATACCACTTGAGCCACATCCCCAGCCCCCAATGTATGTTTTTTTAGCACCTTAATATCAGTTAGCTAGGTATATATGGTTTTATTTCTGGATTTTCCATTTTGTTCCATGAGTCAATGTGTCATGTTTGTATGTCAGAATCATGCTGTTTTGGTTAGGATACCTTTGTGGTGTGTTCCGTGTTGAGATGCTTCCATTTTAATTATTTATTTATTTTTGCTCAATATTGCTTTAGATATTCAGGTCTTTTGAGGCTCTATATGGATTTTAGGATATATTTTTTCTATTCCTGTGAAGAATGCCAATGGTGTTTGATGGGAATTGCATTGAATCTGTAGACTACATTGGTTACATTTTAACAATATCAGTTCTCATAATGTATGTATGGATAGCCATAGAAAGAATGAAATCTTGTCATTTTCGCCAATATGGATGGAAGTAGAGAACCTTATTTTAAGTAAAATAAGCCAGGTACAGAAATAAAAATATTGTATATTCTCATTCATGTGTAAAAGCTAAATATATTTTTTATAGAAGAGAGTAAAATTGTCTTCCCTAGAAACTGGAACATATATGAGGAGAAAAACAAAAAGGAATAGATAGTTATTACTGAAATATACTAAAAGAGAAATAATTTATAATATTATATAGCATCATATAATGACAGATGACCTGATTTTACCATGATTTACTGTATTTTTAAAAGAACTAGAAGAGGGAGAAGGGGCCCAGTGGCCCATCGGCATGGTAGACAGATCACCCCAATTGGAGGAGGTGCCCAGCCGCCGCCTCCACGGTAGGCAGACCACGTGACCAGGAGAAGGGGCCCAGTGGCCCGCCAGCGCGGTAGACAAATCACCCCAATTGGAGGAGGGACCCAGTCGCCGCCTGTGCCTGCACGGTAGGCAGACTGCGCGACCCGGAGAAGGGGCTCAGCGGCCCGCCTGCGCGGTAGACAGACCTCCCCAGTTGGAGGAGCCCAGCCTCCGGCCAGTGCGATAGACAGACTACTCCATCTGGAGGAGGGACCCTGCCGCCCGCCTGTGCGGTCACTTGACCAAGCTCTTGACAAACATAAGGTTTCCCCAACACCCCCACCTCATCAAACACCTTATGAGAAAAACTGATGGAACTCATCTTGGAAAATCCCACCAACCCTTAAAACCAACCACAACGGTTGGCATGGCTACCAGTGCGATTCTGCAGTGGATCAGGCACTTGGTTTACATCTCAGAGAATAAGAGTAGAGAGGCCACAGGTGGAAGCTCAAGTCCTCTCACACTGACTACCACCACCATCCTGAACCCAGAGACTCAAGCTAGGAATAGACAACGCCACCAACTGGAAGAAATGAAAACAGAGTTCTGAGAGACATTTTTTTTTCTTTCTTTTTCTCTCTTCTCTCTCTCTTTTCAGCCATTCACCCAGTCTCCTCTACCCTTCCCCCTCGGGTCTTCGCAACCTCAACATATGTGAAACCAAAAATTGTGCACGAGAAAGGTCTTTAACAACTGAATCACCAGAATAATATATTATAGAGGAATTGCATATGCCCCACGTCCCTTCCCCCTTTTTATTTCTTTTCTCTTTTCTCGTATTTTCTTTTTCCCACTCTCTTTTTTCTCTTCCTTTCCTTGTTATTTGTTTTCCTCCCTCTTACTCCCACTATCCCACTTGCAACCCCCTAAATTTTACTATTCATAAGTAGGGTAATCTTATAAATACAGATAGGAATTTGAATCTATACATTCTTCCATAAATTACTTATCTATTGGTTAGAGCTCTCCAAAGTTACTAAGTTAGATTAACCCCATACCCACACTCCTTTCCCCATAAACATAACATCCTACACCTTTCTTCAAGCTACCAGAAACGTTATGCCTTTCATGAAACTAATGACTATATTTGTAAACGATAATCGAAACCAACATTTGTAGACATAGAGTCTAGCTATAAATGTAGTAATAAGGAAAACGTGTGCTTAGATGATGTACTATTGATATTGAGAACTGCTAACATTGTCTTTCTCCACAAAATGGAGACTTTGCAACTATACAAGAGCAATATAAATATATAGGGGGAAAATTCAATAACACAACAGTTTCACAAAGCAGAAAGAAAGGCGAGCAGTATGAAAAGACAAGGAAAGAAAGGACCACAAGCAATGCAGGTCAACTCAACTTTAGAAGAGGTAATATCTGCAGCAGATGGAATGTCAGATAAAGAATTCAGGATATACATGCTTCAGATGATCTGGAGTCTCAAGGAAGACATTAGACAGCAAAATCAAACAATGAAAGATCACTTCGACAATGAATTACATAAACAAACCCAAGAAGCAAAAGATCAACTATACAGGGAGATAGAGGTTATAAAAAACAGAGATCCTAGAAATGCAGGAAGCAATAAACCAAATTAAAAACTCAAATGAGAGTATTACCAGCAGAGTAGAACACTTAGAAGATAGAACATCAGACAATGAAGACAAAGTATTTCAACTTGAAAAGAACATAGACAGCTCAGCGAGACTGTTAAGAAACCATGAGCAGAACATCCAAGAAATATGGGATAACATAAAGAGACCAAACTTAAGAGTTATTGGGATACAGGAAGGTATAGAGGTCCAAACCAAAGGAATCAGCAATCTGTTCAACGAAATAATACGAGAAAACTTCCCAGACTTGAAGAATGAAACAGAATCCCAAATCCTAGAAGCCTACAGGATGCCGAATGTGCAAAATCATAAGAGATCCACACCTAGACACATTATAATGAAGATGCCCAACATACAGAATAAGGAGAGAATTTTAAAAGCTACAAGAGAAAGGAAGCAGATTACATTTAGGGGTAAACCAATCAGGATAACAGCTGATCTTTCAACACAGACTCTGAAAGCTAGAATATCCTGGAACAACATATTTCAAACGCTGAAAGAAAATGGGTTCCAACCAAGAATTATTTATCCAGCGAAATTAAGCTTCAGGATAGAAGATGAAATTAAAACCTTCCATGATAAACAAAAGTTAAAAGAATTTACAGCTAGAATACCAGCAATTCAAAACATCCTTGGCAAAACATTACAGGAAGAGGAAATGGAAAATAACAATGAAAACCAACAGCGGGAGGTAGTACAGTAAAGGGAAAAAATAATCAAAGAGGAAAAGCAAACCATGTTAAGTAACATAAATAAACAAATGTGGCTGGAAGAACAATCCATATCTCAATAATAACCCTAAATGTTAATGGCTTAAACTCACCAATCAAGAGACACTGGCTAGTAGAATGGATCAAAAAAAAAAAAAAAAGATCCAACAATATGCTGCCTACAGAAGACGCATTTGATAGGAAAAGACATACATAGACTGAAGGTGAAATGTTGGGAAAAATCATATCACTCATATGGACCTCGGAAACAAGCAGGAGTGTCCATACTCATATCAAATAAAATAGATTTCAAGCCAAAGTTAATCAAAAGGGATAAAGAGGGACACTACATACTGTTCAAGGGAACCATACACCAACAAGACATAACAATCATAAATATATATGCCTCAAACAATGGTGTAGCTATGTTCATCAAACAAACTCTTCTCAATTTCAAGAGTCTAATAGACCACCATACAATAATTATGGGAGACTTCAACACACCTCTCTCACCACTGGACAGATCTTTCAAACAAAAGTTGAATAAAGAAACTATAGAACTCAATAATACAATTAATAACCTAGACTTAATTGACATATATAGAATATACCACCCAACATCAAGCAGTTACACTTTTTTCTCAGCAGCACATGGATCCTTCTCAAAAATAGATCATATATTATGTCACAGGGCAACTCTTAGAAATTATAAAGGAGTAGAGATAATACCATGCATCCTATCTGATCATAATGGAATGAAACTGGAAATCAACAATAAAAGAAGGAAGGAAAACTCATGCATCACTTGGAGAATGAACAATAGGTTACTGAATGATCAATGGGTTATAGAAGACATCAAGGAGGAAATTTAAAAATTCTTAGAGATAAATGAAAACACAGATACAACATATCAGAATCTCTGGGACACAATGAAAGCAGTTCTAAGAGGAAAATTCATTGCTTGGAGTTCATTCCTTAAAAAAAGGAAAAGCCAACAAATAAATGATCTCACACTTCATCTCAAAATCCTAGAAAAAGAAGAGCAAAACAACAGCAAAAGAAGTAGAAGGCAAGAAATAATTAAAATCAGAGCTGAAATCAATGAAATTGAAACAAAAGAAACAATTGAAAAAATTGACAAAACTAAAAGTTGGTTCTTTGAAAAATTAAATAAGATCGACAGACCCTTAGCCATGCTAACGAAGAGAAGAAGAGAGAGAACTCAAATTACTAGCATACGGGATGAAAAAGGCAATATCACAACAGACACTTCAGAAATACTGAAGATAATTAGAAATTATTTTGAATCCTTATACTCCAATAAAATAGAAGATAGTGAAGGCATAGATAAATTTCTTAAGTCATATGATCTGCCCAGATTGAGTCAGGAAGATATACACAACCTAAACAGATCAATATCAATTGAGGAAATAGAAGAAGCCATCAAAAGACTACCAACTAAGAAAAGCCCAGGACCGGATGGGTATACAGCAGAGTTTTACAAAACCCTTAAAGAAGAACTAATACCTATACTTTTCAAGCTATTTCAGGAAATTGATAAAGAGGGAGAACTTCCAAATTCATTCTACGAGGCCAACATCACCCTGATTCCTAAACCAGACAAAGACACTTCAAAGAAAGAAAACCACAGACCAATATCTCTAATGAACATAGATGCAAAAATCCTCAATAAAATTCTGGCAAATCGGATACAGAAACATATCAAAAAGATGGTGCATCATGATCAAGTAGGATTCATCCCTGGGATGCAAGGCTGGTTCAATATACGGAAATCAATAAATGTTATTCACCACATCAATAGACTTAAAGATAAGAATCATATGATCATCTCGATAGATGCAGAAAAAGCATTTGACAAAGTACAGCATCCCTTTATGTTCAAAACTCTAGAAAAACTAGGGATAACAGGAACATACCTCAATATTGTAAAAGCTATCTATGCTAAGCCTCAGGCTAGCATCATTCTGAACGGAGAAAAATTGAAGGCATTCCCTCTAAAATCTGAAACAAGACAGGGATGCACTCTCTCACCACTTCTGTTCAACATAGGTCTTGAAACACTGGCCAGAGCAATTAGACAGACGAAAGAAATTAAAGGCATAAAAATAGGAAAAGAAGAACTTAAATTATCACTATTTTCAGTTGACATGATTCTATACCTAGCAGACCCAAAAGGGTCTACAAAGAAACTACTAGAGCTAATAAATGAATTCAGCAAAGTGGCAGGATATAAAATCAAAACGCATAAATCAAAGGCATTCCATATATCAGTGACAAAACTTCTGAAATGGAAATGAGGAAAAACACCCCATTCACAATATCCTCAAAAAAAAATAAAATACTTGGGAATCAACCTAACAAAAGAGGTGAAAGACTTATACAATGAAAACTACAGAACCCTAAAGAGAGAAATAGAAGAAGATCTTAGAATATGGAAAAATATACCCTGTTCATGGATAGGCAGAACTAACATCATCAAAATGGCGATATTATCAAAAGTTCTCTATAGGTTTAATGCAATGCCAATCAAAATCCCAACAGCATTTCTTGTAGAAATAGATAAAGCAATCATGAAATTCATATGGAAAAATAAAAGACCCAGAATAGCAAAAACATTTCTAAGCAGGAAGTGTGAATCAGGCGGTATAGAGATACCAGACTTCAAACTATACTACAGAGCAATAGTAACAAAAACAGCATGGTACTGGTACCAAAACAGGCAGGTGGACCAATGGTACAGAATAGAGGACACAGAGACCAATCCACAAAATTACAACTATCTTATATTTGATAAAGGGGCTAAAAGCATGCAATGGAGGAAGGATAGCATCTTCAACAAATGGTGTTGGGAAAACTGGAAATCCATATGCAACAAAATAAAACTGAATCCCTTTCTCTCGCCATGCACTAAAGTTAACTCAAAATGGATCAAGGAGCTTGATATCAAATCAGAGACACTGCGTCTGATAGAAGAAAAAGTTGGCTCAGATCTACATATTGGGGGGTCGGGCTCCAAATTCCTTAATAAGACACCCATAGCACAAGAGTTAATAACTGGAATCAACAAATGGGACTTACTCAAACTAAAAAGTTTTTTTTCACAGCAAGAGAAACAATAAGAGAGGTAAATAGGTAGCCTACATCCTGGGAACAAATTTTTACTCCTCACACTTCAGATAGAGCCCTAATATCCAGAGTATACAAAGAACTCAAAAAGTTAAACAATAAGAAAACAAATAACCCAATCAACAAATGGGCCAAGGACCTGAACAGACACTTCTCAGAGGAGGACATACAATCAATCAATAAGTACATGAAAAAATGCTCACCATCTCTAGCAGTCAGAGAAATGCAAATCAAAACCACCCTAAGATACCATCTCACTCCAGTAAGATTGGCAGCCATTATGAAGTCAAACAACAAAAAGTGCTGGCGAGGATGTAGGGAAAAGGGTACACTTGTACATTGCTGGTGGGACTGCAAATTGGTGCGGCCAATTTGGAAATCAGTATGGAGATTTCTTGGAAAGCTGGGAATGGAACCACCATTTGACCCAGCTATTCCCCTTCTCGGTCTCTTCCCTAAAAACCTAAAAAGAGCATACAACATGGACACTGCTACATCGATTTTCATAGCAGCACCATTCACAATAGCTAGACTGGAACCAACCTAGATGCCCTTCAATAGATGAATGGATAAAAAAAAATGTGGCATTTATACAAAATGGAGTATTACTCTGCACTAAAAAATGAGAAAATCATGGAATTGCAGGGAAATGGATGGCATTAGAGCAGATTATGCTAAGTGAAGCTAGCCAATCCCTAAAAAACAAATACCAAATGTCTTCTTTGATATAAGGAGAGCAACTAAGAACAGAGTAGGGAGGAAGAGCATGAGAAGAAGATTAACATTAAACAGGGACGAGAGGTGGGAGGGAAAGGGAGAGAGAAGGGTAATTGCATGGAAATGGAAGGAGACCCTCATTGTTATACAAAATTACATACAAGAGGAAGTGAGTGGAAAGGGAAAAAAAACAAGGGTGAGAAATGAATGACAGTAGAGGGGGTAGAGAGAAAAGATGGGAGGGGAGGGGAGGGGAGGGGGGATAGTAGAGGATAGGAAAGGCAGCAGAATACAACGTACACTAGTATGGCAAATATGTAAATATGTAAAACAGTGGATGTGTAACCGATGTGATTCTGCAATCTGTATATGGGGTAAAAATGGGAGTTCATAACCCACTTGAATCAAATGTGTGAAATATGATATGTCAAGAACTATGTAATGTTTTGAACAACCAACAATAAAAATTTAAAAAAAATACATAAATAAAAAAATAAAAAGTTTTAAAAATAAAAAAAAAATCTAGAAGAATTTGAAAGTTTTCAACACAAATGTATTAAATTATTCGACTGTATTCCATAAATAAGTACAATAATTATGTGCCAATTAAAACAATTTAAAAGAGGACAAAAATAAATGGCTTCAGTAAATTATTTTTCTTGAATATTCAATATTTGCTCCTGACAATATATTGTATTTTGATCAATCTCCCACTACAAATATCAAATTTCTAATTAAAAATGCAGACTTAAAAACTGAAAAATTAATAATTTCATTAAAAATGGGGAAAGGACCTGAAGAAATAATTCATCTTAGAAGATATTCAAACAGGAAACAATGCTTAACATTACTAATCATTAGGGAAATGCAAATCACAAGCATGAGATATTACCTTACACCCTTCAGGATGGCTATTATCAAAAAAACAAGTCAATAAATGTTGTCAGTTATATCAAGAAATTAAAATCTTTGTACACTATTGGTGGAAAGACAAAGTGGTACAGCCACTATAGGTATGATGAGTCCTCTAAAAATGGAAAATAGAACTATCATATGATCAAGCAATCTCACTATATGATATTTCATCAAGAGAATTGAAATCAGGATCTTGAAGGGATATTAGTATGTCTATGTTCATTGTAGCATTATCACAATAAGCAAGATACAGAAACAACTTTAATGTCAATGGACAGATGATTGGCTAAAGAAAGGATAGTCTGTTTACAGGATGGATATTATTCAGATTTTTTTTTGTACCCAGTTGAATTCAGGGGCACTCGACCACTGAGACACTTCCCCAGCCCGATTTTGTATTTTATTAAGAGACAGGGTCTCACTGAGTTGCTTAGTGCCTCACCATTGCTGAGGCTGGCTTTGAATTTGCAATACTCCTGTCTCAGCCTCCTGAGCTGCTGGGATTATAGGAATGCGCCACCAAGTCTAGCATCAGATTTTTTTTTTTAAAGGATATTCTGAAATATGTAACAATAAGGAAGAACTTGGAACACATTATACTAAATGAAATGAGTTAATCACAGAAAGACAAATGCTGCGTGATTTCAGTATGTCTAAAATAATCAAATTTGGGGCTGGGGTTGTGGCTCAGTGGTAGAGTGCTTGCCTAGCATGCATAAGGCAGTGGGTTCCATGCTCAGCACCACATAGATGTAAAATAAAGATATTGTGTCCACCCAAAACTAAAAAATAAATATTTAAAAAAATAACAAAAAATAAAATAACCAAATGTATATCCCATGGAATGGAATGGTATTAAAATGGAATGGGCATAGAAGAAATGGGGAGCTGTTAATGGGCATAGTGTTCTCATCAAACAAAATGAGTAAGCTCTAGAGATTTGTCTTGCAACTGTGTACACATAGCCTACGATAATATGTCGTGAACCTCAAAATGGAAGAGAGTAGATCCATGTTAAGCTTTTTGACCACAATAAAGTATTTTTAAGTATAGCCCTCAAAAATATTTATTTTTTTAATTGTTGAAAGGTTTAAAAAGTATCACTAAATACTTTTAAAAGAATTATTTGTAAAACTTGTTTAAAGTATATGAGTATGGATGCAAAATTCCCGTTTTGTTGATTTTTCAGTATTTAGATAGTACAGAAGTTATTTTAATGGATGTGGACAGAAACTTTTACATTTTTATAAAATCACCTTTTGAAAATGAGTTTATAAATGTGACTATTTTATGTCTAAATTTGTTTGTTATATATATTTCAAGATGTTTTAAAATTAAATTGCATAATTAGTTATGAAAAAAAAATGAATATTAAGTGATTTAATGTTTCAAATAAGTGATCAGGATAAGTGTGCAGAGTACACACCCAAACTTGTAACACATAAAGCTGGTAGATATTAAAATGAAAATAGAATTTATCAAGCTGTGCTAGGTGTATACTTGATTTTATTTTTATCTTTGAACTTTTTTTAATATTGTTTTTTAGTTGTTGATAGACCTTCATTTTATTCATCTATTTATATGTAGTGCTGAGGATTGAACCCAGTGCCTCACATCCTAGGCAAGCACTCTGCCACTGAGCAACAACCCCAGCCCTTTACCTTTGAACTTTTATACATTTGCCATGTTTTAAAGTCAACATTTATTACCTTTCCAATCTGATTTTTTTTTTTTTAATGAAAAACAGCATTTCTTTTTTTGTGACAGGTTGAGTAATGGTATATTGGGTTGGAGATTCTGGAGCCAGTCTGTCCGGGTTTATATTTCATTTGTCCTTCCTAACACTAAGTGACCTAATGCTAGTTATCCAACTTCTCTATACCTTAGGATTCTGACCTAAGATGGAAATAGTAATAGTAATTACCCTACAAAATTGTTTGTAAGAAAAAAAGTTAGGGTTCATGAGTTGCTTAGAGTTCTGTTTCTTTTAAAGGAAATAATAAGTGTTAGTTATATATTATTATTGTTATTCATTACTAGTCTGAAATTATTTGTTTCACACCTTTTTTGGAGGGGGTTTGGGTATCAGGGATAGAACTCAGGGGCACTTGACCACTGAGTCACATCCCCAGCCCTATTTTGTATTTTATTTAGAGACAGGATCTCACTGAGTTGCTTAGCACCTCGCTTTTGCTGAGGCTGGCTTTGAACTCACGATCTTTTTGCCTCAGCCTTCTGAGCCACTGGGATTACTAGCCTGCGCCACAAAGCCTGGCTGTTTCACAATTTTTAATCTCATTTAATTCAGACACTATTTTATGTCATTGTCACTTATTTACATTATGCCAGTGAACATTACATATATATTATCTTAAATTATTTATTATTAAATTAAATTTATTTTAAATTTATATTATTTATTTAAATTTATTTGAACTTTATATTAAATTATATTTATTATTATAATATTAAAATTGTTTTTAAAATAGTTCTTACACATAATTTTGGAGATAATGCTCAGTTTTCATTTGTGCTAAACCTTCATCATTTTATACCAATCAGTATTTTCATTTTTTCTGATTCCTTTTATTTATTTATTTTTTAGATGAGAGAGAGAGAGAGAGAGAGAGAGAGAGAGAGAGAGAATTTTTTAATATTTATTTTTCAGTTTTCGGTGGACACAACATCTTTATTTTATTTTATGTGGTACTGAGGATCGAACCCAGGGCCCCATGCATGCCAGGCGAGCGCGTTACCACTTGAGCCACATCCCCAGCACTTTTCTGATTCTTTGAAAATTAAGATTGAGTTATTTTACAAATCTTCAGCTATATTTCTTACTAGATTTTTTTTCTCAATTATTCTGATAGACGGTTTTCATGTGTATGTGTTGACCCCACTATATTTTTAATAGGAATAGCAATTAGAATTCAAGGGTTTTATTCTAATAAGCAATAAACTCTGCTTATGTATTTATTATATTTATTACTAATAAATATGTAAAAATAGTCTCCTTTGTCAGCCTCTATATCCTTTTGGTTGTTCCAACACAGTATTATATAAAACCTGACTTCAGATACCAACTTATCTTGATATCCACATCTTAAGGCTCTACTTCAATAAGGCCTCTTTTAAATTTAATTACATCAACAATTGACCCTATTTCCAAATAAAGTATTCTGAAATACTGGGGTTTAAGTCTTCAAAATATTTTTTGTTTTGAGTGGGCACAATTCAACCCATAACAGCTAGCAAAAGCAAAGAAAGAACATTTTTACACTGTTAAGAGTAGTAAAAATATTACTTTCTCTATACCACAAACAGTTGCATTGAATCTTATCTGTGTACTACATGAACTCTACTAGAATTTATTTGTAGCCCATATTCTTATTTTTAGATGTGCTAGTAGTCATTACTGGAGCTACATCCAAACCGATTACCTCTGATCATACTCTCTCTCCAGTGGACCTTGATTCCTATTGATCAGTCTACCTGTAATATCCCTTCATAACCACTTTTTAGAATTAGTCTCTCAATAGCTGTCTTATTCATTATTCATTTTCTCAATCACCACTATCAGGAAATAATCATTTTCTAATAATATAAGTATTATTATTTTTTGCATTGCTAGTTGCATATATTCCATGCCTTAAACTATTAATGCTTCAAAACTATTCATTGTACATACACACTTATATTCTAAAAGTACTGACACTGGTCTTGGAAATCAGTACAGGTCCTTGTTCTCTCAGTGTTGAAAACTAATCACCTGAGAAGCACAAAGACAAGTGTAGAAAGCAAGTTCTATTTAAGAAAGGGACAGAGATGGACTTGTCCCAAGAGAAAGGCCCCCAGAACTGGATTTCCACAGGAGGGGGTATGTCTTGGCTTTTTTATAAGACCCCAGAACCTCTCTTTTAATTATTGTCTTCTCTCAGTATTTGCCTAAGATTGGGACTAGGAGTTTAATTGTTAGCAACTCAGAGTACCCAGGAACAAGATCACAGAGGTTAACAACCTATGGTCCTATCTTTGATAAAAAGTCATCATCCTCTCAATCTCCCCCTCCTGCACCCTTGTGCTCCTCCCATCATTCATGACCTATACAGGCTACCAGACCTTGGCCCCTGCGAGTCCAGGTAGGGCTGCAGGCTGATTACTTTTTGTCAAAGAAAGCACATGGGGAGTTCAGGATAGTGTGCGCATTTTATAGAATTATTCTCTTATCCACATGTTCCCATCAACCTCGTCTATGTATCCCCTTATAATACTGGGTATAATTTTGTTCATATACTAGCTTTTTGATAAACATTTTTTGATGAATTACTGAATGGTAGACAAAATACTGCATTGCATTCACCAGGTAATTGCTTTACTTCACTATATAACTTGGCACAGGTACATACTTGGTGTATACATATCAAACTAACAATTCAGAAAAACAGCTCAGGTTAGAATGCATTGTATGCTTATAGGCAAAAGTGTTTCAAACATTGGTAAGAATACTAACTTGACCTCATTGTTACTTTTTCATGAAATATTTATTTATGTATATACTTAAAATTTGTTAATGTTAGGCCTTCCTCTATGGTGCTGGAATTGATTTATTTAAGGGGCTATATACACATTGCTTTTTAAAAAAAACACTTTACAGAATGAATTCAAGTTTCTACATAAATTAAAAAAAAAAAAAAAAACTATGATAGTAAAGGTGGCATGTACAAATGCAATTAGACCCAAATTCTCATAATGGCAAAAATCACAGATTGAAATCATCAATAATTCCATGAGCTGTGGATAGATTGTTTTAGTATTTTTTTAAAGTTGATTCTTTATTGCAGTTATGATACTATGTTTCTGAATTCACAATTAAATTTGTAGGAGTTCTAATGAAGATTAAAAATTTAATTTTCCTTGAATATCCTTGTATCCTCTCTTTCACTATCTACTACTGCCATGCAGTCAATCTAAACCATTTCCTGTTGATCTAAGTAGCTCACCCCACAGAGTCCCTCTGAAGGAAGCTATTTACATTTCACAAGCAGAGAAATCAGTATTTGGGATGTTTCTATAACATGACAGCAAGATTAGTTCAAAAATGAAAAATTCAGACAATCAACCAGCTGTTTCATGTACAAAATACCAAACATCTGGTTCTCCTGACTTTTTTTCCCCCTCACTAACTTGATTGAAACAGCAGGGTTGATTGTGTTGTGCAAATATAGCCTCTGAGAATGAAAATTAGGGAGTAAAAAATCTTGACTTTATTGTAGATTTCAAAAATCTCAGATCCAGAGATTCTGAAGCTATCCTGTCAGTTATTTGAACAGACTTCTTTCTATTGTGTTCCTAGAAGACTCAGTAAGATGTTTACAAAAGAACTCTGGAACTGCAAGATAATTTTAATTACCATAGTTATTAGCATTTCCATTCCCCAGTGACCTTCAAAACATGCTTTTCCCAAGTCTAGACAAATGTACTAAGAAATATTTAGATCTTCATTACAATCCCAGTTCCACATATATACCAGGGATATGTCTCAAGAGATGGCCATTTACTAGATAAATATTTGAACATTAGAGTGGATGATATTAGACACTCTATTTCATTTTCCCAGATGGATGGAAAATGTAATCTGAGGTCATCAAGTCAACTGAATTTTGGTTATTCACAAGTGTGATAATATGCAGTTGCCACCACCTGCTATGCGTTGCTTACACAGTTTACCACATCACTCTTGAGAGAAGTTGGAAGCTATTAAAACGATAATTGGTACATTCATAACAAAAGTCAACAGACTGTCAGCTATCAACAGGAAGGCTGTGGTGCCATGATAGGGTGAATAAAACAACAGACAGAAGGAGAATGAGAAAATATCAGAAGGAAATGAAAAGTATTAGGAGAATTAGCCTAATACCAAAATCAAGTCTATTCAGTGGAAATAGTAGAATGATATCCTATATAAAATGATTTTTTTTTCTAAACAGTGAAGATTCTGAACTATTTTACTTTTTTCCACAAATCCTGGGTACACATTTCTCTATCGAATTTTCACTAAAAGAAAAACAAGATCAATGTCATCTAGCAATTAAAGACATGACCTTCAGCAGGTAGAATTTGTAATTACCAAATTATATAATGATATTTTGCTAATTAAGATGGAGATTAAAAGGATTGCAAGTGCACATAGGAAAGAAGAAAGCAAGGAAAAGAAAGAGAAAGGAAATTTAATTACAGGTGCCTTTTCTGCGCTTTTCATACTTTAAATTTCTTCTAGCTTTCCAGCTGTGAAGGCAGCCATTGTTCTCAGGGGAGCTAATTAGACTAAGAAGCTTGCCTTCCTGGTGGGCTCTAATAAGCACAGTTCATTGCAGAACTTTACCAGTGTGTGTCAAAGACCCACAACTGTGTGGGGCTGGTGCTAGGGGCAGGCAATACAAAGCTCTGTAATGTAGCTGCAGTAAACACACACTCCATTACCAGGGCACTGGTGGAATAGCACAGAGGCCTCAGGAATAGGAAGTTATGGTTCCATTAATGCTGAACTGTAGGGGTCAAAGAACTAATGAAAGGGCTAAAGGGATAATGATCCTACCTATGATAAACACTATTTACCATGTAGTCTTGAGCAGACTTCTATGTTAGCAGGAGTCTCATGGAGGAGACAGTGTTAGCCATCTGCTCACTGTGCTGGCTGCCATTTTTTTCTGCTTGCTTAGTTACTATAAACAGTGACCTAAAAGGCAATCAAAAGGCAAACAGTGGTGTGCTTGGAGGGATTTCCAAAAAAAAAAAAAAAAAGCAATTAAATAGAGGAAGCATAGAAACAGATCTGCCTTTATTTTGTAATTAGAACTTTATAAAACAATACTAATTTAACATTAACTATTAATTTCTTAGGTATTCACCTACTGAGTTTATTTATTTATTTTTTTAAATGTGACCCCTGAGTATGGATTAGGTCTTCATGGGTATCTAATTTTGAACATAACTAAAATAATACACAATGAAGGCATTTAAAGGAACGTTACCATAGGAGAGTTTCAAGTCTTTCCAATGAAATGCAATGAATACCAGAGACACACCCAAATTAGCAGTCTGGGATTTAACTATAAACTCCTCCATTCAGTGCCTTATATTGTGAAATTACATTTTGATTAATTTAGTTTTTATTCTTTAGAACAAAAAATTTGTTGGTGGTGATGGAGGGAATAATGTTTAGTTTCTAGTGCTACAACAAAGAAAGTTTCCCAGAGAATTTTTGACTATGTAATTCCTAATTCCTTAACTTCTTTTTAATGGTGACTCATGCTCCTTCTGTTTTGTTTTGTTTCCCTAATTCTTTCCCAAGGATTGTTAAAGAACAAAACAAAATACAAAATAATTGAAAGCCAAGTGCTTTGGAACATTTCTGTAACTCCACCTACTGGGGAGGCTGAGGCAGGAGGATCATGCAAGGCCAGCCTGGGAATCTTAGTGAGACTCCATCTCAAAATAAAAAGGTCTGGGATTATATCTCAGTGACAGAACATTTGCCTAGCATTTGCAAGGCCCTAGACTTAATCTAAAAACCTTTTTGCAGACAAATTTGACTCCTTAAAATGCAATATTTTAAAAATAAACTTCCTTCTACTGTCCTTTAATAAGGACTAATGGACTTAGAAGAAAAGTATTCAAAACTTTATAAGCAACAAACTTATGTGAAAAATCCCTCATACTCCTTTCACATAACAAGTTTTGGTATGCTTAGCTGTATAAATAGAGAAGATTACTACCTTGGTTGTACTGAAATACCCATGCTCCATGGGAAGATTCTTTGAAATTTTCCACTAGCAATTCCACGAGCGAGCTTCATAATGACCTTATGGAAGCATCCTGGTTTTCAACACATTCCTGTTGCTTCAATTGAACAAAGTTGGCCAGCTGTAACAAATAGCACAGCAGTCTTCTTTTCTGGTGTCCAATTCAAATCCGTTTCATCCCACTTGGGAGAAAACTGCGATTTAGTCTTAGGATTTATGGCATGAAAGCAGATGTACCACTCAAAGTCTGTGCAATTGACAACAACAAAAATATACCCCCTGTATATTTATAGACTAAAGATAACTCTTTATAAAATGAAAGTAATTCTGTTGTGAAATATGGTAAAAAGAAACACCCTGGTCCAAAAGCCATAGCAAAAAAAAAAAAAAGAACAACAAACACATAAAAGTTACTCTTTCCAAGAAATAAAAGCAAATCCATAATGGAATATAGTAAAAAGAAACACAGTTGTGTAAAAATCAACCAGCCAGTAAACAAATTTGTGTCCCTGATACTGAAATGCTATCAAAATTACGACTCTCTATATCCACTTAAAATATATAAATATGAGGATTATACTGCAAAATTTCATGAGTATATTTAGAACTTTCAGAATGAATACATAGCTTTGAAATTACAGGTAGTTTGACATTTGAAATGGTTGTTTGTTTTTTTTTGCACAATTGCAAATTTTAAACATTTTATGTATTTAGTACAAATTGTACTGCACATATTTTTTTCAGGACTAGGATAATGGGGTATGATATTCTCTTGTGAGGCTGGGCTGGAACAGGGAGCTACAGGTCCTACTCAGACAGTCAGGAGAGCAAAAAAACTAAGGAACAATATGATGTACTATGTTGCAAGCACTTTTATTTTTTATTTATTTTTTTAAAAAAATAAATGACAGAGGAATTGCAAGCACTTTTAAATACAGATATTTAATAAATTACATGAACTTGTCATACTTTATCATAAAATAAACTTTGTGTTACATGGTTTTTGTCTAAGATGTTCTTAGCATGTTTTAAATAGACTAGGCTAAGTCATGATGTTGGTAGACTATGGGGGTTAAATGCATTTTTGTGCTTATAGTATTTTCAACTTAGAATGGACTTATGGGAATGTTATCTCATATTAAGTCAAGAAGTATCTACGATTGACATTTATTAGTACAGAAATTATAGTCATGTAGTTTGTGATGTGTAATCACTCATCCTTTAGAAGTTTATAAAACTTGCAACATTATATTTGGTCATTGACATAATCTTGAATTTTCACTAATTCAAAAGATTCAAAAGGCTTATGGGGAAGTGAACTAAACTTGGCATAGAATAATTTAAGTTCTGAACAACAATCTTCATTTATCTGGAGCTATGTCCGTGTGACTATTATAATTTATTTACATGAATCATCTTTGTTAATCACACAGATTCTATAAAGTTCTAAGAAAACAAATTTCTAATTCATTTGAAGTATATATAATATATATACATATACCCATATATACATATAATCTTACAATTACATATATATTATATATAATTAAATATATTATATATACATATATTACATATACATAATTACATATATACATATATACGTACATATATGTGTGTGGGTGTGTGGGTATGTATGTGTATATATATATATATGTATACATATATATATGTATGTATATATATATATATATATATATATATATATATATATATAAAGAATATTTAAATCCCAGATTTAAATATTCAGATGTGAGGGATCACAGGGCTCAATCCTCTTGTTCTTATAATGCTTTAACAGACCTCATTTCCTTTTTTGCTAGAAAATTCCACATGAGCACAAGTTTAAATCTAACTGACAGAGAAATAACTACTCAGATCTTCCTAGGAGGCTGTTAAGGACCCTTTTTGTTATGGCTCAGACAACTTGAATTCTGTTTCTCTGAAATCTGTGTGCCAGAATGACTGAGATTTTGTGGTTTTCATTACCAGAATCATTACTGCTTGTTGCCAGCATAGCTCTGTGCTTTGAAAACCCTAGAAAACTGTTTACCTGCTTAATGACTTCACAGGCTGTCTTCTCAGCGGCACATCAGCTAATAAAGTCTTTGTTTCCTCTAATCTTCTGATTTAGTTCATCACACAAGAGGAAGAAGAAGAGGAGGCTGCCGAGGAGCAGAAAGGAAAGGGAAGGAGGGAATGATTGCAAACAGTGATATAATCTCTCATAGCTCTGACCCCAACAATTAGAAAAAATTTAAATTGGCATAATTATAAACTAAGCCAAAATGGAGGAAAGGAACTTGTGGGCCAGCTTCAGGGTTAGGCACTTTATATATTGATTTTTCATCCTTGTTCGGTAGAGTAGCTAATATTTATCTTCATTCTTCAGGTAAGAAAACTGAAGACAAGGCTAATGTCATACTTACTCATATAAGGCATTTAAAGTGAATCTGAGGTGGCAAAAATGGTACCAGGTACCTAAATAAAGAATGGCCCCATTCCAAATCTCCCTGTAAAAGTAATAAATATGAACAGGTTAGCATTTAGATCTACCAATAGCCTAAGATTCTTTAAATATAATAATAACTTAAATAAATGTTTTACATTAGCTAAGAGTTAATTGAATATGAACTTAAAGGAGGAATTATTTCTTTGAGATTTTCAACATATTTATTTGGGAATATAATAGTGGAAAGTTTTTGTTTAAATTTGTGTCTTTTATTTTTTTTTTAAATTTGAACTTGTTATATAAGATTTTAGTGAGTATTAGATAATCTGGCAGAGGGGATTTTTTTCCTTGGTTTAGTTGCAGCGTGGCCTTGAAGTTTATTAATACTCTGTACCATTGCAGAGGATTATGAAAGCTGAGACAGAATTGCCCTTCTCATTGCTCCCAGAAGAAAGTACAAATGAACAGTGATCATTATTACAAAGTCCATCTTGTGAAATCAGCAGATCCTGACTGCCCACCTCTTTCTCTGAGAGGAATCCATACACTGCTTTCCTTAATATTGGCTCACGTTAACGGATGAATAAAGAATCAAAACCTGGAGAACATTGCCATTTATGCGGGTGGGGGATGGGCATCTCTCCCCTGACACTTTCCTCTCAACCTCTTTTGTAAAAGTATCATGAAGAGTACCTTTCCCCATTTCTTTCCACCCCTCATGGAAGATGAGAGAGCTGAAAGTTAATGAAGCTACTTAACACTAGTGGTGGCATTATTTCCTTGAAAATGGCCAGTTCTAGAAGCCATTCCCTTGGTTCCATCTCCAGTGACTGTGCCTAGGAAAATAGACACAAATTCTAAAAGAAAGAAGTTAAAAATCAATAGGTTTATATCTCCTTTTATATGCTGCACCAAATCCTATTTTTTATCAGAATTTTTAATTGCAAGTTTGCATACTTGCCAATATCCACTACCAAATATTTACCAACACTTTGTTTTTTACTTGAATAGCTCTATTTAAGTATACAGTTAACCATTAAGAAATCCCAGATGGGACGTGGGCTGATTAAGATCAATAAACTTGGCCCTTCTCCAAGGTTTCCATCTGGATGAATTGGAGAATATGTCCTTAAAACAAAATAGGGATCACAAGAGAAGAGGTTCATTTAGCAATAAGGAGGGGAAAATATAGATAAGGTCAATTTTGGACCATAAATATATGCAATTTTTATTTGTCAATTATCCCTCAACAAAGCTTGGGAGGAAAAAAAAAATAAGAAGCAAATCTCTTGGAATACTTAAGAGAAGGAAAAAGAGATGATAATAATGAAACAAGAAAGCAAAATGGAGGTGCATTTGACTTTGATACTTTTTAATTACGAAGGGGAATGTGTTTTTATGTAACTACAATAGTGAAGATTCATGTTCCTACAATGATGTGATTAGAGTATGAACAAAGAAAAATTAAACATCAAGGGGAGGAGGGCTTCTATCATCGAGATTTTAGATTGAAGAGCAAATGGTGTCTCCAGGCTACAAGGATAACCTGTTTCCAGGTTCCAAATCTGAGGGAGATTTCAGTGGGTTGTTCTGTGTGATGAAGTGAGATAGGGTTGGACTTGAGAAATGATGGAAAGTTTTGTAGAGACTGTGTAAAGAATCAACAAGAAAAATATTAAAGACAAGCACTCAGACTACCAAAAAACATTGAAAATCTACAGAAATAAAGGGTTGATTTGGGGCCCTGTGCATACATTGTGCATTGTGTATCTTTGTTTTGCTTAATGGATCTGTAACAGTACATGGACAAAGGTAAGCTTGCCTACTGGCACCTGAATTCCTTTGATGTACTTTGCTGGTCTCCAATTTAATTTAAACTGTTATTTACTGAAGGACATCATGAATTTTAAAATATGTTTTCTTCCTCCCTCCCTCCTTCTCTCTCTCCTTCCTTCTTTCTTTTGTGGTACTGCTATGCATCAAACTCAGTCTCACACATGCTCCACATTACTTATGAAAAATTATGTATTTTAATCACTTCTCTTTATGAAATTCTAAAGATGAAACCACTTTTACCTGTTCCAAAATCCAAATAGTAATTCTCAAAATTCATTTTGCTAACTTGGGCATTGCTGTTAGGTGCTGTCTTTTAATATGGAGTAGCCCACATCCCCTTCCTTAAAAGAAAAAGAGGAACTCTAAGACCTTTCAAATTCTATAACAATCAATCTCTTGACTAACTATTTAAATGCCATGATTCATTTGTTGTTTAAAAAGAGATTAGTGTTCGCTCTGACAATGAATATTTCCTCAAAATAATACGTACCTATCCTGACACACTATCTAAATTTATTCCATGCAAAAATACCGATTTTGTGGCATAATGAAATAAGTGATGCCTGAGGGCATGAATTTAGTAGATTATTCTGCCATGAAATCGATATTCAACTTAAGCAAGACATTTTCCTGCTTTTGGTATATTTCCCAATCTATAGCATAGAGTAATAAGTCTGGATTGCCTTGGGCTTTTCCTGAATGACTGTTAAAAAAATTGTTTATAAAGTTTTTTTTTTATATTATTATGTGGACTATTATGTTGAAGGTATTTAGAGGCAAATTAACTAAAACCTTCAATAAATCACAATGTAAACACTTAAAACTTAGATGAAAAACACACTCATATTTTTTTCTTTTTTAGTATTTTTCTAATGTCATCAATTTATTGAGCTGTTTGAAATTATGATTATAGGCCTAATATTTAATATTTTGAAATAGAGCAGTAATAAGTTCTTCTAACACTCCTCTTGGAATAACCATTTCATCATAGCTAACATAAGAATAGTGGTCTTTTAAGGCCTGAGTTAAGCTAAACCTGGAGAATCAGAAAAATATTGAAAACACTTAGAGACATTAAAGCATAGAATATTAACATTTCATAAATTTAAAAGGAGCATATAGTATGTAAATATTTCCAAACAAGTTGAAATTAAAAAAAAAAAAACATTTATGTGAATTCTTTTAAACATGTTTAAAATCTACCTCATTATTAAATATGTAAAAATCTATGTTTCTAAACATGTAAGTTTTAACTCACTCGATTTGATTCTTGGGGAGTACACATGCTATCTATGAACAAGTTTTACTCATCAATAAGAATATATTTGGACACCAGTTAAGACTTATTTTGATTTTGTAGTTCCTTCTTCCACTGCATAGTGTTTATATAACTAGCTATTGCAAAATATTAGAAAGTTCACAAGTTTAGTATCAGAGTAAAAGAAAAATGTTTACAGTTGGGTTTATTGAGAAAATAGACACAACATTCAACCTTAGGCATACAGTGTATGAATTCTGATAAGTCCATTCAGTCTTATAATTACCACTACGAACAATCCATGGAGTCTTTCTCCCAAAAGTGTTGTTGGGTTTTTGTAGTCAATCCCTTCCCTCCTCCTTGACACTCAGACATTAGTGATTTTGTTTTCTATCTAAAGTTTTGCTTTTTCTAGAATTTAATATAAATGATCTGAGTTTCTGAATTAAACCTGTTTCCTTCTCTCTCAAGAACTCCCTCAAGAACTTGTCAGGCAAGGCAGGGCTATTGATGACAGATTTCCACTTTGTTTTTTCTGAGAAGTTCTTGCTCCATTTTTGAAAATTGGTTTTGCTGGATATACAATTCTAGGTTGATGGAATTTTCATTCAACATTTTGAATTATTTTTCCCTATTCTTGCTTACTTAGTTTCTCTTGGGAAGACTGATGTAATTCTTAATGTTGTTCCTCTGTAGGATGTTTGCCTCCTGATCTCCCCTCACCCCCAGCCTTGTGTCCCAGGCTTTATTTCAAGTTTCAGTCTCTGTCATTGGCTTTCTGTAGTCTGAGTATAGTATGCCTAAGATAAGATTTTCATTGTTGTTGTTTATTCTATTAGATAGTTCCTGAGTTGTCTAGCTATAGGACTTGGTGTCATTATTTTTTAAAAATCCTGTCTAGTATTATTTTAATCACGTCTTTAGCCTCTTCCTCTCCTCCTTCTGATATATATTATACATGTTTCACCTTTTGTAATTGCCTCACAGTGCTTGATATTCTATTTTATAAAAAAATGCATATAGATTTCATTTCTCTTTTTAATTTTTTGAATTTTAATATTGGAAGTTTCTATTGAACTGTCTGTAAGTTCTCTGACACTTTTCTTGGCCGTGTCCAGACTACTGAAAAGAGCTGTTGAAAAGTATTTTTCATTTATGTTATGATGTTTTTGAAATCTCACATTTTCTTTTGATTCTTTCTTAGAGTTTCCATATTTCTATTATCTTAGCTATATGTTCTTGCATGTGGTCTCATTTTTGTATTAGACCCTTGCATACCTTATAGTTAGTTAAAGTTCACTGTTTTAATTCCAAAATATATGCCACATCAGTGTCTGGTTCCGTTACTTACTTTGGCTCTTAAGACAATGGTGTTTTATTTGTTTTTGTTTTTTAGATTTAAAATTATTTGTTTTTTAAACCTATAGTTTTTCATTGATAACAGAAGATGATGTATTGGGAAACCAAAGAATCCAACATATATTTCTGATCTATCAATATTTTCCATCCTTTTTGCCAAAACTTTGGACCATTTCTTAATGTTCTTTGTTAAATCCAGTGTATACTTATGCTTTTCCTTATACTGTGACCAATATTGACAAAAAGTAAAAATCTGGGTGTCCTTGTCCTTTGATTAAAAGGAAAAAAAAATCATAAGTTTTAAAAATCTGTTAGAGACTTAGAAACTTAAATAACACCATCCTTCTCAAAAAAGAGATCTATGGCAACTTTCACTGTGGCAGAGTGGGAGATTGAGTGATTCATAGTAAATATAAGGAAGCTGAAACTGAGTTAAACTTTTAAGAACTTTGTAATAGATGTGGCCTAGTATGATATGCTAGAATACCAAAGACCTCCAATATCAGAATATGCCTGGAGTGCTCATCAATTACTTCCCACAGAACAAAAATGGGACCTGACTCAACAGAGTACCCTCTATATGACACTCTTGTCCTTTGGCAAATGCACTGTAATGACCTCCTACAGTTTGGGAACAGGTAAATTGGGAACCATGGAAACTCCTGAACAACACAAATAGCTGAATTCAAGCTATGAAGAAGAGAAAATACCCCATAGATTGGAAAACTATATAGTTAGTTTGAAAAAAATTTTCTGAATTCCTACTAATGCTAAAATTCCAGACACCTTTAATGTTTGATTCCAACTTCAATTTGAAAACATTAGTATACTCATGCTAACGAAAGTTAAAGCAAAACTAAGATACAATTCAAATATATATTGCATTGACAGCTCCCACACCAGCAGCCTGAGAAAACACAGATCATGCAACCTTACTTAGTTTGATTGTTATTTCCATTAATCCATTAATTTCCAAGGTTCAACAAAATATAGCTCATAGGTGTTTTGGTTTGGTCTATCAGCTAAGAATTTTGTTTCCATAATAATATACTTAAAACTAAAAGCAATATTTAAGACATCAAAATTACTTAAAATTCAAATCTGGGTCTATGCATAAAGCTTTAATTGCAACACAGCCATGTGCATGTTATCTGTATCAGCTTTTGTGCTACAAGAGCAATATTGAGTAGTAGTGATAGAGGCTATTATGTCTATAAAGCTTAAAGTATTTATAATTGCGTACTTTACCAAAAAAAACAAAAATGTCTCCATTATCTGGTTTATGCTTTTAAAAATATATAGGATATGAAGTATCCTATATATTATATTAAGTAAAAAATTATATAAATAAAAACTTATGATTTTTCCACTTTTTCTCTCTTTTTTGATTATCCAGCTCTTCTCTTATTTGGAATGGGAGCAATGATCTTTTTCAACTTTCTATAGCTTAATAACTAAAATATATATAATTATTTTAATCAAAGGACAAGGACAACTAGATTTTCAGTTTTAGTCAATATTGGCCACAGTATAAAGAAAAGAATAAGTGTACACTGGATTTAACAAAGAACATTAATATATATGGTCCAAAGTTTTTATATATATATAAAATGTGTATACACATACACTAATATACGTGTGTGTATATATATATATATATATATATATATATATATATGAAATTATATTGACCATGGATTTTTCAAAATTGATGAAAACAGCAGCTTATTTATATATTAAAAAAAACTCAGTCAAATTAAAGCAGGATAAAAAAAATGGCACCAAGACATGTCATGTTTAACTTACTAAGAACACAGATAGATGAAGAGAAAAATTCAAACAAGCCAGAGATAATGGGCATATTACATTCGGCAGAACAAAGGAATAAACACTGGATGACTTCTCAGTCTAAAAGCAGGGTTTGTAAGGCAAAGGAAAATATCCTTAAAGTGTTAAATGGATAGAAAAACAGCTCTGGCAATCTGAAAGTTTACATCCAGCCAGAAAAGCAGCCAGCAGAAGCATCACAAGAGCCACCTCTCTTTGTTCTCACGCTCCACCCAGGACCTCTCTTCCCAGAACAACCAGAAGGCAGCTGGCAAGTGAGCTTTGCAAATAGAGTTTGGGGAAACCAATCTCCCTAAAGCAAAACAGATCACAGCAGAGCAGAAATGAATCCTGAGAGAACACGGGCAAATAACTGGAATTATTATTGATCTGGGCCAACTAAGTGAAGGATGATCCATTTACTTACTCCCTTAATGGATTTGCTCAAAGTCTAGTGGATGGCAGCCAAATGACACTGGGTTTCATTGTGCTGTCATCCTAGCTGCTTTCCATTTAAAAATTTCTCAGAGGTGCCTTGCTCTAGTTTCTAGTCATTACATGGATGTTTGTCTACGGTGTCTTGCTCTACCACTAGTCTCAGTTAACCAGACTTGCAGGCAACAATGGAGGTCATTGATGTCAAACTCCACTTAATTACAAGTTGGTTGTTTGCCAGCCAAGTGCCATCAGCATAGAAATATCTTATAAATAGAGCAGAGGTAACTTGCTTTAGTTTATAATGTCCTAAGTGCAAATTTATATGCAGTGTATAATTAACTTGCTTACATAATACATAGGACATAAATTTTGCTCAAGACCAATGAAATAAATTGTTCTACTTTTGAAAAGGACTGGACTAGAACACTGTGATAGTAACCGTACTTGTTGGAAGCTCTAAACATATTCCCTCATTTTATTTTCCTAATTAAAATGTAATTTATCTGCTATTTCAAATGCTTATTTTAAAGCTTTCTAAATGGAACTCATTGGCCTGTAATATTAATAGATATGCCAGAAGGATAAGATTCAGAATATACAAGTGAAATCAAATCAAAGAAAGTTGCATGAAATAGCCCTATCTCATTTACAGGCGGCAGCACATACGATGATAAATCTGTATCATTTTTTTTTTCCTCAAGAAAAGTGGTCATCAGAGTTTGGGATTTAGAGGTTAAAAACTGACCTAGCAATTTCATATTCTGAATTTAAAGTACTAGCTGTGTAATGGCAATTTAAGCAGATGCAGACATGTGACAAATGCTACCTGTACATGCCAAATGTAACTCTTTTAACCCAGTGCTCAGCAAAATTTCTTTGCTATAGAATTATTTGTTTTGAAAGTCCTCCTTACTATAATCTCCTTTTGTAAATATTTAATTTGTCTCATATCCTATTCTATAAAGTTATCATAGTTTTCAAAGATAAACCCTTCAGTGACACCACAGGTAATAATAATCTCTATCCTAAGAATCAATAAAGTGAGATTTACAAAGATTATTTAGCATTATTAGTTGAATGCATAATCTATATATAGCTAATCAGGATTCAATTATAGGTTATGTAAATTATCAGAAAAATGTCAGAATTACCTATTAAGAAAAAAACTCATTATAAAATAGAACCAGATTTTATTTCTAGTATTTGTATTAGACATATCTTAAAATAAAATGGTAAATTTCACAGAGCAAAGGGAAAGAAAATAAAATACATCATTTGAGGTCTTAGACCTAAAAAGATGCTTTTTATTAGAGAACTGGTATAAAACTGTCTTGCTTACTTCCAAGGGTGGTTTTGGAAACCAAACTTTATATTTGATGGCAAAACACAAATAGAACTGTAATTATTTTAAGAGGAATATATATTTTTTATTGTTATTACCTTTGATGTCATATATCTTTTCCTCTAAGAATTAGAAAAAAAATTTAGCTTTGAGAAATGTGTCTTACCTCCTAATAATTTAAAAAACATCCAACTGAAGTAAAACATTTTCTTATGCTTTGATTTGTTGTTAAGACAAATATTCAAAATATATTCCTGGCCGCAAAATAGACACTTAATTTCATGAATGGTTACATTCTTCATTACCTGAGTATTTACTTCACACCGTATAGCAGATCAATGATGTATATTTGACACTGCTTGATTGACAACCAATATTTTGGTTTATATATGTAAATGTTAACTATTTGTTGTCTTATCTTCCCAAGTTAAGGGACTTGCTTACTCAGGAGTATAGATTGGTCATTGCATTAAAAAGTTAATGATATTTGTATGTGGGAATAAAAAAAGCATGTTAATGCTCCCTTTCCTTTAGCTACTTTCTGGCTACTTAGGACCCTTAAAAATAATTGGACAAGTCAGGTGGTCAGTTGTAACAACAAAATACAACCAGTTGAATGAAAGAGAAATCATGCATTTGAAATGTAGAGTCACAGAACTAGATTCTGAATTTAAGCAAAAGCATAGAACTTTAGCGTCATATTCTTATGAAATTTGAAACAGAGAAGGAAGGATATTTTATCTACCTAATGGGCTTCAGCATCTGATCTTTGCAGTACTTGATAAAACACTGCAATATTTCCATACTGCTGTTCCTCAGTGCTTCCCTCTCTTCCATCCTGGACTACCTAGATATGTAGTCAGTTTTAGGATCTCCTGAGGTCTCCCTACCATCAACAATACATGTGAAAATCTTTCTCATCTCTTTTAGTCAGCTTTTTTACTGCTGTGACTGAAGGATCTGACCAGAACTATTTTAGAAGAGGAAAAGTTTATTAGAGGGCTCACCGTTTCAGAGGTCTTAATCCACAGAAGGGCGGCTCCATTCTTGGGTCTGAAGATGAGGTTAAACATCATGGTGGAAGACTATGGCATATCATGGTGATCAGGGAGCAGAGAAAGACTCCATTCACCAGGTACAAATATATATACCCCAAAGCCACATCCAAATTCTCACCTCCTCCAGCCACACCTTACCACTTCAGTTAGCACTCAGTTATTCCCTATCAGGGCATTAAATCACAGATTGGATTAAGACTCTAGCAACACGATCATTTGTATTCTGAACTTTCTTGCATCATCTCACACGTGAGATATGTGAGCTTCTTGGGGACACTGCATATCCAAACCATAACACCAGCTATGGCCCCTAGGACTCTTCTAAGCCAGCCAACATCTGTTTGATTGGTTTATGTGCATTAAATATTGTGAATATCATTCTACTTGGGAAAACTCTTAAGATGGTTTTGTTACAGTACACTTACAGGCATCCTTATAATCAAATAAACCATAAAAATACTTGAAATAGAGAACAAAACTTCAATTACTGAAACAACATAAGGGTTCATATTTTCTGAGGAATATATCCATTGTCCCCCTCTTGTAGTTGCACCATTTAGCTCTACATTAATATTGGTTGTCAAAATGAAATCTGAGCTTGTTTTAATATGGAATCCAAAATCTGAAGTTAATATAATGTTATCAAAGTAATTATTTTGATGATACATGCATTTAAAATCATATAATAATTATGTGATATAACAGTTTTGGTTAAACACAAAGCTTGACAGAAATTTACATAACATGTAAAGGACTAGGAAAATATTCACTTTGCAATAACAAAAAAGAGCAGGCCATGACATAAAAGGATGGGTAAAAAAAATCATATTAATACTGAAAAAATGGGTAACACATTTAAGCATTTATATTAAAAATATGACATAAAGTTATGGAAAGACATCAAATGCCTAGTGAAATGAATCCAAAGTTTGTATGTTTTAAATTGGAAAGCAGTGCAGGTAATGGAGTGGTTGAAAAGTCAAATTTTGGAAGGGAAGTAAAGAAATATTCCTCTCACTGTTGCTGAAAGTACAAATAAATCCAAGTACTCTATTGGGTAAATGTGTATCAAAACTAAAGTAGTCATATTTGACGAAGTCAAATAATTATTAGGAGCATAACACAATGACGTGCAATATAATGCATAGAGTTTAATCACTGTGGTGATATTACTTTCACATTATAAAAATTTGAGACAATTTATTCATACATGGAGGGTGAGTTAAACCAGTAATTATAAATAATTATGGAGGATTAAAAAAACTGTTAAAATCATTAGGACACTCTATTTAATGAGATTTGAAAAGATACCCATTATATACATTTCATCAATGTTTCTGCTACCTAGGGTGTTTTCATTTTATAAATACACAAACATGTAATTGGTGAGAAGTATGTCATTACAATGTGATTTAGAATGATGTTTGCTTTCTTATACTTCTCTCAATTGCTTGAATTTCATTTTACATTATGAGAGCTCATAATCTTGTACAATCAAGAAAAAGGGACCACTTTCAGTAACAAAAAATACTGAAAGAATAAATCCTTGGATTTACATGACAGATGGTACGATAGTTTCTATCATATTTTAGGTAGCACTTCCAAATAAAGTGTCATGAAACAATATAAATTTTATAGTATTTTCTACAAAAAGTAATAAAAGATAAAGCTTGCTAGAAAGATTCAATATTTGAAGAGGTAGAACTCAATTAGAAGTGTAAATAGAAACTTTAATCAAAAGAAAATAAATTGAAAGAATGTTGTCAATACCTGGGACTCAACTATACATATTCACAGAAGAATAATAAAAGTTCATACAGGAACTTGAAAAGCAGGTAAAGAACTGGGTGAATTCCTTAAAGTGTAGGGAATGTGAGGTTTGATTTGGTTTTTCAGTGGTAACAACCACAGGACAAGCTTGAATGGAAAGACAAGTCTCATTTGACTAGAAATAAAATCCTATGTATATATGTGTATATATATATATGTCTTGAGAATGATCTTCCCCCGAAATCTAATTCACTTTGCCTCAGTGGGAACACATGGGTTTACGATTATTGTTACTCTCCTCTTCTTTCAGCTTGTTGTGGTCTGACTGGCTACTCTTTCATTTGAGCATGTGGATCAATCTCCCATCCCAGTATTTCAGCAAAGGCTGTCCCTGACCCAGAGCACTGCTGGCTAATCTTATAGGTGTTATTCCTTCATTTCTTTAGGCATCAACATATAACATGTATATAACATATATAATGTTGAAATAACCTGTACCTTACGTGTATATAACACTCATATAACACAAATGTGGCATACACATAAAAGGCATATAACATGCACACAGAACACATGTGCACATGTGTGTAGCACACATGTTATTTATATGTCAGGAGCATGGCACATATGGTATATGTATGTCTTGTGTGCACTACACACAGGCTACAGGTATGTATGTGTAGATTTGCTCATATTGTATGTACTTTATATGCATGTTTCATGTACAGTATATGTCAGATTTGTGTCATGTGCATGCCATGCTACATAATGTAACATGCAGACATATATGTTCTAAACATGGCATGTGTATGTTACATGTATGTTTTTGTGAAGCCACACATGCTATCTCCTTCTCCAAATATTGGAGAAATATCAATAATATTAAGTACTGTGAATGTACACCTCACAAATGGGTATTTATATATGTGAATATACTTAGAGAAGAGGTATTTTAATAATTAAAAACATGGATTCTTAAAGAATAATGTTCAATTCGTAAAATAAAATTAAATGCATCCTTATAGAAACAAGGAAACATGGTGATATGCATAAGCAGGTAACTCTGAGTTATATCAGTGCTGTTGCTCAACTGATTTAGTAATACAAAAATACACGTTATTCAAAGAACATCTTTTCTCAATTTCTCTCTCTCAAGTTTAAAATAGTACTATTACTATAGTTTGGATCCAAAATTTCTACCAAGGCTCAGGTGTTAAAGGCTTGTTCTTAAAATTGATGCTACTGGGAGGTGGTGAAAACTTTAAGACATAGAATACAGTAGGGGTTTTTCTGTCATTGGGAGTATGCCCTTGTGGGGGCATCCTATCCCATTGCTCTTTTGCTTTCTCTTTGCTTCCTGGCGAAGAGGCAAATGGTTGCTCTCTGTTATGATATGGTGCTTTACTATAGTCCCAAAAATAATTGGATGAACTGACCATTGACAAAAATGCAAACCAATGTAAACCCTTCTCTTTATAAGTTGATTGACTTAGGTATTTTGCTACAGTAACAGAAAACTGATGAATACAAATGTTGTATCTTCTAAAATTTGTCATAGTTGTTATCTTCTATTTTTCATATTACATAATGTTGGGATGTGACTATATTTTTGAGGCTAGTTGTTTGCTTTTGTGTTTGTTTAGAGCCAGTACCCCCCAAAACCTGGAAATGTGTTCCTTTCCTCTATTTTCTGCCTGGAAATTGGAGTGAAATTAAATATTTATTATCAAATAAAACTGAAGATTTTACATATGCATATTTTAGAAAACATTAATATGTTGATTTTAATAATAAAACATATTAGATAGTGAAGATATGTCCTAACTTCAATAAAATCTTTTTGAAAAAAATCACTTTAATATACTCTTTTGAAAAAACCAATTGAAACAATTGATATCTAGTACATTATTCATTTTGGCTTGATGAAGAGTTGTTGAGTAAAAGTAATAGAAAAAAAAAACTATTTTATTAGCACACAAAAAATAGAGATTTACTTAAAGTATTAGCATAATGTAGTTTTTTAATAAAAAAGAAAAAAATGATACAAGAAACCAATGCTCAACTTAAGGAGATACAGTACTATGTATAGGAGGTAGAATGCTATTATTTAGTTTATGAGGTACATTAGTTAAATCATATAATCACTAGCTGTCAGTACTGCTGTTTCATATATTTTCTTTGTCAGATTTATTTATGTGACAAGTATGTAATTTCATGACTAAAATTTATAAACATTGGTATCTGTCATGTTATGAAAAAAGCATATATTTATCTCCTACTACTTTTTAGTACATAACAAGTAACAGTGACTTAAATAAATGTATGTATTCTTTATGTCACTAAAGTAGTAAAACACTAAATAAATTAAAAATGGAAATATCAGCTGACACCTATTCTTTTATTGGCATTCCTGATTTTTTTCTACAGCATATCCAGGTATGCTAATATAGACTTCATACTATTAACAGAACAGAATTTATTTACAAAAAGATATCAGAAGGAATATTTTTTGGGAAAATTTTAATTGTAATTGTTATTTTTCAGATTTTATGTTCAGTTATCAATTTCTATAAATGTGTTCACATTTACTTAGACCATTCCTTATGATTAACCTATTATATTTACTTAAAACTCAGTTTCTTCTGTAAATCATTCTTCATTATTCAACATACACTTATTAAGAACAAAGCATTATGTCTGGCTCTGGAAGAGATGGTCACACAGTTCAAGGATTATGTTTTCATTTGGAAACAAAACACTCAATTCACAAACATCAATCCTAAAGAAATGGTATCACAGGTGGCAATAACTCAAATATCCATCAACATGTGAGTAGGTAAATTATGGTAGATATATACAATAAAATTTTATTCAGTCATAAAAAATTGAAGTTTTAATACATGTTACAACATGGATAAGCCTTGAAAATATTATGGTAATTAAAGGAAGCTAAACACAAAAGGCTATATATTGTTTGATTCCACTGATGAAAAATATCTAGAGAGGGAAAATCTATGCAAATGACAGAGATTGGTGGTGGTGGAGGATGGACAAGGAGGGAGGAATAAGCAGTGACTTCTAATGGGTACAGGAACTTATTTTGGAGTGATGATGACATTTTGGAAGTAGATAAAGTTGATGATTGTTCAATATCAGTGAATACCACTGTATTGCTCACTTTTAAATGGTTACTTAAACCTGCGAATTTTACTTTAATTACTGCAAAAAAATCGTATCAAAATTGTTTTAAGTAAATTATCTGGGTGATGATACATGTAATGGCATTTCAGAAAAAAAAAAGGAGGAGGAAAAACACACAATAGTGTGGATGGGGACAAATGCACCACTACCCTAGGAATAGACCCATGAGTAACTGGGATTGGATTCTTAGAACAGATCAGTATTACTTCATCTTTTGTGGGGAGGCGTGGAGAAAAAAAAAGAAGAAAATATCTGTGAGTCAACAGAAAAGTCACATTTCATATATAAAAATTTTTCTCCCTCAAGTGATCACATCTCGTGGCCTCGTGATAAATGGAGAGGACGTACAATATTTTAAAAACTGTTAAAATGATTTTGCGAAGTTAACATTAAAGGGCAGGATTTGAAAAGGGCATGGAATTAAATGATGTATTAGTGCAATTTCATGATGACAGATGGCATGTGGATTCAGTACAGGCTGTAATGGTATCTACTAATAGACCACCACAACCAAAGTTGAACTTGTCAGATCCTCACAGAATAAACAGACATTTTTGTTGGTTGCATAATCTGAGCTTATTATGCGTTTGAAACAGCTATAGCTAATGGCTTTTTATTCATGTTCTTGCTCTGACATCCAAATGGGGTATTTTTTTTGCTTATACAGCAAAGCACATAGATGGAATGAAGGAAAATGGCACAAATTGATCAGCTTCCTCTTGTAACCAAAAAATGTTTTGCTCTTAAATCTATTACAACTAAATTCTACAGTATTAAATGTTGCCAATATACGTACTTAAATATTAGTTGTTTATATGCAGTTAGAAATTAATTATTTACATTTTTTACCATGTATAATTGCTCAAATAAATCATTATTTGAGATAATTGTTGATAGTGTTTTGTATTTTACATTAGAAATATTTAGAAACTTGTATGTTTCACGGTCCTGCTACATGCAGGACATATGTAATACATACATTTTTCAATATTATAATTTAAATGGCATATCAGTACACTAATGTATATAGACACTGACAGTTTTCCTAAGTGCCATGTAAACAAAAATTTGCCATTATCTGTGTAAATTGTGTGTTAAAGTCCTTAGTATGGCAGGCTAGGAAGGGAGGAAATCATGAATTGGAAGAGTATGCCCAAGCATGAAGACTTCAGAGAGACAACATTTGGATGAGTTGAGATAAAGGGGAAAGGTATTTATTGAAATGGAGAAAGATTTTTTTTTATTCAACACATGATTAATTGGAAGCAGGATGCATTAAGAATACAGGGCAAGCTCTGGAATCACATTGTTGTAGTTCATGCAGCAGCTCAACTATATATTTAGAGGATAACATAAAAAATTTACTTAATCTGAGTCACCACATATTCATCTAAAATTATTGATGTTAATAAACCATTCTGTGAACTATCTCATATACAGATATGAATAAAACATTTTTTCTTACTTCAGAAGACTTTTAATTAGAACAGAATTGAGCAGAGGGTGGAGGTTGAAGAGCAGTGAATGAATGTGACTAGAAATTCAAAACCACTTTCCTTTCCTTCTGGAATGCAAGGAAATATTTCCAAAAAACTAAAATATACCAAAAAATTTCAAATTCCTATATGTTCATATAAGAATAAAGGGGTGAGCAATTCAGTTCAGCATTGAGATAAAGACATTGGGGGTCTAAACCCATGTATTGCATAATTTTGTATTAGGTAGTTAGATATAATTTGCTTAGAATTTTATTTTTTTTATCAATAGTTACCAATATTGAATTTTGTCATTCTATTAGTTGTTGATTCTATTAGTTGTTGTCATTCTATTAGTTGTTGATTCTATTAGTTGTTGATTTTCTCCTATATGCAATTATATTATTTGATTGATTACCCAGATAGATACTTGATTGCAATTACAGGCATGCGCTACTGCGCATGGCTATCACATGGTGGTCCTAGAATAAGTTGGGAAATGTTTTCTCTGACATATTTTTTCCTGCAGGAAATTTCATAACGTTGCAACTACTATGATTTCTTATCTAGGTATTTGGCAGAAATCACTAGTGAAGCTGTCTGAAAACTCTCTGAATGATTTCTTTTCTTGGAAATGATTTTAACTAGCATTTTATTAATACAGTACTATTTACATCTCCTATTTACTTCTGATTTATATTTGGTAAATTATACATTTTAATAGTAAGGTGCTACTTATATTTCCTTTTTATTCCAGGATCATATTTGTTTTTTTTTTTAATCTAAGTTGTGAAAGTATTAGCTTGAAGTTGCTTCCAATATTCCTTCATTATACTTTCAATGTTTGAAGAATTTGTGGAAATATTCATTCCTAATTGTAACTTGTGTACATTTTCTTCTTCTCTCACTCTCACTTGCTGTTTATCCATTTTAACAACTTTTGTCTTTTTATATTTCTCCACAAATGCACTATTATATAAATGATGCCATTGATTCTCCTTCTCTTTATTATTCTCTCACTTTGGTATTTGATTTATTTTTTTCACTAGACTCATATTAGAACTGTGATCATGCTTTTTAAATAAATATTTTATCATGTAATATCTGAAGTAGCATGCTTTTTTATTATTCTGATCACAATATTTTATAATTTATTTTGTTATATGTTATTTAAATACATGTTATTTAATGGACTAGATATTTCTAGATTCTTGTCATTTTCCTTTTTTAATTTGTTTTGATTAGTTATACATGACAGTAGAATGCATTTATGCAATTTGATACATCAGAGCAATTAAACAAAAGAAAAAAATTAAAGGGGTACAAATAGGTAAAGAAGAACTCAAACTTTCACTATTTGCTGATGACATGATTCTATATATATAAGATCCAAAATATTCTGCCAGAAAACTTCTAGAACTAATAAATGAATTCAGTAAAGTATCAGGATATGAAATCAACACCCATAAATCAAATGCATTCCTATATATCAACCATGAATCCACTGAAAGACAATTTACAATAGCCTAAAAAAAGAAAAAAAGAAAAAAAAAAGCCTTCAAATCAATGTAACAAAAGAGGTGTAAGACCTCTACAATGAAAACTACAGAACACTAAAGAAAATATTGAAGAAAAACTCAGAATATGGAAAGATCCCCGCATGCTCTTAGATAGGCAGAATTAATATTGTCAAAATGGCCATACTACCAAAAGCATTATACAGATTTAATGCAATTCCTATTAAAATTCCAATGACTTTCTTCAGAGAAATAGAAAAAGCAGTCATGAAATTTGTCATTTTCTTTAAGTACATTAAATACTTTCTTAGGTTTTTACTTCTGAAACAGAGAACCCACTGTTGGATTTATTGACACTCCTCTGAAAGTAAGCTGTACTTCTCTTTTAGCTGATTTTAAGATGTTTTTCTGTCCATTTAGTTTAGAACCTTTTCACTCTGATGTGCTACAATATTTATCCTTGTTTCTTTTTTCTTTTCTTTTTGGTTTGTTTTGTTTTTCTGTCCTGCTACAGATCATTGAACTTCTCAGATTTAATATTGTATTTTAACAATTCTAAACATTTTTTCAATGTTTAGAATTAACGTTTATCTTCTCAAATACTGTCTCTGTTCAATTCTGTCATCCTAAAAGGATATTCAAGGTATAGGGTCTCAAAATACTTTCAATGTTATACCATGTTGTTTATTGATCTCTTCACACAGACAACCAGACTAATTAGGGTTTTTTTTTTACATTGTTTGCCTTGTCATGAGTGTAATATTGACAGTGTTAGTTATTTTATTTATACATTTCATTCTATTCCCTTTAAACAACAAAACGTTATTCTTTCTTCTTAAGCAAATACATGTATGGCATGCAGTTTACTCAGTTGCTTCTTCATATTCCTATTTCATTCCACCTGTATATTACAGAAATTGTAATTTTGGTTCTGAAGATGATGACCACTAGCTATGTCAAAATTCTCCTCATGTTATATGCAAAGTTTCATCGGGAGAAATGTCTGTCTTTGCTTTTACATAGTTACTTCAAAATGTCCTTATAATACTTGATAAATGTTCAGAAATCTTTGTGATAAACATCATTGATGAGAATTTTCAGCAAACAATATAATTAACTATGCTTACAGATACAACTTAATTTGTATATAAAATAGGTATTTTCAATGCCTCCTTATTTTATTTTATTTTTTGCTCCTCGATATTCAACACAATTTTCAGATATAGGTGTGGAAACAACACCCATATGAGTTTCTAAGCCACCATTTGAATGAACACTGACTTCTTTTGAAGACTGATCTCTTTTTAACTTCCTTTTTCTAAAACTTCCCATCAAAGATATAAAAATAAAGAGGAATACTGGCTTTGTATAGCAGTTAAAAATCTATGGAGAAAATCCATTTCTAATGATATAATATATATGAAATAATTTCTTTTAAAGGATAGGAAAATATACAGAGATTTTCTTTTATAATATGGTCCCCACCCCCCAAAAAATACAATAATTCATCTGTATCTCTGCCTCCCTCAGTCTCTTCCTTTGAAGTTGGTTTTCACAAGACTCATGCCCGCCACACCAAGCATAACCTCACCTCACACATTATAATAATCTTGCCTTTCTAGGGACCAGGTTTTTAGATATGTCCAATGGCAATTCTGCTGTTATATCGGCTCTACCTTGTTCCTACTTCTAATATATAAGCTTTTGCTTTATTCTGGGGGCCATAATTTATCCCCTATTTCTCTTCCAGTCTTATTCCCTCATGCCTGAGCACACTCACACACATTTTAAACTGCTACCAATGACCTGCTGGTTAAGAGACAGAAAATTTGACACAAACTACAAGACCTTTTAAACTAACCTGTGGAATTATTCTTAACTGATTCATTCATAATCATATTCTGTATACTAGTCTTCTTGAAAAATTTGTTCACAGACAGACTCAGTATTTCTTATGGAAAACCCAAATTTCAGACTTGTGTTGTTAGCCATAGTATGCTGGAAATAGAAATATCAAAACTTCTGATTCATTTATTGATAGTATCATCTTGTCTTACCTTCCTGAACTTCTTAAACTCACCACTTTATTCTTATCAATTAATACAAAATAATTTGGGTAATAAGCCTTTTCAAAGGAAAGTTTTATACAGAAAGAAAATGATTTAAAAATTCTGAGCCCACTGGTCATTCTTGAAGTTAAGAACTCTGAAGAGAGAGATGTACTAACAGTGGTATTTTATTAACTGCATCTTCACAGATTAGCATTGATTTGGGGGTTAATTTTCTCCCAAAGCTGCTTGTTTAAACCCAGACATCTAATATCTATAAGAAAGAAAATCTATCATATTTTTTGTAATTTCCTAAGACAAATTTTTTTTAAGAATACTGTATTTAGTAACTAATTAAGAAAATAATTGCAAAGAATCTGTTCTAGTGTGATAAACGTCATGTGTAGTCTTTTTTCAGAATCAGAAGACATCATTTCTCTTGTTATAGGATAAAGAGTAAAAAATCATTAAGAAACCCTCATCAAGTTCCATGAGGAACTTGATTTGATAGGGAACCAAATCTTTACTATTAATGGAATAAAACTGAGAGAATCATGGAAAAATAAAATGAGAATACTATTACCCCTAAACCCTTAACAATAATATCTGAAAGGGGAGCTTAGTTTTTAAGTGTCAAGTTAAATTCATGTTTGAGTAAAATGAAAGAAAAAGAAACCACATAGGAACAATTGTGCTACCATCTTAATTCTTTCATCTTTCTGTTAATCTCTCTTGAATTTTACATTCTTGATAAATTTCAGAAGTGTAACCATGAAAAAATATTGGACACTATATCAATCTAGATGATTTACCTTTCCCATTGGCAAACCATAGGTCCTCAGACATCGTAGGTAAGTCTGGAGACCTTGAGACATTGCCATTTTATATAGTGACTGTATCAGGCAACACTCTTTCCCACCTTTATGAATTCTTCTTAGATAAGACCTGAGTTTAAGTTTATTAATTTTTCTCTAATTTTTATGCTCTCAAGGCTCTGGTATAGTTCTCTGTGACAGAGATTTTGTATTTTTTAATGATTTTTTTGCAAATCTTTTATATAATCCTTTCATTCCGTACACTAAGATTATTTTGCTTATTTATTGATTTCATTTATTTGCATTTTAGTTTTTATTTTTAAATGAAGTTTTGTGTAGCATAGAAAATCTATTATAAAAATAAATAGCAGATTACACAGGGAATTTATGAGAAATTTCAAGGTCAAAATAGGCTGCATGCCTTATTTTCATAGGTTAAATCTCTAAAGAACCCTCACTTAGCCTTCAGATTTAAAAAAAATGTTTTTCTTTGATAAATGTCTTCACTCTAAATTCATTAATCCCATAGCAGTGTGGGGTTTCTGTGACATGCTATTCACTCTGTAAAGGGGAAATATCATTCCATACTAAAGCAACTCAAATTGAGAGATGGATTGCTGAACATCACAAAACATTAGGAACATGATGAGATTTTATCTGACTAAAAGTTCAGTACAATTAAGTGATAGTGTGATGTGTCTGCCAACATGTCTACTGTAATTGTTATCTACACAAGTGAATGGAGAGTGTTCAACACAAAGCAAGTTATACATATGTTCTCATATGTCTTGGCCAGACAGGACCTGGAGTTGAAATTGAGTTGAAAATTAGAATCTGTACTTTGAAACTGAGGCTGAAAAACACCTACTTATCAGACTTTGCAGAGACATATTCAAGTTATGTTGTACCGTGTTCCTCCCACATAAGAATTTATATACTGAAGAGTGAGAAACTAAGTATTAAGCACCTGGGAAAGTAGACTTTGTGTCAATATAAGGGAGAAAAAATAAGAAAACAAAACCCCAAACTAAGTTTTTAATTATTTTCAGTGACTGGGGTCCCTCTTTTATTCCACTCTGAATCAGCATAATCCATGTAGAACATTTACTAGTATGTTATAGAGCATAGTGAATATGTGTAGTGGGTAAGGATAAGTTCAGTAACCTAAAGCTCTCTTCTCATCCTGGGACTGTTTAGAAAAACATAAAAAGACAGAAATTGTTATAGGTATTGAGGAAGGGAAAATCAATAAGAAATAGAAAAGCATCATAGGGCTAAGTGGACTTTCACTTACCCTATGGAGAGGAAGGATTGTAATAGGAAGATATATGGGGAAGACACTCTTAGAGGTCAAGGCCCCTGTATACTAGGGAACAGGGAGTAGCAAGAAAGAACAGAAAGAGAAGGGGGAAAAAAACTCCACCAAATATCGATTTGGAAATACAATATTTACTGCCAACTCAAACTAATAATTGTGTTTGAACATAGCAAAATAAACACAATGATGGAATAATTTCTTGTGTAGTATAGTCAATATTTTTAACTTGATTTAACTTTCCAATATATCTGTCCACATGATTTTTCCCTAATTATACTGTTTTGATTCTTTCCTTGGTTTTGATTTATATTCCTAGATCATATTATCTTTCTTATTTCTTACTATAAATTAGAATGAAAATTCACATGTGTATAATAAACAATACCAGGTCAGCCTATTTAACCAAAATCATGTAAAGGTAAATAAATTAATGGGTGTGTCTTTGCCTCTTAATTAACTCATTTAAACCTCTGAAGAATCAGTATCTAAACCAGTCTTAAAATATTTCAGTGTAGGTGCCGCAGTCTGGCTGGGCACACAATCACGAGCCACCACACAGCTTGTAGATTCAAACAGCAACTCTTTATTCCCAAACTCACACCAGCCCTCTACAAACACGTTCTGGGGAAATCCACCTTCTCTGCCCAAATCCACCTCCACTGGGCTTCTATCTCCCAAAGAATACTCTGAATCCTGTGAGAACTCAAGGGGAACTCAGGCAGCAGGATACGCCCTATTCCCAGCAGGAATAATCTTAAACCTTAAACATGGAACCTAAACTGGGAACGCCCTAAACCCGATTATCTTAAACCGGGAACACCCTAATCCGCCCTGGTCCTTGAGCAAGGTCACCTACATTCAATGTCACTGCAACATGGGGTACGCTGGCAAGGAAATTGTCATACCTACTTGGCTAATGGCTCCCAGCATGTAGGGGCTGGGGTTGTGGCTCAGTGGTAGAGCACTTGTCTACCATGTGCGAGGCACTGGGTTCGATTCTCAGCACCACATATAAACATATAAATAAATAAAGGTCCATTAATAACTAATAAAATATTATAAAAATATTTCAGTTAACACTATTATATTGGACATCATAAAAAATGCACACATGTATAATATGGATACATTCATAATACTCCAGTTTATCTGATTTTGTTCTATATCCTTTGTATTTTAGATTTGGAATTATATGATGTTATAACAGGTATATTAGGCCTTCTAAAGACATTTATACATCTTCAAGTATGTATCTTTCTATACCAAAGTACCATGACAAAGAAGATTGTTAGACAATGTTAAATAAGTACTTACTCTGAAGAGGGAACTGGAACTAATATTATTCACTTAAGGATATTTACTGAAGTCTAGTAAAGTTTTATAATATGTGAACTGAAACAAAAGAAATGCACATTGACTTTATTTTAAAGTCTCTCCAGTATGCAATATTCTGAATATTAAGATAGATGAATTTGAAAGACATGTGTTATTCTTGTCTCCAGGGGAATTGTTTCACTTTACTTATGAGATGTATCAGTGTTTCCTAGTTTTTTTTCTTTTACTTTATTTCAACTTTCATAATAAAATATAATTGGATTTTAGACCCTGAAGCAGAAGAGTTTTGTGTTGTGTTCTTGTCATTTATACTAAGCTTTTATCATATTTAAAAAAGTAAAACCTCCAGCAAAAAAATAAAATAAAATAAGAAATCTAAGAGAAAAACATAAATATTTGCCTCAAAAGGCAAGTCTCAAAAGGGCTATTTGATTTTTAAAGGTTTAGAACAAGCATTAATTAACATAGTTTTAAAGCTTGCAAAAGCTCTGCTTTCAAAAGAGTAGTTTAGGCATGGATTAGCATAATTTTGTTACATGCTTAGAAAAATACAGGTTTCATTTATTTCAGAAAGGAGTATGGCAAGAAATGATTTAAACTTTACTTTCTTTATTACCAACAGTAAACAAAAAAAAAAAAAAACAAAACTAGAAACCATAGAAATCTATAAGTATTTCAAATAACAGGAATTATAAACCATGGTATAATTTTCCATGAGCAAATTTGAAGGGTTGAGAATCAGTCTTTGATTCAGCACTCACTATCGATCGTTAGCTATATATGCCAGGCACTGGTCTTGTCAGTGGGGAAAAAGTAACAAGATTGCTGGCAGGTACAGTTCAACATTCATCTTAGTTTCAGATGCCTGTAATTACCCACTTTACATCTCCACTAGGATGTTTAATAGGTAGTTCAAACATAATGTATACTAACATCATTCTCAATTTTCCCCAAAGCGGATATTAAGATCCACAGAGTTGCTTAAGCCTAAAAATTGAACATTTATTATATATTTCCCTTCTTTATTCCCAGACAATCCATCAGTAAGTACTGGGGACAATAATTCCAAAATGTCTTCTCAAATTTATGTATTTTTGTTAATTTCCACTGCTACTCCTTCAATCTACAAGTTAACCTTGAACCTAACAGTTGAAAATATATCCCTGAGTAAGAAAGAGTTCCTCCTACTCACTGATGGCTTTCACTTTTGCTCCATTGTAGCTCATTCTCTATGAAACATTCAGATATCTTATAAAAGTACTGGTCCAGCTGGGCACAGCGGCACACTCCTGTAATCTCAGATGCTCTGAAGGCTGAGACAGGAGGATCACAAGTTCAAAGCCAGCTTCAGCAATTTAGCAAAGATCTAAGCAACTCAATGAGACCATGTCTCTAAAATAAACAAACAAACAAACAAAAAACTAGGCTGGGGACATGGCTCAGTGGTCAAGCTTAATCCCCACGATACCCAATTCAAAGTATTGGAGTATTGTTCTAGATTTTTCTACTTTCCTGCCTATACTCATTTATTGGTTTCCCTTTGTTTACCACAGTTCTTCCACATTGAATTCCTTTGATTGCTAGACCTACTTACTATGCTATTGCTTGATCCTGTTGTTCTATTTTGTTCTTAGTTTATCCTCAGTAGAGAAATGATATTCTCTTATATTCTACTTGGATGTCTCATTTACATTCATGAGGCCTGTTGAGATAGAGCAAACAGGCTCTCAAATATTGAAGAGGCTACCCCTTACCATACTAACACAGCTTCCTGGGTTAGTATATGCCAATCACACTCTGTCACAGCACCTTGTTTAATGTTCTCAGTAATTGCTACTATTGGAACTTTCTTTAAAAATTACTTGCAGCAGGTTTGATGATACATGTCTGTATTCACAAGTACTTAGGAGGCTGGGACAGAAAGACTGCATCAAGTTTGATGTCAGTCTGGGCAATTTAGGGAGACCCTATCTCAAATAAAAAGAAAGGGGGATATAGCTCAGTGGTAGAGACCTGACTTAGCATGAGTAAGGTCCTAGGTTCAATTTCCCAGACTGTAGCATTGTGGCAAGATTAAATAAATCACTGGGTCGGTCTTGAAGCAGGGCATGGAACTTTATTCACCCATGGGTCAAGGGGCAACAACCAAGTCACCTCTTCAACCAATAAGTCAAAACCAGAGAAATGTAGGAAATGGGTTAGAATGACCCAGTTCAGGGAACAGTCAGGATATATTGACCAAAAAAAAATGGGAACTAAAAAGAGAACATGTTACAAAAGCATTTCTTAATAATACATTATATAACAATAAAAGAAACATTCAGTTGCTCTGCATTGCCAAATAGGTTGTGCTTTGCAGGATGGGGGTTGCAGAGGCAGGATTTTCACACATTTCTTATATAAAATGGAGTCTAAGGGTAAAATGGAGTTTATCTGGCAAAGGTACATATAGTTTGGCCTACAACAGTAGAACTGTCCCTTCACTCTGACTAGTTGGGAGAATGTGGTCTTTGTTGTTTTCTACACACACACACACACACACACACACACAATTATAATTAATCATAATGTAGATAGTCAATAAACACTAGATAGGAAGAAATATATATGAAAATCCTGAAGGATAAGAAAGATTTTCTTTATTTCCAATGTCATTTTTTGCTTTCTTTCAACAAATCTATACTGATGGTGTATTACATTATAGTTAAAATTCCATTCACTATGATTAAATGGTAAAGAAAGGAATAAGTTTATATCAGAGGTGATCACTTTTTTTCTTCCCTAGAAGATAGAGACAAAATGAACAAGATATATAGACAAAATATACATACCTTAGATATTGATATGTGCCTGGAGAATGAAAAGGTGATAGAAAGTTAGAGAGTGTTAGATATGGGCTAGCGATTTTAATTAAAGGGGCCTGGAAGAGTTCATAAAAATGGCATATTTGAGCACAGATTTGAAAGAAGTGAGATATCAAGATGAGAATGAGTATTTCAGACAAAGGAAAAAATAAGTGACAAGGCCTGGCCTGAGTCAGGAGTGCCCATGGCATATTTGAGGAAGAACAGAAAGGCCGGTATGGTTGCAACCTAGAGAGGAAGCAAGAAGAGGTTCCTAGAAGGAAATGAGATGCTTGGGCCATTTTTAGGAATTTTGATATTATAAGAAGATAGCAGAGGGTTGGCAGTGGAGTGTTACCATCCTGACTCTAGCAGCTGAGGGGAAAAGGGAATGAAGAGATGCAGGAGCAGAGGCAGGAAGACCAGGAGCTCGCTGTTGGAACAACCTTGTAATCTGTCCTGCAAACCAGGAGGAGAGGTTAGCACATAGGAGAGAGGAACCGTTTGATTTTGAATGTATTCTGAAGATAGAGCAAGCAGAAGAATAACCCAATATATTGGATGAAGAGTATGAGAGAAAAGTAAAAGGCAAACGCAAGGTTTCCTCCTGATTGACCAAGTTCCTATTTAGGAAAATAGGGGTGACTGTGAGAGAAACAGGGTTTGCTTTTGTTTACTTCCCACCCTGTTCACTAATTGTTAGAGGCCAATATATAAATTACGGTTTGTTCAAGGCATTATGGCAAGGAAGCTGACCTTCTGCGGTGAAATTTTTTGCCTAGTCTAAGAAAGCCAGATGATGCTGGCCCTGTCTTAGCTCACAGCCTTAGGATCAAACAGCCTCCCAGAGATAGGCGGAGCCTACCAAATGCCAATAACCTGTTTACTGAAACACCCCTGCAATGAGAGGAAGCAAGCACCAAAACAGGACTCCTCCCACAATGAAACCTTGTACCTACTGGGTCTACTTTGATCTGAACTGCTACAAATAGAGCAAGCACAGGCTTTTTCTTTGTTAGAAGCCAGACAGACCCCTCTGGTCAGCTCAACTTGTCACGACCCTGCTTTAAAAATATCCTTGCCTTTTTGTCTTTATTTTCTCATATATTACTTTCATAGCTTTTATTTCGCAGCCAGCCCATCCCTCCGACAGATACCCATTCCCTCACCCATGTGGGATGTGATTGAGAACTAATAGCATATTAAACTTGAGAGGCCAACTATACATGGAAGATGTAATTTCAGAAGCCAATGGAATGAGTCTGGGTTTCGGAGGAGTACAGGTTGGATGTAGAGATTTAAGTCATCAGCATATCAAGATATGTAATGAAATGAGATCAAATGTATTAACTTCAAAAGTTTTATATATATATATATATATATATATATATATATATATATATATATATGGAGTAATCAGATCTTTTGAGGAGGAACTAGCACAAGAGATGTCAAAGAGTGAACGATGACATAGGACAGAACTTCGAACGTTTAAGTTTATTTTGTAGATTGTGTTAATCTCAAAAACAAGGTGAGGAATTAATCCTAGAAAAAGAGAATGATCAACTGTGTCAATGCAGCTTATAAGTCAGGGTTCAGGAAGACTGACAATTGAGCCATTTTATGTAGGATTAAGCATAAATTCTCATTTGCTATTAATTTCTTCAAAGACTTGCCCGTTTACTGCTTTCAAAAATAAAGGAATATAAACTGAGGCAAGACACCAACAATGCCATCAGATACTCTTGACTGAAGAAGAATACTAACTGGAAAGGTAATTCTCAATAAAGCAACTTAGTTGGGGATATACCTCCATGGACCACAAAATACTGAGAGACTTTCATAGTCACCTTGAGTACATCAGTTCTAGGGACTTATGTGGAGGTGGATATCCATCTAGATCTTCCTCGTATCTTTTATCTAACTGTTTAGTCTTGGCTGTGATACATACTACTAGAAGATATGTCAGCAGAAGCTTATAAACTTAGAGAGAATTTATGATTAAAACAATGTTAAGTATTTCCAAATTTCCAAAACAAATGTGCTTTAAATTAAACATAAAAGTTTTATGCAATTTTAAATTAAATTCACATATCAAGCTGCTTCTTCAACATATTAATTTGGGATTTTAGGTTTTTAATGATTATAATATATGAAATAAAAAATAATGAAAAATTGGGACAATATCACATGATGGTTAAAAGGCCAGGCTGTACAATCAAAGTGAAATAGGTTCTCACAGTTGACTTCTGTTACCTTCATGACATTAGAATTTAGCCTCCTATAACTACACTAAATTTGAAGAGTACCTACATTGTGGGATAATTTTGATGTTATAATGAAATAGTAAATATAAAGCACTAGATTTCCAGTGCTCTTTAAGTGCTAAATAAATATTAAAATTTTTATTTTTTGTAGTGAGTTCACACCCTTCTCGAATGTGTTAATTTTTGCTCTTAGGATTCTAGTATAGATGTCTTGAAGTTTTACTCTTGTTATGTTGAACTTTCATATTTCTTATCTTTCATATATTTTTATCTTTCACAGAAAAGATGAAATTCACCCAAATTACTTATGTACAGATAAAACTCAGACACAAACTGCATTTTTAGAATCAGTAACTCTTCATAACGTAAAGGTAATATAAGCTATTTAACCATTTTCATACTTTAACTATTTTGTTATATATATTTTTTATATTTGATGAACTAAAAATAAGAACACAAAAGAGTAAAAGTTAATGTATACACAAGATGAGAAACTTTCAAACTATAGAAAATGCTGTGACTTTTTTTTAAGCTGGGCCAAAAATATGGGTAATAAGAATTTCATGGGGCCTCATAACATTATGTTTTTTTTTTCTGCTTATGTGATTAAAGTTATCTTACACTGCAATTCTTAGGGGAAATAGTAAACTAGATTGTAAATTAAGGTTAAGCTTGTGCAGGACAGTTACACACTTTAATTTCCATCAGTGGAGTGTTATATTGCCTATGCTGTATATACTGGCCAGGCTAAGGAAACAGAATGTGTGATGATATATGTCTTTACCCCTGAATGGAAAGACCCAATAGCCTTAGAAATGCTCTGAAATGGCTCAAGGAATCTGTTCTTCTTCGAGTGAGCATATGAACCAATATGGCAGAATATTTGCCAGAATATCAGTATCAAAAAAGCAATAATTTATAAACATTATAGATAAGAAGATATATTTAACTTTAACTTTAAATTTATATAATTTTATATTTATATATAGCCCATTACACATTAATGACAATATAAACTGGTCATTTGTTTTCAGTTGAAATTTATCACCTATAGATAATATATCAACATGTTATAGTATATAATATATAATAGATTTACATTCATTAATCTTTAAAGAGTCTATATTTATGCTGATAATGAGGTAAATTGATTTAGAGTTTTTCTTACATCCTTCATCCAGTCTTCATTGTTTGAGAACTTATTCCATGTTTACTTTAAAATCAACTCTGTGTGTATGTGTATGTGTGCGTGGGCACATGTTCTTGTCCAGGTGTGAAGGAAGGAGCAACTTTAATTATAGAGTGTTTTCATAAGTTTATGGAAGAGTACATATAAATTATATTACTTATGTATTTTTGGTTTAATAAAGAACACTGTATTCAGGCTCATTCTGAATTTCTCCTGAGAGCTGCTCAAGTCCCATGTGGAAGCACAAAAGGACATTCATAATACTCAGTAATTTTTCTGTGAAAGAAAAGATTTAATATGACAGGCACAGTATTAAGTGGCTCCAAAGATAACTGACTCAATTGTGTAAGGCCCCTATCCGTTTCCGTTAGTGTATGTAGGACTATATGAATACTATATGAATATCAAACAAAAAGGAAGAGATTTTTTTTCAGATATGATTAAGATCATTAATGCACTGAACTAAAGTTAAACCAGTAGGAACTTACCCAGGGCTATGACTGATTACCTGATCCCTTTAGAAAGGGGCTCTGAAGGCTGGGACAAGAGGCTGTAGCTGGTCTGTGAACTTTGAAAATACAAACTGTTACACTGTAGAGAGGCCCATGTTGCAGGGAAGAAGATGAGGCTACTGGGAGCTGAGGTCCTCAGATCTAAGCAGCAAGAAACTGAATTCTGCCAACCATTGCTTAAATATGGAAGAGCCTGCATAGATGCGGGGCTGTAGTGCTTTAGAGCATCTGCTTCATATATGATTTGAGCAAGAATACGTGCCATTCACAATGTAGTCTCTCTTACCTTGTTTACCCTGCAGCTTAGTTTTCAAATGCTGCATAACAACCACAAATTATCACCAACATAATGAATCTAATGGAAATGAGAATCAACATGTCCCAGGAATCCAGAGCAACCTAAGCAGAATCAAGAAATAATTTTGTCTGTTTTTGTCTTTTTTTTTTTACTTTTTCAGATTGGCATATCTGTTTAATATTAAAGCAATGTGCATGAAAGAATCATCTAAAAAAATCATCTCATGTGCATATTAAAAAGCAGCTGCTTGAGAAATAATTCCAGAGGTTGAGTTCAGGAGTTTTGTAATGAAGCCAGGAATCTTTATGTATAGTATAACCTAGGAGATTGTGATTCATTACACACTACATTAATGAGTGTATGAATATTTCATAATACATTCACAAAGTTTAAGTATTTTTATTTGGTTGTTTTTTACTTTTTATTCGTGAATTCATTAGGCATTTCTTCCAATCTCCAAGTTTCCTGCTTTTGGTTAGCTTTAATCTATTTTAGAAAATGTTGGTACATTTTTCAAACATTAATTCTTGTTGTCAGAATACAATTTCACTTATTTTTACATTAATAACTTTCATGAATTTTGGTACCACTCTCAAATATTTAATTATATCCAATCCTTACAATTTTTACTTAAAATTTTTTTTTGGCTTCCATATTATCATTTTGTTCTTTCATATGTATCTTTTTTAAGTGTTTTTAATCTTAAATTTTATGTAGTGGTATTTTTATTTTTAATTTTAAAAATTGATTCATTCTCTATATTTTTTAAAATATTTTTATTTCTTATTTTACTTCTCCCTTGTGTTTTTTTTCCTTTCCTTTATGTTATTTAATATTTTCCTCCTTTTATAGAAGTTTACTTCTGAAACTCTGAGTGCAGGTAGAAGGATTTAGAATCTTGCTGCTGTAACTGGTTTTCTTAACTGCTAGTACCTTTTCCTCAACAGATTAATCATGTAATACTAACACTGTCTTCTTTCTTTATTTATTTTTGTACTGGGGATTTAACCCAGGGGAGCTCTACCACTGAGCCACTTCCCCAGCCCTTTTTACTTTTTCTTTTCTTTTTTTTTTTTTTTGAGAGGGGATCTTAGTAAGAGGCTTAAGGTCATGCTAAGTTGCTGAAGCTGGCCTGGAACTTCTTGTCTCCTGCTTCAGCCTCCTGAGTTGCTGGGAGTACAGACGTTTGCCACTGTGTTGGCTCCCTAATATTGACTTGTAGAGGAGCTGAGCTACCACAAATCTCAGGTAATCAGATCAACATATTAACTACACTCAGCTAATAAATACACACCATAAATACTCAATTGATAGTAAAATGTTATATAATCTACAATGTATGGTGTCATCACATGAGTATTTGGAGTTTTAGAAAATCATGCCCAAAATATTGAAAAGTACTAGGGCAACCATTGCCAGGAGGGACCTGCCCGGCACATCCCTACTATGAACTTGGAGGAAATGAATTCTAATAGCAGTTAATGGAAAAAGCTCCAGTAGAAGGTCCTTGGCTAAATTCTTGAACTGTTTGAAAACCTCCTTGCTTCTCATATAGTGTACCAATCTCTGGTCTATTTTACTTCTTTGAGGAGTCAAGAGAATCATTTGTTTGGGATATATTTTCATCATCTTTTTCATTATGGTAGTGGAAGAAAAGTCTCAACACATGGGTGTAATTTCTATAAATATATAGCTATACTTTATTTCTCCAATCTTAAAAAAATTAAAGTCCCCATTTAAACTCATTGATCCCTGTAGCTACCATATCTTCTCCCACTCTGTTTACAGCAAAAAAATTGAAATATTTAAATACTTACTGGTTGCGTTTTCCTGTATTTTTCAAACATTCTTTGTTTCCTTGGGGAGGTATTTTAATTGACACAAAATATTTTGCATATTTATAGGGTTCCATGTGATGTTTTGTTACATGTATACATCGGCATGTATATGGCATAATAGTCAAATCAGGATAAACATCTAGTCCCTCAAATATTTATCAACTTTTTTGTGATGAAAACACTCAGAATCCTTTCTTCTACTTTTTTTTTTTTTAAATATTAGGTAGTCACCCTAAAGTGCATTTGAACACGAGAACTTATTTTTTCTATTTGACTAATACAGTACCTGTTGTTTACCTTTTCTCCATTCCCCTCTTTACCCCATTCTCTCTCCAATCTTTGTTAACCACCATTCTGTCAACTTCTATGAAATAGACCTTTTTTAGATTCTGCATATGAGAGGGTGATTATTCAGTACTTGTTTTTCTATGCCAGCTTTATTTCAATCAACATTATGGTCTCCAGATCAATCAATGTTGTTGCAATTCCCAGGATGTAATTCCCTTTTAATGGCCAAATAGTATTCCAGTGGTGTGTGTGTGTGTGTATGTGTGTGTGTGTGTGTGTGTATCAAGTTTTCCATTCATCAGCTAATGGACACTTAGGTTGTTTGCACTTTGGGGCTATTGTAAATGACACTGCAATAAAAACAAGACTTATCTCTTTTTCACATGGATGTCATTTTCTTTAGATAGATACCAATAATGGGACTGCTGAAACATTTTCCAGTTTTAATTTTTTCAGGAATTTCCAAACTGTTATTCATAATGGCTATACTAATTTACATTCCTACTGACAGTACATAAGGATTCCCTTTTCTCTGTGTCCTCACCACCATTTCTTAATTTTCATATTTTCCATTTTTTTTTAGAGAGAGAGAGAATTTTTTTAATATTTATTTTTCAGTTTTTGGTGGACACAACATCTTTTATTTTATTTTTATGTGGTGCTGAGGATCGAACCCAGCGCCCTGCACATGCCAGGCGAGCGCATTTCTACTTGAGCCACATCCCCAGCCTCGATTTGTTTTTGATGATAGCTATTGCAATGATACGAGGTGATATCTTATTGTGGCTTAATTTTACTGAGGATTAGCATTTTTTAATATATACCTGTTAACCATTTGTATGTCCTCTTTTGAAAACTGTCTTTAAAGTATGTTGCCAGCTTTTTAATTGATCTAATTATTTGTGTATTGTTTTATTTTTGCTATTGAGTTTGTTCTTTATATATTCTGTATATTAATTCTTTATCAGGTGTATAGTTTGTAAATGTTGTCTCCCATTCTATAGATTTATCTTCATACTATAGATTTTTGCCTTTGCTGTGTAGAAGCTTGTATGTTTAATGTAATCCCATTTGTCTATTTTTGCTCTTATTGCTGTGCTTTGGGTGTCTTATAAAAAAATCTTTACCCTTCCAACTGTGTACTTGAGTGTTTCTCCTACATTTTCGTCTAGTAGTTCTACAGTTTCAAATGTTACATTTATATCTAATTCATTTTGGGTGAATTTTTATAACTGGTGATAAATAAGGGTCTAGTTTTATTCTTTTGCATGTGGATATCCAGTTTTCCGAGTTCCATTTTTTAAAGAGACTGTTCTTTTTCAGACGCACATTCTTGCTACTTTTGCCCAAGATCAGTGGGCTGTAGTCAGATGAGTTAATATCTAGGCTGTCTAGACTCTCCATTCTGTTCCACTGGATTATGTATCTGCTTTTAATACCAATATCATGCTATTTTTATTTCTATAGTTTTGTTGTATATTTTGAAATCAAGTAGTGTAATGTCTTCTGCTTTTTGCTCTTTGCTTAAGATTGCTTTGGTTATTTGGGATTTTGTGGCTCTGTACAAATTTTGGAATTAAAAAAAATTCTATGAAGAATGATGTTGGTATGTTAACAGGGATTACTTGAATCTGTAGGTCATTTTGGGTTCTATTGACATTTTAGCAATATTTTTTCTTCTAATACATGAACAAAGGATGTCTCTCCATTTCTTTTTTGGCCTCTTCAATTTTTGTTAATCAGTGTTTCATAGTTTTCATTGTAGAGATTTTTCACCTGTTTGGGTAAATTTACTCCTGAGTTTTTTAGTAGCTATTAAAAATGAGATTGTTTTCTTGATTTTTTTTTTTCAGATGACTTCTTCATCTGTTTTGTATTAAACCCTCTCTAAACATGTTTGGCCTTCCCACTCCACTGGAACTAGTTTGTCAATGTCCACAAACATCTGGGTTGTACAATTCAATGACTATTTTTCATTTATTTTCTTACTTCATATCTCATTTCTATTTGATGTGAAATCACTTCTTTCTTTAGAAAACACTTTATTTCCCTTTTAAACTATTACTTCTATGACACAATGCTCTGCCCATTTTTCTCCTATCTCACTTTGCCTCAGTCTCCTACTCATGAAATCAACTCATTTCCCTGCCTAAAGTTATTATGAACTCAGTCTTCAGATCTCTACTTTCTTCCTGTCTAAAATTTACTTATTTTCTGGACTACTCCAGTGCTGTACTAATGTACAAGTCTATAGATTGAAAACAGAAGTCTCTGCTGAGAACCATTTGTGTATATACAATCACTCATTCAAAATCCCTATTTAGATGCTTAATGCGCATCTCACATTTAATGCATTCAAATGTTAAAATCTGAATTTTTTTAAAACCTATTCCTCTTTAATATTAACTGAACACTAAATGGAAATTCAGTTTCCCATAATCAGCCCCAAATATTTAGAGCCATCCTGACTTATCTTGTTTTCTTGCAACCTATGTATCACCCATCAAAATATCTTTGCATTTCTATATTAGCATTTTTTCGATATTTGAACTATTACTTACCTTTTCCATTGCTTCCACTTTGATCCAGATCACTAGAACTTCTGGATTACCATAGTAACTTTCTGTTTAGTCTCCCTACTTTCCAACTTTCACACCTCATTATATTCTCACTATGGGAATCAGAGTGGTATTAGTAAAATTTAGTCATATCTTATTACTTAACTATAGATCCCCTCCTCACTCCTAAATACAATCAATATCTGTAGAATGGTGTAATAGCTGTGTAGAATCTTGTCTTCCTATTAATTCATCACATTTCCTGCTGCTCTTCCTCTTATCCACAATCATTGCTCAGCAGCACATAGTGGATTTCATTCTCATGTACTTCTCCATGCCCTCCCCTCTTCCCCCCTTCTACATCCCCTTCCTCTGCTCTATTTGTCTATTTATTTCTGGAACTTCCCATATAATATTTTTTGGGTCATGGTTGACGACAGATAACTGAAAGTATGGAAAGTGACAATTTGCATGGGAGGACTATTATCCCTGAAGCAATGAATGCCCAGTAACTATCCCTCAAATAAATAAAAAATCATGAATGCATAAAGTAATATATTTTGTTGTCCTTTTGATCCTTAATTGTATGAAACATTAACACTTATTAACACTTTCAGTTTTATAACATTCCCATGAGGTGAATACTACTGGTAGTTCCTACTTTGAAGTCAGTTTTCCGCCCTTACATGTTTGCTTTTCAGTATGCAACCAAATAGATAAAAGTGACCGCTACATAACCTTAAGTGACTTGAGTTATAGTAGCCCTCAACCAGATTCATTCATAATTTACATTTAATAATCAAGGGAGTGATTGGATCCTGAGACTCTCATTACTTGAGTGAATCTATTCCTCAGTTATTTTCTATTAGACTACTTATTTTCTATATGATTCACTTGTGAATGATATCAGTGCTAGGGAATTCATAGCACCAGAGACTTGGCTATTTTTAGGGTAGTAAAATGAACTCTTCCCTTAAGACCCAAAGTGAAATTGTGTCAGAACTTGACTCTCTATTAGGTAGTAAACTTTAGAGAGTTCAATGGGCAGCTATATGTCTATATAAACTCTATTACTATTTGAGATTATATTCTCATTTCCATTCTTACTATGGATATTGACTTGTTATAAGTTGAAAATACCACTTTAATTCTTAGGCTATAGTTAAAGCACTTTCTCATGATTGAATTGGAAATTTTGATTAGTAAAGAAAGGGTAAGGACATTAAAACAAAAAAAAATTTTGATGTATAAACTTATTTTTTTAATTTGTTCTAATTCATCATACATGATATCAAAATGAATTTTGATTAATTGTACACAAATGGAGCACAACTTTTCATTTCTCTTGTTGTACATGATATAGCACTGCATCATGCATGCAGTCATACATGTACTTAGGGTAATGATGTTCAACTCATTCCACCATTGTCCCTGCCCCCTCACCCCTCCCCTTCCCTCCCTCCCTTTGCCCAATCAAAGTTCCTCCATTCTCCCTATGAGCCTTCCCCCCATTATAGATAGCATTCCACTTATCAGAGAAAATATTGGACCTTTGGTTTTTGGGGATTGGCTTACTTCCCTTAGCATGATTTTCTCCAATTCCATCCATTTGCCTGCAAATGTTATAATTTTATTCTCTTCTATTACTGAGTAATATTCCATTGTGTATATTTCCCTGCTTCTTTATCCATTCATCTGTTGAAGGGTATCTAGGTTGTTTCCACAGTTAGCTATTGTGAATTGAGCTACTATGAACATTGACGTGACTGTGTCACTATAGTATGCTTACTTTCTGTCTTTTGGGTATAAACTGAGGAGTGGGATACCTGAGTGGGATAGCAAATAGTGATAGTTTGAATTCTTCTTTTCCTATCCATATCCCTTTAATTTCTTTCGTCTGCCTAATTGCTCTGGCTAGAGTGTCAAGGACTATGTTGAATAGGAATGGTGAGAGAGGGCATCCCCTGTCTTGTTCCAGTTTTTGGAGGGAATGCCTCCATTTTTTTCTCCATTTAGAATAATGTTGTCCTTGGGCTTAGCATAGATAGCTTTTACAATGTTGAGGTATGTTTCTACAGTGCAAAACAAATTTTATATGGAAGATAATTTTTAATTTATCATGTGCATCAAGCAAGTTTCTTCTCACAAACTGTTCTTACATGAAAAAGCTTCTTTTATTCAAATTGTGCATCTGAAAATGTGAGAAAAGGTCATGCAGTTTATAAAATATTAAGAAAATCATTGAATAAAAACCAAAATGATAATTTAAAATGAGTAACAAAAATCAGAAGAGGCAATTAGTATGTTCTTACTGAATGCCAATCAAAACATTTTATTTATTGATTTTTTTTAGCATCTTAAAAGACAGATCTTGAAGAAATCTCAAAGAAAACAATAAAATATCTTTTGTGTGAGGACCTGGTTGTGACTAATAGACCCATAGTAAGAAATTATTCTGGTACCAATATTTTATTATTTTTTAATTTTGAAAATTTTTATTGGGGAATTGTTGTTTTATATAAGAGTGAGATTTGTTATATATTTGAACATGTAAACATTATAACAATATAATTTAGGGGAACAAAATTCTAGAGCATAGTAAATGGCATTGCCATGATTCAGATTTTTCAATGATACCTTCTTATGTTTCTCAGCATTAAAATTCAAGGTTAACTATACTTCAAATGCTTTTTGAGCAGTTCTAGGAAATTCACTTTCACGTGATACAATATACTTTGAAACACGAAAGTCAAAATGTGTTTTTAATTCTCACAACTTAGGGACTTTGGTAGGTTTCAAATATCACAATATTTTATAATTTTTATAAACTTTCCTGGTATAATTCTGATTTAATACTAACATTATCAGGGTGAATTGTACAATGAATCAAAATGCATTCTGATATCAGGTATAACTAATTAGAACAAATTTAAAAACAAATAAGTTTACACATCAAAGAAAAATTTTTGTTTTAATGTGCTTACCCTTTACCAACTAAAATTTCCAATTCAATCATGAGAAAGTGCCTTAATTATATTCTAAGAGCTAAAGTGGTATTTTCAATTTATAACAAGTCAATATTCATAGTAAGAATGGAAATGGGAATATAATCTCAAAGTGCTAAGTGCTATATCAAAGAAAAATGTCCATAGACAAACAAATTAAAAGTTTTTTTTTTTTTTCCACATACATCATGTTCTAATGCCGATTACTTCATCTAATCATTTAGGGACCTTGTTCTTCAATTGTGTGGCTCTTCCTTCTTGAATAACTGCCATCATCTCTGCTGACATTTCTTTTAACAGATAGGGTTCAAGAGAATGCATAGAAGATTGTATAAGAATGTTTTCAAGTTAGAACTAGAATATGTATATATCACTTCTCCTACCATCTAAATGGCCAGAACCCAGTGGAAAAGCCCTACTTAATAAAGTAGACTGAGAAATATATTTTAGTTCTGGATAAATAAAAAAAAAAAGGTAGAGAATGGTAAGCACTCTGCTACTGATTATTCTACTTTATTTAGTTGTTCATTTACTCTCTTCCCAAATACATTAAAATATTTCCTTCATCAAAAAAAAGGTGATCAGTGTCCCCAAAAGTTCATTCAGTTGTGCTCAGTAGATATTGTGCTATTATAATATAAGACAGATTTAAGTCTTATGAATCGATTAGATTTACCTACTTGAGATCATAACCATCAAAGGCAGAGCGAGCGAGCAATAGAGATATAATGGGGAGGGAGTATGAGAAGTAGTAGGAGAAGGAAAGATAAAACAATAGTGAAATATTCCAAAAATGGAAGAATGGAAGACACAGAAGTTATTATTTATTCAAAATTATTGTAAAACAGTACTAAGTCCCTACCCCCTTGGAGCAGAAATTCCTTGAATAGGTCCTGATTTTGGACCTATTGGTACCTGATTGTACTCTCTGGGAGATTCTTTTTTTCTACAGTTCCCCTTGGCTTCCTTTGAAGAGGTTCTTAAAAGTTTTTCTTGCTTCAGGGTTGCTAAGTAAATGCAGAATGCTTCTAGTTTGAGTAAGCTTGTGGCCCTAAAGATGTTTAATATTCAGAGTAAGCAAATGCCTTTCTAGACTATAATCAGTAAAATTTAAGGGATATAATAAATTGAAACCATTATAAGATACAGATTGATGTTCAATCAAATCTTATAGCCTCTGTGGACAACACCATATGAAGATACAGAATCATCTGTTGTTATCATAAAATTTTCTTGTACATTTTTTTTGCAGTCAACTCTCCCCATCAACTGCAGGTAATTTCTGCTAATTTTTGTCACTATATATTAATATTATCCTTCTAGATTTTACTATAGGTGGAATCATACATGATGTCTTCTTTTATATCTAGCATTTATACAGAATAATGTTTTCCAGATTCATTTACATAGTTCCTTATATTAAAATTATTTCTTTGTATTGCTGAATAGTACTTCTTTGTATAGATATACCAAAATTGGTTTATGGAAATATAAATCACTTCCCAATTTTGACTGCAGTGGTATAATTTATGTAAATATTTGAATGCAAATCACTGTATGAATGTATATTTTTAGGGGACGAGATATAAGTGGAGATGTTTCATCATTTATTAAGTATATGTCTCACTTTATTGAAAGATTACCAAATTGTTTTCTAAAGTGGGCATAAAATTTTAAATTCCCACCAGCACTGTATGATAAGTTTCAAGTTGATCCTTATTCCAAATCATAATTGATTCTACTAGTTTTTTGTAATTTGACCCATTTTTCATCTCTCTCTCTCTCTCTCTCTCTCTCTCTCTCTCTCTCTCTCTCTCTCTCTCTCTTTGGTGTACTGAGATTGAACCCATGGCCTACTATACTTTTTCAAGGCAAGCATTCTACTGATGGAGCTGTATCCTCAGATTTGACCTATTCTAATAACAATTATTTCCTATTATTTAAACTTATTTAGGAAATTAGTTGTGTCAAACATTTCTAGTATACATTTTACTATTATATTTTGTGAAATTTTTATTCAAGTCTCATGTCCATTAGGGTATGGAAGATTTTTGTCTTTTATTGAGTTGTGAGATTTCTTTCTTTATTCTGACTAGCATTCCTTCATCAGATATATGAATAACAAATAGGTTTTACCAGTTGAAACTTGCCTTCTCATTTTCAACAGAATTTTTAAAAGGAAGTTTTAAATTTGAATGAAGTCCAAACTGTTAGCAAGTCCTTTTTCATTCAAATTAGTGTTTTTTTTTTCCCCAAACTATAATCTTTCAAAATATTAGAATGTTTCATATCTATTAGATTTTGGTCAGTTTCTCATGTTCTATAAAAACATTTTTTTCCTTATTAAAAAGTCTGAGTTATGTTTTAAATTTTATATAGCATGCCTCTTTTTTCTTTTCCCTTCTCAACCTTTTCCTTCTCTCCCCCTTTCCACCTGTCTCTTGCCGTTGCTCAATTAAAATGCATATTGCAGGCTAGGGATGTAATCCAGTGGCAGACCTCTTACATAGCATGCACATGATCCTGCAGTCAGTCTCTAGCACCACAAAATTATAGTAGTAACAATAATAGTAATAATAATAAGAATATTAAACAAAATGCATGTTGGGTTTTTTCACTCAAAATCTTTTTTCAGCCTCCTTAACCATTGTTCCAAATCTAGGAACAGGTAAGTTTTCCAACTCTTCCAGACCCTAACATTTCTAGAATCATTCTATTTCCTTCCATTTGTTTGCTAACATCCATTTTCATTCTTACTAATATTCTTCCAACACAGGCAATAAAAAAGAACTTATGCCAATAATGTTGTTTTCCCATCTCTTTACCTAGATTTAAATCTCAAGAAATGATGTGCGCCTTTTAAGTTTTTGTAGTATCTTAGAGTTTTGGGCAGCTACAACAAAATGGCATAAACTGGATTTCTTGGAGAAAGTAGAAGTTTATTTATGTCAGTTCTGAGGGCTTGGATCAAGGCACCAGCAAGCATTCTGGTGTCTGGGAAGGACTCTTCCTGGTTCAGAGAAGATATCTTCTCCTGGATCCTCACAAGGCAGAAGTCCAAGGGGTTTCTCTCTAGCCTTTTTCATAAAGTCACCAAGAGTCCCCTCCCAAAGTTTCCAGCTGCCTGTGCCATCACATTTGGAGTTAGGATTTCAACCTGTGGTGTTTAGGAAGGGAACATTGAGCCATAGTACTCAGGCAACAGTTTCAGCAAACAGCCTGTAACATCTTCTTTCCTGCTTCCTGCCTGAGAAAAGACCAAATTAACAATACAACTACCTTAGGTTTTAGTTTGAGTCACATCTCAAGTTTGAAGACCAATTTCTCTGGGCCCTAGTACATTCTACAGCAAAGTGCAAGTGTTTCTGTCTTATTTCTAAAACAGAATAGCTTTTATCTTCAATTTTAGATATAGTCACACATTTGTTTTTAAGATAAGATATTGTTTATCATTTAATTACTTGACAGATTGCTAAGGTTATCAAGCAAAATTCTTAGAGCTGTGAGGCTTTAGAGGTAAAGATTCTGTAGAGAAATCTATTACGAGAAACAGAATTGAGACTTTGTTGAACTTTGACTTATTGTCAGGAATCGGCTGTGAACTACACTGTTTGAGCTTATAACAGGTCAGGCTTGTCCATTAAGATCATATTTCATTCAGAGTCAGTGTCATTAGGACAAATCTCCTAAGATACGATTCACATTTCATGGCATGAAATAGGAATGGATTCTGTTTCTTTGAATTTCTTTTTTAATAATGTGATATCATTTGAGTTAGCTGAAAATGCATAACATGATCTAGCTGTCTTCAGCTATTTTTTTTTTTTTTGAGGAAGGGGTACTGGGGATTGAACTCAGGGGCACTCAACCACTGAACCACATCCCCTGCCCTATTTTGTATTTTATTTAGAGACAGGGTCTCATTTTGTTGCTTAGTGCCTTGCTTTTCCTGAGACTGGCTTAGAATGCTCCATCTTCCTGTCACAGCCTCCTGAGCTGCTGGGATTACAGGCATATGCCAATGGGCCCAGCTCAAATATATTTTGTAATCTTTAAGGCGTATTAAAGTTAAGATGCCTATTAGACATTGTTACTAAGTATTGAGTAGTCAATCACTGTAGGGTTGTATTAATTAGTTTTTTTAGATATAGATGGTATTAGAATGTATTTTGACATATCATACCTACATGGAGTATAACTTATTCTAATTAGGATGTCATTTTTGTGGTTGAACGTGATGTGGAATTACGTTGGTCATTTATTCATAAAGAGCTATCTGATTCATTCTACTGTCTTTCCTATTCCCATTCCTCCTCCCTTCTCTTCATTGCCTTTGTTTAATCCAGTGAACGTCTCTTCTTCCTTCTCCTCTTCCTTGTTGTGTAAGCGTCTGCATATCAGAGAGAACATTAAGCCTTTGTTTTGGGGGACTGACATTTCACTTAGCATGACAGTCTCCAGTTTGTCCATTTACCAGCAAATGCCATAATTTTATTCTTCTTTATGATGAATAATATTCCATTGTGTATATATACCACATTTTCTTTATACATTCATCTGTTGAAGGGCACCTAGTTTGGTTCCATAGCTTAGCTACTGTGAGCTGAGCTGCCATAATGTGGCTGCACCACTGTAATATGGTGATTTTTCAGTCCTTTGGGTATAAACCGAGGAGTGGGATAGCTGGGTCAAATGGTGGTTCCGTTTCAAGCTTTTTGAGGAATCTTCATACTACTTTCTGTAATAGTTGCACCAATTTGCAGTTCCAGCAGCGATAATATGAGTGTACTTTTCCTTCACATCCTTGCCAACGTTAGTTGTTAGTTGTGTTCTTGATGATTGAATGACCATGAGTTTTGAGCTTGGGTGAGTTCCCAGAGGTGATAAGTATGGAAAAGGATAATGTAAGTCAGCTGAAGCACTGAAGCCCATAGCCAGAAAGTGATATCCTGGAGATAATTTTTTTTCAAGATAATCAGCTAACTGATATTTAATTAAAGTATTTTTATTGGATAAAGTGATGTTAGGGTACAACAATACAATTACTGTAGGATGGTAAGAACCCACATGTCGGAACTTTATTTTCAGAGAACTTCATTTAGTTCTTGCATCAAAAAGCACAACTTTAAAAATTTTTTTCTTTGAACATTATCCAGCAGTGTTCATTCCTCTACATTTTCTAATAAAAAAATTATCGTTTCCTATTACACTTTTTGAAATAGTTTTTGCAATTATTTGACATCTGACCATGAATGTGTTTTTCCCTATCCATATAGATCCTCATTCCTTAACTGGGGTCTGGATTTCATGCAATTTTAGTAAGTATATTTTAATAAAGTAATTATCACAGCACATTACATTATTCATGTGTGATGATTGCTAGGTTGAGGCTCTGCTTCTGACATGAGATAGCTCCATGATATGATATTGCTCATTTGGCCACTCAAGGACTCAGTGAGGTTACTTCTCCATGGAAGACTGAGCTAAATGATTCTTAAGATAATATATTTTTGAAACATTCTATAATTTGCCTTTCTTGTATACTCCTTGGTGGAAGGCAACTTTATAAATGCACATCTGCATTATTGCATACATTTATCAGGGAAGAAGGGCATGAGGCACTTAAAGTTTACTTGTCATACAAGTGTATCCAGCAAGTGCAAGGAGAAGTTAAAATAAACTGGTGATAAACTAAAGCCACATACAGGAAATTTATCATTTCCTAGCAGTCTCCTTGCCTAGGCTGATAAATGGCATTGTTTTTGCATCGCAGGGCCTTTTCAAAATGATAAACTTTTTGAAAGGAACCCAATTCCATGATAAAGAGATTTGGGCAGAAATGAGGAGCACTTGCCTAGTTAGAGTGCTGTGCAGCGGTGTTTGATGAATGAAAAGCAACTCTGTTGTGGCAGGGTGCCAGAGATTGGGAGCATAAACCGACTTGGCTGAAGTAAAGTGTAGTTGATCTGACATCCTGAGAACACCACAAGTTCCAATGTGGCAAGCAGGCCTTATGACACCTTCCCAAAGCTGTGGATTTGTTTGTTTTATATTTGTGAGGGCACTTACCCTATACTGATGGCCTTTAGAATAGCATCCTTGGGCGAAAAAAAAGATCAGCAGATGCTGAGGTGAAACTAAAAAAAAAAAAAAAAAAAAAGTTCGAAATGAACACTTTCCTTTTTTTCCTCCCCTCCAACTGCAGATTTTCTTACAGCTCCCAAACTAAGCTGATGACACAGGAAGTGGTTGGTGTAGAGGAGGTGACTGTAATGAAGGAAGGGGTAGCATTTTGGAAGGGAGTTGGGGTTGAAGGGGCGATCATTCAGAAAGTTCTACATACACACATATGTCTGAAAAAATATTTTAGTGTGATTAGTTTCATATAATCCCATAATTAACTCCCTGATATTCTCCACCCTTAGCATTTAATGATTTGTCATAATTAGACTTTTTGTCTCAAGAAACTGCTATAGAAATTTGTATTTGTTTGATTTCCGATGTGGGAGATGTCTCAGTCTACTCCTCCCTAAGGATGACCATGAGTCTCCACACTGGGCATACATTGCTCATGGTTAGGAGTGAAAAACAAAAACAAAACAAAACAAAAAAAAACAGTTGATGCCAAAACCTTCTTTCCATTTATTTACCATCCTTTTGTTCCTCCCTGGCAGTCCAACTGCTCTACATGATGTAGGGAAATATTTCTGTTTCCCTCTATCAGAGGCTAATGTTTAAGCATATCCCTTGGCACACAGTGAACTGTAAGATTGTCAGTGCATTTCAGGTAAGAGCCCATCTAAAAAGTAATGATTTTGGAAAGCCACATACTATGGATCATTTTTTTTAAATAGGATACTAAGTCAATTTTATTAATGTATAATTCCTGGGATATTGAAATTATATGCTGCAGCATAAAGTATTTGCTAATGAAAGTTATTACTTCTGGGCATGGAATAATATTTTTAAAATAAACAATTTAATAATAAATCAATTTTTATATAGCCATGATTTTCCAAAACTGGATAAATAGAAATGTGTTTCCTAATTTTAAAAAAAGTCATGTTTTTATTTTCCTTTGAAGAAAATAGTTATTAATGACTCGGCATAAATGAGTTGATAAATCTTGGTAATAGAAAGTGAAATGTAATAATAAAAAAATTACACAAGGAGCAAGTACACAAGGAACAGCTGTAGTGTGGAAACAAAGCAAATCTAATAATTATTTTTTATGAGTGTTCAGTTCTTTGTTTCTTTAAATTAAATAATGACATCCATACCAAAAATTTCATTTCCTAAAAACCTGTTTTAAAGCACATATTTTCCATTCAGCTAAATTTCACAGCTACTAAAATAAGGTAAATGATAATATTTTGAATATGCCTTCTACATTATTGCTTTATCTAGTGAATGAATTTAGTGAATGAGTGAGCCAGCTCATATCTATGTTATTGTTCTACTTTATATTTATTTATTTAGTTATTCATGTGAATTTAATTATATAGTAATTTCATAATAAATCACTTGAATCAAAAAAAGGACTTAGAGGAAACTGATGTTCTTGCATTGCTCTTATTTACCATGCCAGGAGCACTTCTTCCTTTTTCCATGCTGTTTCTTCAACCATCAGGGACATTTCTGAGTATTTTGGCTACTATATTCTTCATTTGCTTCAAAGCTTATTTTAAAATACCCTTCTTTGTAAAACGTATCCAAATGCTTCCACTACATATGAATTCTCACAGTATCCCTCTCTTCTCTTTCTCAATGTGCTATCATATAATTAGCATATTGTGTTTCTATTGTGTCCTTTCTTCAGCAAAAAAAGCATATGTTATAGATACACAAACTGATATACATTTTTACACCACTATCCATCCTAACATCTACAGAAATATTGATGTGAACTTGGAAGTCTTAAGTAGTCTATGTTATTTATTCATCTATAAATAGTCCTATTAATTAGTTGTTATTATTATCCTCAATTTTCAAGAGATAGGAAAAAAAACTAACTTCTCTCCCTCATAAATGTGTGTGTGTGAGCGCGCGCACGCGCGCGCGCGCGCGCGCGCGCGCGCGAGAGAGAGAGAGAGAGAGAGAGAGAGAGAGAGAGAAGAGACACACACACACACACACACAGAGATAGACATTTGGAATAACATTCTTAGAAAAGGAATAAGTTTTAGAAGATAAGAGTTTTCATTCAATACAAGTGCCTTTAAAACAGTTAAGTTTCTTTGTCTCTTGAAGAAAAAAAGATCTATGTTTGTAATTTCAATGGGAATGGGATTACTCATGTCAATGTATCTTGTTATTTCTACTTAAATAATCCATTTCATTGTTATGGACCATACACACATACACCTCTACCTTAAATGTTGACTTAATTAAGCCCTAGTTTGTGATTATCATATGTGTTGCCTGATAAGGTCATCTAACACTTTAACAATTTAACGATTGTTAAATTGTTGCTATTAAGAACTACTAGAATGAAATTAGTTTCCATAGATAGACTACTAAAGCAAGGGAATAATACTGGGAATAACTTAAACAGTATTCTTGTGTCTGATCAACTCAAGCAAGCAGTTCATTTGACAATTTCCAGCTCTCCCTTGGAATTATGCTTAGTCTTATGTGACTGTGAGGATGTTGATTGGAAAGTGCTTTGTGAGACATAAGCTCCTATACATATTTAAAGGCATTAGTTTTGACATTAATTAGGGTTTTCTACTGACTATGGAATTACTTTGCAATTTCATAATCATGAAACAAAATGACATTTCCCACTGGCTATTCTTTTCTTCCAAAATATGTAAATATTGTGAGCTCTTGAATTCTGTCCTTACCCTAACTTTTACTATGTGTTTCAGGCAGGAATGAATAGGTTCTAATGTATGTGTCCTCCTTAAACCATTGGTATTGAGAGACTAAAGAACTATGAGAAAGTGTTATGAGACCTCATCCAAAATCAATTAATATGCGTGTGCAACACACACACACACACACACACACACAAAAGCTGGAAAGCTGACCTGGACTGGAAAGTATAGAGATGTCAGATGCAGGAGTGAGTAATTGACCAAGACATTCAAAGCCTCTGTCTGTGGTATAAACAGCTGCAGGAAGCCCCAGTTCCTTCAGTGTTCCCTCTTATTCCCATGGAATGCAGGAGGAGAGGGTGGGATGTATAAGTGTAGATGGGGAATGTCTGTCACTTCTGAGAGAATACCAAGCTCAAGCCTGCTTACATTTGATACACCAGAGGCCTGGAGGAGAGAAAAGGGACGGAGGGGGTCTAGGATTAGAAAAGTACTGAGCACTGAATCAGAGTGGAGAAAATTGCTTTTGGGCTTCCTATCCTTTCAATGGGAGTCTTGGCATAGGTGTCTGGAGAAGGCATAGGCTGAGGCTCCTTGATAAAGAAGCTCCTGAATGGAGGATCTTGGGCTAGGAATGCAGATATCCATCAGAGCATGGCTGGCCAAGACTCCGGAGTCCTTGGCTGCAACTCCTGTCAGAGACTCAAATGTATTGGCTGTGTCTATTGTGGGGAAGTAGCTTTTCACATGAGCCCTGCCAGGTAAAGCCTTGTAATTAATAGGATGGTTGATTTTATGTGTCACTTGACTGCTAAGGGATGTTCAGATAGCTGGTAAAACATTATTTCAGCATGATATTAATATTTGGATCAGAAAAGATAGCTGTCACCAATATGGGTGAGCTTCTTGCAATTTGATGAGGAGGTGAATAGAACAAAAAGTTGGGAAAATGATCTTTACTTTCTGCTGGATACAGGATCTCCCTCTTCTCTTGCCTCAGTCAGCAGTGCTTCTGGATCTCAGGCTTCAAACTCAGATTGAGACTTCATTTTTTAATGCAGCTGGTTTCCAGTTCTTCAGCCATTAACTGGCACTGGCTTTGTCTTTCTCCAGTTTAGAATTAACACAGTGTAGGATTTCTCAGTTTCCCTAATCACATGATCTAATCCCTTTTAATTAATATCTTTCTATATACCCATGTCTGTTTATTTAACTCCTATTTTTCTGGAGAACCCCAACGAATAAAATTCCCTTTGGACAGACCTAAAAGATTATACATAGATTTTCACCAGGAGTTGGACTTTTTCCTACAAAGAGGGTGATTTTGTGAATAACTCCTCTTTTGGACGTTTATTATACCTCTGCTTAACAAAATTTGAGGAGGAAATTGGCATGTATTTCCATATCTTCAAATACAATACACATTCTAAACTGAAACTTCAGCTCTAAACTTTCTTGCTAATTCAAGAACTCATTTGCAATCGCTTATTTTACTGACCATATATAATTGGTACTTCAGAGTTAACACTTTCACATTTTTCTGTTTGTCTCCCATGCTGAAGTGTGAAGTCTATAAATTCAGGGATCATTTCCTCCACATTTAGCAACATTCTTGGTTCTTCAAGAATTTAATAGATCTTTAATGAAAGAAAACAGAAGGAGAACTATCAGATTGTCAAGTGGAGAACTTGTTAAATTAAGTCTCCATTCAGAGTGCATTGTTTAACTTAGCAAATTCAGTCTCAAATTTAATTGACCTAAAATGCGTGGTATCTATAAAAGCTAAAAACAGCTTTTCATTAATCTTCACCTCAATTTATTTAAGTGGTAAAGTTTGAAGAATATTTCCAGTGTATTTATTTGGTAATGCATTTTGTCAGGTGAGACACATTTTTCTTCACTTCTTTTCTCATTACCTCTTTTCTATCCCTTAGTTTTCAATTTCAGTGCCACTTTTTCCTTAAAGAATCTCTCCCTTTCCCCAATCTAAATTTAAAAAAAAAATCTCATAGCAGCCATTATTTCTTTTGCATAATTACATTATTTCTTTTATATAATTTCAATTATATAAATCTAAGTGTATTTGTGTGATCATTTGCATCTCCAAGTTGACATCCCAAAGCTGCTTTAACTCACATCCTGGACCCTGTGCATACAAAGAAATATTTGTTTATTGCATGAGTAAATTAGTGATTTCACAAGCCATAGTCAACAATACTACTTGACTTTCATAATATAAATGTGTTCTCAATATCCTCAATCTGTGTTTGCATTTACATATTACTGAGTGTTATGGATTATATATGAGGTATCCCCAAGGGCTCATATGTGAGAAAATCCAAGAAAGTTTAGAGGGGAAGTGATTGGCTTTTGAGAGTTTTCACCTAATCCACACATTAATCACCTGATAGGTATTAACTGGATGGGAACTGGAGGCACTGTCTCTACTTAACTGAGTGCTAGGCTATGGCTAGATGAGGTGGGTTCCTGAGAGTGTGCCTTTGGGGTATATATTTTGTCCTTGTTGAGTGGAGTGGCCTCTCTCTCTCTCTTCTCTCTCTCTGGGTTTCCTGGTGGCCATGTCTTGAGGTGCTTTCTTCTACCACACTCTTCCTCGATGGTATTCTTCCACATCTTGGACCCAGAGCAACAAATCCCATCTGCAGACTGAGACCTCGGAAACTGAGTCCATAAATAAAGTTTTTCTGCTCTGTTTTGCTCTTGACAGGTGTTTTGGTCCCAGTGGCAAAGAAGCTGACTAAAACACTTGAGTATTCCATTTTCCTGTTGCTTTAATTTCATTTGAAAGTGTCTAGTTCAAGACAAAATTGAGTTGAGCATCATTTGACCCTGAAGATGTTTTGCAGAAAAACAGTCATAAATGCTGAGTTCTAACTACAATTATGTTTCTGCCCACAATTTAATTCTCAGCTCTTATTCCATTTCTGGCAGCTATGCTGTATTACTGCTGAGGTACTTACAGGTCAATGCCTTTGGAACTTCTTTTTGTGGCATTCAAGCAGCCAGCCTTCTGAATCTTCCTCCTCCAATGAGTTAGTGAATATCTAAAGCAACCCTAGGCATATAGTAAGATCTCAATAAATATTCTGTATTTATTGTATACACATGTGTACCTAAATGAAAAGTGAAACATGTAAATTTATATCTTGTTTGATTTCTCATTCAAAACAAACTTGTGACTATGTGAGCTGTTTAGCAAAATATAAAGTTATTTTAAGCTAATATTTTTAAAGTATCACATAAATTTTATAAGGAAATATGTTTCCTGCAGTTGAATTGGCTCTATTTCCTTTTGAAAAATAATTTGTTGTTATTATTTTGTGTTTCAATTTGAATTTATCAAATAGTAATTATCAACAAAAGGCTTTTTATTTTGCCTAGTTGTCTAAAATATAAACTTCTTAGATATCAAGCTTTATGGAGGGGTACAGATTGATTATTTTTGATGATTTTCCTGCTTTATTCTATATATACTTTACAGTGATGTAAAATCATCTACACATTTACTTTTGGTATTGAATAACAGATACTTTAACTTATCACTCAATAGAGAACAGTTTTCTAGAGTTGGTAACCAAGTTTATTTGAATACTTAAAATGTTTGCTTATAACTTTTGAGAAAATAATGTTACAAAACAGGATTATTTCTTCTCCCCACCTTTTTTTTCTTGCATCTATAATTTATAGACTGACTGTAACTTTGTTGTAGAGTAGCATTACCAAAGTCCGGTAAAGAATAAAAATAAGTTCATAGTAGAAGTCAAGACAGAGCAGGAGAATTTTAAAGTCATGTTAAGATGACCTGAACATCTCTGAGAAACCAAAAAAGTTTAAAAATGAATGGTTGGATTCGAGTTTTAATGTTTGCATTTACTAAGGTTTATGGTCTCTTGCACATTTTCCTCTTTTAATTCATGTCTCTCCCTCTGCCAACTATTGTTATAAGCATTTTATATGCATTTTTCATTCCCTTGTCACAATAATTAACTAACCAAGGCAGGTATTATTTGTGTTTCCATAATGCAGGTGATCATTTGAGGCACCAAAAGCCTGAGTAATTTCCACACGTTCTCACAGTAATTGGTAGAGCTGGAATTAAGCCCAGGTGCCCCCGATCTAAGTCCAGGTTCAAGACCACTGGAACACATATTGCCTCTGTATTGCATTCAGATTATTTTGGGCAATTCATTTAGCAAATGCTGTTTATTGAGTACCAACTGTGTGAATGGTACTGTGTTGCAATTGAGTGGACATGAATAAAAGAATAAATCAAACTAATACATGATATAAAGATAAATTGAATCAGCTTGTAATGATAGAAGAGAATGGATGTGCATAAGGCATTCACTGCCTGCAGTTTTGGGTTCTGCTCTTATATTTTCTCATTGGTAATGGCTTTTGTATCAGGCCAGTTTCTATGCTACTGGGGACAGAATCGGCAGTAGAGGATAGTGGGGAAGTGGGCAAGTTGGAGGCAAATTACTTGGATTGAAAGCCTAAACATGCAAGTTATTATCCAGGCAATTTTGAGTAAGTTCCTTAACCTTTGTGATGGCTCAGGATCTTCATTAATCAAACGGAAAGACACTCTCCCACATGGTTGTTCAGAGAATATAGTGAGCAAAAGCATGCAGTGTATAGAACAGAAAGTGTAATATTAACATGTGCTGTGTTATTATGATGTCATTTTGTTAAGGGCAATGGACACATGTATGACAGTAGAAAAATTTGGATCTGGGATGAAGAGTGTAGGAAAAGTTATATACAGATAAATCCTCATCTTGCACAAGTAACACTAATGACTACTTTGAGAAAGATTCCATTGTCAGGCTTAATCTTTCAATTAAGTAAAATGCACCTTAAGGACTCATTCCAAATTTGTGCATGTGGTAATGTTGTATCTTATGACATATAATCTATCTTTATTTAAATCTCCATTTGCTGAGGTTTAACTTATTTTCATGTCCATAATTCACTTGAATGGTGAGTTGAAATCAAGGAACTGCAAGTTATTTAAAAATGATTTTTAAAAATTCAGACTATAAAGAGGCTTAAAATCTTGATTATATGAAACAGTTATTTGATTATAATTCCAACAAGTCTGATTTTTATATATTATTTGCAATACAAAAGGAAAAATGTGTGATGATAGTCATTCACAGTTTTGGATTCTTGTAATAAATTTCAGGGCAATACAAAAAATTGCTTAATGAATTTTAGGAGGGAGACTGACAGAGAGGAGATTTTTTTAATTAAAAGACTGATAAAGCTACTGTCAAAAGCTTAGAATTATGTTTAAGCATTCTTTTGTCTATTGCATATGGACTTTGTCTCTATACCAATCCTCTAACTTTAAATAACAACGATTTCTTGCTGTATAAACACTTTAATCTGACCTTATAATAATGGTTGAATTATTTCTTTTGTGTTCCTGATTTGGGTTTTGGTTTGAAGAAATGTTTCTAGTCATATACCCCTTCTAAGCCTGATTCAAGAATTTTGTATCTACTTGTTTCCTAATTCAGATCAAATTGTTTGTCACCAGCTTAGGAAACCGATTCTGACTCCTGGTTGCTCCTATTGTGTGATGATTAATTACCTTGAACAAATTTTAACTGACTAAATCTTCTAATTACTCAGTATAAATGAGATTTTAGTTTGTAATAAGCCATAAATAAAACATTTACAATAATAAATGTTTTTTTCTCAAATTTTAAGATATAAAATTATGTGACAAATCTTAGCACAGTGATATGTGAATTTGGTATTCAAATGAGGGAAAATTTGTTTGGATATCTGAACTTCAGAGAGTCCATTTATACTATTAGAAACATATGCATTAAAAAGTAAAAGTCTTGGATTCTCAAAATAGCTTCCCTGGATTTCACTGGAATAAAAGGTCATTTCTCATAAATGACAATACAATTATTTGTGATTTTCATGTTTATTGAATTATTTTGGACTAAATATATATGTTCTTTTAAAGTTGCATTATTTATGTTAGAGTGATTGTTTTTATTTTGAAATAAGATGATAAACATGATGAAATTATTCTAATGTTATACAAATGGTGAAATTTTTTATTTCCTGCAAGCTAATTGACAGTTTTAAAATTATACATTCATTAATGCCAGTGGATGTAATCTCTCCCAATAGTCAGATATCCTGTTATCATGTACACTACCACAAAGTGACTTGACTGGTTCTCAGGTTTGGTTTAACTGCACACCTTGTTATTTCAATAAAGAATTCCCTTCTTGAAAAAAAATCAATAATAATTTTAAAATGAAAAAAGAACAAAATGATGATTTTCTCATACTTTTTGAAAAAATATGTATTTTTAATAAACTTAGCTTAAATTTTTAGCTTCATATTCAACTATCAATATCTTTTTGAGTAACCAATTCTTAAGCAATTGTGTCTGCATACTGAACACACACACACACTTTACTGTATGCACACTTTAAATTCATTTTCTGAACCTGTACCCAAATTTTCTTCAGCATTTCAGAAGCTAATGATACCTATATACATTTCAGGGAAGGAAATTTTGTAATGAAAAAGCTTTCTGAATATTTAGTTTTATTAATATTAAATATACCCATTTTGAAGAGAAATGTCATATAACCAGTAGGAAAATTATTTTAAAAGTCTTCCTGAATCAATAAGAGAATTAAAGGGAAGAGTCAATGTCCTTCAGTAAAAAGGGTACTGGAAGCCAGAGCCATTATAGCTTTTTCCCTTGTGGCAGTTTCTTGGACTACTGGAAAATAACTGTCAACAGGTTGGATCCCCAAATCAGAGGGAGGCCTCAGGTCAGAAGGTGAGAAGAACAAATCCTTTATACATCCCTGTAATTCCAGGGTAAGAGATGTTCTGGTAAATATTGTGATTGGCTAAGGAGAGAAGAGGAAAATGATAGTTTTCAATGGAGAAAAATACAAGATGCAAAATGGGGTGGTGCTGTATGAAATAAAAACTACCAGGTTAAGAAATTACCATAAAATTTGTCCCAGGTGGCAGTTTCTCTGAGGTACCATGGGAAAGTAAATGTCATACAAACTCTTTGCTGCTGCAAAGCTCCAGGTGCCCCCACACCACACACACCTGCTGCTCTCCTGAGGTGGTGTCAAGTTAAAAAAGTAAACTATGGCTAAATACACAAAACAAATACTGGAAATAGACCCTTAAATTTTTGGGTACATAAATAAAAAACAAGTACATTTAAGTTGGTAAAATGTTCAAATACAGATGCTATCTCTAAAAAGAATACAATAATTGAAAATAAAAAGTAGATTTGAAAATGAAATATAATTATCAAAAAAGAGAAGCATACATAATCATGGAAATGAAAAGTTTCACTTAACCACCAGAATGGATGTAGGGGAAAAAAGTGTGAATTGAAAGAAATATCTGAGAAAATTATCCAGGAATGGCAGAGTGATAAAATAATGAGACTATTTGAAAATTAACGACAGGACAATCATTTTTATAATATGAAAGACATTTTATAATATCTTATGTTTAGTAGCAGCCCAGAGAAAAACTTTTAAGAAGTACAAGACGTAATAAACCTAAAGAGGTTCAAATGAAATAAAACATGGTATAACTGAAAAGAGAAGTGTAGGAATCCAAAATTAGAGTTGCAGATTTAAAGATTCTCTCAGTAGAATAGAAATTTTGAAAATCATCTAGTTGTAGGTCACTCTTCTTAGTAACAGGAAGATACTAATTCTTTTCCAGTGCTCATGAAATATTCAAGATAGACCATATGGCACATCACATACATTGTGTAAAATCACAACAAATTAAATACTGAAATAGCAATAGCATTTTTTCATCATAACAGAACTAAACTGGAATCAAACAGCAAAAAGTATTTGTAAACAACAAATATTTAGAAAATAAAAAACTAGAAAAGAAAAAGTAGAAAACATTTTAAAGGTGAAATGAACTGAAAATAAAACATGTGAAAGTTAAGCTATATGAGTGTTTTCAGGAAAAATAATAGTAATAAATTATTACATTATAAGAGGAGAGAAATATAAAATTATATATAAAAATTAAAGAAGAGTATACAATGTAGAAAAATCGTTTCTGATGTTGAGGTAGGCAAAGATTCTCAGAGTACAAAAACATGAATAATAAGAAAACCTGTATGGCTTGCATATGAGTTCTTAGGTTCAAATAGGAATATTCAGAACTAAAATGACTGGGTCATAAGTCCATAAGTCCATTGTAGTTTGAATGGACTAAGTGGATTGTAACTGAAGGTATATGGGGTATGGCATGAATGGAGCAGCAATCTTTCATCTCCCCGTTATGTTGTAATGTTCTACCTCACCTTAGCCCATCATGGACTCTGAAACTATAAGCCAAAATAAACTTTTCCTCTTCTAACTTGTTTTCTGTTGGGTATTTTGGTCATAACAGTGCAAAGCTAACTAACACAAAATGTCAAAATTAAAATTCCTATTTTATTATCTACATTAAAAAAATAGACAAGGCAGAATACCAGAGAGAAAACATTATAGATATATCTGACCATAGACTTGTTTCCAGAATATGCAAGGAAATTTTATAGCACAATAAGCCAAGCATCATGATTCTAAATGAATAAAATATTTGAATAGATACTTTACTAAGTGAGCAAAAATTCTATGAACTCATATAAAAAGTTAAAATATTATTCATTGTGAAAACACAAATTGAACCTACAGTGCAGTACCACTAACATCCACCAGAGAGACTTACATTAAAATGAACTGGCATAACTAAGTGCTGGCTTGGATGTGGAGCAAGTTTATTAACATTTTCTTGCATTTTTGGGGTAAGATTATTGCAAATAAAAGCAACATTGTCCCCACACATTAACAATAATCATCTCTTAAACTAGGATAGAATAGAATCTCTATAGGTTTTGGATGTATTTTTATTATGTTTTGCTTTGTGCATGTGCGTGTAATTGTAAAATGCCAATCAAATGTATTTTATTGTTTAGAATTTTGTTTTCTTTCTCAATGTCATATATTGAACAGATATTTTGAATTTAATTTAATGCTAATAAAGGGAAACAGAATCTATGTACTTTTGGACATGGAAGAATTGTTGTAAGTAAAGAAAATTAACTATTTTCTTATGATAGCAGAGACTGCTAATAACTGGTGACAGAGACACCTTTACCATCCTCCTTCATATATTACTTTGGAAAATATTCAGGTTACTCTACCATATTACTCTACCCATATCAGAGAGCTTAACTGAGTAGCTTCATGACTTCTGGATATTAACTGTCTTTACCGTCTGGGTTAAATATTATTCAAAATATTAAAAATAAGACATGCTTATGTGGCTCTTGCAGCATTCCTTTCTCTTCATTAGCTGGTGAATATCTCTTCTTTCTTTTGTTTCTAGATTATTTAATATTTTTCCTTAATCTATGGGTCTTAATACGCCAGTTTTGAAATTAGTGCTTTTTTCCTAAATGTAAGACAAATGATAACATGACAAGTATTTATATTTGTTTTATATCCAACTTTTAGAAAATTATTATGTGCAATAATCATTTATTTTACCTAAATGAATTATTTTAGTCAAACAAATTAACTACTTTTTAGGACTTGAAATGTTTTGGAATTAGGCAGGGATTTGGTCATATGTGTTATATACAGTTTTCTGTATATATTGTGGGTAGTTAATGCAATGTTAGACTTTTTAGATGTGATCAAGGCTACCACAAACTAATTTTGGTTATCATAAGATTCTTCAAAAGCAGTGGTCTTGTCCTACTCTAATAAACAATTGAAATATCACTCTTAGTGGCTAAATCCCTGTCTGATGCTTGTTTAGCAGATGTGTCAGGGTCTGTGCAAACTCATTAAATAAAATCCAATTATCTATAAGAGGAGCATATTTCTTATCTCTTAGACAAAATGTTATTGATCAGAAGATTAGCTGTGACAAACAACATGGCCAAGGTCACAGAGATAGTTACTGATATTCAGAGAGATAATCCAAGATTCTCTGTGTCATAGACAAATGATTTCACATCTGATGCTATTTCCCTAATTTTAATTCCTGAAAATAAATTTAATTAATTTGATGCCTAAAATAATGTTCTACTTTAGAGAATATTATTACTAGTATTCTACAAAAGATAAGCATTTTAAAAATTAACTCTGTATGATATATTTTAGTCTCAATACTAAATTATTTCTTTTTATTGATATTTCTCAATGTATCTTTCTAAGCCATTTTTATTTAAATACATTAACATTATTATCTTTCATTATTCTATGGTCTACTTTTATTGTCCTCTAAAACTCAAGCACAATTCCATCCAAAGAGTTGGATACAAGAAAAGAGGAGACTACCCTTTAAGCCCATTCTATTGGAAAAACAACTGCTTTGCAACTTAATAAATTTTAAAAATGTATTCATTATTATGAAAATGTTTGTTTGTTGACAATGTGCCAGGTGCTGGAACCATGATGGATGAGGAAGGAGACTGTTTGGCCTCATGAAACTCTGGGCTGAATAAGATTCTTACAAAGTAGTCAAAGCCATCCTGCCAGCAATGTGTGCTTAGGCTTCTGCTTTTAGAGCCCAAGTGATCATTTTGTTATAGAAAAGTGATCAATCAGAATCTGGAGTCTCTTATTAGGAGTTGATAGCACTAAATCACCAAACAATGACTTGACTGCTGAGTTCATCTCAACACATTTAGAGATCAGTGTCAACTTCCAGTGCCCAAAGAAATAAATCACTCACTACTGTAAAATCATAGATGGTAAGAAATGAGTCTTTAAAATATTGACTTATGTTAACAGAGCTTTTCTCATGTCTTACTTTTCTCTTATATCAGGACTTTAAGTTTGAGCAATAAGACAGTATACCTATACCCCAATTGCTTTATATTATATGAAAGAAGTATATATTTCTCTTATAGAGAAATGTATAAAAATATATAATATTTAAAATCCATATGTTAACTCTCACAAATTTAAGTAAATAAGGAAATTTTGAATTAAGATTTAAAAATGTTATTAGATTTGTTTTTAATAAATATACAGCCAGGCATACTGGTGCACACCTGTAATCCTAGTAGCTTGGGAAACTGAGGCAAGAGGATTGTATGTTCAAACTAGCCTCAGTAACTTTGTGAGGCTCTAAGCAACCCAGTGTGACCCTCTGTCAAAATATAAAATGGAAGGAGGGCTAGGGATATGGCTCAGTCCTTAAGTGTCCCATGGTTCAATTCCTAGTACCTAAACCAACAACAACAACAAAAATAAACAAACATATTGTGATTATAAAGAGAAATATGCATTTTTCATTCATTCAATAAACTTGTTTTTAATGTCAATATGTATCTGAAAAATTTGGGGGACCATGTTTTTTCAAGTATTATATAGATTCTCTTGCAGGTTTCCAAATTATTTGTTATTTATCTTTTGTCTGTTTTTCTGTCATAAGTTTACTAAGTTCGTTTTCTGAATCTACTTGATCTACAATGATGTCACTGCTTTATTAATGGAAAATATATTTGTATGTTACTTTGTTTTCTACAATTTTCTAAAATAGTGACTTCAGAGCATAAGTATGTAAATCTTCAAAAATTCACTCAGCTCTTAAAACTCTTACTATATCCTTTATAGTTATCTTTTATTTTAATTGTTATATTCTTTGTAAAGTCTCCTTATCTTCTAATACATTAATTTGAAATATCTAATTTGTACTTGTGCGTACGTGAAAATATAAGAAAGTAAATTTTATTTATTTTGCAAAGTTATTTATAAAAAAGAAAAGTTTCCTGAATTGAAATACTTTATCTGAAAATGTTACATTAGAATTCAGTATCTTACCAACAATTATTTATATTTTCTTCTATACTTAAGAACTGACTAAATTTGAGATTAGAACACTAGACTTTGTCCATCTACAACTACATTATTCTTAAAGATACTGAAAACATGGAAGCGACATAGTATTTTTTGACTTATATAAGGCAATTTATTCTTTGAAATCAATTCTGAAGACACAGGAAAGTTTTAAATAAGAGGAAAGTACAATGAGAACAGTCTTTCTCAACTTTAGAGACTTAATAACAAGACACTGAGTTTTATGCAAGAATGTATTTTAGTATTATAATGCATTCATGTATTTTAGCCTATTTTGTATACTAGGAGAATAGTCTGCCTTCATCCTTTTTACATTTCTTTCAAGGAAAGTAGATAGCACTTTTTTTTTGCATTAATAAATTATAGGACACTCTGAGTCCTATAATGCTTTCTAAATGTTATACTCTTTGCATACATGTAGAGTGGGTCAAAAAGTTATGGAGTCATCAAAAGTGTGAAAACAGCTATATTATATTAGAAGGCAAGAGCAAAAAAGTTGTAATCATATATATGTGTGTGTGTGTATTTTTTAAAGGAGAAGTCAGTAAGGACTAGTTGATTTATATTATGATAAATATTCACTATAAATAATTAAAATTTCATTAGTTCTTGGATAAGTATTTAATGTGAGATGTTGATAATATTGGTGAGGGCATTATGCCTATTGTTGAGACTCAAGCATGAAGTAGACTAAATCCCTAAGGCATTATGATTTCATAAAGTTATATTTTTAAGTGAATTTAAATGTCTATTTGTATAGTTTTTTTTTTTTTTTTTTTAGTTTGTTTGGAAGAATTCTCAGTGATCCCCCACCAATTTATAGTCCTTTCTGAGTATGATTTGTAACTTGCATCTAACCAGTAGAATATTTCAAGGGTAAATGTTTTGCAGATATAATAAAACTATTTCAGATCAAAAAAGAATTATCCTTTGTCTATTAAGAAACAGTCAATAATGATACTGGTCTTGGAGATCAGAAATGGGTCCTCATTCTCCTAGTGTTGAAGACTGAACACCAAGAAATGCTGAAGTGAGGTTAGAAAGCAAGTTTTATTTAAGAAAGGGATAGAGACAGACTTCTACAGAAAGAAGTGGGGCCCAGAGCTGGGAGTGGGTGTTTCTTGCTCTTTTAGAGACCCCTAAAATCCCTCCTCACCAGTTCTTTCTTCTCCATGCATGTTCCTAAGGGCAGGAAGGAGCAGGACAGGGGTAATTGTGTCGGGAAGTGGATCACTAGAGGTGTTAGCAATCCACCAGAAGTAAAATCCCTTAGGTTAGTTGTTAGCAACCCATTTCCTTTTCTTTGATAACCAGCCCTCATCTTCTCAAACCCTTTCACTCACTGCCAGGCCTTCTGCCCCCTGCCTCAGTTTGTTGAGGAATGTGATATTTCCTCTTTCCTCAGGCCAGGCAGGGCTGCAGGCAGGTTGCTTTTGTACAAAGAAAGCATGTTGGGAATCAGTACAGTGGGCTCATTTTATAGAATTATTCTCAACATTGCATTCCCACCATCCTCATCTATTTGACCCCTTATACTAACTAACGTGAGCAGTTCAACAGAAATTCTGGAGGGACACAAATCTTTCTTTTGTTGGACTAGAAGAAATAAGCCATTATAGGTTCTACAGCTGTGAGAAAATGAGTACTACGAAAAGTCACATAAGCCTGAGAGAGAACTCTTATTCTCTCATGAAATTGTAGTTTGGGGCAATGTTTTAATGGCAATCTTGTAAGACTTTTAGCATAGCACATAGACAAGAAAATTAATATGTTCTTTTAAGCCACTGAGATTGTGGCAATTTATTATAGCGAAGGACAACTGACACACTACTTAGTTGGGAAGATGATAACTTGGCTTATTAATTCTTCACATTCACCACTAGGTTATTCATGATAGGACAGAGACTTTGTAAACTACCAATGGTAAGTGTAACTTAGTATTCTGAGTAAGAAACTTGTAATCAGAGATATTTGTGCCTAAGGGCAGAAAGGAGCAGGACATATATAACTACCAAAGAAAGAATACTTGAAAAATAATTCACATTGGCTAGAAATAAAGCTTGATATAGGAATATGTAGTTCTGTATTTTAGTTATATAATGAAAAAGTATTACGGGAAGAGGATTTATGGGCACTTAGCTGATGATAATTGAAGAACTAATATATCAGCTCCAAAAGTCTATAAATTAATCAATATTTTGTAAAGTGTTAGTTGATCACAAAAGTATCCTGATTATTCTTAGGAAGATATGCAAGAAGTACAATAGTCTATTGTGGTATTCAACTTCTAAGATGCATCTTTCCTTACCCAGATCCCAAATTCCAGGTATTGTGCATCATAGGAAATATTAAAGAAAATTATTTAGATTAAAAAAATGAGATCTGCTTGATCAGATCCAGAAGTATAAAAAGTATATAAAAATGTAAATAAAGTATAAAAAATGTAAAAATACATGTTTACAAATTATTTAAAAATATAACTGACCTAGCATTGTATAGCTGGATTAAATGCCATTTTGAGTTGTGAATAATTATTTCTATAGTTTGTTGAATTTAATTGTTAGATATATTGTTGAGTACTTTGGCACATATGCTTATAAAGATAATTATCTTTAGTTTCCTTTCTTGTATGTCTTTTTTAGTACTAGTATTAAGTTAGTGCTATCCTCCTTGGAGTTAGGAAATGTCCACTATGCACTTATTTTTATAAATATATTGACATCAAAGACATCATTTGTTCTTTAAGTGTTTGGTAGAATTTGTCAATTAAATCATATCGGTGTTATATTAGTCCATTTTCTATTGCTATAACAAAATATTTGAAACCACATAGTTTGCAAAAAAAAAGAGAGAGAGAGAGAGAGAGAGAGAGAGAGAGAGAGAGAGAGAGAGAGAGAGAAATTTATTTAGCTTGCAGATTTGGAGGCTGAAAGTTCAAGATTGGGAGACTGTACCTGACTGGTCTGTGGTAAGGATCTCATGGCAGATGGTGTCACAACTGCTGAACCATGTGGGAACTAACTAGGGTTCCTTAAGTGCAACATTAATCTCTTCCAAAAGGGATACCTTGTGACCTAACTTGCATGTGGCCCCATATCTTATAAATCTACCACCTCCACACTGTTCCACTGGGTACAAACCCCTCTGGCACATGAACACACTTAGGTCATATCTAAAACACAGAGGCCTGTTGCTTTCTTTTTAGGGAAGTTATTATCTATTGGTTCAATTTCATTAGTAGAGTAAGGTTTACTAAGATTATCCATATGTGTTTGTGTGACTTTTTGCAGTTTATATCTTTCACGGAATTGGAGTGTGCAATTCAGTCTCTAATTTATGGGCAAAGAGCTTTCGCAGCCTTCAGTCTTTATAATATCCATGACACTGGAAGATTCCTGTTTCATCTATGACATCACTAATTTGTGAATTCTCTCTTTATTTCCTTAGTTACAACTAGAACCTAATCAATTTTACTAAATTATATTTAGAGAACAAATTTTTAGTTTTCTTGTTTTTTTTGATTTTACTAATATCTCCTTTTTAATTATTTTTTCACTTGATTCAGTATTAACTTACTTTCTCTTCCTAATTTACTAAGGTATAAATTCATATGATTGATTTTTTTATATTTTTTCTTTCTATTATATGCGTTAAATACTACAATAGCCTCTTACTACTGATTTTACTACATTCCACAAATTTTCGTAATAAGTTCAATTTGTATTAGTTCAAAATAGTTGTAAATTCCTCTTGAGATTTCTTTATAGCCCATGTCATTTAGGAGTGTATCATTTAAATTCCAAACATTTTAAAAAATTTTAGCTGCCTGTCAATCTCTAGTTTAATTTTATTATGCCTTGAAACATACTTCTTATGACTTTTGTACTTTTCAATTTTTAAGGTGTGTGGTGACCTAGCATGAGAACTATTTTTAAAGTTTTTCAACTTTATAAGCAGTTTTTTTTTAGGACATAAAAGTATCATAAGTCATGGAGCATCTGGTCTTAACTATGGTTTGACTTATAAATTTTCAGCCTCATGATGGTTTTATAAAAGTATTGAATGCATTTTTCCTTACAATATTTTTGACTTATGGTACATTCATTGGGACATAACTCCCCCCAAATTCAAGGATTATTTGTATTCACATTTTTGTGCAACTAAAGTCTTGGTAAATGTTAAATATAACCTTGAGAAAAAAAATGTGTATTTTGCTATTGTTGAAATATTTTATAAATGTCACTTACATTTATTGATTGATAGTGTTGTTCAGAACAACTATATTCTTGCTGATTTCCTGACTCCTTGATCTATCAAATTCTGTAACAGGCATATTGAATCTCTAACTTTATCAGTGTATTCATTTATTTTTTCCTTATAGTTCTATTATTTTTTTTCCTCTTGTATTTTGTTTGTTCTGAAATATATTTGATAATATAGTTTCTCCAGTTTCTTTTGGTTAGTGTATCTAAATATTTTTTTATGAACTTATTTCACTTAGTGTAATGTATCATTTCCTCAAGTATTCCAGTTGTAGCATATTTTAGAACTTTCTTTGTCTTTAAGGCTAAATAATATTGCATTATTTGTATATACACACTTTACTTATTTTTGAGTTGCATCCACTTAAAGTTATTGTTAATAATGCTGTTATGAATGTGGGTATACAAATACTTCTTCAAGACTCTGCATTCAGCTCATTTGGATTTGTATCCAGAATCTCAAGTTCACATTGTGGTTCTGGTTTAAACTTTTTAAGAAACTGCCATACTGTCTCATAATTTTATATTTTGGTCCACAGTATTCCAGAATTCCAATTCCTCTAGATCCTAGCCAAACTTGTTACATTATTTTTCATTAGCAGCCATCCTAATAAATAGGAGGTTATATCTCACTTTGATTTTGATATGCATTTCCCAGATGATAAATGATATTGAACAGCTTTTTATGTGCTTCTTGACCATTTATATGTATTCTTTGGAGAAATACCTGTTCAAGCACTTTTTTTTCAGTTTTGAATTGAGTTGTGAATACATGTATAATTAAAACTAAATGGAAATGAATGGTTAAGAAAAATAAGTTGAGTAAATTAATATAATTATAGTAATATGAAATGGAGCTAAAATAAGATAAATCAAGGCTTTATTTAAAAAGGAGAATAATGCTAATTACACTCTTGGGGAAGAGAAGAATAATTTTATTAAAAAATACATATGAGAGATATAAATGTAGGTAAATAAGATGAGATGATTTTATTCCTATCTAATCTCAACCAAGAAAAATAAATAAGAAATACACAATTGAAGATAAACATGATGGAAAAAGAATACAAATTTTAAGATGTTCATTAATAACAAGACAAAAACACAAAATTTAAAATACTTTTCAGAATTAAATTAAAGCAGGTTAAAATGTATGCTTTAAGAAATATAGTGCCATAGCATAATTTAAATTTTTATTATCAGCTCATATTTTACTAGAAAGATGAAAGATAGAAGGGTAGATTTTACGGTTGTTTTAATGGCTTATATGTACATTTTAACATATATTTTAAACAGAATTTGATAATTTATAGGCTTTCGTGCTTGTCTTCATTGAGTTGGAATTCACCAAAACAAACAAAAAAGGATGGATTTCCTCAGTAGTACCCCTTGAAAGCCCTCTGGGCTACTCAACCAGGGTACGCCCAGACTCTAAATTTCCAACAAAACTATAGCACTGTGCAAGTGTGCAGAGTCTTTGATTATCCCATATTCTAGACAATTTTTTTTTATGAATCAACACATATAAAATAGTTTTAGATTTTCATGTGTACTCAGGCTTAATGAAATTTCCATTATAACTAAACAAGTATAAAATTAAAATTGTCAATTATAAAAATGTGCTTAAATTATTTGGAAGAACAAAGAAAATGCTTGGAAAAAGGTGACAATATACTACTTTGATTAAATTACCACAGGTAATTGTTTTGATTTCATAAATTGACAAATATGTATTGTTTTTTTTTTTCAAATGAAGTTATTTATAGCTAGCTATTTCCTTCCTGTGGTGCATTCTCCTTTGACACTTTTGAAACACAAGGGTCCTATTTAATGAACTGCTAATGCCCACACATGAAATGGCCATGATGGTCACACAGTTAATGCCCCTGCAGAAGTGCTGACTTATATCCAGGGATCAGTGAATGCTCTGAAGGAATTCAGCTGAATGTGGTTGCAATTATAAACTAAATGATTCTTAAAGGAATAACTCTTCCATGACAAATGTGTGACAAATAACTATTCCCACACCTCTTCCAGGGCACATTATCAGCCTACAAACTCCAGCTTGATTTCTCTACTAGTTCATCCATGGGAGAATAAAGAGCCAGATTGCACCATTTAATAGCCTTCCCTTACTGGCCTTATTGCTAATGAGGGGATGTGGGATGATACATTCCAGAAACAACTGAAGGCTTCTGATCCTTTCATTGCTAATTTATGATCTCTACTTAAATAATGTGCAAGGTTATTCACACTGTTGAAAAGTGTAGTCATTGTTCAAGGGATTACAATTTATATATTTTTAGTCACTACATGAGCCAAATGTGCAGACAGAATAAGAACTTTCAAAATTGTGAGTTAATTTACTGTTTACTTTCATTTTCTTAATTCAAGTATCTGTGATACATGCAGTGAAAGTATGCAGAACATAAATCTACAGTTGAATTGATGATCAAAAAATGAACACACCTGTGTAACCACCTGTTGGGGAAATGTACTGGAAGATAGCTTTATGCCCTCACTCAATTACCACTACTTCTTCCTCCCAAAGCTAAACTGTTCATATGTGTTATGCTTTTAAAATCTTTGCCCAAAGAGGATTATTATGTGAAAGGTATTATTTTATGTATTGATTCTTTTGACTAACTATTTTATTTGAGATTCATCTATGAATATAATCTTGAATTTTATATCAGGCCATTCTTTCTTATTAGTATAAAATATTTCATTGTGTAAATATGCCACAAATTTTTACACATTCCACTATTGATAAACACCTGAGCTATTTTTAGTTTTGGTGCTGTTTGAAACATAATGCCATAAACTTCTAGTGCCTAACTTTTTTTTTTTTTGATGAAAGTTACATTTGTTCAACTCCAATAGATGCTGTCAGTTTTCCAAAAGAGTAGGCAGAATTTCTATATGAGAGTTTCTGCTTCCTGTGTTTATTTTAATTTTAATTTTTTGTTAAAGTTTATAACACATGAAAGAAACTGCAAAAATCTGAAGTGTCAGCATGGGTAATAATATCAGAATATTAACAGTATGGGATATACAGCTCCTGATTGGAAATCTGTGTGTGACATTGCAGGCCCACTCACAGGCAATTGCAAAGGCTTCTTTAGCCTTTGATGATAAGCTGTGCCACATGAAACACACGTGGTCTACAACCAGTACACTGTAGTCTCTGAGGGGAGCGGCAGGCAAGGATTCAAGTGATCTTGTAAGTCATGCTCTTTGAACATGGAACCCCTTAGCCCAGCACCTTCATTCCTAAGTTTCTTTATCTGAGGTCTGTGGCAGTCATCTGCTTCAGGGCCCTTTGCAGAAGCCTCTTTATGGGGGTGGGAGCAGGAGCCCAGGGGCCATCTCATGAGTAGAGACATTTTTCCCCACTAGGAATGGGTGACTCAATACTCTAGACTCTCCTCCTGTATTCCCCATGCTCCTGCCTTTACCTCCTGGTCTAAATGTGTGGAGCCTTCTGTTCAGGACCCCCTGACCAAGAAGTCAGCCCTCAATTCTGTGCTGACCTACCTGAGCTTCTACAATAAAAAAGCTGGGACAGGGTAGCCACTGCATTCTCTGGATTAGATTCTTGCTTCTACCACCACAGTGACTGAGTCACTGTTTTACTTTTGGCTTGTTGATTTACTCAGCTGCCGCCATGCTTGACAACTCAGGGCTCTCCCAGCTCAGCTGAGCTCCTGACACAATATTTTACCAAGGGGATAAGAGAAGTACCTATATTTTAAAAGTTGCATGTGACATAAATTCACCAAATAAACCAAATACAAATCAAGTTCAATCAAAGAGTCTAAAAATATAAAAATGGGTGAGGATCTACTTTTGCTCTTGAAGAGAAACATAATAAACTACCCTACCCATCACACATAGGAAGCTTTAGGTTTAGACAGTAGAATGCCCAGAACACAGTGTACTTTAAAAAGAGTGGTGAACAATTTTATAATGAAGGTTTAAGACTCTTCATATGAATGCATGTCATCTGAGCTGGGCTTTGTAAAGGATAAGATTCTGCTGATTATAAGGATGATAGGCAAGGAATTCTAATCATATAAAAGTGCACATACAAAAAATGCACAGCATTGAAAAAACATAATTTGTTGCTGACAATGGATCTCAATGTTACATTTTTTTTTTTATAGAAAGGGTGTGGGGAAAGAGGCTAAAAATGTAATGTTAGAGGTCAGATGATAGCAGGGATTTTAATAAAGGGATTAGTCTTTTTATTTCCTAGAGAAAATATCAAGGATAGAAATTGATGACAACATTAATATTCATTTGATTAATTTTAGATGATTAAGTAGCTAATATTTGTGAATAAGTTCATATTCTCAACAGCATTCCCAACAGATGATTATAAATGCATCCTTTTTCCATTAATTTAGTTCAAATAACATTAAAACACACTTCCTTCCTATTTTTTACATTATAATGGAAATGGAAGCTTAAAATGGAAATTTTATATGTTTTGTATATTGTTGAGATGAATATTTCAATATAGATCTTTATCTACTTGGGACACATTTCTTTCTTCAAAGGGAATTTTTTCTGCATTGCATTGTAATTGCTAGCACACATATATATAGCCTAAAGTAGATTATTAAGCCAGTAACTGTACAAAAGTATTTGGCCTTCATCTGTGTGTTGCTTTACTGCAGTCTCTAACACAAAGCCAAAAACCTTGAAGGTGCTCAGGAGGCTTGATATGCATAGGCTGGATGACAGGAGAGTGCAAACCTGCATGGCACTGGGCTCTCAGTTAAGTCACTGTTCTCTCTATTTACTAGTTTCACCCCATAATTTTTATACAACTCCAGATGATTTCATCTACAAATAAACTTTGCCATTCTTAACTCTTCAGTGGGATACTTTCAATCCTTGCTCATATTCAAACCCCCTTCCATAAATATCTATTCAGAGATATATTCTGAATCAAATAATATCAAATCACAGCAAAATGCCAGTTTCTGACAAGGAAGAAAGGTCAAATGCCTTTATTTTCTGTTGTTCAGGTTGATCCTACTTGATTGCTTTGCAAGATCCAGTGATAGGATTATGGTCTCATTTTCTGAAGCATGCATTCCTATTAATCATGCATTTAATATTTACTGAGTATCAACTATGTCTAAGGCAATGCTTTAGGTGCTGAGGAGGGGAAAAGCACAAAGACGAGAAAAAATTACTTTTTCATGCTGCAGAGAGAGCTTAACCTTCCCCAACTTTGGCTTCTTTCAAAGAAATCTTACCTTTGAAATGGTTTCTTTCACTTTATGGAGTGATACATAGTTTGGGCCATTATTTACCAGGAGATTATTATCATTAATTATATATATATATATATATATATATATATATATATATATCTGATGACAAGTTAGGATTCATTGCTGCTCTCACTGTTGAATCATATATAGTTAATTTAATGGGAGGAATAATTTTAAGGCAGCAGGTAAACACCAAATAGCTTCTATTCTGTCAATAATTAATTATTTAAAAGTTCTAAATAGAAAATGTTTTTTTCCCTAAAAAATGCTAAGCATTTTCAAAATTGCTTGTGTGAATTACTTTTCAGATGTAAAATCTTAATATTTCTCATAAAGTGCCAAGGAAGTGTGCTGATGAGTATGAAATTCAAAAGTTATTTGGAATTTGGTGTTCAGGAGGTAATTATGTGCTGAGTGCATTGAACTCTAAATTGGAGGTGGGCACATCTGTATGGATTCACAGAAAAGAATTAAAGTCTTGAACATAAACTCATCATCCTCTATCAATAACCAGAAATTTCCATTCTTTGTATCTGATACTCCCTCACATTCTCTTGCATGAATGTGTTGAAGTCAGATAAATCTTTAGACTATTTATTTTGAACTATTGGATTTCAGAGTATTGCTTCAGATTTCAGGAGTTTTTTTTATCCTTAGTTTCTTTTTCATCAGAATGTTATTTTCAAGAAAAAAATATATGTATGCATTGCTCTATGGAATTTTTCACAGAAGTTGAATATTACATGAACATTTTTAGACCAATAAGGCTATGGCTAAGAAAACATAATGGGATACTTTTCCCTTTAGTAATGAATAAAATTGATTTGAAGAAAAGTCAGGGTTTAAGGAATGTCTAATATTGTAGGATTGTGAAACAAACAAACAAACAAACAACAACAGAAACATTAACGCTTAAGACCTACATATATGCCAGAGGCATTAGTAGACCTCTGCTAGTACTCAAGTATTTTTTTTTTTATTTTTGATCTTGACATATCATATATTTGAATCAAATGGGGTATAATTTCTCATTTTTCTGAGTGTACAGGTTGCAGAATCACATTGGTTATACAGATACGTATATACATACAGCAATACTGGTGTCTATTTTATTCTGCTGTCCTTCCTATATCCCCTTCCCCTCCCCTCCCATCACTTCTCTCTACCCAATATAATGTGACACGCTTCTTTTTTTTTTTCCCCTCACATCAACATACATGTATTTTGTATAACGATGAGGGTCTCCTTCGATCTTCCATGCAATTCCCCTTCTCCCTCCCATTCCCTCCTACCTCTCTTCCCTATTTAGTGGTAATCTTCTTCTCATGCTCTTCCTCCCTACCCCATTTTGAGTCAAGTATACTGAGGTTAGCAAAAGTTAATAATGAGTTAGCACTAGAAGAATTTTGTTTGCTTGTTTTTCAAGTAATAGCCAATCAGGTTAACAGGAAATTAATCACTTTATTTTTCCCCCAAATGCTGGGCTGTTTGTCTGCTTAATATACACTTCTAAGATATATAGTTCTTGATATTTATAATAAATACTATGAAAACTTGCAAGGAGTTTCTACAGTGTTTTCTTTGGTCAATTTTCCTTTATTTTTTTATTTCATTTTTAAATTCATAGTCTATTTGGACAAAGCATCATTGTGAATTTTTGTGTTCTTAAGTTGTTCTTTTGGATACTTACATTAAATAATTTTAGGATTTTATAAAGTTTAATTTGCTTTTACTTTAAGGTATGACAACTATCTGTGTCAATTTGCTATGAACCTGACTTTGAGACAGATTAGCATGAAGGAACCATGCTGTGGAAAGCATCCAGGAAAGACACTTGTATAGATTGTAAGAGGCAGTGTGAGGCCAAGGGAGATGTTAAATTGTAATGTGATCGCAACAAAGACCTCAGATGACTGAGAGAAAAGTCTGGAGCTAGAATGGACATCCACATTAGTCCCAAATTTGATGAAGGGGGCTAAATCTTAATACTCTTCACCAACAGTTACTGGACATGAGCTGCTCCTGAGAATGCCACATGTCATTTGTGAAATGGCTTTCTTTATTTTAGGGACCTTTCCAGAGGGTTACTCAGCTATGAGATGTCAATAATCAACACTTTCAGCAGCTGGGGAAATGAATGCTTTAATCCTGAAGGAGAAGGAGATGGGTTTTCTAGGAACCATAATACCCACTCCAATCCATCCCTCGGCCACTTAATGCCACTTTGCTCATCTTTTCTCACATAATTTCTTAGAACAGTTCTTTCCCGATTCTAACATGACATTGGTTTGAAGGGACAAAATATAGCCAGCCCTTAACAATGCAGCTAGTATCATGATCCCTACAGATTTCATCATTTATCTTCTCTACTATATAATTGTTTCTCCTTGCCTTTGGATAGCCTCTCTATCTGGCAACCCAGACACTCATCCCTGAGGGGTTTGAAATCTTGTGTGTCAGTTATCAGTTTATTCCCATTTAGTTAAAATACACTCTTCAGTATATGCTTGGTAATAAGCAAATTATTTCTTGTAAGTATCTCTTCTTTAAAGGCAACATGAAGTTAAGTTTTCTTAGGAGAGTACCCTAAATGGATTTGTAAGAGGAAAAATGGTCTCCTACTGTGCCTAGTGCTGGTTGGGGGTAGGGGACATGGGTATAAAGACAGCCAACGTTGCTTGTCCAAGTTATGAACCCAGGATAATGTCCCTCTGCAACGTTTCCACCAGCCTTGGCCTAATGTGAACTGTCAGCAGCTCTCTTGAAACAGAAACCCAAATCCCTGCATGATTCACGTATTCTGAAGACCTCCTGCCTGGATAGACAGTACCTGTGTTTCTTTATTAAGCACCCATGTGACCTGATTGCTCTGAAAGATTCCTGCTCCCCTAGCTCCAGGCTCCTACTGCACACCCAGACCACCATCATTAATCACCTGCCCCCTTATGGGGGCTTCACTTCCCTTATGGAAACTCCACTTCAGCTCTAACCTCAACCTAACTGGAGAACAATTCTCTCTAGGAGTCTGAATCATACCTTATCCAATGAGGTCAGAGCCCTTGCATGTTTAAATCTTCCTTGTGTATTCTGTGACAGCCCAGAATATCATGTTGAATATCCTCATAGCCTTGTATCCTGTGGTTACTCTTTCATCATTGTTAATAATTCTCCAAATACAACTAATCCTGCTTAACCCATTGCACAGCTTCTTTCTCCTGATTGGACTTAGACAGCTACATGCTGGTCACCATACGTTCTTCAGATCTTCCCTGTCCTCGTTGTATAATGCTATTTCTGTATCTTATTGATGATGAGAGTCAAGCATTTCACTGCTTATAACCCAAAACCTCTAAATCCACAGAGATCTAAGTTGCAAGGATGAGGAGTACAAATCTTTTAAGCTGATTACTAAGATTGATAGCAAGGACACTCTTGTGTCTACTGCTAGGCCCAAAGCCTGTTGTGTTCTATCTTAGTGGACATAGCACCATATCATGGTCATGGATGTATAATGTACACTGAAACTTGTATGCTGGTGACCAGTTCATGAAGGGTAATATCTCCAAGCTGACACTTTGCCTGTTTCCTTTATAGGCCATAATCACTGCTCCATGAGGCCAGCAACCTTTAAGTAGCCCAATATGAGTTAAAGTCAATGAAGTCTATTGTCATGCATTTACTGTTTTGCCTGCTTTGTTGTCAAGTGATTTTCCTAAACCCACAGAAAATTAAGCAGAATATGTATGTCAATGGACCACATGCTTTAGCATGTGATATTGATTATGAACATATGGTCTCAAAGTGGAAACCTATACTGTAAATATATCAGTTAAGGTAAAGTAAACTATGATCACTTTTAGTGGTCCAAGGAGTTCATTTTAGTCACCATCATGAAATGGCTGCTAAGTCTCCTTAGAAAATGGTACTATACTGGGGACTCAACATTGTTCTTTGTTTCTAGTAAATATTACATTTCTGAATGAAAGCAGATAGATCTTTCTTGAAGAGTAGAGACTCCTGTATAAGTTACAAATTACGCCAGTAATAGGTCCACTGAGTATATGCAACTCATTCTCTTTACTTGGTTGTTTAGGTACCTTTTCTATTATGGATAACATGGACATTTAGAGCACCTACTTACACAGCTTATTTGTGTCTTCTAACCCTAATCATTTCTGATTCTAGATGTGTCCTTTGCATCTTATGATGATTCTCTGATGAACTTGCATTCTGTTATGACTTGGGGGTCTTGTCAAAACTTATGTCATGCTGAACAATTTTGATCACATGGTCCCTTGAGGTTTCATCTAAAGATACTCCATTTCTATCAGGCCCCAATAATAAACTAGGATTCTTTTTCTTTTTCTTTTTTAGCACAATTCTCCAATAGAAATGCCAGGGTCTCTCTCCAGAGCCCTGAAAGTCCACAGTATATTTCTTCCATGTGGCATTGCCATTAATTCCTCATTGTATTTTGTTCTACCACAGATAGCGCTAATGCATAGAGTACTGTGTATTGTATGGCCCAAGAATTAAAACCTCAACTTTCTGAGGAATTCTGAGGGTTAGAAGACACAAATAAGCTGTGTAAGTAGGTGTTCTAAATGTCCATGTTATCCATAATAGAAAAGGTACCTAAATAACCAAGTAAAGAGAATTACTTGCATATGGTCAGTGGACCTAATTACTGGCATAATTTGTAACTTCAGGTCCCAGTCATAGAGATCGGCTTTTTGTACTAGCAGCTTTGGGATCAATTTCTTATACAATAGTGGGAGTTGGTAAATTTCAAGGATGGAATTGCCCCCATATACATAGTAGAATTTATTGGATAAACTAGCAGTTTCGCCACTTGTGAGATATTCTGTCTTCAAAAGCCATCTTTTTAATCATACAACAGTGTTTTATGCTTATATTAGTAATGTCAAATTTGTAATAACTAGATGCTTTAATTTCCAGCTATTACATTATATATCTCAGCTAAATATCATTACAAATATCTCTTATAAACTATGACATACTTACAAAAGATTATATTTAAAGAATACATACAGTTTAAATACAATTAAGAAGACATACTTAGTACAGTATTTTATCACATTTATTTTGTCCTGGAACATAGCTCACAAAACTGATATTTTCATTAATTGTGTTTTTGATGTCTTCAGAATTATCTCCTGTATATTTATCACAATAACAAACACTACTTGTTTTCTTTTAAGGTCTATAGAAATGGAATTGTATAGCACATTTTAAAGACAATGCTAACTATCATAATAAATGAATCCTAAAATATTTAATGGATAAACATTATTTCTTGTTCATTAATTCTAAGTATTTCTGATTGATATGACTCTCTTTTAAGCAATTCTACATGGATCCCAGGTTCTTTGTGTTATATAGCTCTGCCATCTTAAAAAAATATGGTCAATATCAATATGTTTATTTACTTTAAGTAAAGGGGATGATGAAGGAGGATCAAATGTGGTAGCTTTTTAAAGGCTAGTCCTAGAAGTGGTACAAATTTTTTTTTTCTAATTCCACTGACTAAAACTTATTTACACATTTATTTTCTCAAGGAAACTTGGAAAGAAACAAAGTAAAAGGAGAAAGGGGATGAGACTTAGAAGGTCTCAGCAGTCACATATCAAGAAATTGAGTCAGATTCCTTATTCCAACTCTTTCTTGTTGCTTGGATGATGACTGAAGTGTGTCATGGTCTATTTAACTGAATTTGAATGTAAAGTCAGCCTTCTGTATCTGTGAGTTGTGAAACCATGGGTTCAATCAACCACAGATCAAAGATATTCAAAAACATTTATCTGTATTGAACAGGTACAGACTTTTCTTGTAGTTATTTTCTAAACAATGTATCACAATAACTATTTACATAGCGTTTGAACTGCATGAGTTATTATATGTACCTAAGGTACAAGTACCTCTAGAGATCATTTAAAGTGAACTAGAAGATGTGTACCAGTTATATGTATATACAGTTATGTGCCACATAATGACATTTTAGTGATAGACTATGTATATGGCAGCGGTTCCAAAATATTATATCACTTACTGATGTTGTCACCATCTTAGTTTAAGTACACTCTATGATATTTGCACAGCTATGGAAGTTCCTAACAAGATACTTCTCATAATGTGTCTCATCATTGAGCCACATGTGATTGTGCTACCCTATTTTAAATAAGAGCCTGGAAAATCTACAGATTTTGGTATTTGGGGGAATGGAGTGTACTTGAACCAGTTTTCCACTGATATTGAATGACACCTGTATTTCAATGAGCCAGTGTGTTACTCTATGAGGCAAATAAGGAAGAAAGAAGTTTATTTGAATGGCATATTAAAGAGCCCAGCGTTTCATATTCTGAGATGTGAAATGAATGAGATGGCCACTCTTGATAGTGTTTGGAGCAATGAAATATACAAAGAGTTTCCTGGTGAGGTCTGCTATTGTGTTCTTAGTGTGTTAGGACATGTGTTACCTTGATTTATCTTTCAAGAATCTGTGAAGAATAATTCCCAGAGTTCCATATTATTTTACTCTGTAATAATGTTCCGATGAGTGTGGTTGTTGACCAGGGCATCTAGTACTAATATTTCAGGCCAAAATTGGTCCAATTGTGCTGGGTCTTTAGTGCTGTCATGCATCAGAGACTGGCTTTTTAGAAACAAAAACACAATAGTTATCCAGTAAACTACACTATATGTATGGGGGCAATTCCATCCTTGAAGTTTACCAACTCCCACTATTGTACAGGCAGTTGATTCCAAGCAGTTCCTTACGTAGTCAGATTATCCAGGAGAAAAGGAAATTTCTTCAGAAACTTGGCATCCAGCAAAACACTGAAAACAAAGAAATTCATCCCCTTTTACAGATGGGATATGCCAGAAGGTTCAAGATTGTCTTCATCACGTAGCAACGGGTCCTGAGAAGCCATACTAAGCTTTTAGGTGATGCTTCCATGATTAAAAATATGGTGGGCCACTGGATATGGAGGTCTATGATTTCAGGACTTGTGATATTCTCTTAAACCAACAGAGCTCAGCATGTGGCCAGCAATTCCTACTCTGATGTTGTATACTGCAGGGCCATTGAGGTCAATTCCTTGTATAAGAAATCCATTAGCAACATTTTGGTATAGACATATGCACAAAGTTTACAAAAGACATGCGATCAGTTTTCTGTGCCTCTTACGTCAGAGGGTTTCTGAGGGGACTAGAGAGATGATCTGTTAGATTGAAATTTAATATTCTAGAGCCCTTTGTTCAAGGGAGCTCCAGGCACGGTGGTACAATTGGTACTCAACAGTGTAAATGAGGAACATGTGGCCTCCGGAGCCCACAAAGGCTTAAAAATTGGGGTGCTTATTTTACCACAGTAGCTTCTGAGCAAGTCAATACCTGTTTCTTGATACTGTCAGGATGGATCACCCTGTAGTTTACCAAATGACTTTCAGAAACTTATCCTAAGTAGAGGGTCTTGTACTATGTGTAGTGTGATGGCTCATTGCTTTTTTAGGAGCTCCTTGGTGAGTACATGTATGTTCTGAATGAGGGTGCCAAATGAGTGACCTTAGAGGATTACACCATCACATAATGTCATATCCAGTCTCGAGAAGAAAACTGGATACAGTTAAGAACTTTGAATGAAAAGGCTGTGGTGTGAACAGGAAGGCTACTGAGATACCCTATGGGTATCAATAGAGTAAATAATCTGTTGATAGAGATAATCAGCAAAACATATTAACCTGACCTCTAATAACCAAGTATGTACAAAGTGCTGACTGGATTGAGTCAGCAATTTGCATAACATTGGATATGGGGACATTAGTCAGTGGGAGCACAGCATTAAGATTTCAGTCAACCACTGTGGCATTAAGATTTTTGTAATCCACCATGAAGCATCACTGATTATTTCTAAGCTTAAGGACATGGCAAATTGGACTGTTAAATGGAGGAGCCATGGTGGGGTTTAATTACTTGTTCTCTATCTAGGCCTTTCATGATAAGATTCAATTCTTGAAAGTCCTGTTTAAATTTACATTGGGTTTATTAACAATTTTAATTTAAGAAATTATCCTTGGAACCCATTTTTGTCATGCCAATTTATAAGAGTCAAAGACTTGATTTATTTTCACTTTATTACTCATTGGATCAGTGTTCATATTCCCTGTGGATACTTAAGGGAGTATAAGATGTGACCCTAGGGAACTTAGCAGGGGAGTAGCTGAGATCAAGCATACTTATCTGTCCTTTACTTTATGTGCTATAATTCCTCTAAGATTACAGGCAGTACCTTGTTCAAATTTATGGGGTCCCTTGGTATAAATGTAATTTCAGCCACTGTATTGATTAAGCCCATGAAGTTTTGCCAGTGGATGTACTTCAGCAGACGTTGACATAAAATGTACAACCTATGTTGTAAAGGTAGGAGTGAGGAGAGGGGGAAACAGCTAATTGTGACCTTTTTATCTTTTTTTGTTTGTTTGTTTTTCGGATAAATTCCTGTAATGAATTCTAGACTTCTAGTTGGATAACATTACAGACCTTCATTTTAGGTTTTTATTCTTTTGTTTTCTCCGTGTATACTCCTCCATATGCAGTGTCCATCTGTCCTTCCTTCCTTCCTTCCTTCCTATCTTCCTGCAGCCCTGGCTTCCTTCCTGCCATCCTGCCTTTTAAAGTACTTATTCATTTGTATTTACTGAATATGTTTCAGGGTGGGATGCCTGCTACTGTGCACATATTTATAAATAACTTTCTCTAGACATTGTTGTCAGTCTCATCAGGATTAACAAATTCTCCCATGAAAACAATTGTATTGTAGCATTCAGTGAGCTTGGGTGCAGTTGGGTGTAGCTCACCCATCTGTTGTGCCACGGGGGTAGCATGGATGGTCTTTCCTATGACTGAAAGAATCAGATCATTGTTGCAGTAAAGACATGAAAATAGCAACAGCAGAGATATTTAAGAATCCTGGTAAGCCACCTGCTCTTAGAAGAGTAGACCTCAGCATACCACCCAATGGCTGCTTTATTTACCTCTTTTCTTGTTCTTTATTTTTTCTTTCATAACTCCCTAATGATTTCTCTTTCATAAGCAAGGGCCACTTGATTTTTCCATAACTCCTACCAGGGGGTCTTTCCCTCTCAGTGCTGTTTAGATCCAGGGTCAACACTCGGTTGACACATACAATCAATTGATCACAGTCTTTCCCCTGATCCTAGCCTCAGTCACAATTTCATTTTAAGACACATAAGTAGGTCTAGACAGAGACACAGGATGCGTGGCCACAGGGAGGGCTCTAATCCCATACTCTTGTCCCTAAATGACAAATATAGAAATTTCTGACTTAGGTGAGCTAAATCTACAACAGAGGCTCAGTGGGACTCAACAATGCCACACAAAGCAACCCAGATCAAAGGACAAGAAGTCAGCAGGCAGCAGTTCTGAGTGCACGGTATGTGCTCCTCATCAAGCAACAGTTAGCAACACAAGGCAAGAAAGGACAGATACAAAATGGTGCCCATTAGCTAGGCATGCTCCTCAGAATGCCCATTGTTGTGACAACCTTGCCAAATCAGGATGAACCAAAATTTAGTTTAGAAGTAGAGACCAATAATGCCACATATCTACTAAGTTACTATGAAAATACTTATGACCTGTCTACTGAGGTTTGTAGGAGAGCAGGACAGGTCTTCCAAGCAGATCTGAAATGGCTTGAAAGAGAAGGGAAAGGAGGCTGGTTTGGGGATGTTATTGTTACTGGGGGGTGGGGCTGGAGAAAGAGTGCCAACATTTGGGCTGGGCTTGGATGGTTTGAATTTTGCTGGCAGTGAAGAGAGAGCACTCATGCGTTCTTGTCAGCTGTTCCAGATGAAGGACACCAAGGGAAGAGAAGAGGTGATGGCTCAAGATGTCAGCAGTCAAATATCAAATACTCCACATTTGGAAAAGAATTAATTAGCTCATTAGGTTCCATTGTGCCATATATAGGACACCTATATAAAGTCAAATTGATCAGTTTTCTGTTTGTCCTCTAAAATTTTCTAAGTTTTTTTTTTTTAAATGTGTCCTATATAATGGATGATGGCACAAAGTAGGTTAGAAGCTTTTTTACAGAGGTGTAAATAGAGTTTGATAAACAAATAAGGAAACTTCAAGCATATGAATTTTAGAAGTCAGCATGAAATCAATGCTACCTCTAATCTGAGGGAGGCTGATATTCACTTTGGTAAAGGAAAAGAGTCCACCCAACACACACTGTGATAGAGAAACAGACATTGCTGAAGCAATAAGCCTGCCAAAAGAGCAGCACCTAGGTCTTTCTCTCCTACTGCCTTTGGATCTGCTGGTACTTCTGAGCCTAACCAGAAGCCAGATGGCAAGGAAGTCTGTGAAGGACAGTGCATAATTTTTTCCCCAGGATACAAGAAGGGTAGAGGAAGCTAGAGAACTGCTGTAGGGGCCAAATGGAAAAATAACAGAACTGTCAATATTATCTTAAGACGGAAGTTGATTGTCACAGCATCCTTGAAGCTTCCACAGCACCCTGTAATGGCTTTTGTGTACCTGGTGTTGATACATGCATGGCTGTTTGGGGGCTCTCCATTTTATTTCCTTGTTTTATTTATCATATGGCAATTTATTAAATATAATTTTGGCCTATATCTTTTTATATAACATAGCAATTTCCCCTCATGATTATTCAAATTAAAAGTATCCTTGAACCTTTATACACTTATGTACTATTATGATGAGTCTGTCAAGTTTCCAAACACTGAAACACTCAAAACAGGAGATTAAATATCTGGTAGAAATTTGAATGGAATCACATTGAGTATGTGATCAATTTGGGGAAAATTTACATATTCATAACATAATCATCTAAGTAATGAATAGTATATATCTCCTCTTTTACATTGCCTTCATTAATTTCCTTAAAAACAATTTAATTTCTTTTCAAGATTTAAACATTTTGTTGGATTTATTCCCAGGAACTTTAATTATATTGACGTACCATGAAATTTCTAAAATTTCAGTTTTGAAATCTTTGTGTTTGTTGTGTATAATTGCAATTGACTTCTATATATTAATTTTATGACTAGTAGCTCTGCTAACTATCTTAACTACTTATTTTTAATATGGACTATAGAAAATCACCACCTATAAAAATCTATATGCTTTTTTCTCCTCTGTACTACTCAGAATTTGTTTTGTTTTTAAATTTTGCCTCTCCATACTAGCTAAAAGCTTCAATAAAATGCTCAAGAGAAGTAGTTGCTTATGTGTTGTACCCACTCTTACATAGAATGCTTAACATTTTTCACCACTAACTGTCCTGTTGCTGGTATATGATGGGGCCACAAACATACTTTATCATGTAAAATAGGTCTTACATCAGAGTTTTTTTTTAAATACTTTTTATATTAGCTTGAGAAGTGAGTGTAGGCTGATGTTTTTGATGAAGTCTTCCAAATATAATCCCTACAAAAGACTATTGATCTTTGTTATTTAAATCTCTATTTACCTATATTGCATTTCTTTAACTCTCATTTACCGAGGAGTGAAATGTGTTAACATTTCTCACTATGATTCTGGTTTTGTATTTTCAACTTATTTCGTACAGATTTTTGTGTTATCCATATTTTGAGGCTGAGTTACTCAATGTGCACACATTTCCACCAATTCATATTTGTGATGATTTTTTACTATTAAGCAAATTTGTATTGTTATATCTTTGCTCTGTGTTAATATTGAGAGATTCCCTTTTTTGTTTGGAAATTCTTTAACTGAGCTAAATTCATGTTACTTTCATAATTTGTTTACATGTAGGTTAACCTTTGACAACATAATATCCAAATATGATAGCTTACTTGGGTTTAGAGACATTATCCACAATGAATTAAGAAATTTTTATGTTCACAGAAAACAATATGCTGAAGTGTCATTAACAATGTCACAAAATCATTGTGTGCAAACATGTGTGTGTATATATATGTATGTATTTATACACACACACACACACCCCACATGTGTATATATAGGTACGCACACCTTTATTCTTTTAAAAGTATGTATATATCTTCCTTATGGCTTTTAAAAATTATATGTTGATTTAGATTGCTATTGTAAAACTTTTACACGATAAAGTTAGAACTTCAGAGAGACTGTATTACATTTTTCTGAAATTTGGGAAATAGAAATTTTCTTAATGATGGAAGGTTTAATTAACTGCCAAATAGAAAAAGCATATTATCTTAGAACTAAAATTGCCTGTTATATGTTCAGTCAATATTTTCACCAATTATGGTGATAAACATCTTGTATAATATTTATGTACCCTCTCCACTTTGTTCACTGTTTTCAGTGTTCATGCTGTTTCAGAGCACAGAGACATTAAATAAAAGAGACAGGATGAAGAGGTTTTCAAATGAAGTGAAAAATCTAAGGAACATGTCTGTCAGTATGAGATAAGATTTTTATAAGAATACAACAAATACATTATAGAGAACGATCAACAGATGCACAACTCTGGTAAACATAACAATAAAATCATATTCCCCTGGCCTCTGTTACTTCACTATCACCCTTGACACAAGTGATTTGACAGGCACAATAGTATAGCACAAGACTGAGGAAAACTCACTACCTTAGTTTGAAGTTATTCATGATCTGAACAAATTTGTCTACATTTAAAAGAACACAGACATTTTTTCCCTCTAAATTAATTTCAAACAGGCTAAAAAATTATCTTGTTATTATTTTAAATAGTGAATCTCAATATCATGTGCATGCACAAGACTGGAAACCTAATCAGAGATATATTCCATGCTTGTATAAATGCATTAAAAATAGATTCTACAGTCATGTATAACTAAAAAGAACAAATAAAAAATAAAATAAATAAATAATGCTTAGTTTTAAGATAATTACTTGGGAGCCATGGAAAAAATTCTATTTTCTTTGTAGCAAGAAATTATTTGTGGGATATCATAGCCTAGAAAAGAAGGTAATTGTACAGCATTTAATATAATTTCATTAAAATTAGAAAATCTCTATCATTAGGAAAAAAAAAACTAACACTTGCTCTGTCATTTATGAACATTTTCATGCCTTTTTCTAACTTTTATATATTACATAAAATTCCTTAAGTTACTATGCATTCTTATGTTTTGAGCAGAATAGCTAAAAATTTTTTAAGACAGCAAATACATGTAGTTGCTAATTTGATTTTTATATATTTAAATGAGCTTACAACTATCACAAAACAGGTATTTAAAAAATGAAACGGAAAGCAACTCTTTGCTTATGCAGTCCTATATTGTTTGACTAAGTATATAAAAAAGAAAATATATATTAAAATAACAAATTTTTCATTTTATTTTTTACATATGGAGATTGAACTAGTTTCAAAAAATTGTGATATTTTTTTTCTTGAATAGAATCTTCAACATGGCAAAATATATACAATTACTCATGTTAGATTATCACTTATCCAAGAGGGAATATGAGAAAAAATAATATTTTTATCAATTACAAAAGAGGTAAATCTATAAGGGAAATTTTTTTTTTTTTAATGTTGAATGAACTGTACATTAGATAGTTCAGCAAATGTTTAATCCTGAAAAGGTAAAATATTTTAGAAAATCACGGTTGGCTGTTTATATGATTTAAAAAATGCAAATTCAGGAATTTTAATGGAATAGGTTGTAAAATGAAGTATTTCTTCTCTAACTTTTATTTAGCTCAGACCCCAAAGCTGAGGATAACAGTTGCCAACCACTGTATTCTATATTTCAGATTATGTTTTTAGAACTTGTAAATTGGGTTTCCTAATTCTATTTTTGCTAACACTGGCCCATCTGTCAAGCCATCCTATATATGAGACAAGTAGGAGACTAAAATAATAAATCTTTGAATGAGCATTCCTTTGAAACAACTTAGAATTCTGGTTCCCCAACATAGGAAGTCTTCACAATTCAGGCTAATGTTCAGTAGACTTTCAAACAATAACTTAGAGATCATGGCATACCTTTGGAATGGAGGTACAGGAAGGAAGGAAGGAAGGAAGGAAGGGAGGGAGGGAGGGAGGGAGGAAGGAAGGAAGGAAGGAAGGAAGGAAGGAAGGAAGGAAGGAAGGAAGGAAGAGCAGTCTGATTGCAGCTGCTTTTGTTCACAAAGGGGAAGAGAAACATTTAATGCATGTACTTTAGTTCCAATTTCCTATAGGAGAAATTATTTTCCCCATGTTCTAAAATAAGTATGTTTCTCTGTTATGTTGCTATAGCAAAATACTTGAAGCCAGGTATTTTGTAAAGAAAATAATTTAGTTTTCCCAGCACCATTTGTTGAAGATGCTATCCTTTCTCCATTGCATGTTTTTAGCGCCTTTATCAAATATAAGAAAGTTGTAATTTTGTGGATTGGTCTCTGTGTCCTCTATTCTGTACCATTGATCCACCTTCCTGTTTTGGTACCAGTACCATGCTGTTTTTGTTACTATTGCTCTGTAGTACAGTTTGAAATCTGGTATCGCTATACCTCCCGATTCACACTTCCTGCTTAGAATTGCTTTTGCTATTCTGGGTCTTTTGTTTTTCCATATGAATTTCATGATAGCTTTATCTATTTCTACCAGAAATGCCGTTGGGATTTTGATTGGCATTGCATTGAACCTGTAGAGAACTTTGGGTAATATCGCCATTTTGATGATGTTGGTTCTGCCTATCCATGAACAGGGTACATTTTTCCATCTTCTAAGATCTTCTTCTATCTCTCTCTTTATTATGCAACAAAATGAAGCTGAACCCCTTTCTCTCGCCATGCACAAAAGTAAATTCAAAATGGATCAAGGACCTAGATATCAAATCAGAGACTCTGCACCTGATAGAAGAAAAAGTTGGCTTCAATCTACACATTGTGGGGTCGGGCTCCAAATTCCTTAATAGGACGCCCATAGCACAAAAGTTAATAACTAGAATCAACAAATGGGACTTACTCAAACTAAAAAGTTTTCTCTCAGCAAGAGAAACAATAAGAGAGGTAAATAGGGAACCTACATCCTGGGAACAAATCTTTACTCCTCACACTTCAGATAGAGCCCTAACATCCAGAATATACAAAGAACTCAAAAAATTAAACAACAAGATAACAAACAACCCTATCAACAAATGGGCGAAGGACCTGAACAGACACTTCTCAGAGGAGGACATACAATCTATCAATAAGTACATGAAAAAATGCTCACCATCTCTAGCAGTCAGAGAAATGCAAATCAAAACCACCCTAAGATACCATCTCACTCCAGTAAGATTGGCAGCCATTATGAAGTCAAGCAACAATAAGTGCTGGCGAGGATGTGGGGAAAAGGGTACGCTTGTACATTGCTGGTGGAACTGCAAACTGGTGCGGCCAATATGGAAAGCAGTATGGAGATTCCTAGGAAAGCTGGGAATGGAACCACCATTTGACCCAGCTATCGCCCTTCTCGGTCTATTCCCTGAGGACCTTAAAAGAGCATACTATAGGGATACTGCCACATCAATGATCATGGCAGCACAATTCACAATAACTAGACTTTGGAATCAACCCAGATGCCCTTCAATAGATGAATGGATTAAAAAACTGTGGCATTTATACACAATGGAGTATTACGCAGCACTAAAAAATGACAAAATCATGGATTTTGCAGGGAAATGGATGGCATTAGAGCAGATTATGCTAAGTGAAGCTAGCCAATCCTTAAAAAACAAATGCCAAATGTCTTCCTTGATATAAAGAGAGCAACTAAGATCAGAACAGGGAAGAAGAGCATGAGGAAAAGATTAACATTAAACAGAGACGAGTGGGGGGAGAGAAAGGGAGAGAGAAGGGAAACTATGGAAATGGAAGGAGACCCTCATTGTTACACAAAATTACATATAAGAGTTAGTGAGGGGAAAGGGGGGGGAAAAAAAACAAGGGAGAGAATTAAACAACAGCAGATGGGGTAGAGAGGGAAGATGAGAGGGAAGGGGAGGGGGGATAGTAGGGGATAGGAAAGGTAGCAGAATACAACAGTCACTAATATGGTATTATGTAAAAATGTGGATGTGTAACCGATGTGATTCTGCAACTTGTATTTGGGGTAAAAAATGGGAGTTCATAACCCACTTGAATCAAATGTATGGAAGATGATATGTCATGAGCTGTGTAATGTTTTGAACAACCAATAAAAAAAAAAAATTAAAAAAAAAAAAAAATTTAGTTCATAGTTCTGAAGGTGGATCTTCAAGGTATTGTTGTCCTTGTCAGGGCCCCCCTGCTATATAACAACATGGTAGAAAAGTGGACAGGGAAACTGTCACATGCATAAAGGGTCACATGGAAATCTGGAAACCAGGAAGTTTTAGGGGGGCAAGTCATGCTCAGTGACTTGCTCTTGAGGAAACTAATCAGGGTCCTGAAATTACTAAATCAATGCACCCAATAACTTTATGACCTTCCAATAGGCCTTAGGTCTTAGGGTCCACCCCTTCAACATCCCCACCCTGGGGAGCAGCTTTTAGCTCATGAGACTCTGGAGGACACACTCAGATCATATTCAAACCACAGCACCAAGCAGTAGACCTTGAGGCACCTTGAAAGGCGCTACTGGTGAGGTAGCATGCCCTGAGATTGTGGCCTTCACAGAAATGATCTGTGTTGGGTGTGTAGTTGGAAGAGAACTAAATGAGAACTAGATTATAGTAATACATAACCTGTAAAAATAAATCTAAAATCTCCATTATGTCCTCTCTAATTGCTTCCACCCAGGATCCATGCCTACTGGATGGAAGAAAAAAGAAAACTGGGTAGAGACTGGCCATGGCACCTTCCTCATTTCAGGTTTCTGCATCTGAGTCACACTTGATCTGTAAGATAGGAGTCTTTAAGCTGGATAAAGACTTGATTTCTGTTTAATGTTTAAAACAGTTTTGTTCTTAGTAGCCCTGACTAAAAATAATTGAAATGCACTTCCATAAAAAAGTCATTAAATAAACAGTCATATAGTCATATCATAAAATATACTACAGATAATCAATATACACAATTTGAGTAGATCTCAAGGGCATAATTCTCATTGGGGAAAACAATTTAACCTCAAAAGTCTGCATATTATTTTACTCTATCAATATAGTAACATTCTGGAAATGTAAAAATAAAAATACAGAAATAACAGATTACTAGTTGCCAGGAGTGAAGGAGATAATGAGTGTGAGAGAAAAATGGAAGTGGCTCTGAAAGAGTAGGTGGCATCTCCAGTGCAAATAGAAAGACCCTCCATGGAACATAATCTAAGGGTAGATTTCCTAACCTTTGACAACCTTCAAGTGATCTTCATGATGGAAATGTTCTGTATTTTGACTTCATCAATGCCAATATTCAAGTTATAATCTGGAATATAGTTTTGCAAGATGTTACCATTAGGGGAAATTGGGAAGAGGATACATTCCCAATTTCTTTGTATGATTTTTTACAACTGCTCATGAATTTAGTGTTATCTCAAATGTTTAATTAAAAGTTTTTTTTTTCTGTATTATCAAGATTTGTGGTATAATGGAAAGTACATAGATTTTCCATGTACCCCCACCTCCCACCCATCCTAACCTCACCATATCATAGTAATGTATTTGTTACAATCAGTAACCTATAATGACTTGTTGTTATAACCCAAAGTCCATAATTTATATTAAATTTCTCTCTTGGTGTACATTCTGTCCTTTTTCACAGACATATGAGGAAGGATGTTGGCATTTCGATATTTGCAATACTGACTATTAAGCATAATAATGCGTGTTTTGTGTTCTGTTTATTCAACTTTCCCTTCCCCACTGATAACCAGTGATCTTTTTACTCTCTACATAGTTCTTTTTCTAGACTTTTGGTATTATATGGTATGGTAGTCCTTTCAGGTTGACTTCTTTCACTGAAGAATATACATTTAAGGTTTCTCTGTGTCTTCTCGAGACTTGATAAATTATTTATATTTAGTGTTGAATAGTATTCTACTATCGGGATGCACCAGAGTTTATTCATCCATTTACCTCTCAAAGGACATACTGACTACCGCCATATTTTGACAACTATGAATTAAATTGCTATAAAGGTACATATGGAGATTTTTACATGGGCATACATTTTCAATTCACTTGAGGAAATACCAAGGATGTAAATTGTTGGATGATGTGATAAGAGTATGTTTAGTTTTCTAAAAAATTGCCAAAATGTCTTCCAAAATGGCTGTACCTTTTTGCATCCCACAAAGACTGAGAGTTCTCAGTACTCCATATCCTTACCAGTACTTGGTCCTGTTAATGCTGGAATTTATATTAAGTTGGATTTAAATATTTTATATGTGAAAACAAGAAGGACATTTACTACTTGGGTAATTGGAAAAGTCATGACATCTTTCAACAATTGCTAAGACAGAAAAGCAAGATCCAATAAAAAGCAAAATAAAATTTGTACATGTACCCTTCTCTTACTCCTCCTCCCTATTCTTGTTCCTCTTCCTCTTCCCTTCTTTCTAACTTCTTCACATTAGGACTAGGTCCTTTAAATGTCTGATGGAAGTTCCTTTTAGGCATCAAAGAAATGCCTGGGTTTGGGTTGTTATGTTGTAGAGAATGAAGTAAAATATTCCATTTTTGTGTTCCATGTAAATCCTATGGAACACAAAAAATAGGATGAGTGTGAGAAGTGATCTTGCTTCAGATTTCAAGTACCCAGGTATATTTCCTCTCACATTTCTGGACTATCGTAGGAACAAGCCCTACATGTTTTAAAGTGGAAGTATTGGACTATGTGTCCATATACTGATCATACATTAACTGATAAAAATCTACTCAAAGAGAAACTTTAATGAAGTAACAAATGTACTTTGTACTCTAGAAACTAGAAAAATAGCAACAAGAAACAAATGATTAAAAATAGGATGTAACTATCAATTTATTTATCTCTTCTTAAAACCCCCTGAAGTAATTAGTTGTTTTTTTTTTTCATATGTGTATGTGTGTGATTTGTTTAAAAAGGCACCAAAGCAATAATGACACCTTCTGTGAACACATATTCTGGGATCAATCACACATATTTTAGGAAGTAGCTTATAGATAATGCAAACTACAGTGAAAAGACTGGAGTTTATTACAAATTCCCCCTAGGGTGTTGATGAAACTTTTAACCAGGAGTAGGTAGAGAGCCATCTGTCTTAATTGTGTTCTTAAAATCGTTGTCTTTCTATGTGTTAGTTGTTGGTCATTGACAAGCTAGTCGTAGATTATTGTGCTGATTTTAAATCATCAACATTATTTCTGAGACCATAGTTCATAATATTCCAACTGAAGCTGCTTGGGATTTTTTGTGTGTCTAATTTAGTTATAAGGATTATAGATCATTAATGGACCAACTAACTGTTAAAATTATCATCCCTGAATACCACCTACTTCTGATTTTGCCTTTGTTTTTAATACTTCCACTATTTTTCATATCATAACTTTTCCACTGTAGATTTGGAACTAGTTTTTGATCCATAGTTTCAATTATTTCAATTTAACTTGAATTACCTTCTAGCCATTGTTCACTTTCTCTACTACCCTCCAAAGCAAATGACTCAAATTAGTTTGTGTACCCACATTCCCCACTTTCTCACTATCATTCTCTCTTTAATTCATATCAGTTTAGTTTCAGTGCCTAGAACTCTTTAGAATTTTTTCTTAAGCCACTACCTCTTAATGTTCCAATCCAGTATTCCATTATTTTGTCATTACCATAAAGTTTTAGCTTCATTTAACACATTTAACTGAATCTTCGTTCTTTAATCCTTTTTTAAAATCTCTTGTTTCATTTGTTGTTTTATTCTTTTCCCATCTATTTTCTCAACTCCTCTCTGCTTCCTGAAAAACTCTAGATCATCCCTGAGCTCACTCCTCAGTCACCATCTCTTACCTCCATGTACTTCCTTACTCTATGTCCTACAAGATCTGTTCTAGCCTTTGAGCTTCCAATCCCTGGTGACTACTGATTAAGTCCCATGCATGTACCATCAACTCTGGCTACCCCCCAGTGCCATTTTATGCTCACCATGAAGTAATATCTTAAGGAGGTTCTTTCAGGTATCAGTGCGATGCCTGGGTGTAGGTTGCTGTGTAGAAAAAGATGAAACAAAATGCTTAGTTACATAAGGTAAACCCTATAGAACACAAAAGAAATAAAAAATTGGATGAGTGTGGGGAGTGATTCTTGGTTCAAGTTTTAAGTACCCAGGTATATTTCCTCTCACATTTCTGGATCGCAGTAGGATCAAACAATCCAGCCACCTTCACTTAGACTGAACATCTTCAACATCATGTTTAAAGAACAATCAAATGGAATGGAATGGAACATGAATGTTCCATAAACCTGCTACCAAACCTGTTCTTTCCCAACTCTTCTGATCTCTGTAAATAGTGCTGTTCATTTGCTTAAGTCGAGATCCAGATATAGCAGTGCTTAAAAGATTTTTCTCCCAGGTACTCTAGGGTTTGGCATATTTTTACCTGAAACATCTCTTTCTCTGTTAAAATCCAGTAGGTATAGCCTCTAATTAAAGTTTTTTTTTTTTTTTTTTTTTTGCTGTAGATTTATAAACCTTGCTGTGTAGCAAGCTATGGCTATGTTCATTTACATGTGAATTACACAATTATTTTCTTATTTTATTTTTAGAAAATTTAACTTTTCTAGGAAATCATTTTTGAAGTATTTTATAAAAGTGCCCAGAAAAATTAGACAAATTATTTACATTACTGTTCTGGAGGTTTTTAAAAATAGTTTCCATGTCCTCCAAACATTAAAAAAAAAACAAAAAACATTTCCAATGTACTATCTTTTTTGATATACTTTGATATAATTCTCATTTTTAGTGTTTTATTCGCTAGTATATAAGGTTTTCAGCAATTTTTTTATTTGTACTATTATTACAAAATACACATTTCCTTTTTAGTTGTCTTATAGTCATCTTGATTTATCTTTTAAAGGCTAAGTTAACAACAGTTTTCTAAAATTATTTTATTTTATTAACTTCTCATTTGATTCTTATATTTTAAAATGTGTTTTCATGGAATTCCTTGTGAAATCCCTTCCTGTTGTCTCTTTTCTCTCAGCATAGAATTATGTGCTAATGTATTTTCTCAGTGTCTTCAGGCTCAAGTTCATGACTGAGGCCACCTCATATTCTAATTAAGATAAAAGATGGACGTGATTCTGGATTCTTTCTTGGTTAGATAGCTGATTTCTACAGCTTGGCTATTTTTTTTTTCTCCTAACCAGACATATTTTTCAAAACCTAGGTACTATTCTAATAAATATTTTAGTTTATAGAAGGAGACTTATTAGAACCAAGTCAGTCAGTTACCAAGTGAGGGATCAGAGTATATTTGTGCTGCTGTATTAAGTAGGTTTTAATTGGTATTCAGGCAGAAGAAACCAATTGAAATTCTGACAGTGCTTTCCTTTTAATAAGGAACAGCAAAGCCAAAGGCAGTGCTTTTAAACACACACACACACACACACACACACACACACACACACACGATAGGAAAATTTAACAGCTTGGTGCGCCAAACACAATCCCTTGGACTAATGTTCTGAGGTAGCTGCTGTGAACAGATTCATTCCTCATTAAAAGCTGCAGGTGGAACACAAGTATTTATAAAGTGTTAGAGGATGTTGGCACAAACAAAAACTCAAATAAAATTAATTGCTTATAAATGGTAAAAAAAAAATCCCTCCAGTAGAATAAACATGGTTACTATGTTGATACTGATATCATTAGAAAAATCATTTCATGAATCGTATTTAATTGCAATCATTCTTCAGAATGAATATGAATGTACACAATTATATTCCATGCCATTTCATTTCAATACATTGACAAAGTTCCATTGACTTAAACACCTAATGCTGGCGTCAATTTTAAATGTAATGTGGAATAATAATGTACAAGTGGTTTAATTTGTCTCAGAGCTCATTAATTGCATGAAAATCCAATATTAAAATAATCCTAACACAAGAACAAACCAAAATAAAATGGAAAACTAACAAAAAAGTTCTATTATATTGAGAAAATTACAATAAAGGAAAGAAAGTAATAGAAAGTCATACTTAAAAATGAAAAACACATATTGGAGCATTTCTGTTATGTACAGAACCATATGTGAGAAGTTGAACTTTGTACAATTTATGTGTAACGAGCAGAATCTAATCAAGTTTCTTGAAATTGTTTCATCTGTTACAGTGAAGTTATACAACCATTTTGAAAATTCTAACTTTCTAGAAAGTAATAACTATCTTGGTAGTGTAATTATAGGAAAAGAGGCTTTCTTTGAACAAGATTATTCCAGGGACACAAATCTGTTTTCTTCTTTGGATGGTACTTTCTATGTCTTCTCACTTTCAGGCTCCGCCCACACTGTCACCTCCTACTCAACATTTTCAGATTTGTCCTCCCCTCTCTTGACTTCTGGTTTGTGCTTGCTTCCAGAGAATATCTTAGACTCTCCAGACTCTTCTAAAACACTAGTTTACATTTCCAGAGGGTGAATTTATTTGACTATCTTTAAATTCTGATTTTTGTGGAAATTTTACCAGAAATACTTTCCTTTTATTCTAATTTGAACTTGTTGAAATATTGTTCACATGCTCAACTCCAATTAATGCATGTTCTATGTAATTTTTTAATATTACTTTTTAGATGTTGATGGACCTTTATTTTATTCATTTATTTATATGTAGTGCTGAGAATTGAACCCAGTGCCTCACACATGTGAGGCAAATGCCTTACTACTGAGCCACAACTCCAGCGCTCCATATAATTTTACATAGAAAAAATCTTGACTATTATTATTAGCCAATGATTATTCACTTTATTGAAAACTTGAAAGGAAAAATAGTGATTAATAATGGTGGCTGGACTTAAACTCCATAAAGTATATGTTTGTTTTTCTCATTTGAGATGATCACAAGTTTTCTAAATTTTGAAATATTTGAGCTTGAATGAAATGAGTCAATAATTGTGCTTTTATTTCTTGAGAGTATAAAGAAAGAATGATCAAAGTTAATATTCTCCTTTAGTGTGGTGTTTCAGAAGCAAATTGCATCTTATAATGTTTATTTACACATGTGTCTATACAGCAGTTATTTATTTGTTTTCCTTCTGTGAGGCTGATACAGGGCTAGAAGTTATATATGAAGAAAGCCAAGCAAATGGGAGAAAAAAACCACATTGTTTTCCTTTTGCATTTAAAAATCATCAAACCTACAGAATAAAGAATAATACAATGCTCATATGGCATTTGGTTAATTCCAGCAACCGTCTCCTCTTTCTCTCCTACACTCCATCTTTTTCTCAAGATCTAATCAGTCAAGTTTCACTTGTTGCCTGTATCTATCAAATCTGTCTAAATTTGTTTTATGGAAGAATATTACAGGTTCTCTCAGGTTCTGGATTTGACTGACAATTTGCTTACCAGGTTGGCCAGGGTATTACACAAACAAGCATGTTTCTGTTGTTGTTTTGCTTTGTTTTGTGTGTGTGTGTGTGTGTGTGTGTTCTATTTGCATTTCTGTTTGGCTACTTTTTATGAATCTATGTTAAAATTTGCTGATTCTTTTCCTTTTGAAAGGGTTTTTTTGGTGGACTTTATATTAAAGTAGCAGAAATTATAGTTTAATATTATAGTTTAATTATTATTAAAGTTTGCTATAGCTACAATTATCCTTAGCATCTAAGATGCTTCAAATTCCCCAGTTATACCTTCACAGTATAGCTTAATTTTTCAGAAGTTTGTCTCAGAGTCTAATTGCAATTGACTTTTCAGCTTCCCTTTACCCTGCTTCTGAGAATAATATGTATTTTGAAACCCTCCCAGCTACATATCACTGTTACTTTACTTATGCCTCTTAGTGTGGGGTGGGGTGTTCTCTGATCATCTGACTAAACCTTACTCTTTGGCAGACCATGAACCTGGATCTAAGGGACATGGCCTTCACAGCATTCGTGCCTCTCTGCAGATGTGTTGTTGGCCTACTTCTTTCCCCAGAAGTAGATTCAGCTCCTTCTTCCTTTTAAAGGATAGATTTTGTTGTCTTTCCCGCTTTAGATTATTTCATGGGAACTCATAATGATAGGTCTGAGGACGGGGCAGAGATGCTGTTGTCTCCCCCTTAAGCACCTAAGGGAAGCATTATCAAAAATCTGTTTCATCTTTCATTTGGGTGCCTGGTAGAATTCTGATGGAAAGTTCTGCCATACTGTGAAAGTCCCTCCCTCCGTCTTTCATCCCTCATCTATGACACTCCTGCACTAACCCATGGTGGACCTTTTTGGCTTGTTTCATTGATGTCTTTTCCAGATAAGTTAAATTCTGTCATTTTTTTTTTCAGCCATCAGTTAAATGCCCTCACTCCATATTTTGGGCAATCTCTTTGTCCTGTGACCTTGGTTCTCTGGTAGGTTTAATAAAAACAAACTTTTTTTTCCCCAGGTTTTCTCTTGCTTTAAAAGTACGGACAGCACCCTTACTTGCTCAATGTTATCTCCAAATATAAATGGATTTCTTGAAGTTTCCTTTTCTTAATTGATAGTGTGAAATGTGCCTATTATAGCATTTGACACATAACAGGACTCAATGATTTTAAATTATTTTGCAATTACTTAGTTTTGTAGTGTTCTTCCCACTTAAAGCTATTATTTCTGAGAGTGAAAATATTGTAAGCTAGATTTTGCCCCTGCTATATATCTGATATTAGTTGGTAACTTATGACAGGGAAGAGGAGATGGAGATGGAATGATCCATGATTAATATGAGAAAAAAATATTTAAGTACATTAAATGGGATTCTTTAATAAAATAATTCTCAGAATTATTTTTCACTATGTATTTCATATACATACACATAAGGTTGCTTATCAGAACATCCACCAATACTTCCAAAAGTATCATTTTCTATAATAAATTATCTGTCACATATATATAAATAAGAATGAAGGAATGAAATCTCTTAGGAGAAATTTTTGCTACATGATAATAAGAACCACTAAAATAAATAACAAAAGTTTGGAAATATTAATTATTCTGAGAAGCATGCTTCCTCCAGTTCTAGCTTTATAAAAGAGACATATTCTAAAATTTCTAATACCCAGTTTCTTTTAAGAAATGAACAAATATTGATCATTGACTAACAACTACATATGAGCAAGTAGAGGATTCATGATTATAATTGGTGAAGACTTTGTAATATGTACACTCTATGTTTGAACATTTTTTTTCTTTTTGATCATTTACTCTTTATATTTTCTATGTACTATTCTGTGCTTTCTTTTCATTTGGTCCAAAATATTTCCACTGAAAATCAATCCCATTCTATTTCTACCTTAAAATGAGGCTGGAGAATTCTGTACTTATGCTGCTCTACTCAATTGCATTTGAGAAGGAGTGGATTATATAGAATGTTGCTTAACTAACAGCCTCTTTTTGGCCCTTAGCAAACCAGTCCATATATTAAGATAGACAACCACTGACTTAACTTGTAAATTAGGGGTGCATAGTGGATGCTCTTTGTTATTTGATGGATCAGGTTCATGACTTAACTTATGTTTCCAGCAGATATGCTGAACAAACCAATTCTCACTCTTCAATCCGCCTGGACCCTTTCCTGAATCCAAATTGTCTTTTCTTTCTCCTGAGGTTTTCTGAGTGAAATGCAAATAAAGGAAGAACATCAGTGTCATCTCTCCCCTAACCAGAAATGTCACCTCACATCTAATCAGTGTGGCAGTCTCATGAAGCATTTTAATTCTCTCAACCCAAAACTTTAATGAAGAATGGGAGCATGAAGGCATTTCAAATGTATATAGTTTGAAGAATTAATATTAATTAATGTACTGAGAACATTGTGTAACTCTTTGTAAGTTAAAATAATCGTCAGTTTCAGAGTGGGATTGAATTAAAATTGAAAACCACATTTCCACTGAACATGAATATCAAGAATATATATAAACTTCAATATGCTTTTTATTAATACTATTCATCCCTACTCAATGTCAAAAGCATGGATATGCACTTAAAATATTTCTTATAAAATGAACAAAGTTTAGAGAAGGAACATAGATTAGTAAAACTTTTGGAGTTCCTTAGTTTTAGTAAAGTTTTTTTTTTTTTGTAAGGACAAACACCAGTGGTACGGGGTCTTGGGCGGAAATGGATTATAGTTTAATGAATTATTAGTAAGCTAAATTTTATAGTTTTGTGGGTACCTGATTTACAATATTTACACAAGAATTTATTAGATGATTTATCCTGGGACCTGTTTATTTTGTTCTGTGTCATTCTTTTACTTTTCAATTATTGTTAACTCCTTTAACATTTCTAACTCATCTATCTACTTGACTTTCTTCCTTAAAACTAAGTTCTCTTTTTTTGCTATAATATATGGATAATTTCTCCCTTCACTTTACACTTTAGGGTTACATTTCATTATCCAGCTAAATAAAACCACATTTGTCTTTTCCATCCCAGCATTTGCCATTCATCAATAGGGAAAGTTCTACAGTCACAGCAGATAGTTTAGAGGGCATCTATGATGCTGGGAAATCCTCCCTAAATCTCTAAAGATTGAAGTCTGTTTCCTAAAGAATCTTCCTGGTTCTATCCTATTTATTTACCTAACTCATTTTCTCCCCAAATGATCCCAATTTGAGTTTTGTTTCTATTGTAATAATGACACAAGTAAGAATAACAAAAATAATAAAAATTACAATTTACATGCTTATTTTCTTATCTTTCTCTTCTCAGTGGAAGACAATATTATATCTGTTACCAAAATGCAGAGCAATATCATGTATTATTATTTTTTTGCAAGTCTTCCCATCAATTAGGTGGTCCTTCACTCTCAAACATGCACTTACTTGCATTCAGGGTCAGATGTGGTTGAAGTTTAGGATCTCTGGAAGTTGGGTAGGCAGCACTTGTTCACATGGGGAAGATAGAAAACAAGGAAGGAGGCAAGCAAGGCCTTTCTGGGTGGGTCTGGACTCAGAACTGACATGGTCTTGTTTTCCTTGCATTCTCTTGGTTAGTCAAGTCACAAATGTAACCAAGACTCAAGGAGTAAGGGAAAAGAATCCACTTTTAATGGAGAAGCTGAAAAAATTATATGGAAAACATTTGTGGCTACAAGGAAGGGAATATTTGTGGAGATTCTGGCAAAGACTACCACACTGACACAGTTGGCCATGCTTTTACTTGGAGCTCTCCTTCCTTTAATTCAAAGTCATTACCAGGTCACTTCCTCCTTTAAACTACAGGGCTAGCTGACTTATTTCATTCATTCATTCGTGTCCCTCTTAATTTGCTTACTTCTTCAGGGTTGAGGTTTTGGTTGGTTTGAACCCCACATTTTCCCTGGCTCTTACACCGCACTCTCCTTATGGGTTTTCTCACCCATATTCCATTCTTTGAAGAACACCCATAAGCAGAATTTACCAGAAGTAGCATGCAAGTTCCCAAACACATAGGATATTTCATCCTTGACATTGTCACTTGGATATTACTTACGAATGTAAAAACTGAAACTTATAAAACTCAGCTTTTTTTTTGGATGATATTACTATATTCTGTTTATATGTTATTAATTTCTTCATTAATCAAGGTTTCTAAGGTAAAAATCTTAAAATTTTTATTCTACTTTCCATTTCTTCTTCCTCAAAATTCAATTTACAGTAAAGACATCTTAAAATTGCAAGAGTATATTACAATTTTATTTGAATGAGAAGAAAAGGAAAAGACTATTTTATCAATTCTTGAATAATTTGTTTATGGTCAAGCTAATCTCTCATGTTTTTGTTTAAGGAGAACTGCCTTACATTTGTTCTGGAAAAAAAAAAAGAAACCCAGAAAGTGCAATTTTTACCATTTCATGATCTCCCTCCATCTTATTACTAAACTTCAACTACTCTTATCAAAAACCTGTGAACCAGTTTTAAAACCTCTCTAACTTGCATACTCTGATCGGCCAATCCAAACCACCAATTCTATCTTCTGTGATTTGATACTCTCCTACTGCCATATTCCTCCAATACAATGTTGTCAATTTTCTGAATTACCATTAAAAATTAGGATATTCCTGCTTATCTTTGGCATCTGCTTTTACCTCAATCTGAAACCCAGATTGAACAGGAACCTTATCATCGTGATATGCTAAAACACCCTTCAGTGACTTGTTGGGTTTACAATAAGAAGGAACCTAAAAATACACCTGGTTTTATGAAACTCAAGATCTGAGAAGCATGTGCTTCTGCCACTTGTATCTACATAGCTTTTCCCATTCTCACTTCAGAACATATTTCAGTTTCTGAAATGAACTCTTTTCCTTTTTTCTCTCTTTCCTATTTCCTTCATGCCTCATTTGGAATCTGGTTTTGGTTCCTCCATGATATGTAAATGTCCCAAAGGTTTCATTTTCTCACATTTACAATTACTTCAAATTCCTTTTTCTTATTCTTTTTAAATTCAGTGATATTTTTCTTTACCTTTTCTTTCCCTTGGAGTTTGGCACAATCACTGGCATGTATTAGACACTAAATTAACTTGATTGTTATTGAATAGAGGTTTTAAAAATAATCTCTTAAAATAATTTTATACATAATTTGTTAGTTATCCTGAAGGAGCAATTTTTGCCAGTGTCCCGTTTCTTTGTGGTTCACGAACATAATTTTTACAGCCCAAGTCTTCTAACAGTGTCAGTCATGTTTAAATTTTAGCCTTGAGGGTGTAGAAAAGTAAAATATCCTACTTTTTAGTATGATGTTCAAAGGATTTGTCTTTTTCATGTAGTCTTTTATTTTTATTTCAGAAGGCTTTTGGGCATGCCTTATTCTGTTTCTTTATACTTTCAGAGTAAATGTAATACAACAAAATTGAACTTAATTTTACTTCCATAAAATTCTCGGTTGATGTTATATAATACAAATCTCTTTTGAGTATTCAGGATTATTATGCCTGTTGCTTTGGAAAAAAAACCAAAATAAATAAATAAAAAGAAAGAAAGAAAGAATGAAGGATCCATATAAAAATCTTTGATCACTCCTGCAAAAAAAAAATTAAGAAGCTTGTTATCTTCCAATACTTTGTCTTCAAATCTATATAACTGTAAATAAAAATGTTCATCATCTGAAGGTCATGTAGACATTTCAACTAGCTTTACTTTCTCTCTCTCTCTCTTTCTCTCTCTCTCTCTCTCTCTCTCTCTCTCTCTCTGTCTCACCAACTTGAAACAAAGGCCAAGCAATCCTCCTTAAGGCAGCACTGCATTAAATAACATCATCTTTTGCTTGCTATGGATACAATAGAATGACAAACTTGAAACTGGAGCATGTTAGTAAAGAAACAAAATCAGTTGTGCCACAGCAGCATTTTAGGAATTTTTTACTGAATATCTTATGTTAGACTAAATGTTCTACAGCCAATTGAGCTCTGCTAACCATGGACAAAAGATGGAAAGGAGGCCAAGTTACCTAATGTAGTAATTGAAATAAGCTTGGAGAGTTTGACCAAAGTGACCTATTATGTTTTTAATGTCTAGGAAAACCAAACATAGAAATGAATAAAAATACAAGGCATGCTCCAATAAATAAAAGGTTATTTTAGCTTTTCATATTTAAAACTCACATACACACACAATCACAAAAAGTAATTACTGTGGAGGATAGTCTTATGGAACTACATGTGCTTAAACTTTCGGTAATAATTTTTTACTTTTTCTTTCTATCTTTTTTTCTTTTTCTTTCTTTCTTTTTTCTTTTTTTTTTTTTTTTTTTGGTACTGGGGATTGAATCCAGGGGAACTTAAACACTGAACCACATCCCCAGCCCTATTTTTTTTTAAATATTTTATTTTGAGACAGGTCTGATTAAGTTGCTCAGGACCTTCTAAATCAGTCTAAATGATTTTTGAGAACTAGGTATTTGCCATTACTTAAAATATCAAAAAAAGCTGTCAAAAAATCTAAAATATTTCAAAAATTTAATTTCAGAAATAGATCTTATTGATGTCAGTATATGTGAAGAATGTCAGGTGACTTTGAGAAGCTGACACTCATATTTTTGCAAAAGTTTCAGGAAGCTTGTTTAAAATAATTCATGTGGCACTTGAGACCCTCTTTGAAAAATATTATCAATATGAAAGAACTATGAAAAAATATACAAATAAAATATAAAGACAAAACCAACAGAGGCCAGAAGTGAACGTGAGTACTAAATTATGTGATTAAAATAAAAAGCTAAAATTAACTATCAAAATAGAGAGGGTATATATTTCACAATTTAATAACGAATAATTCATTAGAGAAAACATTACCATGAAATTATGTGAAAAATAATGGCTAATATACTTGAATACGAGCTAAGTGTGTCACTCAGAGACAATTTTAAATATTAGCTGTTAATATCATTTAAAATAATTTTCTCAGAATATGTATGTGTATGCCCAAAGATAGACACATAAATGTTCCATTTGTTTTAAATAGATTTGCAGTTCTTTTACCTTATCTTTTAAAAAATAAAATATCTTGTTATAAGATAAATTATTTGGACTTTTGGTGTCCAGGATAAAAATGACACACATAAATTCTCATGATCATAAATAAACATAGTGGAATTTATTACTTTAATTGACAAATTTATTTTATCTTAAAAATGTGAATAATCCAGAGTGTATGTTCAAAAGTTAGTAAAGATGTTTTAAATATACAGATCATACTCCTGTTCTGAAAATTTAAATCTTATCCTTTGAATTAGCTAACAGCATTAGACAAACATTGATTTTATCCACATTATATTTCTGTTATTTCTTTCTTGGACTTTGTATCCACTGTGGTCATTCAATCATTGAGCCATTGGCATGAAATTAGGCATTTTTGACAGACACATAAGCAGAATATTCAAGATGCCAAACTTTACAGCACTGTATGTCAAGTAGGAGTTGCTATGGAGCCCATAGAACTAGGACACCAGAAAGCAGGATTTTAGAACTTAAGGAGTGACTATGATGCCAAGGGAGTGACTCGTACTCTACAAACACAGAGAGAAATTGAGGTATCAAAACAAAGGTGTTTCAGAAGTAATGATGACCTCATAAAAACCTAAGAATAAATTATAGTTTTCTAAGTAAAATAATGGCAACTTTGGGTAGCTTTAGAATGATGAGATAAGAACTGTGCCCAGTCCAGGAAATGACCTGTTTAAGGAACATTAGGTCAAAAATCACTTTTTCTAAGAGACAAAAAAAGCTTGAAAAGCCCGAATCCCTCCAAGTGGCCTTATTCTGTTATTTCTATATGGATAAATTATATGTGCACTCATGCAGTGTTTCTCTGAATTGTCTGTAGATGTGAATTTCTCAAGAATGAGGACCATGATTCATTTGTGTTACCAATTTTGTGCATAATTTAAAACCTAATAAATCAACCAATTTGGTGCTTCCTGAGGTCATATGGAGCTTCTTGAAAATTAAACTGTCACATTGACATTTTGATGAAAATTGTGTCATTTAGTATACAGTTTATTTTCCAATGGAGTCAAGTTACTAAACCATTTGTGATGCTGAACATTTAGCCAGGACTCCTCAGTGATCCCAGTTTACTTTGCAAAATGCATGGTTAGAGCATGTTATAAAAATAGAAACACATTTAATACTACATAACACAGCCAGGAAGACAGGCTAAGAAAAGATAGTTAGAGCCTCTCTTCAGAAACATTTTGTCTTGCTCTGTAACGAAGTTTTGAAAACATCTTATGAGAAATAAGAATGGACTTTTAAAGTTTCAAAGTCAGCATAAATTGATGTCCACGCTATTTTCAATGTCTATCTTTAAATTTGTCAAGTTTTTTATTCTTATTTTTGTTAAGGAAGTTGGGATTTGGTATTTGAAGCCAGATTAGCTAGAAGTCAGCTGTCTCCAGTTTCATTCCTGTGTTCATTGCATCCCATGATATTGACAACACTCATTAAATTCTAATTTTTATAGTGATCCTTAAGAACTTCAAACATTCACTAAGACTTAAGCATGGTTATTATTGTATATTCAGATATGATTTGCAGAATTCATTGGTATTTCTTTAACACTACCAAAATCTTATTAAAGCTAAATTAAATGCATCATTGGCAACTTTAATTTAAATCTTATTATTATTCTGTATTTAAATTCAAGAAGTACTACATATAGTAACACTGCTTCTATATCCAGTAGAGTGTTTAAAATTTTGATTTAAATCACTCAATCAAAATTAATTTCAAAGAAGATGTTGTTGGGGAAAAATCCTTAATGCCTTCCATTAGGCAAAATGTTTTCTGATATTTTGTTTCTATTGATTAGGCAAAATGTTTTCTGATATTTTGTTTCTATTGAAATTTATTTTTTCTAATATAAATAGTTTATTTTTATTTATTTTTTGTCAGCACATTATATATAGTAGTGGGATTTGTTATGCCATATTCCATATATTCATTATAAATATAAAAGACATTAACATAAATTGTTCAAACTCATTACCAAATAATGCTATGTCCATGTACAAATATACCACAATGAATCTGGCTTAGATATATAGTTATTATGCACTTCTTAACAATAAGAATTAATAGAAGGGAGATCAGTAGAGAAGAATGAGGGGATCAGAGTGAGGGATGAGGGGAGGGAAAATGTTAGGGAACAGAGTGATTAAATAGAAATTCTTAAAATTTATTTTGGAAGAAATGGTTATGAGATTACCTGTGATTGCATTAAAGCCTACTATGGTTAAAAAAAAAAAGAAAGAAAAAAAATAAGAATCAATGAATTTGGGATGGGGTTTTAGCTCAGTAGTAGAGTGCTTGCCTAGTATATGTGAGGCACTGGATTTTATCCTCAGTATCACATACAAAATTAAATAAATAAAATAAACTTATTTTAAAAAAGGAATCAACACATTCATAGTAATAATTTACCAGTAACTATTGTGTTCTTTGAAATACATTATATATACTTTAAAGTATTTCTTTTATCAAAAATAAGTTTATAGAAGAATATATGGAAGCAATGATTAAGTAAAAGATATCAAATAGTATTCTAATAAAATTTGTGGCTTTCTTTTCTTTTTCTTCTGAATATGTGTATATGGAATCGTAAAATTTTTTATTGTTGACTATGTCATTGAACTTCAGCTTTTTTTTCTGAACATATTACTTTTATTGGTAGGAATTCAACAGAATTTAATGTGTAGATAGGTTTTGTTGTGTTGTTATCAGTTTTTCCTTCTGATTTCAATTCACCATGGACTACTTCCTTTGAAGGTCATTTTATGAGAATAATGTGGAATCCTCCATTAGAACTATTGGCAGCATACTCAGTGAAAATAAAATAAAAGTAATTCTTTTATTAGTTGTAAGATGAATAGGTATTAGTTTCCTTTCAACCTCATCACTGATCCTGTTTTTTGTTTTGAGAAAAATGTAAAAAAATTTAAAAGGTACAACAATTTTAGGTATATTTTTGGTGATCTCCATCCCAATCTTCCATATAAGGTTAGTGTCAGAATGCCTACCCAAACACCTACTGCAACATTACTTTTTATTAAAAGATACATTTTCAGCTAATTTTTAATTAGTGGATATTTAAAAACAAGCATCTGGTTTGGTTTGTTCCATGGTGATTAGAACATTTTTTTAAAATAGAAGGAGATGAAAGGTCTTCTAACTTATTTTTTCTATCACCTAAAGCAGAGAGGCATAGTAGATGAATAATTTTAACCCCTGTTCACCACTAAACTTATCTGGGCCCCACCTGTCTATACTTGGTCTATTAAGTTCAAGAATACAAAGAAAAAGAAAGAGGAGGAGGAAGGAGGAGGGAGAAGGAAGAGGGAGGAGGAGGATGGAGGAGAAGGAGGTGGAGGAGGAAGGAAAAGGGAGGAGGAGGAGGGAGGAGGGAGAAGGAGGAGGGAGGAAGTAGAAGGAGGAGGGAGGAGGGAGAAGGAGGAGGGAGGAGGGAGTAGGGAGGAGGGAGGAGGGAGAAGGAGGAGGGAGGAAGTAGAAGGAGGAGGGAGGAGGGAGAAGGAGGAGGGAGGAGGGAGAAGGAGGAGGGAGGAGGGAGGAGGGAGGAGGGAGAAGGAGGAGGGAAGAAAAGGGAGGAGGAGGGAGGAGGAAGAGGGAGGAAAAGGGAGGAGGGAGGAAAAGATAGGAGGAGGAGGAGGGAGGAGGAGCAGGGAGGAGGAGAAGGGAGGAGGAGGGAGGAGGAGCAGGGAGGAGGAGCAGGGAGGAGGAGAGAGGAGGAGCAGGAAGGAGGAGAAGGAAGGAGGAGAAGGAAGAGGCGCAGGGAGGAGGAGAGAGGAGGAGCAGGAAGGAGGAGAAGGAGGAAGAGGGAGAAGGAGGAGAAGGAGGAGGAGGAGGAGGGAGGAGGAGAATTGGTTAGGCTATGAGGTGGGAGGAAGAAAAGAAAAATGTCTAATTTTTTTTTTGAGATGTTATTTTTTACCCAGTCTTTTATTTGTACTTATGCTATCTATGGCATGAAGTCTGCTATAAAGAAAAAGTGAGAGGGAATGTGCTCAAAATTTTAGCTCCCTACATTGTAGCAAATCATTAAAGAATTTGGCATGGTAGTGAAGAACCTACTTTAATTTTCTACATTTAATAAGTTTTTCAGTTTCTTTAAATCCATAGAGGATACCATTGTTTTTATTCCATTACCTAGGAAACAATTTTATATTGAGATTTGGCATTTTGAAATTATTATGACCAATTTTGATTGCTTTTTGTTTTAGATAACTTTTATTAGTATAAAAATGTACCTGAGGCTGGGTGAATTTACAAAGAAAAGAGATTTATTAAATAGTTTTGGAGTCTGAATGTCTAAGATGGGATAGCTTTGTGTCCTCAGCCTCTGGACAGGACCTCATTAATGGTGTTTGGCATCATGAGAGAAGCACTTGTTGGAGAAAGCAACCGCATTGCCAGACAACAATCAGAGAGAAATTCATGTGTCACAATCAGGCTTTCTGTGCTCTCAAGAGAACTAACTCAGGATCCCAAGAAAACTCCCTCAATCCTGTCCTACAGAAAGATCCTCCAGTAAGCCAAGGATAACTAGTTCTCAGTTTTTAAGTTACCAACTTGAGGATCAGTCTACCAATACACAAACCCCCAAAGACAAACCAACCTAATAAATTTTAATATGCTACATGATTTTTTTTATTTTAAGGGCTCAAAAATATCCTTTCTATGCTACAGATGCTTTCATGATATATATTAATCCTGACATTTCTTTATTTCTTATTCTGTGCTCTAAACTCATACATATCAACATCTGGCATTGTTTTACATATATATTAAATTTAAAAAATTTCCATTATGACAATTTTAATAGATAGGGCTTTAAAAATTGGTAGGCCATGAGAGCTCCATCCTCATGTGTGGAATTGATGCCATTTTAAAAGGCCAAGTTCATCATAAAGAAATGATAAATATTTGAGGAGATGGGTGTGTAACATGATTTAAATACTGGAAAAAAAACAACGTGTATCAAAGCATCTCATGGAAACTCCACTAACCTGAACATTTTTTATGTTTTCATGTGTTTGTTTAAAATAAATTTAATTAATTAAACACAAAATAAAAGAGTAAGTACAGTCCCCTCTTGCTGTCTTTCTCTTCCACACCATTTACGGTGTAATGTGGAAGCAAGAAGGCCTTCTCCAGTTGCTGGCAGCTTGATATTGGACTTCTTACCCTCAAGAACCATAAGCCAATAAATTCCTGCTCTTTACAAATGACCCAGCCTCAGGTATTCTGTTATAACAACACAAAATGGACCAAGACAATAAGTAAACAGCTATTTTTTATTATCACTCTTCAACACTAATGGGCAGACATGTCATTTAATTGCCGTCTGTCAAATACCCCTTTGACATTATTGAGGTTGATATTCAGAAACTGGCCATGTAAGAAGATGGCAGTTTTTGTGACACTTATTGTACTGGGTATAGGTGGCAGTAAAAGATGTGCAGTTCCATGGTAGAGGGAGGTAGCAGTTCTTATGACTAAGACATAAGGGACTTAGGTTTAATATTGTCAGCAGATCAGCACTTCTGCTAAGAGTATGTCTTAAAATAATTCTACTACCTCAGCCTGGAGCTTAATCAAAGTTTTATAATCTTCTTACTAATATTCAGCACACCCCTTCCTGCTTAATCCACTGGGAATGGGCTATTTTACCTATAACTAAGAATCATAACAGACTTCAAGTGTCTCAAGTAGACATTGCAAAAGTGATCACCGGACACACCGCTAAGCATAATTAGTGTATGTCATGCCCTTAAACAGTGAGTCTTCTTCATAAGCATTTGACCTCATTAGAGACAGTAACTTATAATTCTAAGAATCGGGTTTGAATGACTATAATGCAGAATTTTTGTTGTTTCTGGATTAGCCTAAAACAGTCAGACTTAAACCTGGAGCATTGTGAGGTTAAGGTTTATGGTTGCTTGAGACAGGGGTGGAGAGGGTGGAGGGGATAAAGCAGGATAACGATTTCACCAAGGTGAAATCTTCTCACTTTATCCAACTTGGTCTCAAGTGAGGCATACCCCTGGAATTTTCACTTGTGAGAATCAATATATTTTCCTTTTTGTACAAATAACTTTGCTCTGATATCTACCATTTTCAAAAGCACTTCTGCATCTCACATTGTAAAAACCAGTTCTGTAAAGATGAATATAAAGAGTCCTTGCTTCCAAGCAGTAGGGAGGACAGACACTTAAACAAAGAACAATGTAATGCCTGCTAGAGTAAAGGTACTTGCAAAGGGCTGTGGGGGAAAATACAGCTTTTGTGTGAACCCTACATTAACTGAAAGATTAATTATCAAGGAGGATAATTAATTGCTCTGAAATGAATTGTCAAAAATTAATTGAATAACTAAGTCGACAAGACCAGAAAGAAAATGCTCTGAAAAGCCTCAAGGTAGACTACAAAATTTGTAGAAATAGAAATTATGAAACAGGAAAAAAAAATAGTTGAATGACAACCCAAATCCTCCTAAGAAGACTGCCCTGCTCTCTTTACTTACAGCTTTAAAGCAACAATGTACTTTATAATGCCTATTCAAAATTTCCCTGAAGTCATTCAGCACTACAATTGGCTACTCATGTTTCATAATTAAATATTCAAGCCTAGAAATGTGATTGCAAAGAAGTAAATGCTTGGTCATTTTGGAACAAAATAAGCAAATCTTGAACATCTTCCCTTGAAGTCCTAACAATCATATTTTCTTTGTAAAGATGGAACAAAATGCTAAATACAATTTCAAGATTCAGATTTCTTCTTAAAAGGTGCAATCATATAATTAATCACCGTGATCATTCATGAAAGATTGCACCCTTGTATTGTTACCACTAGCTTAAACATCTTAACTTTGTAAATGGTTTTCCTTCATTAAAAGACTGAAGTGTCCTCTTGAAAATTTTTGAAAAGAATAGAAAATCCTTTAAGAAATATGTAGTATCTCAAAATATAGCAACAATAAGCAAAATTTGAGTCTTTCTTTTAAGAACCTTCATACAGAAGTTTTTTTTTTCTTTTAATAAATGGTGGCAATGATAGTTGCTAGTTGCTATCAGAGTACTTTCTACTTTAAAAGATCATGAAAGTAGGCAGTCTTGGGTAGACTGATATTTCATCTCTGCCTTTAAAAGATGCTGTGTGATTTTTTTTTTTAAATAACAAAGTATGTAGTAAAAAACTATTGAATTCCCTTTTTAAAAGAACTGAAGTTGAATAGAATTTTAAGTAAAAATGCTGAAATATGAATAAGCTATATTTTTGGTAACATGGAGGCAACACAGAAATCTAAAGGGAGAATATATAGGTGAATAAAAGAACATATTTCCTACGAACTTTGTCTAAGACATAAATCAGCTGAAATACTGAAATGTCTAATGTGGATAAATAGGACACTAACATTAGGGATGATGGCATGATTCAGAGAGGTAACATTTAGTGATATTTTTCATTAGGATATGAATTTTACTGAGGAAATGTAAGTTCAGAGAGGAGCATATTACTTTTCATAAAGCTTCAAATCAACCAATAACTGAATAAAAGACGGAGGGGAAAAAAACAATAAAACTTAGATTTATAAGGTTTCTTTTCTCTGAGGGACTCAAAATCTCTTAAATATTGCTGACCTTCTCTTTTCAGAGAAATTGATGGCAAACTGCTTACTTTTACAGGTAAATTTGTTTTGTTCTTTTCAAGTATTTGAGATCACTCATTAGTGCCTCAGACTTCACCCTGAAATTTTCTACAGATCTTTGAAATGATGAGTAATTTACACAATATTAAATGAGGTGAATTAAATTACATCTCTGAACATTGGCATTATGAGATTTTATAATTAAATAATTCTCATTGCTCACTATATTTTAAGAAATTTACAGTGTTAATTCACTGAATCTTTATCATAATAAAATAGCTATTATTGTCACTGCCAATAAAAAGTGAAGTTTGGACAGGTTAAACACCTCTCTTGAATCATATACTATATGCCAAAGCCAGGACCTGAACTAGATCTGCAGGTCTCCTATGCTTAAGTATCATGCCAGTTCACCTCTTCATACATTTTCAATTTGGTCAAATATAGGGATTCAAAGCCAGGACAAAATAGTTTAGATCCTCCTTGCTCCTTTCCAAGTCCTGCAGAAAAGAATGGCTTGCCCATACTTAATCCAATAACTACCAATTATTAAGGAGAACTATTATGAAGGATTTTGACCAACACTTCTTACCTTTTAATCATTTACTTTGGCTTGGCACGACCTCATGTCATTGGAAAATATCTCAGGCAACTTCTCAGTTCTCTTACTGAGACTAGAAGATGAACCACCCATGTGAAGCCAGGAAAAGGGTCTCAGAGAAGACAAAGAGGAAGACAGAATTGGGGAATCAAGCTTCTGATCCCAGATATTCCAAACACAAGGACAGTTTCTAAATAAATTTGACACAATCACTCACACAAAGGTACTTGCTCTTGGGTCAATAGACCCTTATCCCCACCCTTGCATTAATAAAGATTAGAAATTATTTTTCTCTATCTTTCTGAAGAAGACAAAGTTCATTGACCCCTTTATGAGTTCAATATTTAAATGTCATCTCATCAATTACCTATAATGACAGATCAAGCCCATAAAACCCCTAGACAACAGATACCCATTGACAACCATCTCTTGGAACTGTTTCCTTTGGGAGCTCTGCTTTCTTCCAGTGACTCTAATAAATCCTGTTACTTTGTTCTTATCCTTGTGTCCAGGGATTTCATTGTTTTTTTAATTTGGAAGATAAAAACTTACCCACCCATGCTCCATGTTGCATTACCACTCCTTGTTTCTTCGTCTTGGTAATGGGACATTTACCTTCTTGTTACTGTGGAAGGTCTGGCATCCAGAGAAGCTGCTAAGGAGTCTTAAGACAAAATACAGAGACATGAAGGATTTAGCTATCCATCAGGTCAACTTTGACCAGATGATATGAGACAAATGGGTGAGCCAGCATCAAACAGACAAATCCTTCTTCATCTCTCTCCAAGAAATGTCTTTGAGTTGATGGTCCCTTGCCAAATGGCCAAAGAAATCATCAAATGGATAAATACCAGTTGTATCCCTCTGTAGATTCCTGTGAAGCAGCTATTGGTGCTGGCTAAAGATCAAATAACGTTTGGTAGTTTGTTCTTTTATTTCCTCTCTTTTCCTTTTGCACGTATACTTACTACCTGTCACAACTCCAATAATTTATTTTTATTCTTTGACTCAGAGTCTGCTTTGTTAAGAACTAAATGGATATTAAACCTAATTGTATCAATACAGTTGAGATTCTTTTATCTATTAAAGAGAGAGATATTTGTTTAGTAGATAAACAAAAGTTTACTCCAGTGCCCAAAATTCAGTGGTGAAACATCGATTCAAACTTTGGTCGATTAAACTCCAAATTCTTTATTCTTCAATACTAAACTAAAGTGTATTTATGTAAGTTTATGTGTAATCATTGAACTTTCTGTTACAGAAATTCCAGGGAAAATAATAGGATTCGGTATTAGGTTTTCTCTGGCTCCTTTCTACATTCAGAAAAAGAAGAGAGAGAGAGAGAGAGAGAGAGAGAGAGAGAGAGAGAGAGAGAGAGAGAGAGAGAGATAGATTCTAGACACTTTATCCCTGTGAGAATTTACCTGCCAATCCTGGTAATTATTCCCAGTCTGAGAGTTTGATGGACACTTGTCTTTCTCTCTTTAGTAACTATAATTAATGTTCTGTGCTACAGAACAATCTCTTGGGATGAAAATCATCTTAATGGTAATGCTTTATTGCTCTAGTTCACCAGGTGTTCCCTCATGGAGAGTAGGAAATTAAATTATATAAAAAGCATGCACCTTAATTTATAGTCTGAAACAATATTATCAATCAGCCTACTCGTATGCAATACCAATTAGATGGGAATACTAAGAGTGACAGAATTTTACCTTTCAGTTCTATTGGAGTTAAATTCTGTGGCCATATATCATTCCTTGTTTCCACCAATCCTTCATTAAGATTCTCAGACCCAAATGGTATCATAAATTTCATTAATTATGACTATACCTGTGACTACCAAGTTATCGAAGCATGGAAGACTCAAGCAAAAAAAGGTGGAATTCTCAATATAATACACAAGTTAGACTAACTTAGGATTTTCATTTATTAAAAATAGTGGCATTCTGTTTTTAAAATTGAAGGCAGTACATGGGTAAATTTCTAACTTGTGGAAGATTGGTCTGTGTGGAACAGAAGAGAATGGAGATCCATAGAGATCAGTGCGGAATGATAGACTGGCTTGAACAGTGAATGATTTGCATTTGTAAATGGAGTGGATTGTATGCTGTTCAGTATTTTCCAAGTGCAAGGACTACTAGTGACCTTTCCTCACCATGCAACCACACATTCTTTGAGCATCATGAAAACAGTACTTTATTCCCAAGGCTTTGGGCATTGAGAAGGAAATTTGTACTTGGAGCAATTTCCTTAATCTCAGCTGAGTCTCCTGACATCAGTAAATTTCACTCCTTCAGGACAATCCACCTGTGATGTTCACAGAAGAGTCTACAAAAGGGTCACCAAACAGTAGTGAGAATGGTTCAAAACAGCTCATGTGCAGTGATCCCTGGAATGGTGATAGTGACAGCCATCATTAACTCATCCTGCATAGAGGTTACTGGAACTTGTGTCAGATAATTTGAGGTCATGCTTTCATGCTGATTGTTGCTAATTTAGATACATGGAAGCGCAAATGTAATTGTAAAGACTTTGTCTTCCGTGATCCCCCACATTAGTTTCTACAGTTTTCTTCTTTAACATCTTTTAGTTACAGTCTCCTTTTCTTGAACCCTTCCTACCTTTTGTATGTTTGTGTCCTATTCAGTTCTCTTCTCCTTCCTTCTCATAATATATATATATATATATATATATATATATATATATATATATTTTTTTTTTTTTTTTTTGTATATATATATATATATGTGTGTGTGTGTGTGTGTGTGTGTGTGTGTGTGTGTGTATCCAGAGTGCATGGGGCAGCTAAGAGTTTACTGTAATTTCTTTGCAATATTTTGTTAAACATTTGCATTCTACCCTTCTTACTCTCTAAACCATATCTTTCTTTTGCAGACCAATACAAAACAAAAATGGATTTCATAATTTCCCTCTCTTATATTAGATTCATGATCCTATTTTGGAAATCTTGAATTTTTCTCAGAGACTTCCTACTATAGAAAATCTAATTCTCCTTATAATAAGTGAATTCTAAGAACACAGAGATTAATACACATCATTGAAATGTATAAGCATGGAGAAGTATACTGTCCAGTGTATATCTGTGTAGACAGCAATCTTACAACTGATGCTTCCATCACAGCTAATCTGGGTAGAGCTGAAAATTCATTTCTGTATGTGTTTTATTTCTCCCCACATTCTGCTTCTCGCTTTTAACCCCTGCATAATGTGCTAGTGATGTTCCTCTACGACCAGTCCTTTTCATTCTCTGTCACAGATATGTGAACACATTTTCACATGTACAATTACATAGTAAATAATCAGATCTTGGATAAAAGGATCTGCACATTTCCTGCTGTATTCCTCAGAGGGCCACAGAAAATACATCAACAAAGTGATTGTTGAATTAGATGGAAGTCAAGATTAGGAGAATATTTGAGATTGAGTTCACAGCTACTACTTGAAAATTATTTTTATAGCATGTATTATAAATTTATATCTTTATTAAATACATAAATTGTTATGGCTAAAGTAATATGCTAAAAGAAAAAAAATTAGATGATCATCAAGAGGCTGTAAATATGCTAATGAGATTGTATCTTCTTTAATGTTGTGTGCTAGATGAACAACACATATTTTATCTAACTCTTTCACTTAAATATGTCCAACCAGTTGAAGATAAAGTATAAATGGAGGAATTTGTGGTGAAAAAAGTTTTACTTATTGCTATAGTGTTTTTTATCATCAAAATCTATGATACCTGACCACTCAGTGAACCAATTAATTACTGTTTACTTTTCTCAGTGTTCAGAAATTCATTATGTGGTAAGTACTGAGTGTCTTTTAGAGTGATGATTTGAAAGGAATTTAGAGGAGCTATTACATTCTTATAAACATTATTGATCTGAATCTAATCAAGATCTGGGACTCATAGCACTTTGGGGAAAATATTGTAGATAGAAGAGCCTGTGAGGACAACAACAACAACAACGAAATTGTGAGGATACAATCAGCCAAATCTACACCATGAGAAAATCTACAGTGTAGTTCCTTTAAAAAAACAAATGTCTCCAACAGAGGATGCTATTAAATTTAAGGTGATCTATATCAAAACTCCAAAGTTATTTTTCACTAAATGGCAAAAACACTCATAAATTTACATGAAATAACAAAAAGACCCAAATATCCAAAAGAATTGAGAAAGAAAAACTTTGGAAGTAATCTCCTCCTTGGTTTCAAATTAGATTATAAAACTATAATATTAAAAACAGTATTCTGGGAAAGATGGTAGAGTGGATGTAGGTGGCAACTTTCAACCCATCCATGGTCCAAAAAGCAAGAAGTGAAAGAACAGCTGACCAGAGAGATGGGTGACAGAGTAGATACTCTAAAACTCAATTGTGGACAGTTTGAGAGTTTGTAGTTTGGTTACTGCAGTGGAAAATAAGGATAGAATTTCTAACCCTGAATCTATACCAGGTAGGTCAAGAGGGAGTGTTAATAGAGAAAGATAGAGAGGAAAATCACATAAGCTTACTTCCTTAACAACAGATGGAAAGAAAAGATGACCAAGTTAAAACAGGACAGAAAGAGCAAAGAGAATAAAAGAGATCAAGCAGTTTAGCCCAAATTGTGAACTGAAAGCTGAGTTGGGTAGGGCGGCCATTTTGTAGAGTCGACAGCTAGCTAGCCTACCTGGAAGAATTTAAGTCAATATTGCTTCTCTCCACCTTCAGAGAGCAACAAATAAAACTAGAGGGAATTCCTATGAAGCAGGATGTCTCAATAATCCCATCTAGAAGGAACTTGTAGGGGTATCACTGCTGAAACCCTCCCTACAGACAAGGCGAGAAGGGTGAAGCAGACCCTGGAACTAATCACTCCTGTTGATTGCCAGCCCTGGCCCAGCACTCAACATAGCCTCGGTGGGAGCTCAGGCAAAACAGGCCAGCATATATCCCACCCACATCATGGTGATGGATACAACCCTTGTGAGCTCTACCACCAGACAGAGGCTTCAGTGTCACTGAAGGCTCCCAGTGTCACCGGCAGATCCCATGGCTGTAGATGGGCACAAGGAGCTTGGACAGCACCACCCTGAGGAGATTATAACAGAAAGTAGTGAACAACCATGTTTCTTGGCCATGAGAAGTGAGAGCTGAGATGAACTGGGCCAACCAGCTGACTCTCTTTCCTGGTCACAGTGATGATACCCTGGTGATCTCTACAAGCCCGGGTGGAGGTGTCTTTGTCTCAGATGGCTCACAGAGAACCTGTACCCAAGGACCCCATGGTTTTAGGCAGCCACCAGATGCTTAAATAGCCCCACTCCAGGTGTTATGGCAAGATTGCCATAAATCACAGAGTTGATATTAAAGCAGGATATGGAGCCTTTATTCACCAGTTGGTGAGCCAAGGGGCAGGCTGCAAGTCTATACCCTTTGACCCCCCTCCTGGAGTTGGAGTACACTTTTTGTAATCCAAAACAGTATTCATCATAGGTGGTTGTTGCTTTGATTCAAAACCATCAACAAACGTCATGAGATCTAAAATCATAGGCAGAAGGGGAGTGGGTCAAATCATCCCTAGTTGAATACAAGTTAAAGAATGGTTACTATCATCTAGACAATCAATCAGGGACAATCAAACATTGTCCAAGAAAGATGGGAACCAAAGAGAGAACAATTTTACATTGTATGATAATTACCATTTTGTGTTGCCAAACATGCTATGTTCAGCAACTGTGGATGGGCACAAAGGTGGTATGTTCCCATGGGAGAAGCATTTCTTATATGACATGGAGTCTCAGGGCAAAGTGGAATCTGTTTGGTCATTGTTCATGTAGCCTGACCCATAACACAGGGGGAGTACTATAAGAGGGGAGCAAGTGCTAAAGATTGACAACAGTGGGCAGTGGGAACAGGCAGGCCAACTGACTATATCCAGTTATGGGTATAGTAGCTTGGCAATCTACATCAGTCAGGCGGGGACACTTCTGTCTCATAGACCACTCACAGAAAACCTAAAATCACAGGTTCCATGCTTGCAGACAGTCACTAGACTCTATGCCACTTAAAAAATGCCCTGTTTGGAAGGGAGCCAGGGCTCAGCATCCCACATGACTCAGAGTGACAGCCTTGAGCATTGCATGCTATACTCCTGCAACCAGTAGAAACAGGCAGAAGATGCAACAAAGCATGAGCTTTGTTGCAACAAAATGAGCATACATCCTCAGTCCGATGGGCTGGTTACCAAAAACTGGCTGGTAAGAAACCTGTAACAACTCTGAAAGTAGACCCTGTTGCCCAGGACCTCTAGGAGGATTCAGAGATGAAGAGTGATGGGCTTCCTCTATAGTTTCCAAACACTGGTGAAATCCAAACCAGGAGGCTCATTTAGAATTTTCTCCACAATGTCATGAATTACTATAAATAGTTCTAATGTCAATTTTAATCTTAAGTATTCTTCACTGTGATTTAATAGTTGTTCCTGTAGTATTCATTTCAGTTTTGTGCCCTCAACCCATCTGATTGTATTTCCTCTAATATTTTAAAGCATTAATTTTAATCATTCTTACTGTCTTTTTTCCCTAGCTTAGATTTACATTTGCTCCTCTTAGCCCCTCTTACATTATCAAATCCCCCCATCCATTCTTTTCTTCATTTTACTGTGGTTTGTATTATTCTTTTCTGTCTTTTCTTTTTATTTATTTCTTGCCCAATTTTTCTCTCTTCTCCTTTTCTGACCCTATATAATGTAATAGTAATTTTATAAACTCTAATAACTAATTTCTTAATTTATTCCCAGAAGATTAGTATAATTTTATGCCTGGATTAGAGAAACTTTGTAGAACATTATCAACAAGTTTTTCTTTTTCTTAAGGTTGAGTAGAATGTGACTTTGCTCTAAAGAGTAAAGTAAATAGAATTTAATATTTTCTCTCAAAGTGGTGCCAATACTGGGAATAGCAGCGGACACACTTTGAAAATATTGTTATCTGGATACTCACGCAGCCTGGAACTCTTAAAAGAAATAATCTCACTAAATAGTCCCTGTATTAAAATAGAAACAATCATAATTCCTGCACATGGTTAGAGATAAGCAGTATAAAAAAGCAAGAGAACAATCAACTGAAAACAACCCACAACACTTCAACAATAGATTCTATTGATACCACAGTGGAAGAAATAGCAGAGAAATAATTTAGAAAATTCATATTTAAAATGTTCAGTGACCTAAAATATGTAAGAAATTAATATAGAAAATACACGAAGTTAAAGATTATTTCAATAAAAAGATAGAGACTTGAAAAAGAACCAAAGGGAAGTTGTGGAAATGAAAGATTCAATAAATGAAATTAAAAATTTATAACCAATAAATTAGACCACTTTGGAGACAGATTCTCAGACCTTTAAAACAAATTATATAATCTTGAAATAAAAGCAACAATAACAAAAAGATGTTAAAAGATCATGACCAGAATATGTAGAAAATTTGAGATAACTTTAAGAGACCAAATAGAATCATTGGCATAGAAGAAGACTCAGAAATACAAACTAAAGGAATGAATAAATATTTCAATGAAATATCAGAAAATTTTCCAAACCTTTGGGACAAGATGGAAATCCAAATTCAAGAGGAATATAGGCAAGACACATTATATGACAATACCTAATATACACAACAACTATAAAATCTTAATAGCTGCAAGAGAAAAAAATGCAGGTAACATTTAGAAGTAAGCCAATTAGAATTTCATTGTATTTCTCTCCAGACAAAATTCAGGAGGACTTGGAATAATATGTACCAATTCCTGAAAGAAAAAGTGTCAACCAAGATTATTGTATACAGAAAAAATAGCCTTCAGAATTGAAGATAAAATAAAAACATTCCATGACAAGCAGAAACTAAAAGAATTTATGACTACTAAGCCTGAGCTGCAAAACATACTCAATGAAATCCTTCATGAAGAAGAAATGAAAAAGGTACACTTATTCATTTTTGGTGGGCTACACATTAGTATAACCACTTTGAAAAGCAGTATGGAGATCCTTCAAAAACTAACAATGGAAACATGACCCAGATGTCCCACTGCTCAGTATTTATTCAAAAGAGCTGAAAATAGTGTATTATAGTGACATAACCACATTGTTTATAGCAGTGCAATTCACAATAGCCCACTTAGGGAATCAGCCCAGATGACCATCAGTAGATGAATGGATAAAGAAAATGTGGTATATACATGCCCAATGGAGTTTTCTCATCTGTGAAGAATGAAATTATGGCATTTGCTGTTAAATGAATTGACCTAGAGGATATAACACTAAGCAAAAAAAGGTTGACTCAAAAATCCATGGATCAAATGGTTTTCTCATGCGCAGAAGTTAGATCAAAATAAGGGTACAAAACTGTGGGGTGGTAGATACCATGAAGACACAAGAGATATCAATGAAGTAGAAGGGGATTGAAGAGGAGGGAAGAGGGATGGGAAAAGCAAAATTGGAATGAAAATGAAATTAACTCAAATTAACCCAGATTTCCTGTGTGTGTGTGTGTGTGTGTATGAATATATCACAGTTAATTCATCTTTATGTGAATATTTAAAGCACTAATTAAAAAAAAAAAAACTATACATAAATAGAAGGGCTAGCAGTAGTGTTGGCTAAAGGGAGTGGCAGGGACTGAATCAGAGCAAATGATGTTCCATGCTTGTATAGGATGCTGAGAAATAAATGAAGACTTACACAGTCAACAAAATTTTAATAAGACATAAAAAATATACAATGAGCAAAAGATAATCTATGTAATAAATGGTGTGAAAACCTAGATATCAACATACAAAACAATCAAATTGGATCCTTAGGCCATACATGGAAAATAAACTCAGAATAGATTAAAGAGTTATCTATGGGATCAGAAACCATAAAACTTCTAGAGAAAAGAGAGAATAAGCTTCATGACCTTGGCAGTGATTCTTTTTTTATATGATAGTGAAAGTGCAGGAAAGAAAAACAGAAATACAGAAGTGGGATTACATCAAACCAAAAAGCTTCTGGACAGTATAGGAAAAATCAATAAAATTAAAAGGCAATCAAGTAATGAAAGAAAATATTTATCAACCATATATTTGGTAAATGATTACTACTGAAAATATGCAAAGAACACTTACAATTCAATAGTAAAGTAAATAATCTCATTAAAATTTGGGCAAAGGACCTGAATAGACATTTCACTAAAGAAGGCCTACTAGTGGCCACTGGTATATGAAAAAGTACTTGACATCATTAATCATGAGGAAAATCCAAATCAAATTCAGAGTGAGATATCACCTTATACCTGTTAAGATGACTATTAATTAAAGGACAAAAGGTAAATATATATTGGCAAGGATGTAGAAGAAAGGAGACCTTGGTACACTGTTAGAGGGAATGTTAATTAACATAGTAACTTTGAAAAAATGTGAAGTTTTCTCAAAAAATTAAAAATGGAACTGCAATTTGATTCACCAATCCCATTTCTGGGTATATATTCACCAGAATTAAAATCAGGATCTCAAAGAGACATCTGTAACCCCATGTTTATTCTAGCATCAGTCACGATATCCAGACATGGAAACAATGCAAATGCTCATGGACATATGAATGAATAATGAAATTGTGGTATATGCATACAATAGAATGCCAGTCAGTGTTAAAATAGAAGCTCCTCCTATTTGTGAAAACATGGCATATGGATGGACTTGGCATCACAGTACGTGAAATGAGCCATAAAAGGAAAGGCAAACACTAGACTATCTCACTTAAATGTAAAAATCCAAAATAGTCAAAAATCTAAAAATGGACAGTAGGATGGTGGTTGCCAGGGGATACAGATGAGGAATGAAGAGGTGATGACAAAAGGGTACAAAGTTGCTGTTATGCAAGATAAATTCTGGAGAGCTCTTATATAGCATAGTGACAATACTTAAAATTTGCTAAGAGTACTGACTTTATATTAAATGTTTTTACTTTACATACACACATGTACACACAGAGAACAACAACAGTAAAAGAGCATGAGAGGGCTGTGGCACAGGCCTGTAATCACAGGGGCTCCGAAGGCTGAAGTAGGAGGATTGTGAGTTCAAAGCCAGCCTCAGCAGAAGCGAGGTGCTAAGCAACTCAGTGAGACCCTGTCTCTAAATAAAATACAAAATAGGGCTGGGGATGTGGCTCAGTGGTTGGGTCCCCCTGAGTCCAACCCCTGGTACACCCCCCACCAAAGGGGGGGGGGAAACAAGCATGGGAGGAAATGGGGGAAGATAATGTGTATGTTTGTGACCTTGATGGTGTGATGACTGAACTAGTGTATAGTTAATTCATCAAACTATCTAAATTACTTTTATATATGTAGCTTTTTATATGCCCTGCATATTTTATTGAAGTGATTCAAAAAAATAAAAATGAAAACAATGAGGAAGACTTTATATACTAAAATGGAATGATTTTTAAGATATATGTGTTTTTTGTTATTAAAAGAAAGATCCAAAACCTTTCTCTCCCCTGGCTAAATGCAGACCCTGTTTGAGATTAAAGGAGACTTTGAAGAAATATTAACAAAAAGCTTAAGTGGAACTTATTTTTTTAAAGAAAATAATAAAAGAAACTGAAAATGGCATTTAAGGAAGTAATTAATAAAATTATATTATCAGGTTATTTTTTTAAGAGAAAGAGAGAGAGAATTTCAATATTTATTTTTCAGTTTTCGGCGGACACAACATCTTTGTTTTGTATGTGGTGCTGAGGATCGAACCCTGGCCGCACGCATACCAGGTGAGCGCGCTACTGCTTGAGCCACATCCCTAGCCCTTATCAGGTTATATTAAGAAATGGTTAATTTTTGCTGGTTGTGAAAATGGTACTGTGGTTTTTAATTAAAAATTGTCAGAAGTCCTTACTTAGTCTTCCTAGATGGAGTTATATATGGGATAAGATAGGATAGTTAAAAACTCCAAAAATTATATGAAAAATATAATATTAGATATTGTATATAGATAGATATAATAGATAAAATCAGATACCATAGAAAGAATGAGCTACATTAAGATAATTCTGTTGCTGGCTATTTTCAGTATCACATAAAATTTTTCTTTACTAGCTGGGTGTGGTGGGGCACCCCCAATCCCAGTGGCTGAGGAGGCCAAGGGAGGAGGTTTTCAAATTCAAAGCCAGACTCCTCCAATTATTGATGCCCTTAGGCAGCATAGTGATAACCTGTCTCTAAATAAAATATTTGTATTTTATTAGTTGCTCGGTAGTTAAGTGCCCCTGAGTTCAACCCCAGAACAATTTTTTTTTTCTTTGCTATCAGCAAGTGATCCCAAGGTAGCCTTCTTGTAGGGAGATTGTATTCCTTGTGACTCGAAGTATTAATAACTGCCATTTCTAACTTAAGGCCATATGTAAAAGACAACCCAGAGAATTTTCTTAGGGAGATAAATAGACTGTAACCTATAGCTTTGAATGCTAAAACACTGCAAATCGTTCAGTCAGTACAATAGATAAAAAATGCTTAAGAAATTGTTAAATAAGAATGTTTTATTTGTCCTTTACACTTTAAAGTAGTTTTGTTCCAGTGTATAATCAAATGTATATAACCTCTATTCATAGCATAGTATCAGAAAACAACTGTTGTGTTGTGGTGTTCTTTTAATCAAACATTTGATGTATGATCTTAAGGTTAAACAATATATATATAGTAGATGTTCCTTCTGCAAAGATTCACTTATCCTGCCTTATGAAAAGTTTCTAATTGTAAATTTTGGTAATAAATCTGAATAGTCTTTGTTTAGTAAAAGCATTTGGATTATTGTCAACAACACTTTATCCAATAAGGTAAGCTTTGCCATGAACTTTCATCCTGTCGGCAGTACTCATTCTCTAGAATTCTGAGATTCTGTTCTTTCAAACTATACTTTAAATCTCACCAGCCTAAGCAAAAGGGTCATGCAGCTTTTTATCATGGTTCCTTGTTTTCCAGCCTTCATTTCTTAAAATTTAATGAGCTTTCTGCTTGACCTGTGAAGGATTAACTATGTAAGCAACGATAAAGGTAGAAAAATACATTCAGCAACCCTTTTTTTGAATTGAATGTTAGGCTCACTGGGACTCTGATCTCTGAACAAAGGAAAATAAGCAAGAGAAGCTCCTTAATTATCCCAGCATACTGCTAGAGGCAAGTTCCTGATCACAGAGCAGGGAGGAAGAACACAAACAGAAGTCCTAAAGTCCTGCTGAGCTATGGAGTCAGAGATCAGAGTTCTAGTCTGGGGAATAGAGAACTGCAAAGAAAGAACATTAGAGATCTGAAGGAGAATCCTTCACATTTCTGGCGGAGCACTCATGTGCACATCTGTGATGGGAACCTCCACGGAGCCAGCAGGCCAAAAAATTCCCACAGCTCTCACTTGGCCTGGAGAGATTGCATCTTCATCAGCTTGTAAAAAATATGACAAAATGCACAAGCTATCAAGCACAATTCCCAAAAAGTTATTTTTATTTTTCAGAAGAATTTTTTTGTGTGTGTGTGTTTGTGTGGAATTGATACTGTAAGTTGCTGCAGTATATTGCAAAATTAACTAGTGAAACCATTTCTATTCTGTCCCTGGAATTGTTTCCTAGAGAAAGTTTTGTTGTTGTTTACTATATATAGTTTTAATTATTTAGTAAGTATAGTGATGCTCAGGGCATCTATTTCTTCTTGAGGCGGCTTTGATGATCTGTATTTTCCAAGAAGTGGACCCGTTCACCTAAGTTGTTAATTTATTCTAATAAATTTGTTCATAATGTTCCCTTATTATTTATTTAGGATCAGTATATTCTGAAGCAATGCTACTTCTCTCAATCCTAATATCAATCTCATTTGTGTCTTATGACTTTTTTTTTTTCCTCTTTGGAAGGTTCGTTAGAGTTTTATGGATTTCTCTGGCATCCTCAAGGAGAAAGCTTTTGATTTTAATGATTTTCTGGGTTACTTGTCTGTTTTTTATTTCATAGATTTCTCTTGAATGATACTTATTTTATTTCAGAAAATTTTGCTTTTAATTAGAAAAAGGCTTCAATGTGTAAAGGAGTTCTGTTTTCATATCTTTAGGGTTTTGGTTGATGTGTTAGTTTGCTAACAATATTTAGCATATTTATATTTATAACAATATTTATAACAATATATTTATATTTATAACAATATTTATAACAATATATTTATATTTATAACATATTTATATTTATAACAATATTTATAACAATATTTCACACATTGTGAAATATTGCTAAAATTGGCTCGAGACAAGAGATGTGTATTATTTTGGATTGTACACTAGAATTTTGAACTGAATTTGATGGGGCTTAAATCACAATGCCAGTAAAGATTTGCTCCTTCCACAGAGGCTGGCCCAAACTCCTTTACTTTCCTCTTCCAGCTTCTGGAGGTCACCATATTCCTCAACTCTGTGGCATCATGCCACTAACAACCCCCATGGCCACGCTGCATTCTCTGCTTCTTTAGTCAATTTTCTTCTGCATTCTTCTTCTAAGGATAAATCGTGATTAAATTTAGGGCCCATCAAGATAATCCAGGATAATGTCCCATCTCAAGATGTTTTAATTTAACTGCATCCTCTAAGTCTCTTTTTCCAAACAAGTTAGTTCACAGGTTCTGGGGCTCAGGATGTGGCAATCTTAAGAGGCCATAATTCAGACCACTATGAGGTAGCATGGCAGCAGGATGAATTCCAAGAAGGGTAATTGCTAAATCAAATACTGGGAAATTGCACTCCAGAAAGTTGTAGCCACTTATAGTATCACACTAATGTGGGTCCTATTTCCCTGAATTCTCATCAATGGAAAATGAGTTCAAATATTTGAAACTTTGTAAATCCGAGAAGTTAAAAATTCCATTGTGCTCTTTTTAAATGTGATGTTCTTTTGTAAGTAGGTTAAATTAGCTTTAAGTTTACTGGTGAATTATACTGCGAAGGTACTTTACATTTTAAGCAAAAATATTGTATGTATTTATTTCTATTATTTTTGGAAAGCTAATCTTACTTGCAGTTTATAAATACTGATGTAATTCCATACCTTAATTTCAGATGTCTTTGCTGAGATTTTTTTTATCATTTTAAATCTTTTTATTTAAATTTTGTTATTTATTTTATCATTAGTCTTGATTTTGCGTTACCTGATATTAATATCCTAGTTTTGTTTTGCTTTGTGCCCATCTTTTGTTTTTAAGCTTACTTTGTCACTTTGATTGACGTATTTCTATTAAGCAGCTTGAAGCCAGATTGTTGTTACCATTTTCATTTATTTATAAGCGAATTTTTCAATGCATTTGACTTAATTTTGTCATCTATTTATTGCTTTCCTTTAATTAGCATGCTACTTCCTTATTTTTTCTTCTTCTTCTGCTATAACAAAAGTCTATAGTCTACTTTGAATTCTTCTTGTGAGTATATTCTTACTTAATGAGATATTTTATACTTTCATAGACATTTATTGATGTTAGAAGAGAAAGTATAACATCGATTTTTGATACAAAACATGAGAAAAATTGAACAGTTTACAGGATTATTCAGCCACCTGCTATGCTCTTCCCCAGTAACTTCACAGATTTTCTTATTAATCTATTCCATTGGATGTCCATCATCCCTATGTATGCCTGCATCGTAATTTCTATATTGTTCCGCGGCTTTCAATGTTCAGTTATACCCAGCCTGCATTGCCCTCACAGACAGTGGGGATTTTAAGGGTTATCTCTGTTTGTCTAAGTTTAGTTCTCTCATTTTTGTCAGGTAGAAAAAGTGAGGATCCAAGACAAGGAAATTTTGACTTTTGATTCAAGGGAGGAAGTTGATAAAATTTGGAAATTAACTTCTGATGAGTGACTGATTATGAAAGTTTAGTGTGGGGATCAGGGTCTATGCCTTTTCTTTGAGTTCTAATGTCACCCCAACTCCATAACCTGATTGTCCCTCAACTTGGCTGCTTCTTTTCAAACACTTATCCTTAGAATTTTTAGAATTTTATCTCCTTATGTCATCACCTACATCACTATTTCAATATTATTATACTCCTAGAAATTTATTTACTTATGAAGGTTTTGTCATTATTTTGCTTAAAGGAAAAAATAAGATTTATTAATGTGGGTAGATCATTCGATCTTATGAAATAATTAGTAAGTATTCATCAATTCTTTGAGTTTTAAAGACAGATATTAAGAAGAGAGTCATGTTACAGGTGCCTCCCTTTTAAATATCTATAATACATTCAGAGATTAAAGAGTATATGCTCATATTTTAATGAGAGAAATAAAAAAATCAACCTAGAAGAAAACATTTGAAATTACATATCACAATGATACATTATACATTTAGTGAATAATGTATAATGTATTTCTCACATATACAAAATATGTAAGACAGCTGCATTTAAAAAATAGTTTTTACTTTAACCTCGAGCATGCATTTTACATTCATCAGATGGGGATATAAATAAATGCAGAAGTCTTTAAAAAGTAACTAGGTTGATTTGCATCATTTATTTCATTAATTGAGCCCTTGCATAGTAAAAAAGAGTAAAAAGTTATTTCCATTCTGCACATTTAAAAATTTTTAAGTATGCAGCATGCAGTGCTGGATCTTTTCAAGGAGTTTATCAACTGAAATTATGTTTCTTTCTCATTCCCTACCTTTCTTCTTGTTTCCTCAGTTTGTTTTTTTGTCCATTTTCTTATTCCTCCTGAAAAAAAATCTTTAATGTCATTTGAAGTTCTTACAGTCCCTAATATTTATACTAACATATGCTTCCTTAAAGATGAACCAAAATAGAGCAATAATAGTGTAGTGATGCTCAACAATAAAAATAACCATATGCCAATGGAAAATTCATGTATGTTCATTCTTAGGTGGAATGTAAACGTCTCCTCCTTTTGTAACTCCTTTCTCCATACAGTTCATCACCAGCTAGGTGATTATACCAAGGACTTGGTTTCATCCAAAACACTGGTGCAGTCACCAAGAACTGTGTAAAAGAGTATTTTATGTTTAGGTATGGAGCTGGGTAGTAATGACACAGTCAAAGGAAGAAAACCTCAAGCTTAATGCTGTTCTCTTTATTCCATCCAAATAAAGCATGCTTCAGAAGTTGTTTGACTGGAAATGGTGCTTATATCAGGCAGAATTTTGGCTAGTAGGTTAGTGAAAGTGTGAGAAGGGACTGTGCCCTATGTTAACACTTGTTAGTTACTACAGGCCAAGTTCTGAAATGTAAGAAGCCACTAAAATCCTCTTCAAAGTACTGAATGCCTTCAAGCATTTTAGGTCCTCCTTCCCTGATACAATAGCTTTAACTTTGGTAATTGCGTCATAAATATTCAGAGCATTTGGTTTGTCTTAAAATCGTAGCAGTAAAAGTTGAGACTTGCTCTGAAATGAATAGGAGAATGGATTTGGGAGCACCCTGTGATCCCCACTTCCTGATAGTTACACTTTTGTGGTATCTCCTCTCACTAGGGATGGATGTTGGCCTGAGTGCCTAAAGAATATCTTAGATGTGATAACATGTTAGTGTTGAGATTATGCTACAAAAGGCACTTATGACTTCCCTTTTCATACATTCTCCTCTCATTTGGGAAATACTTGCTCTGGGTGAAGCTGTCTACCATGACATCAGCTAGCTACCATCCCTCCTACAGAGCAAGGAATTGTATCCTGCTTCTAACAGTGAAGAGTGTCAGTCTGAAATTCTAGTTCTAGTCCCAGGCATAGACCTCAGTGCCAGTCAAATGCTTTACTGAAACTAGAAATGCCCAGTAAAGACAAACATCAATTCCTGATTTTCAGAAACTGTGTTAAATAATATAGCAGGCTTAATGGTGGCCTCCTCCAAAGATATAATCCTTGAGAGTATGAATTCAATATTGTTTGGAAAAAAAACGGTCTTTGCAGATGTAATTGAGTTAGGGATCTTAATATGAGATCATCTGGAGTAGGGTGTCCCTGAAATACAATGACAAGGCATTCTAAGACAGGAAAGAAGAAAGACATGAATAGAAGAAGGCAATGAGAAGATTGAGGCCCAGGTTGCATGATAAATCTGTAAGACAAGGAACATAAGAACAGTCTGAAATCTCCAGAGGCTAGGAGTGGGACATGGAATGAATTTTCTCAGGGCCTGCAGAAGAACTCAAACCTGCTTATACCTTGATTTTGGATTGCCACCTATATATATATATATATATATATATATATATATATATATATGAGAGTAAACTGCTATTATCTTAAGTCACCCAGTTTGTGGTAATTTGTTGTGACTGTTCTAGAAAACTAACCCAAATAATAAGTGATGTTTGTCTTCAGGTGCTAAAATGTGCAATAATTTTTTTTTTTTATTCAGCAACAGATAACTAATTCAGATTTTGATACGGTTAAGTGTGGTGCTTTTGTAACAGCTGCTTTAAAGCAAGAGTCGTGTTGGAAATCGGTATTGAGCAATAGCTGGAAGGACTTTAACAGAGAAGTGTTAAAGTCTAAATTGCTTTGAACAGACCATTAGAAGAATTGTGGACTTTGAGGAGGTTGCCAGTGAGAACTTTAAAAATGTGAGAAAAACTTTCTTGGAAGATGGAAGAAAGGAAAGTTCTTTTATGTAATGGCACAAAAGTTAGCAATACTCTTGCCCACAATAAGGGAGAAAGTAGAAAATGTATCCAATGAACCGTGTGATCTAGCTAAGGACGAGCCTTGCCAGTGTGCTGAAGGTGTTCCTGCTTTCTTCTTGGTGTTTAAAGTAAAATGTGAGCATAGAGAGAAAATCCAAAAAGAAGGTCTTTTGAAAATGAACGAGCTAGGAATCGTGGTTTTGAAAACTATCAGCCTCACCAGATGGCAGACAATGCTAAAGTTAAGAAATGCCTTTTTGAATAAAGATCAGATCCAAGACACTATATAAAATGCATGGCCAACTATAAAACAAAGGGTATGAATGAATATTAAATCATCTGTTAATCAGTGATATTTAAGAGTATTGTTAAGTAAGGCAAAAAAAAAAAAAAAAAACCTTCTAAAGTATTTAGAGGAAACAGCCCATAGATCTTCTCCTGTGAACAATAAAACCTGTGAAGTATTGCTTCTCGGTAGAAGTTCAAGGTAGAGAAGGAAGAGTTTTATGCATGTGGTTTTGCTTGTATATCTGTATCTGTTTTCTATAAATCAGTGGAATATAAACTTCCAGCAGATTTCACCATGTGATAAGTATTTTGAGAAATGTGAGTTCCTCTTGCCTGTCAAACAGGCATGGATCATTAAGGAGCAAGGGGCATAATGTGGGTCCGAATCTCAAAGCCTCATGTACAAAGCCTGATCATCTTCTCTCCTTCAGTGTACCAGTCTCCTGGATGGCCAAGAGGAGAAATGAAATGCCATCCCTGAGATGAGATTATACAACACACTGAGCATCTTGGTCAGTTTCTCTCTTTCCCTTTGACCACTCCCTTTCATGGAAGTCTGCCATATGGCTATGGCAAAGCCATCCGGAAAGATCCACATGCAGAGGAACTAAAGCTACCTGCAAACAAACAGTCTTGGTTAAAGCTTGAATGCAACCTAATGAGAGATCTTATGCCTAACTTCCCAGCTAAGTCACACCTGGTATTCTGACCTTCACAACTATGAGATTGCATTTTTTTTTTTTTTTTTTTGTCTTCAGGTGCTAATGGATTCTCCATTAGAGATAAACAGAAATAATACAGCAGAAAAGGACTCAGTGATTAAGATTAGCAATAGGCAAAAGGAAAAGAAATCTCCTTTGAAGATATGTAGGAAAAAGAGGTATTTTTTTAAGTCCCCAGGGCAATTTGAAATGTTCAGGTCAACAGTCATTTCTTTAGTGCCCATCAGGTCTCCACAAAGTGCTAGGCACTCAAAGACTGAAACATAAACTTTGCATTGTTAATGCCTTTGCAGTGTGCCTTTGCAATGTCTGATCTAGAAAGTATGCCTGTTTACTGCCTTCCTTTCTTTTTTTCTTTGTCTCCTTCTTCCTATCTCCCTCTTTTTTCCCTCTCTCCATTTCTCCTTCTCTCCTTCATTCCATTCTTTGTTTCTCTCCATGTTCTCTCTATTTTCACTACACAGAATGTAGTCTCCTCTCAGGATGTTCATTTTTGATTTTTGGAAAAGGAAGTCAACTCTTCATTGCATGCGGATTCTGAACCAGACTCCCTACTAGAAAATAAGGCTTTTATTTAAAAACCAAAATAAACCAACAGAATATCAAAACATCAGTAAGAATATAAATCAAATTATACTCATAACCATGAGAAAAAAAGATAATTATTATAAAAAATTCAACTGATTTCATATTAATTTTCATTAAAATTTCAGTTGTGGTATTAAAATAAATATTTAAGACATGTATGTGTCCTTTTAATTTAACAGCCATTTAGCCATATTTCATTTTGGCTTACTTATTTCAAATACATTTGGTGATGTGACATGAACTCTGTTATGTGTTTATAAACATGAACTTATTAACTGATTAGGAACTTCGGAATGTTGTAGGGTATTGCAATTGACTCTGTACAGCTGCTTAAGATCCACAAGGAGGAGTGGAAATGAATTGAGAATGTTATATAGAATGGAAATGTAGCACCTTAAGGGACTACTGGAATATTGTCCTCTAGATAAATCAGTCTTAGTATCTCTTAGAATAAATAGACTACCTAGAAGCAGAATTAGAAAAACAATTCACAAAGTTTCCTGCAAAACTCTCTTTCAAAACAGAGCCTATAATTTTGATTAGAAACAAATACTTAGCATGAGGCAGGCATTTATTAATTTTTAAGCACATCAATGTGATTATGTATGTACACATGAACGTATACATACACACATGCAAATATAGGCATTTGTACAAATATATATATATATATATATATATATATATATATATATTATATATATATATATATATATATATATATATATATAATAGTTATCTGCAATATATATAGCAGATATTTAAAGTATATACTTTTTCTATTGAAATTCTGTTTTTGAATTATTTATGCTGAGAAAAAAAATTTGTGAATGTTCCCCTCAATTTAGCTATGAAATCAAAGTTATTTTTTCTTGAAAATTTTAAGCAACATCTGTTCTTAATTTTTAAGACAGTTTGTAGTTCAAAAGTATTACTTCATTCTATTTAAAACTGCACTTATATTCTGAAACTATTCCGATACAAACAAATGTGGTACAGTTGGACAGCTAGTTGACGAGATGGTCATATATTTTAGAGAATTATAAATTCAGAAAAGTGTGATATTGTTATATTACTGGCCATCTTTAAAGTGAAAATGAAATGTCACTTTTAGTTGTAGCCTCTTATCAAGCCTCAAAATTGCTCAATTTTTCTAATTTCTTGGTAATAGATTCTTTTAAAGACTCTTTAAAGAACAGGGAATGGAAAAATATATAAATGTTCTTTTGTGTAAAGGTATACATATGATACATGAGTATATAAATGAAATAAACAAAATTATATCCTATATAATTCACAAATATAATATAAAAATAACTGTAGATTATTTATCGCATGTGTTTTAATTAGCTTTTTCTCTGCTATGACCAAAAGACCTGATAAGAACAATTTTAAGGAGGAAAAGTTTATTTGGGGTCTCACAGTTTTGGAGGTCTCAGTCCATAGACAGCTAGTTCCATTTCTCAGGGCTTGAGGAGGAAGAGTGTGACAGAGAGAAGCAGCTCACAGGAAGATGAGAGAGAGACTCTACTCCCCAGATATAAAATATGCAACCCAAAGGCACGCCCCCAATGACATACCTCCTCCAGCCATACCCCACTTGCCTTCAGTTACCACCAAGTTAATCCCTATCAGGAGATTAATTCACTGATTGGGTTAAGGCTCTCATAACCAAATCATTTCTGCTCAAAACTTTCTTGCATCGGTTTTGGGGAACTCCTTACATCTAAACCATAACAATTCATAAAAATATAAATATTGTATATTAACATGGTATATGAAAAACTATGAGAACTATTCTTTTTAACATGACCCACACTGTAACTCAACTTCAAGATATTTTAAAATTATAATTATGAACACATTGCAATTTGGAATTGATAGGATTCACTGTGACATTTTCCTACAAGCATACAACATACATTGATCATGTCCATTTGCCCTTCTACCCTTGCCTCCACACCCTCTTCCCACTGCTAGTAGCACCCTTCCCAGTAATCTCTATTCTATTTTCAGATAATCTCTCTCTCTCTCTCTCTCTCTCTCTCTCTCTCTCTCTCTCTCTCTGCCTCTCTATCCATCTATCTCTATTTCTCTCCCTCTTTAGTTTCTGTAAATGAGAGGAAAATGTGATTATTGTGATTATTGTCTTACTGTGTCTGGCTTCTCTCACTTAACATGATGTCTCCAATTCCATCCATTTTCCTACATGATCAATTCATGATGTATGAGTATGCCTAGGTGTAGCTTCTTTGTGATTAATAATTTGATCACTGCATACCATGTCAGAATAAGAGAGACCTATTGTTTCTGTGGCTCATGTAAGAGTGGGGACACTAGCAGTTCAGGTGGGTATGGTAGAAATAGCAGACTATATGGTGTGCACCTTGTGTGATTATTCCTATGACCACATGACCAGATATGACTGAGGGCTCCTATCTGGTGATGGGTATTTCCTCAGGCACTGTTGATATCGGTTCTGTATTTTAGTTGGTCTCTGGTGTTGGCTGCTGTAGTAGTGATGAGGAATCTGAAGCATTTGTCCTTGATTAGACATTGGTGTGACAGGCCCAGGTGCTTCACAAGGTGAGGCAGGGTCAGGAATAATAGCACTCCCTCTGTGACAATGATAACCGATCTGATCAGCAGTGTTTGAACAGACAAGAAGTAGAGGTGATACAAGGGTCCTGTGTAAGTGCAGCACAGCAGCAGCAGCAACAATTGTGTTATAACCCTTTGATGCTATTGTGGGCTTGCCTGTCCACAAATAGGACCTCAGACTCCCCTATCTATGCATGGCTGGGAATAGGGCAACAGCCAAGTTTTTTACTTATTATTTATTTATTTATTTATTTATTTATTTTTGCCCCACCTTCTCCACTGATTCTTTAAGTTGTAGTTTCCTGCCAGGAATCAACAAGGAGTGGGTAATGGCTAGAGTTAAGTAAATCTCCTAGCTGAGATGCTTGCAGGATCAAGGGAGACTAGAATCTGACTTGTACTGAGCAAAATTTCTTTGCAGACCTTCTTAAGCTATAAATCTGTGGGGTGGGCCTGTACCCAGGTTCACAGTGGCCTTTCTCACAACTATCCCAGCCCACCTCTGTGGGCAGTAGAACAGTGGAATTTTCAGAGTTCTTTCTCCATTTTGTTAGTACCAATCACTTGTACATGGTGCTGGGAGAAGGAGGCAGAAACCATGAGGGTAATTGCCCTCAGTCCTAGCATCCACACAAAACCAAGGTGACTGGACTTTTCCCTAATCTCAGACAGCAGGTTCCCTGATACTTCAGCTCTTCTGGATTGCACCCCTCCACCTCTGTCCACATTGCACCATCCATGGCCCTCAGGGACACATTCTCAGTGGATCTGGGTCAGGCTCACTCCACAGAGCTAAGTCTGGCTCCTGAGGCATCCACTCACAGGTCCGTGCAATGGAATGTCTGTGAGGTCCAAGAGACTGAAATATGTGCTTCCAAATGCTAATGCCTTCCATATGCCAGTGGCTCTCCATCTCCAACCTCTCCCTTGATTTTTGTACTGAACGCAAACTACCCACTTAAGAGTTATCTTTTACATCACAACAGCATCTCAAAACTGCATGACTAGTGTTAAAGTCCCTTAATCTTTCCTCTCTCTGTAATTGGCACTGTCATCTTTCCAGATGCTCCAGATTATCTTTAGTTATTATCTTACATTCAGTCTAAAAGCAACTTCTGACAAGTATTCTTCTAAAGTATCTCCTAAATCTGCCCCCTTCTCCACCTCTTCACCAACTCTTCTTAGTGCAAAACAAAAAACTTTCAATTGAATTATGAAATTTCTCTACCTTTCTGTTTTTTTTCCCTGTCACTATAATTAGAGCTTGCTAAATCAAAGGGATTTTTACAATTAACATAGAAATGATTTCATGTCTACATTTAAAATCTCCCAACTGATTTCTATTATTTTAAACCAATGTTCTCACCATGGTCTATAAAACCCTATCAAACTTCTCTTCAAAAGTCAGGTTATAAAATTGCATTAGATGATACTAGAAATCTATGTGTAATTTGAGGTGCTCTTGATGACTTACCTCCCCAAATTGAGTTTTATCTAGTAGTTTAAAATTACATTGTAAAGAACTTAAGAGAATATGTGTTGACAAATTTACCTTTACAAATGACTCTGACTCTCACCAGGAGAATTACTGAAATGAGAGAATATTGACATAAATTTGCTTATGGAGCCTGCTAGGGAACAGGAGGAGCGAGAGAAAGGTGCTGTGGAAGCCCAGAGAACCAAGCCTCTCTCTTGCACTAAAGTTGCAATTCAACAATGTGATCCTCTTGTACAATATGATCCTCTATTACATACTATCGTTTCATCTTTTACAGTTGGATCCTCTTCTTTGTACACATGGAAAGTTAAAGTTCAAAATAATCATTAGTAACCATTAATAAATGTGTGGATGATACATTTATTTTATGAATGAGAAAACTAGATGCTGAGAGATTTGGGAGACATTCCACATGTTACACTCCAAAGAGTGGAGACTGGTTTAATTTTTAAATTATACATGAATATGTATAACTTTTTGTGTGTATAATTATATAGATTATTATAGAATATGAGTCATTTACATCTGAAGGAAAATTTTCAGTATCCTAAGATTAAGGCAAAGCAATTATTAATTTCTGTGCTTTCAGAAGAGGTAAGTAAAATGTACTACCAAAGCAAAATTAATCAAACAGCAGAAATAAATCTAAAATCTAGGTTTCCGGGTTACTATTCTACCTCATTTTCTACTGTGTTACATAACAAGTCCACAGAGCGCATCATGGCACAGGACCTAAAATAAGAAACCTAATAATCATTTCTCAGTCTCTATATTAGGCTATGAAGGAGCCCAAAGCATCCAAAGACAGATTCCCTAAGAAGTAGAAGAAAAGAACTGGGCTCATTAACTTACATTTTATTGATATGGAAGCATATTTTGCATTACAATTAAACTCAAATATCACTACTTCATTTAACATTTTTTCTTCAACCAGGAAATTTGAATGTCTATTAATGACATAATAAAGAAGAACAATTGCTTTTATGTTTAATAAAGTACTATCTATAATATTTTATTTATATAGTATTATCCTTTCCATTTTAAACTGGAAGATATAAAATAATTCTCATTTATATTAGTATTCCCTTAGATAGTCTTTCAGAGAGAAATCCTAGGGAGATTGGAATAAGGCCTCAAATCATGAATACTAAGTAGATCCAGTGCAGCAGTGCTCAGCTCATCTCCTTAAAACTAGGATGGCAGTAAAATACATGATTAGCATTGTGAATTTGAGGAAAGTTTGTTTCTACATTCTCAGGAATTCTTTGTTCATTTTCTAAAGCGGTGTTTATTGGGGAGCAGTTAAGCACATAGGTTCTCTCAAAGCCTGGTTCTGAAACTGTCTAGATATGTAACTCTGGACAAGATAATTAACCTCTCCATGACTCAGTCTTTTCCTTTATAACTCTTCTAATGGGGTTGCTGTGATTATTAAATAATCAGATTTTATAATAGTACTTCACACAAGAATAAAATTTCTATAAAGAACTGAGAAAATGTTCTTTATACAAATGTTCTTTATTATCTTTTCTAAAATAATTAAAACAGACATGAAAGAAGCTTGCCTCCCCTCCTTGCTTCTTCACAGACTTCTCTTTTATTTTTTTTTCTTTTCCTTCCTTTTTTATTCTTTCTACAACCTCTCCCTCCCCTCAACCTCAACTAAAAGACAAACTGCAAAGCTTACACAAACAGCTCTCAAAGGAACTCTTTTGAGCTTGCCCAATATTATCAAGTAAGGGCACAGAATTGGAAAAACCTGAATGTTTCCAGCACTTTTAGATGAGAGAAACTGCCACCTGGCCAAAACACAATGACATGTGCTCTCTCTTTTCCTTGTCCTGTGACTTACATGAACATTTTGCTTGACATCCTCTGCTAGAATGTCAGCTCACTAAAAGCAAGAACATTGCTTTCTTCACTCTTGTGTCCTCAGTGCCTGGCTGGCTCACGGAAGATGCTCCATTTACATTTGTTGGATAAAGGAATGAGTATCACAATGTGCCAGGAACTTGGTAGGCATGGTGATGTACTGATGACCAGGGCTAGTAAAGCTTTCCCCCCACAGAAACCTTACTATTTGGTAAAACCTAGAGATGTGTAAAGATAGGTACTGATGATGAGAGCTATGATGGAGACCATATACCACCAGGTATGTGAGTATGTGTGTGATGTAGTCTACTTCCTAATTCCTGATCCTAAATGAGTTGAAACCACATGGGGCATCTACATGTGGGCATCATACAAACTTGAAAGGAGCTAAGATGCTATTAAATCCTACAACGTAAACAGATTATAATCATACACGGGAAGGACTTACAGCAATAAGTAGCATGAAGTGAGTAGGTAGAAGTTAGTTAATAGAGAAAGAAATGATGATCAAAGAGAAAGAATTCAATAATCAGGCAGATGCCATAATCAAATGAAAAAGAAAGCTCATTGGCCACATATATCCTCAGTTTAGCAGAATTGTTTTGAAAAAGCAGAGAGGTTAGAAGAACATAGTTGGTGAACTGAAAATTGTTCACTGTGACTGGACAATATGTAATTAGATGGTGAAGTGAGGTTGGAAAGATAAGAAGTTCCTAGAACTTAAAAGACATTATACACATGTGTAGTGCAGACTAAATATTAAGGTTAAAAAAATGAAAAAAAAAATCCAGAAACAACAACAAAAACAAGCAAACCATTCTTAAGCAAAAGTATAATATTGTTGGATTCTTGCTTTTAAAAGGTCATCAGGACTGCAGTGCAGAAAATGGATTTCAAGTAGAAAAACACTTGACGTATGAAAACAAATAGGAAAAATTCAGGAGATCTTGTAGTGGGTGAGTAGAAAATTGAAAAAAGATAGAAAATGGATAGATTCAAGTATTATTTGAAGATATAATTGACAAAAGTCTGTAAAATTTTCTGACTGAAACCCAAAATATAAAATGCATTCAATGCCCTTTTTCCCTCTGTAAGAAAAGGAAAAAATTCCAAACAACAATAGAATGCATTATTTATTCTATTATTTTATGTTTTATTTTATTTTTAATATATTATGACTCACTCAATTGATTTTAAAACTCATTATAGGATAACATAAAAATAAAATCACTTATCTATGTGATTTTAAGATTGATTGGATACAAGAGGCTCTTAATTAGGAATGCAGGATGACAGATAATTTCTTGTTTAGACAAGTATATGTATAGTAGGACCTTTTATATTTTTGAAATAAGAGGGAGCTCAGTTTTGGGGTTTCGTATAAGTTTCTGTAAGATTTTTAGTAGAGGTGTATGATAAATGGCTCTATATAGTTAGAGAATTTATGAAGTAATTCTGGGCTACATATGGATACAGAATGGCTTGTAAATCTAGAATATCTGGATTCCAGTTCTCACTATAGCATTTTCCAGCTATAAAATAATTTTATTGTTCTCAGCCTTTGTTTCTTTATGTACATATGCAGAGGATTCAATGGCTATGTTGCAGGTGGAGTTTCAGGAATGAATAGAAAGGATACCTGGGAAGTGCTTAACACAGAACTGGTCCATGAAAGTGGTTAATAAATGTTACCTATTATTAGTTCTAGTACTTCTATTTTTAGAACCCCTGAACACATTGTCAAATAGCAGTAGGAGACTGCTTCCGTTCTTACTACTTCATATCTAGGGCCATTGTGCAACATGTCTCTGCTTCTGTCAATTGCCCTGCCTGCAGCATTGCTAGGGAATAGAATCTCTGTCAATAAGGGATTGCTCCACTTTGCACTAACTTCTTCTAGCTGGTCCTGGAAAAAAACAGCCTATGAAAAACCAACCTCTGAACCAATTAATGATTCTTCAAAGCTATAAATAATTCACCTTATAATTATGGGTGGCTAAAAGAGAAAAGATCCCTTCTTTTTTAACAACAAGTTTATAGGTTGAGAGTTGGTTCAGGGGCTTGCCAACACAAACCAATACAGAGGCTATTCTACTCTGCCATATTTGTTTGCTGGCCTGAGCCATTTTTGTCTGATATTTTCCAGGGAGGTGTTTCAGCTATAAACGTCATATAGATGAAGCACCACACAAGCAGTTTATATTCCATTTTTATTAAGAAAGCAGAATTCTCCCTAAAGGTCACCTGAGTGACTTTTTATCTGGACTTACAGGTTCAAATTTGTCACTCCTAGCTATACAGCACTCTAGGAAACTGGGGAACAGTTTTGTAATGCTTAGCTTTTGCAGCGGTTCTTGACTTTGGCAAGACATTAGTATTATCTGGGGAGCTTTAAAAATACTGACTTCTGGGTTCCCTTGTTGAGCCCTTGAGGTAGGTTTCTTGCTTCCTGAAACAAAGGAAAAATCATGTTGTAGGGTTAAAATGTTGTGCTCAATGCCCCCTGGAGTTGTGCAACATAGAAACTGTATAATCACTCAGAAATCCCTGTTAGTGTGAAGAAAAAGGAAAGGAATACTGTCTAAGCAATTAAATGTGTCTGCCACCAGTGGTAAATACAAAGCCTGGCAAACAGAATCTGATTAATCAGATATCTGGACAAGGTCCCAGAAATGGACAGAGACCAATTCCTGTGGCAGTTAATGAATTTGGCTGGGGAATATCTGATTTTAACATGGATTTTTTTTTTTTTAAGAGAATGGCATGCCCTTTTATCAAATGTAATTGATAGCTTTCAAATAAATAGAGAAATTTAGACTTTTTAATCAATCAGAGATTATATTCATCCACATGTGACTCAGAAGGCAACATCCTATCGATGAATGGTAGAGAATAGTTTATTAATTGGATGAGGCAGAAAATTGGCTTAGAAAAGCACTGTGCCAAGCCAACAGCTAGGAAAGAAGGGCTGATACGTGATCAGAGAAAAACTAAACAATCTTTAGGGAATGTCAACTCAGTTGGGCTGCCATTGACACATGAAGAGGTTGGGATTTGTCTAGCAATTGGAGTTTTTTGGGAATGGTAAGATTTTTGTTGAAGCAATTACAGGAAAATGTTTGAGGAAGAGTTAAAAAGTAGTTGGATGGATGAGAGTTCAATGAGAATTGGAAGATGCAGGGTTGAGAATCTTCTTCCAAGATCATCATGTTTTGTAAAGGTGAAGATAGCGATGGTATGGTAGTTTCAGGAAAACCCAAGGTTGGGGAATTATTCTTTTCTTTTTTCATATATGAGGAAGCTGAGATTGCTTGAATAACTATGAAGACATACAAAAAGAGAAAAATAGGGTTTGGAAGCAGGAAAAAAAAAGGAAAATTAGATTAATAGGAAAGCCACCAAGGAAAGGAAGGCAGAAACCCACATGAGCAGTACTATGTTTGAGTGTCCCCCAAAATTTCATGTGATGGAAACTTAAAACCCAAATTCATACTTTAATAGTACTTGGAGATGGGATCTTTGGGAGGTAATTAGGATTAAATGAAGCCATCAGAGTGGGATTCCCAGGATGTCATTAGTGGCTTTATAAGAAGAGGAAGACCCAAACTATCAGGCTTGCTCTGTTCTTAGACTTCCAAGCCTCCAGGAACATCACCAATTCTGTAGTATTTATTTACAGCAATTGGAAACAGACTTGAGCACACAGAAAAGGGAAGGCTAAAGAATGCAATTCTTACTAAGTGCTGCTTGCAATTTTGAACCTTGGTTGACCTCAGGGAATTTGCTGATTTGAGGAGAGTTCTTACCATTCCCAGAACGATTCATAGTGGCTCACTGTACCTAAGTTCTTTGTGCAAATAAATATTTTGTGCTAAACGCCTGCTTTCCCTCTGGGGGCCCACATGTTAGGCAGAATATCCATGCAACTAGATCCCAATAAAATTACTGGACTCTTGAGTCCCTAATGAACTTCCTCATAGACAAAATTTCAGGCGTGTTGTCACAATTCGGTGCTAGTGAAACTGATGGGCATCCTGCATATCTTTGCTAAAAGATCACAGAAGCATGCACTAATTTCTTCTGAATTTTATCCTTCTCATCTTTGCGTTTGTTAATTTTGCTTTGTGTCCTTTCTTGTGTAACAATAAATCGTAACTATAGTATGACGACATATCATGTCTTTTGAGTCCTTCTAGTGAATTGTTGGCATTTGGGGTGGTCTTAGGGCTCTATGACATACAACAGATTTGAAAGTCTATGTTGTGTTAAACAATAAAGAATACCAATGCCACTCTAATTGGAATGTAGAAGACAGGTTAGGATAACAGATTTTATTGAATTAAGTTGAGAGTGTTTATTTTGGATAGTCATGTGATCAAAGTAAATAAGAAGATTTTAGAAGAAATTTTAAAAAGTGAAGAAGTTTAAAAATAATCTCTCTATATTAGATCTAACGAGTAAAAGATAAATGGATTGCCAAAGGGTACTGATAATCTAGTTACTCTGAAAATCATGAGTTTATAAGACTGTAGCAGTATATGTGTGTGTTTACATGTGTGTGTACATGGATTCTTTAATCTAGCAGCTCTAAGAATCCTGTGTGCAGATCAGAGTATCTGCCTGAATTGTTTTAAGTCACTTATTTGCTAAGAATTTTCAAATTCATGATGATAAGGAAATTTACTAGAAATGAGCCTAGATGAATCATAGAGTTTAACTTGCTAGGAAAACATAGGAATCTAGAAAAGACCTCACTGTGGTGGAGAAAAGATGACCCAATATTTCTACGAGGAAGACTCAGACAAATTACTGTAAAACTACAAATGAGAAGGGCCATGGCAATGAGCACTTTAGAATGGTGACTGTAGTAGGTTGAATGGTGACCTCCTAATTGATAAGTCCATATGCTAACTCCTGGAACCTGTCAATGTGGCCTTCTTTGGACAAAGATTCTTAGATTCTTAAAAGATATAATTTTCTTTTTCTTTTTTGTTGGTACCAGAGATTGCACCCAGCGGCCTTAACTACTGAGCCACGTGCACAGATCCCCAGCCATTTTATTTGTTATTTTGAGACGGGTTCTCGCTAAGTTATTTACGGCCTCACTAAGTTATTGAGGCTAGCTTTGAACTTTTGATTCTCCTGCCTCAGCCTCCAGTTGCTGGGATTGCAGGCGTGTACCACCACACCCGGCAGCAGATATAATTAGGGACCTCAGGGGAGATCATTCTGGCTTACCCAGGTGGGGCCCCAGATCCAATGACAAGTGATTTTGTTGGACATGACATGGAAAAAAGAGGTGACAAAGACTCTGAAGACAGAACCGAGTTCTGTATCTCAAGCCAAGGGAAGCCTGGAGCCACTGGAAGTTGGAAATGATAAGCAAGGGTTTTCTACAAGAGAGGCTACAGGAGAGTGCTGCCTACTAACACTGTGATTTTAGAATTCTTGTGAGCAAAATTTTTCTGCTGTTTTAATCCACAAAGATTGTGGTAATTTTTTTTTTTTTGCATTTTAAAAATTTGTCCTAATTAGTCATACATGACAGTAGAATTCAATTTGTTACATCATATATAAATGGAGTATAACTTCTCATTCTTCTTGTTGTAAATGATGTAGAATCACACCAGTTATGTAGTCATATGTGCACATAATGTCACAATGTTCAGTTCATTCTACTATGGTTCCTTTTCCCTCCCACTTCCCCTCCCTACACTCCCCTATGCCAGGTTAAAGTAAGGATTGTGGTAATTTTTTACAGCAGCTCAAAGGAACTAATACAGTAATTATGAAAAATAGAGCTGAATTGGACCGATATGAAAATCATCAGAGATGAAGAAATTGAAGACATGAGCCAAAGGATATTGGACCTGTTGTCCACGTGAAGTGATCTCTCCCAGGATGAAGACAAGGATCTGTAGAAGAGAAGAGGGCTAGTAGGAATAATCCAAAATTCAAGTTGTATGTAAACCCATGAACATATAAGTTATAAACTTTAAAGCAAGGAAAATATTCCTACTGAATATCTCTTAAACATAATGAGTATAGTTATATTAATAATAATTTTTGTTGTTTTATTTAAAATGCCCATTTTATGTCATTAATTAAAGAAAAATGTCTGAATACTGTGATATTCTTTTGCATGTCTAAAACTGAGGGTATTTTTTGTCATTCTTTTGGTAAAGGGACTGAGCCTAGGGGTGATTTACCCCTGAGCTACATTCATATTTACTTTTAGAATTTTTTAAAGTTTTGAGGAAGGTCTCATTTAGCTGAAGAGGATGGCCTTGAACTTGTGATCCTTATGCCTTAGCCTCTCAAGTAGCTGGGATTACAGTTGTGTGCACCACACCCAGACTAAAAATGAATATTTATAAATCCAAAATTGGAAAAACTCTTCTTCAGAAAAGAACACTTACACATGGAGTAGACCATGTTGTTACCCTAAATTGTAGTTGCTAGAATATTCTATTTCCTACATTATAATCTTTGGGTATTTGAGAAAATAATTAATAATATGCCTGACATATCTTTTTAAATTTTTTTTTCTAATTAGTTATACATGACAGTAGAATGCATTTTGACACATCTTATATAAATGGAGTACAACTCCTTATTCTTCTGGTTGTACATGATATAGAATCACACTGGTTAAACATTCATATATGTACATAAGGTAATAGTGTTCCATTCATTCTATATCCTTCCTACCCCGATCTTCCCTCCTCTCTTCTCTCCCCTCTGCCGAATCCAAAATACATTCTTTCCTAGCCCACATCCTTATTGTGAATTAGCATCTGCATATCAGAGAAAATATTCAGCCTTTGTTTTTGGGGGGATTGGCTTATTTCATTTAGCATGATATTCTCCAGCTCCATCCATTTACTGGCAAATGCCATAATTTCATTCTTCTTTAAGGTTGAGTAGTATTTTATTGTGTATACATTTTTTTATTCATTCTTCTGTTGAAAGGCATGTAGGTTGATTCCATAGATTGGCTATTGTGAATTGTGCTGCTATAAACATTGATGTGGCTGTTTCTATGTGGTATGCTGATTTTAAGTCCTTTGGGTATATGCTAAGGATTGCGATACCTGGATCAAATGTGGTTCCATTGCAAATTTTCTCAGGCATCTCCATATTGCTTTCCATAATAGCTCCACCAATTTGCAGTTCCACCAGCAACATATGAGTGTACCTTTTCCCCCACATCCTTGCCAACATTTATTGTTGTTTATGTTCTTGATAATTGCCATTCTGAGTGGAGTGAGCCGAAATCTTAGCATAGTTTTGATTTGCATTTCTCTAATCGCTAAAGATATTGACCAATTTTTCATATATTTGTTGATCCATTATATTTCTTTTTCTGTGAAGTGTCTGTTAGTCTGTTAGGTTCCTTTGTCCATTTATTAATTGAGTTTTTTTTTTGTTGTTGTTGAGTTTTTTGAATTCATTATATATCCTGGACATTAATGTTATATTTGTGGTGGTAAAGATTTTCTCCCATTCTGTAGCTCTCTCTTTACATTATTGATTGTTTCCTTTGCTGAGAAGAAGCTTTTTGTTTGAATCCATCCCATTTATTGATTCTTAATTTTACTTCTTTTGCTTTTAGGAGTCTTCTTAAGGAAGTCAGTTTCTAAGCTGTTATAGCTATTATATATTTGGGCCTACTTTTTCTATTAGGCACAGGGTCTCTGTTCTAAGAGAAGTGCCTAAGTGCCTAAGTCTTTGATCTACTTTGAGTTGAGTTTCATACAGGGTGAGAGATAGGGGTTTAATTTCATTTTTTAATATATGGATTTCCAGTTTTCCAAGCACCATTTGTTGAAGAGGATATCTTTCTTCTAAAGAATGTTTTGGCAATTTTGTCTATTATGAAATAACTGTTTATGTGGGTTTGTCTCTGTGGCTTCTATTCTGTACCACTGGTCTACATGTTTACTTTAATGCCATTACCATGCCTTTTTTGTTACCATGGCTCTGTAGTATAGTTTAAGGTCTGGTATTGTGATACCTCTTGTTTAACTTTTCTAAGATTTTTTTTGGCTATTCTGGGTCTCTTATTTTTCCAAATGAATTTAATGACTGCTTTTTCCAATTATATGAAGAATAGCATTTGGGATTTTAATAGAAATTGAGTTAAATCTGTATAACACTCTTGGTCGTATGGCCATTTTGGTAATATTAATTCTGTGTATCTAAGAACATGGGAGATCTTTCCATCTTCTAAGGATCTTTTTCAATATCTTTCTTAAGTGTTCTGTAGTTTTCATTGTGTGGCTCTTCCAGCTCTTTTTTAGACTGATTACCAAGAATTTTTTTTTAGGCTATTGTGAATGAGGTAGTTTTCCTAATTTCTCTTTCAGTGGATTAATCACTGATGTATAGGAATGTGCTTGATTTGTAGATATTGATAGATGATGATCCTGCTACTTTCCTGAATTCATTTATTAGTTCTAGGAGTTTCTGGTGGAATTTTTTGGATCTTCTAAATACAGAACATGTTGTCAGCAAATAGTGTGCTCTTCTTTTCCTAGTCATATCCCTTTTATTTCTTTCATCTGTCTAATTGCTTGGGCTACAGTTTCCAGATCTATGTTGAATAAAAGTGGTGATAAAGAGTATTCTTGTCTTGTTCCAATTTTTAAAGGGAATGCTTTCACTTTTTCTCCATTTAAAATGATATTTTCCTTGGGTTTAGCATAAATAGCTTTTATACTGATGAGGTATGTTCCTACTATCCATAGTTTTCCTAGTGTTTTGAACATGAAGGGCTGCTGTATTTTGTCAAATGCTTTGGAAGACATACATAATTTAAATAGATTGAGTTCAAGCAATGAAATAGAAGATACCATAAAAAGCCTTCCAAACAAGAAAAGCCCAACACAAGATGGATTGTCAGCTGAGTTCTACCTTCAATGAAGAATGAACACCAATGACCCTCAAATTATTCCATGAAATAGAAAAGGAGAGAACCCTTCCAAACTCATTCTGTGAAGCTACTATCACTCTCATACCAAAACCAGACAAAGACACATCAAGGAAAGAAAACTTCAGACCAATTTCCCTGATTAATGTAGATGCAAAAATTCTTAATATAATTCTGGCAAACTGCATACAAAAGCATATTAAAAAGAGTACACTACAATCAAGTGGGGTCATCCCAGGGATGCAAGGATGGTTCAACATACAGAAATCAATAAACATAATTGCTCGCATCAATAGACTTAAAGACAAAATAATATGATCACCTCAATAGATGCTGACATCATATCTTAAATCATATCAACCTTATATTTTGATATACAGAACAGTTAATTAACCTCCAAAAAATCTTGTCAGTCATGAATTTAAATACCATTCCAAGACTTTTCTTTCCTTTCATCAGTTATTCTGGAAGTACGAAAGGAAAAGTAAAGTCAGTTGATACTTCTTTTTTACCTTAAAAAGTAAGGTTACCTCTAGGTTTTATATAAAATGTCAAATGAGTAACTCAATTTATGAGGGGTCTGCTCTTTTAAGCCTAACAAATATTTTGTGAGGTCATTTTGCCTAATTGTTGGGGCAACTTTGAAATTCCATATCATATTAGCCCTTTCCCAGTCTATAAAATTGTGTGATACTTTTTAATAGCTCTGTTTTATATTTGGCCTTTTAAAAGCATCATGCTTTGTAGTACATAAGCTACAGAGTGGCAATAAGCACAGGTGTTTTGTTCATGGCTTGAGCTATACTCAGATACTTTCATCTTTCTTGTATATGCTCTCCCTCCCCACAAAAAAGAGTAAAATCTGGTGAATGTTAAGTCTGGGAGAATTTAATGACACATTTATGTATTTAGAGGCTTATTTGTGAACTACTGTTGTGCTCCATCCAGCATATTGAATTGAGTCATTCTCTAAATTCCTGTTTGTATCTAAGGCTAGCCCTTTTCCAGTTCCTTTTGGTTTTTACAGACCAAAAGGTTGCCTAGCTATGTATATGAGATTCTTGCTTTCTAAAAAATAAAATACATCCTTATAATCAATCCCTAGTGATTTTATAGACCCAAGCATTTAAAAAATATTTATAAGGAAATTAATTTGGTCAGTATCTACTCTGCCTAGCACTATCCTGGCACTGGTGATCTGCATGTGATACATGAAATAATCAAGGAACATATGTGTTAGGAGAACTCAATGACAAACACGTATTCATCTTGTAGAAATCAAGTAATGATTCCCACGGAAGGTCACACTTAGATGACCCTCAGGGAAAAAATAACCACAATCAAGGTTTGTTTATTAAAAGAAATTTTAGTAATGATAATAATGATAAATGGTAAAAGTAATAATTTTTCCTATTACAAAAAATATGGAGATCAGAGTATAGTAGAATAAAAGAGAAGAATCCTTTTTTATTATTGTTTTCTTTTTAAGTTTTGCATTTATTGTATAGAATTTTTTGTGATCTTTTGATTCAGAAAATTTCTCCTGCATTTTGTATTTTCCTTCCATATGGTTATAGTTTTAAAGCTTATAGTTAGGTCCATGATGGATTAATATTTATCTTTGTGTTTATGGTATGAGATGAAGGATGACATTTCTTTCCTTCCATGAGGACATCTAATTTTTCCACTACATCTGTTAAGTGACACAACGTTCAGATTAATTCCTTGGAGTCCATTGTATCACCTTTTTTTGTAATTGAAGGTAATTTTTACTCAGGCCATTGTTAGGCCTAGCACTGAGGGTCCTTCCTTTTCACTATTTAATGAATGTCTTAGACATTTTCTTTTTATTTTTCTAAGAAATGTCTTAATAAAAGAAGAGCATCACTATGGTGGTAGGATCTTAAATGCCTCCCAGTCCTAATCCTCACAACTCCCTTTGTCCTCTGCGTCTGTTGGTATTAGGACATTTTACTCTACAGTTTTTTGTCTTGTAATTCAGACCAGCTATGAGAATCCACTATGCTGAATTCTGAGCTTCCTTTACTGACTATTTCATGTCTTTGCAGATTTGAAAATTTCCAGCCACCTCAGATTTCCTGATCTTGGTTCTCTGTCTCACCTCAGAAAGATTACCATATTCTTTTGGGGATTGTTGCTTCTTTGGACTGTGCCTAGAGGCAGAATATATCTGTAATCATTTCCCTTCCAACAAGAACCACAGTTGCTCTATTAGTCAGTGTCTGAAAACAGTTGTTTTATATGTACTGTCCATATGTGTTATGTTTCTTAAGGTGGGAGGATAAATCCTATTCTACTTATTCAAGCATGGCAGCAAACCTAGGCTAATGTTTTGAACTTATTGTTTCTACTGATTCCATGTGGAGCACATTGTTATCATTTTGCGGATTAAAAAACTGATATTCAGAAAAGTCAAGACAATTTCCTAAGTTCAAACTGGTAAGAAGTCCTTAAATCAAGTTCCCAAACAATTTTGGAGTCACATTAATTTACATTATCCCGTCTTGCTAACATTTTGATGAAAAAAATGTAAAGACAACATTGGCAATAGGCATTGTCAAGATGCATTGACAAAGTGACAGTCCATGCAGAAGCATGCCACACTTACAGATGTGGATAGTATCTCTCCAAGCTTGAGTCCTGAAGTGAGACAGAGACAAATAAGACAGGAGACTTCCAAAAACACTGATTATGAAAACACAGATTGCAGTTGTTTTAGGAATACCTTCAAAAATTATATTAATAAAATTCAATGACCTATCAACCTTAGCCAAGAAAGTGGTATTAATCCATCTGTGTTTAGGAAGACTATTTTTTTCCAACTCACTATAGAAATTCATAAGAAAATGCCTTTGATTTTTCTAAATTGTAAAAAAAAAATAAATGAGAGTAGGTAAATTGCTTAGAGAAGAAATGTTTTTGGTAATTTGGATACTTAAAAAGTAAACAAATAGAACATAGAAACTAAATGCCAGAAATAGATGGGCTGAGTTTCAAGCTGAGTAAAATATGATTCCAAATATAGAACAATAAAAGAATGGTTGTATCTCATAAATAGGTTCAGCCCATTATAACATAAAATTTACATTAAATTATTAGAACTAAAGAATATCAGGTTAAGCAAAGTAAGAGACTCAGACATTTAAATAGCATATGTTTTTCTCTTATTTGTGGAAGCTAAAAGAAAAAAAAATACATCATGAAAGTATAATGGAGAACATTAGAATACAGGAAGAGGATTCAGGAGAGAGTAGGAGAGCATAAGGGAGGTAGTGGGGAGTAAAAGTGATCAAATTATATTGCATAATGTATGAACATTCCATAATGACGCCCACTCTACCGTATAATTAATGGGCAATAAACTACGTTAAATAAGGAAGTTCCATTTTTCTATTACATAAAATAGCTTACAAGGTAGGCAATCCAAAACTGGTACCGTGGTTCTACAGCATCATCAATGAAACAGACTTCCCATCTTTTTACTCTAATATCCTAGTACACCACTTCTATATTTAAGCTCCCACCATATGGTTCAAGGTAATGTTTAAGAATTTCATTTGTAACATCACCATTGCTAGAAGATGGAGTAACAGCAGGAGCACAGACTGAGCTGGATTCCTCAGTCAGGCCCACAATCCACTGCTGCTTGTGTCTCATTCACCAATATTTACTCATATCTCCACAGTGGCTGATAAAGAGTCTAGGAAAATGTACAATTTTGTTAACAGCAGAATGTACTCTGCCAAACTCTGGTTTCTGGTATTAAAAAAGATTAGAAGAATAAAAGTTGGAATAGATAAACAGAATTTTCTATAGGAGAGGAGGTATGGGAGGATGATTATACATTCCTTGTGGGTTATATGCAGTGTTTATGTGGTCACTACATTTATGTGGCAATTTCAAGTGTGTAATGATAAACGAGCCAAGAGACCATGGACTGAAATTTTGGGCCACAATAAATTTTACTTCCTTATAAGTTTTTTTTATCTCATGTATTTAGTTACAGTGGCAGAAAGAGGACTAATATAATAAGGAAAGTAGAAATCATGTCACTTAACCACTACATAACTCAAAAATGAAATTTCTTGTTCCTATCTCTGCATTACTGTTCTCCTCCTATTTCTTCAGAAAACACTTGTTTGCTTTGTTTTTATATTTGAGAATAAAGTTATGTTAGAGTTGTATATTTGGGAATGAAGTTATGTTAGAGCTTTATTTTTATTGCTTCTAGGGACCATTGTAAAATTGACACTCAGAGGAAATGTTCTGTAGTCCCTTAATTGTTACACCATTTACAGTTTTATCTCAAAAAGAATTTTGCATAATTAAAGATTTTTTTTCTGCCATATATCACTAGGGCCTTCATATGTGTACTAGTTTTAATGTTTCAATCTAATAAAATGCATACAATTCTTTAATGTTATCTAATCCTTTGCCTACTTCATGACAGAAATTAGCACTTTACCTCTATCAAATGTGTGTGCAATGATTTTTTTTGGGGGGGTCACATTTGGATAATGTCAGTAAATAAACAGAATATAGGTGGTGACCTAGGATTTTTTTTTCAAATTTATATTCTATAAGAAGCTGCCTGGAATGACTTCAGAATTTAAATGCCACAGATGATACAATCTTCACTTCCACGTTTCACATTGGGGAAAGTGCCCCTGGATGATAGTCAAATTTGTTTTCTATTGTAGGAAGGGATGGGATGACAGTCTGAGGCAAATATATTTCTAAACATTTAGTGCTGGGAAATAGAGATTATTTTACACAATCAAAAATGTATCACACTCCGAGAGTATTAATTAGGAACTCTTATTAGACCATTGGAGCATCCTGAAATCAAGCAGGATAACATTACATTCAAAGCAAAAATGTGTGGCAGGTTGGCATTTTCATTCTCCTGCTTTAAGCAAGAAAAATTTCAGCCAAGATTTCTGACCTTAACATAAACCTCAATATAGAATACAATTCAAATCTGTCATTTCTTGAAGATTTTCAATTATTTTCAGGTGAGGAGAGGTTAAAGGTTTTCTTCTTGGCACTCTTTCCCCAAATGGCTCATACTCTTCCTCCCTTGCAAAATAGAAAGGGAATGTAACTTCTTAAAAATAGGAAAGGAGAAAAGATGAATAGTTAAGAAGAAAGAATGTAAGAGAGGAAGTTACATGGAAATTACAGACTCAGGAAGAAATTACAGGTCTGAGGGAAAGAGGCAGGTAAAGATAAGTGTATAGAAGAAAACCGGATAAGAAGTCTTAAGGGAGACATAGAACTGGCTTGTAGAAGAAAAAGTTTCTAAAATAGATTGTTGGGAGCTGTAATTAAAATATAATTTAATATTAAAATGTACTAAAATAAAATTATAATATTTCTATAACTGGATAGACAATGGCTGGTTATAAATCAATTAAAATTAATCATGTTTCTACTATGAAACACATACAAGATATAGTAAAATGTAATAAACTAATTTTATAAAGAATTCTGCTTTTTAAAATTATTTTTAACAGTCCATTATCAGTACTCCATTTTTTTCTGTCTTTGACCTTATTGCTTAATAGTTAGCTTGGAGATACTTAAAAGGTTTATAGTATCTAAGTTATATCTTAGAAGAATGGTTAAGCTACTAGAAGATAAAAAACAAAACACATACATACATATGCAAATCAACAGAAACAAAATCAAACTATTTTGACCTGATACCTTGAAATGAAAACCAAAGTACTTATATCAATGGATTGCTTGATATAAATAAGTAGGTTTTAATATTGCCTTCTTTAAATTTTCTTGCTTGAATTTTCTTTTTTTTTAATAGTTGTTATTAGGACATTTGATCAATGGCAGTCTTTCTTATTTTCTTCTTATAATACAAATGTTAGTAAATATTTTATGAATAAAAAACAGTGATTTCTTATTGAGTTGTAGATATTATAATAAAATTTCTTGTTCATCTTGTATCACTAAAAATTGAGACAGGGATAGTTAAGATTGAACATCTCTAAACTGCATATAATCATTGAAAGTTCCTAATGGAAGGTATGTCAATTAATTATTGTGCTTTATTTTTACCACAGGCCTTTGAGCTCTGTCTGGTCCCTTTTGCGGGTGAGGCTAGTTTGATTTATAGGTAAGCTAAGGTTCCTATTTACTTAAACACAAATATGCCTAGAGCATATATACTAAATATATCTTTAACCCTTTGGACTCACATTATACAGAAATGTTTTTTAACTGTGAAGGTAGAGATGCACTTTCCCAAGAGGAAAGGGTTTAAAGCTGTCATAGTTTTCTGGTTGTATGAGAGATTAAAAGGAAAGAAGAGGATCCTTTATAGAAAAGTAACTAGCTATGTTCCAACATCCAAGCACCTATGAAGACCAACTAAAAAAATAGTTGGGTCTGGAATGTCCCATGAAGGTTCATGCATTTAAGGCTTGGACACCAGCCTGTGGTGCCATTGCAAGGTAGTAGAACCTTTAACTGGTGAGCCTACCTAATGAAAGTTGTGCCACTGGGGATATACCCTCCGAGGGTACCAGGACCCTCGCCCTTTCTTCTTCTATATTGGCTTCCTGGACATAATGAGGTAAGCAGCTTCATCTGCCATGTGCTCCCACCATGATGTTCTGCCTCACCACACGCTCAAAAATAATGGGCTAAGCATCCATGGACTGCAACCTATGAGACCCAGAGTCAAAATAAACATTTCTTGGTTTTAAGTCATTTCTCTCAGATATGTTGTCACGCATAAAGGGGTTACATGCAGTATCAAGAGCTTTCATTTCTATTCTTTCCCCTAAAACATGGTCTAGGACTTCCTTTGATCTGATTAGTGCTGCTCCTCAACCTGATGAAGTAGAAGGAGAGACAGAGCTTTGAGCTCCTCAAATTTTTTGGTATTTCACTCTATATGTTTACTATCATTATATTTTAAAATAAGTTATGAACATTTTAATTGATAAATAATAAGCAAATATATATATATATATATGCATATATATGATACCAACATGGTGTTTTGATATAAGTATATAACATGAAATTATTAATCAAGCCAATTTTCACTTGATATTACTGGATTGTATGGTAACTATGTTTTTAGTTTTTTGACGTACCTCCATTCTATTTTTCCACAGTGACTGTACTAATTTATTATTCCATTATCAATAATGTTAAGAGCACACAATGGGAAAAGGGCTATCTCTCCAATACCTGATGTAGGCAAAACAGGATACCTATATGCAGAAGAATGAAATTGGATCCTTATTTCTCACCATATAGGAAAATTAAGTCAAAATGAATCAAAGACTCAAATATAAGATAAGAAATTATGAAATTACTGGTAGAAACATAGGAGAAAGTCTCTACAATATCAATTTGGGTAACAATCTTTATTTTTTTGACTATAACCCAAAAACATAGGCAACAAAAATAGACCAATGGGATGGCATCAAACAAAAAAGCATCTGTTCCTCAAAGGAAGCGAAAAAAAAAAAGTAGAGAAAAAACTCATGGAGTTATTTGTGAAAATATTCATAAATAATACAAGTGTACAAGGGTTAAAATCCTGACTATATAAGGAATTCAAATACCTTAATAACAAGAAAACAAATAACCTGATCAAAAAATGAGCAAAGGCTTGAGACATACATTTCTCAAGAAACATACAAATGGCCAACAGATACATGACAAGATGGTCAGCATCACTAATCCTGAGGAAAATACAAATTAAAACCTCAATGAGTTATCACCTTACACCCATGTTAGAATGACTTTTTTTCAAAAAGATGAAAGATAACAAGTGTTGGCAATGATGCAGAGAAAAGGGGACTCACACTGTTATCATCTTAAAGGACTTGAAGTCTCTTTGAAGAGGGCTAGGAAGGAGATTCACAGAGGCTACTTGTAAAATAACTGAATTTTTTTTTAAAGCCTTCTAACCTCCATGTTATTGAAGAGATTCAGGGTATGTGAGTGAACCAGGAAATTGAATTTGAATATGGAATTCTACTGTTACATTTGTCTGTCATGACCTTGGTCATTGTACCTAGATTTTTTTTCCTCTTACCTGAATCTTGTGAACATTTAACAGGTTGGCTGCTTTTTGATTTTTGCACTAAGAATCCTATGTTCAATTATTCACAGAATTCAAATATCTGCTTTTATTGGCCTCTTTACTTGTTAAGTCTACATATAATTTTATATTGAAGTATATATTTACTGTTCAGATGCATGTATTTTCAGCAAAGATGACAGTTCTGCTATTGCCACACCTATAGCATGTTTCTTTACTTCATTTGGAATAAGGGTCATTTCTCCTTAAGAACATTTAGATGACAAAGAATTCCCTTATGGAGTAAAATTCCCTATGAGAAGAAATAGTCTCCTCAGATTATAAGCACTGTGGTGCATTTCCTTTTAATCCTTTCATGTCAAAAACCACAACAGTTTCAAAATGTACTGGTAAAATTCGTATAAAACCCTCATCTTCCAAAAATTTAAATTTAGTAGAAAGTCAGCTTAGAGAGAGGCTCTAAAAAAGTGGAATCACTTATTTTTTATTGGTCTCATATGGACTCCTTAGTGGCAAAATTTATGATGAAGCACTTGGGAGTTATTTGATAACTTGCTCTGAACTCCCTAGATCCATCTCCCCAGAACTTTCTTTTCTTTTCTTCATATCTCTGACATTTTGTATTTGCCTTTTTCTCTTGTTCTTCCTTACACCATCATTAAAGAAACCAGGATCTTATTTGTATGAGTACTGCCCAAAATTTGTCTAGTAAACTTGCTTGTGTAATGGAATAAATCCTCTTCAAATGTCTAAATTGGCAATTAAGGGAAATAACTGTATATTAAGAATTAATAATCCGAATTCAAGCTACAGTCTTGCTTTCTATTATTGTTATGTCACATACATAATTTAATCACTTAAATCTCAGTTGTCTTATCCATAAGTATGGATAATGTTTTAGTCTCTCTCTCTCTCTCTCTTTTTTTTTTTTTTTTTGCTATTGTGAACAAAAGACCCAACAAGAAAAATTTCAGAAGAGAAAAAACTCATTTGAGAGGGTTCGTGGTTTCAGATATCTCCATCCATAGATAGCAGTTTTTATTTCTCAGAACTGAAGGTGAGGCAGAACATCATAGCAAAAGGGTGGCAGCCAGGACATCACACCAAGAAGCAGAGAGACAGAGAGAGAACTGTGGTGAACAAAGACAAAATATATACCCCAAAGGCAAGTCCCCTGTTACCCACCTCCTGTAGCCACACCTTACCCACCTCCTGTTACCTATCAATCTCTATCAGGGGATTAATTCAAAGATTAGATTAAAACTCCCATAACCCAATCATTTCTAAACTTTCTTGCAATTGTCTTACACATAAGCAAAGGGGACACCTCGTATCTAAACCATACAGATAGCAATGACTCTTTCTGGGATTTTATAATAAATAAAATGAATCATTTTTTTGTGAATGCGCTATATAAATTATAAATGACTGTAAAATATGATAATATTATTTTGTATAGCACAGATTGATTTTTTTGGTGTTTTCCAGTTTATTGAAAAAGTTTATTTTCTGCAAAATAACTGTTTTATAATAACCTATCCTTGCTACTAACACAATAAACAAACTTACTTGGCAAAGACAAATTATCAAAATATTTCAAATGAAAACACTTCCAATTTAATGTATTTTATTGATTTCATTCTTATCTTATGCTGCTTGACTTATGAATGTTAATATTCTTTCATTTTCAGATTAAGTATGAGAAAGAACATTATGGTTGTTTATAAAAGAAAAAATGCAAAAACAAAAGAAAAATATTGAACCTAGTTTTCACTTGTATTCCTTTATGTAAAATAATCAAAATTTTGTAATAGTAAGAATAATTCCAAAGCAAGCACATGTCTTGCTTCAGAGCTACTTATTTTCAATGTTGGCTCATTAACAATTTTATGTTGGTAACATGTTAGGTATTACCACAAATTGTCAAACATACTTGTTTGAATGAGGTATTTTATATTTTTTAAAAGTATGTATATTCCTAAATAAACTTACATATTAATTATCTATATGATTGAAAACATGGAGTTCAAATGTTTTAATGTTTAAAAACATTTTTATTATAGGGTAACTTCAAAATATAATAATAGGAATCAACTGTGTTTAAAAACAACATTATTTATAACAATTTAAGTGCATATTTTAGTCTTAGATGAATTTTAAATATGCATTTAAAAATGGACAAGGGAGAAATGGGGAAAAGATTAACAATTAGATCAGATTACAGTTAAATCAGAATAAAAGATTCTGGTGATTTATTGGGCAGAAGGATCCTAGGTACCAGTTAGATTAGAATAAATTATGGTGAGCTATTGGGCAGAAGGGTGACAAGAGACAAGAGTTACAGAACATAAAATTTAAATGGCTATAAGAAAGAGTTTTCTTATTTTTTGTTTGTTTGTTTGTTGGTACTAGAATTGAACCCAGGAGTGCTTGACCACTGAGCCACATCCCAGTCCTTTTTATATTTTATTTTGACACAGGGTCTTGCTAAGATAGTGAAGGTCTTACTAAGTTGCTGAGGCTGGCCTCAAACTTGCAGTCCTCTGGCCTCAGTCTCCTGAGTTACTGGGATTAGAGATATGAATCACTGTGTCCAGATAGGAAAAAAAAAATTTAAATACTGTATTTCACTGCAGAATCATTACAGATTTTATATCATTTTTTTTTTGCAAATATGTGACATGTGACTATTATGTGAAAGTTTTTTTTTTTTTTTAAATTTTGTGATGATATTACTTAAAAATCATTTGTTACTAAACTATCTTTGGTGCAAAATTAGGGTGCATTGAATACTTGTGAATATAAATGATTCAGGGGTGACAATTAGGCAGTAAAATACATCATTTTCATTATAAATGATACATAAATGATAAATCCTTGAGAAGATATCCTGATTTGACCAGCATACAATGTATACATGTATTGAAAGAGCATATAGTACCCCATTAATATGTAAATTATTTTTAGTTCTATGAAGTAGTTAAAAATAAATTTAATAAAATAAAGATGTGAAATAATGAAAACCCAAACACTAATGCACTTGCATATATACTTAATCAGTTATAAGTGAAAACTTTCAAGGGTATGTCTTAGCACATTTTGTGATGCTATAACAGAATACCCTAGACTGGGTAATTTATGAACATAAGTTTATTGGCTTTTGATTTTGAAAACTGGAAGGTTAAACACTGAGGTGCCAGCATCTGGAAATGGGTCATCCTTCTCCAGAAATGTGAAAGCACAGCAAGATAGGAAAAGTGAGCCAAACTCTCTGCTTTATAATGAACCCAATCCTGAAATAACAAACCCATTTCCATGATAACCACACTCACCCTCAGTACCTGACCACCTGCATTCAGCCATAATTCCCAGGATTTTCATTGGGAATTAAATTTCCAGCACATATTGTTGGGGACACATTGAAACTAGAGCTGTGTAATACGCATCCTGTTACCTCTCCATGACATCATCATCCTCTCCCATGGGTTTAGTATATGATCATTGGCTTTAAGCCAAGGTCATCAGGACTCAGGTGCAAAGTTGGTCCTTCAAGATTCTGAGCCAGTCTTCCTCCTAGGCACTTTATTCAGAACTAAGCCAGTTATTTTATTATATGTCCCTAGAAATAGAAATAGTCATGCGATCCAATTCATAGGCATACGGCGATTGGGTAATAGTTTTGAGCTTGGCTAACTAGATCCAAAACACTAGAGCATATTCCTTTGCAGAATTCCTGTTTTGTTATTGGTTAGTTTTTCTTACTGCTTACATCTATTTAATGTGGGATTTCTCTAACTTCAACTAGAGATTTCTAGATTAGTGGAATTTGCAACAACTGAATTGAAATATTATGAAAAAATGTATTTAAAGGTTGATCAAAACACATATAGACTCAAGAACAACTAAAAAACACAGAACACTTATTTTAAATGAGACATACATTTTACATAAAATGTAATACATGAATGAATGCTAAATATTTTTTTAAAAATCAAAATTCTAGAAATCATCTTTTAAATATAACAGATTGTTCAAGTAAGTGTTAGTTATTCATCTAACATTTGTTGAGAATTTAATTTAGACTGTTGGATCTAAAGAAATGTATACTACCTTGAGGGTGATGATAGTCTACTTGCGAATACAACATTAGAAACTATAAAATGTGTAACTAAATTCAAGAGACCCTAATCATTATATAATAGAGAAGGATTTCTTGCCTGCAAGAGTGATACCAATGTATCCCTCATTTTAAAAGTCAGAAAATGATTAAAATTAGGTAATTTGAATTCAATTATCTGCATTAATTATGCAAGGCCAGATTTATATTAAGTGGATTAGTTGAAAAAAATATTACAAGCAGAGCTTAAATCATGTGTAGTGAAGAGAGTGGTGACATACTGATGGGAGATTAGTAAATGGTTTGAAGTGACCAGATAGGATGCTGTATTAGTCAACATGCTGCAGAGAAACAGTACTAATTGGAAATGATAGGTAGATAGATAGACAGACTGATAGACTGATTACAGGAAATGACTCACATGATTATGTATGCTCAGGAGTGCCATAATCTGCTGTCTGTAAATTAGAGAACAAGAATGCTGACGGTATAATTCAGGATGAGTCTGAAAACTCAAAACCCAGGAACCAATATTCAAGGGCAGGAGAAGATGGATGTCTTAGTTCAAACACAGAGAAGAAATTCACCCTTCTGCATTTTGTTCTAATAGGGTCCTCAATGTATTGGATGATTTGCACTCACACTGATGAGGGTGATCTTTATACAGTCTGCTGATTCAAATGCTAGCCCCTTCGGAAAACAGCTTCACAGACACATCCAGAACTTATGTTTTACCAGCATTATGGGCATCCCTAAGCCCACTCAAGATGACACAAAAATTAATCACCACAGATGCTTTGGTGAATTTCAGGGAACTGAGACTCAGGGTAGGTAGGAACTACCTCATGAGCAAGGTTATCATTTTTCCTTGAATGTGATTATGTTCCATTGAAGATTCTAAGCAGGTATCATTTTGGAAAGGGGATAATTATGTGGCTTTGGTACTGGGGATGAGATATGAGAAGTCAGTTAGAAGGCTATCACTGTTGTCCAGTACATATATAATAAATATGTGACCTAGAGTAATAACCCAATCCTGAAAATATTTAGAATTCACACAAGCTCTTTCTGGTAGTAAAATACAAAATAAAAGGGGGTTAGGGAGCATAAATAAATGCTCTATAATTATGTATAAAAGTGGTAGGTGAGATTCAGTATAAAATTAAAAGGCAATCTATAGTTACTAAAATGATTTATTTTCTCCTTCCAAATTGGTGCCCCACTATTACTAGCTCATGAATTCTCTTCTGTGATATTCAGTTCCATATTTTTACTGGTATTATATTTTTTGCTGTGACAGAAATAAATGATTTAAAATATTACAATTATCCAGCTTTCCTAGATATTTGTGGTAAGAGTTTGTCAGGCTCTGATGGTCTGGTATGACATATTGTTGTAAAACCTTCTTCAATTATTATTCAAGTCTTGCAACTTGGAAGTACAACAATTCCAATATAACCGCCTTTATGAAAGTCATTGATTATTTCTACTTTAATCAAATTTTGAAAATTCTTGTAGTCATCAACTAGTTAGCAGCACTTGACTTCTGCTCCTGGCCTTCAGGAGGTCTCTGCATCAGGTGTCCTTGCTGCCTCACTGATGACCTTAATCTTCCCTGGCATCTCTTGTCTCAATGAGGCAGATCCTTAGATCATAGGTGGTTTCCTCTCTATGACTTTCCGTGTTATCACTTGATAATGATGTCATTCTCTTAAATATCATCCATATATTTTTCACATGTAGAGCACCAGCCAAGATATTTTTACTGAGCTTTTGGTATTTCCACTTGGCTAGCTCATAGACTTCTAAACTTAGCCCATCCAAAATGGAGTGTTTTATATTATTTTTATCCCTTAAAACCTAATTTCTTCAGAACTGAAATAACCATCATTCTAGTTATTAAAGAGAGAAACTTTATAGATATGTTAAATATTGTCTCGCCCTATCTCTAGTATCCAGTTTCTTGACCAAAAATATATCTGAAAACTATCTACTCTTCACTACCACCATTCTGTGCCCCTAGATAGCCTCATTAACCTAACAGCTCTTCTTCCTTATATATTTACTCCTTTCCCATTAATTTTTTAAATATATGGTCAACTGTGAAAAATCAAGAATAGAATAGCTTATCATCTATTTTTCCTTCAGTGGTTGTCAGAGCATTTGTAATAAGACATCCTTTCAATGACCTTCATGATCAGTTTCCCTTGAACATATCCAGGTTTACTCTGACTGGACTCATGGTACAGGTCGTGTGTCATTCCTAGCAAACTAAGTCTCACACCAATCATACTTTTGGGTTCTTGTCTCTATACCTAGGAAAAGTCTTCTCCACCTTAATGTTTCAAGTCATGCATCACCTCTCAGTCCATCCAACACAAAAATTTATTTCTTTTACTCTCAACCATGTTACATTATTTTCATGGTTAGCATTACTTACATACTTGTAGGGCTGACTGCGTAGAATAATGTATTAGTTGTCATTATGCCATTACAAATATGTTTATTCAGTTGATAGATATTTATCCTACTGCACTATTTCAAAGAGAAACACAGTCAGATGTTTATTAAAAGTAACACGACCGATTTCCTTGTGATTGCTTTAGTAGAGCAGACTCCCCTATAAACTGAGCTCACTTCCACAGAAAAAAAAAAAGATAGGAGGTTTTTTAAACATTGAGGCAGGCAGAAGTTTAAATATTGATGGACCTTAAGAGTGGGGGAGTCTAGTCAATGTAATTAGGATATCTGTGTGTGTTAATGGTCCTTTATTGAAGTGAGATGCCTATACTCTCACAGGCACTGGGAGATGGGGGACTGTCCTTGATAATTACATGGTTTCCAAGCCCTTAAGGAAGACATTTCTGGGTTGCAGAAGATTTACAACTCAAAAGGGCAGAAAGGGGGTTTATAATTGTAAGTTTTTTAGAGTAAATGCTCTAATACATAGAGGTCAATGGTCTGTAATCAGGTTTGGGTTGGAACAAATAGTAAACTACTTTCACAGCTGAGCTTTCTCAGGCATGCATTTTCAGGAACTGGGGTCATTTTGGAGATAGGAATTCGACTTGATAACTAGTATAACCACACTGGAGTTTGGTCTTTTAGTTTGGGAGAGGTAGGGCTGACAATTATCACAGGATCCCAGATGCTAAGAGTTTACATGTCTCCAGTTCATTAAAGGGACTCATCATATCTCTCTCTCTCTCTCTTGTTTTCCTTTGAAGTCCCAAGGATTGATTTTTATATTATTGAGGGAATGAAGGAAAAATCTCTTTGAGCCCAAAGGCCCCAAATCCTCAAAATTCACTAAAGTAGATTACAAAGATAGATATAATATACAATTGTTTCTCTTGAAGTTGCTTTTATTATACAATAATGGTTCAATAATATTAAATTGTTTAGTAATTTCTAGTTTTTATTTTTGTTTTAAAAATTATTGTGTTATTAACTCAAACTATTATATTTTTGTTCATAACACTTTTATCTTTTTATTCTACTTATTTTGTTCCTAAAATTAAATGACTTTGAACACACTAAGTAGCTGAATTCAATAATAACATAGTGGCTATGGGTAATCTGTTGGATTGCATCAAACATTTAGGACAAAGTTCACAACCTTGCAGTTTTACTCTTTAGCAGTCTTTCAATTTTAATAAAATATCACAAGATACATTTACTATATATTGTTTTGTAATTTTTCTATGTACAGTTTAACTGATTCAATGTTATTTTAAAAACATATTTAGCATCAAATATTATATGTATATATACACTACAAAATGTGGAATTACTCAAAGAGCAAGAAGAGATGATTTTACTTTTTAAAAATTTGTTATCATTTAAATAACTGCAAAAGTAACAGCTGAACTCAATTTAGTTGTGTTTCCTTCCACTCTTTTATTAATTCTATTTGATATACATCTACCAGGCAGCTCTTAGAAGATAGTAGTTTCTACTTCCATGTTTTTCTTTTTTTTTCCAAGAAGATCTGGTATCAAAATCAGTGTACTTAGTGTCCTTTTTACCTTGGGCCCAAAAATCCAAAAGAGATTTATTTGTATTGCACCAGAATCCCACAAAGAACATACAAGGACTTTTTCTTGTAAAATCCCTGATGAATTACAAATGCTGACAAGAATTTATCAGCACAATGTTAAATTGGCTGTTGAAATCTACTAGCTTAAAGTGGAGCTCTTGTTCTCTATCAATCTTCCTCCTTACTTCAGTTTTCCTAATATATCATAGATTCTCCAAAGATAGGAGATTGTAGAAGATACCTTGAGAGGTCTTTAGTTCTTCCTCATCTGTGGAGACTTACAAGTCTTTCACATTCTTTCAATTTTCTATGGGGTTTAAGCACTCACAATAAAGAAATTCCAACATGTCAATTTAATGCACTCGACAAATTTTCAGAGGGTCAGTCATTCAGGTTTCAAATGTAATCTGCTTTTATATTGTTCTAGTATCTGTAAGAGGAAAAATGTGATTATACTTTTCTTATCCGCATAAAGAAATACCCAAAAGCATCAGATAATACTGTTAAATTGAAGATGACAATAGTTTTTCCTTATGTGAATGTAATTGATATGATTCAGTTAAAAACAAACCCAAGTGACATCAAATAAATATAGAGTATTTTTCTACTTCTCTTTGGTTCCCAAATATTTAGTTTTTTTATGAATTTGCTTGATTCAAAGAAAATAAGTATATGTAATTTCTCAATTCTGGACTATATGATTTTACTTTATCCATTATTACAATTCTACTGATTTTCCTAACTCTCTTTTTCTGTTGTCTTCTTTGGTATAGAAAGCTAATAAACATATTTTCTAACTAATATCTGAATCTTCTAGAAGTAGAGTAACAAATCAGCCCTTGAGATAGGAATTTCCATGTTGCAGAGACTTATGAATGTGAATTACACACACTCACATACTCACACACACACACACACACACACTTATACATACAAATACACAAGAGTAGAGGGAATAGTCAGAAAGTGAAGAAATTAAAATGGAAGACAGGAGCAGGTAGAAAAACAAGACCTTCCTTCTAGAAGCAGAGCTGTGCTATAAAGAGAGAACTGAGGAAAGCAATGAAAAGTAATGGTGAGGCACAACTTGTCAAATCCAAATTTTATTTTTTCCCTACTCAACTAGATTTATCCTATATAACTGGTGTCTTAATTGCTAAGTGGCCCTTAAAAGAGTTCATTCTGGAAGCACTTCTTGTAGATAATGTTGTTTAAAATTAAAGTGTTTAATTATTAAAAAGTTATAATAAGCCTGAAGCCCTTGGACCAGAGTTTCTCAGATCACAACTGATGACCAATGTCAAAAATATGTGAGTGATCCTCTTCTATTTGTAAATGGCTTTCCCCCTCTACTATGGAAATTGTAATATGTTAACTGTAAACATTTTAAAAATGCAGTTAAGCTCTCCCATAATACAACTCCCTGAGAATTTACACATTCATTGCTCTTCTAGAGAGATTCTCTGCAGTAAAGTCATTAATCTGACTTTACTTCTACTCTGATCTCCTGGAAGGTAATCTCTATGCCCCGGCAACATCAGGTACCGCAGGAGTGTTTTTATATCTGGGGCACTTGGGTCAGCCCAATAGTAACAGTGAGGTTTTAGGGTGTTGTTTTGGGGTCATGTGAAACCAAGCAGATCTCCAAAGGAGGAATGAGGTCACTCAGGCAATCAGTGTAACCATATGATGCAGCCCAATGAACTCCCTTGGTTGGTTAGGACTTGATGTTGTGAAAGTAACATCCCTAACTCCACAGGAGGAGGGCAGTGAGGCTCCCTGTATAGTATTGTTCCTGGAAACGTCCCTCTGGGCCTTTTCTCTTTCTATTAGAGTTCTCTGGGTTATTCTAATGAATTGTAGAAATTGGGGGATAATTGGGAAGCATTCTGCATTGGCAGGTGGTGTCAGAAAAGTTGTGTTGTGTAATCCTGACCGTACAATTGGCAAATTCTTACACATGCCAGAGAGAGAGAGAGAGAGAGAGAGAGAGAGAGAGGAAGAAGAAAGGAAGGAAACTTACAATGAAATTTTCTTATATATGAAAATTATGTTTAACAAAAAACTAATATATCATCAAATAATAAAGCCTTCAACTACTTATCCCTAAACTCATTTCAATCCTGTTCTTATTTCTTATTTTGCTTTATACTTTCACTACACGGCACTGTTTCCATAATTAAACAATATGTGGTCTCTTGAAATAATTTGAATTCTTATAAAAGTTATCTTGCTACATTCTCCATTCTCTTACAGTCTATTCTTTGCATTCAAAATTCTCTTTGAAGAATTATCCAGTCTAGATGGGTGCACTGGTGCACACCTGTAATCGCAGTGGCTTGGGAGGCTGAGGCAGGAGGATCATGAGTTGAAAGGCAGCCTCAGCAAAAGCTAGGTGCTAAGCAACTCAGTGAGACCCTGTCTCTAACTAAAACACAAAACAGATAATGATGTTTAAAATTAAAGTGGTTGAGTGCCTCTGAGTACAATCCCTGGTAACTCCCTGCCCCCCCCCAAAAAAAAAAAAAAAATTACCCAGTCTATTGTTTTCCCCAGAACCAAAATGGTATATTCCTCTTCCCTTGGTCTTTCCAATATAATAACCAAGAAGCAAAATACCAATTCTGATTTCACTTCAAGTTGCTACTTTTCTTTAAGCACAGTTCTGCCATTTAAATAAACTCAGGTATATTATAGATAATATAAATTAAAAACAGCATTTTAATGGAAAAATCAGAAAAATATTCTCACTCTTCATGAAAAAAAACTGTGGAAATACTTATTACTATATACATGGTATTTTTAACCAATTATCAATTATGATAGACTCCAATGTATTCATTTATCTACCTTTAAAGATATTTATGGAACATTTATTTTACTATATATTTATTTGTACATTATCAATGTCATTATGACCCTGACAGTGTCTTTAACAAGTAGACTTCCAATATATAATCCAAATACTACATAATTGTGATGTGTACCTTGCTTCTTATCCAAATTTGTCATTACAAAGTTGAAATTGCCACATATCTTTACTAACACATGAACTCTCAGCACAATCATAAAAGACATAAAAATTCTGGAGGAAAATTGTGAACTTGATGGTGGAGCTCACTGTGACACCTGCACACATGCTCACATCATCATTTGCTCCATTTTGTTCCCTACTGCCTACACTCTCCCTCTCCTCCACCCTCTCTCCTCCCTTCCCATGATCCTTAGAAAATTGAATTGTATTGGACTAAATTACTCATTTAAAGCAATATACTCATGGGTTAATATAGGCAAAAAAAGAAAATTTCTTAGTTTCAGGATCAAATCAATAATTATGTTGAAGTAACAGAAGTAAAATTTAGTGGCACTAAGAAAATGGCCATAAAACAATGCAAAATTCATCAAGAATATGGACTGCTATGATTGTCTCACTGATAATAATTATCTTTGATTATTATTGGAGCCTTGAAGTTTTAATAAAAGAAATGACAAATTTTGAGTGTTTTGTTTTTTTTCAATTTATAAAAGAATAGAATAATTAACTATTGGCTTTTCCTCCATAGCACTCAGACCATTGTCACACAAGTAATCCTGAAGTAACTAATCCTCATGTTTTTAAATAGCAGGTTAGAGATTTAATTTCTACTCTTAACACTTTTCTCCATTATTTTTTCCTGTTTTATCCCCCATATCAATTAATTCCTGAATAAGATGAACCTGTGACCAATTTCAACATAGTTTTAAATGCAGGGTTATTTCATCTTCAGCAAAAGGAAGATTTAAGGCTGATAAGCTATAGAGGTTGGCGATAGAGAGAGGATGGTTAGCAGACAGAGGGAGCAGCTGGATAGGAGGAATAATTTCTAATTCCCTATAGTATAGTAGCAGAGTTGTGGCTGACAACAATTAATTGTATATTTCCAAACAGATAGTGGAGTTTAAATGTTCCCAATATGAAGAAATGATAAGCATTTGAGATAATGGTTATGCCAGTTACCCTGACCTCATCAGTACATATTATATACATGTACTGAAATATCATGCTGTACCACATTAATATGAACAACTATTTATTAATTTAAATGATTTAAATGTTTTTCTTAATAAAATGCAGGTTTTATTAAGGAAAATAAGGAGCAGTTCTCTGTTTGATCATCCTATTTTTAAGCTTTGACCATTTTCAGGAATCATATATATTTTTTAAAATTAGGAAATGTTTTCTAATAGCAAATTTAGTCTTGAAGATAAAAGACATTATGAAACAATAATATTGTTTGTTACCAGTGAAGCCACAGCAAGAAAAGGAATCAAGTAACAATGTTATCATTAAGAGAGCAGAACATGGGTTGGTTTATTTGTTCAAGCCTTAAGCTAACCATTCTATGGATATACCCAGTTGTAATTATCACAGTAAAAAAAAACATGGTTTGGGCTGAATATTCTTAAGAATGTGTCTGCTTAATGCTTTCTGCCAATCTGTTCAGTGAGATTAAATTGGATTCTATTTGAAATTAGAAGAAAAGGCAGAAGAGATTTTTTTTAATTGCTCAGACTCAAGGGTAGTTTATTTCCAATATAAAAAAATGTGGTGGTATTCTATATGCAATGTCCTTAGAATTCGTGATAATAAAGGAATAATATTGAGAATACAAAAACAAATCTCTTTTAAAAAATACGGTATAATTGTTGGCTACATTTATCTGATATTAAACCAAATTTTAATATGCTTCTATATGTAGCCAATAAAATGTTTAGTTGGTATTCTTGAAGACCTTTGTCGAATTCTGCCTATTCATAAGTGATGATAATTAGAAGTAGTCATTTTCGTAATAGATTTTAAAATCTGAAATTTGGAGGAATTAAAATCATGCCCCCGTTCACTAGACCTAGTTTTGCTTCCCCTCTTCGTCTCACTCTTCTTGGAAGGAAAGCAAGCAGACATGAGCTAAGTTGAGTGACACATGGAATCAATTGATCGCTGACTGCTCTGCACACTTTGTATGAGTCAAATGTCACTTCCAATTTTGGGGGAGAAGGAATTTACTTTTACTAAGACTCCAAGGAAGGTCTTTTCTCTACTTTTGTACTTTTGTTAGTCATCAATGAATTCTTTACTCGTAGGGCAGTTTTGTAATATGTCACTTTAATTTGGTTAAACTACATTCCACTGAATTCTCTTCCCTGTGTCTTCCTGAGCAGAGTGAACCACAGAAAAGGTTTTTGTAGGAGATTCCAAAGGGAGATGTGAAGCAGTGACCATTCTGCGACTTATGCCATTTCTGGCTTAATGGCTGAGCTCCTCATTTTCCTGCTTGGCATGGACCAGGCTGCTGCTGCTCCACACCAAACACTCTTCAATTTCTCTGACTCCTGCACAAGGTGTGTCATTTGCCCCCTGATGAAAGACACCGGGGTTTGGTTTGTTTGTGCTTTCAAACTCCCATATATCAAGGTTAGAGATGCCTAGAATTGATATCAGTTTCAATACAGTTTCAATACATTGCACTTGTGGGGCTGGTCTTGTCCCTGTTCTTAACTACTTCACATCTACCAGCTGTTAGCAACCACATGCCCGGAGGTGGTGGGGGGAGCCAAGCTCCAGCATCCATCTCCACTATGGACACTGCTTATCCAGTTCCCACAATTGCAGGAAGGCTAATGGCTGTGCAGAATGTGCGTGTGTGTACATACACACTATTGGCTTGATTTCTGATTGAATTCTGACAAAGATAGCTTGTGCTTTGCCATATCTTTTCTCTGAAGCTGTTTGAAAATTGTGCAAAAGACTAAAAATATAAACTAAAAATAATTGACAAGGAAGGCATAGATGCAACTTATAAAAACCACCACTACCAATAAGAGTCAAAGCTAAAATCAGTACTGTTTATATTCTTGTAATGTGCAACTTACTTTATTGGGGATGTGTATTTCACAACCAGAACTAAGGATTTGTAGTAGATAATATTATTTATGTTTTATCAGTATGATCACTCCTTTATAGACATTTGAAAGTGCAGAATAGAATTTTACAGTCATAATTTTATTTTTTGACATACATCTTTAACCTTAGTGAAAAAAAAATAGTGGTTATCAGGGAAACATTTATTACCTTGAAGGTAACTAAAAAAGTAACTATTTATTACCTTGAAATAATGAGAAAATTGTGTAATATTGAGAATTAATTTAATATGGCAGTGATTGAGGAATATTTAAGTTCATATTTTTGCATTATCATATATTAATGACAAGTTTATGTCAAAATATAACAATTAAAAATTCAAAATAATATATGTAACCAGATAAAATATTGGAATATAGCAGTTAAAATATAATCACATCTATTATCTCCTTTGTCATTATAATGAATTATACTGGCTGAGACTCAGTAAATTATTCATGACAAATAGACAAATATATTAAAGAAACAACCACCTTTTTGTTTTCCAACAACACTCACATGAAGAAAGATGATGTTTGATATTTGAATACTGCAGGATTAGCAGGTGGTGCTATGTGTCTGGACCATCTTGCCTAAAACTCAGAAGTTTATCAATTGGAGATATTTCAGGGTAGTGTTTCTTTTTTAATCCAGTTAATTCTATAATCCAGTTTCTTCTGTTATACTAATAGTTGACTTTTAAAAATCATTTGTTTACACAAATTTTCAGTATTCTTCAGCTTTCTGCAAAATGAAAGAACTAGCAATTTATGAGATTATTTTAATAATTAACTATATATATATATATATATATATATATATATATATATATATATATGGTAATCTTATATTCTTTCCAATTGCAAAATAAATTTGGTTTGAATTTCTTAGAAATTTGTATAATCTGATACAAATATAAGCAGGTATGCCTGCTGTCTTACATAGAATATTACTTTTCTTACATCACTAATCATTTGATTAAAAATAATGAGAGATCTTTCAAGTGTCAGATTAGTGGGAATAAAACTAAAAGTTATTCTGCTCTGCTAACCTGATAAGACACTAAAAGCATATTTATACTTCCATTGATTGCAGCCTGGACAAAAATAACCTTAAATGAAAGCAAGGAAGATTAAAAATAAGAAATAATGCTTAGGTCTACAAGTATTTTCCAGATATAATGGTACAGTACATTTATTTACAGGGATAATAAACAAAGGCTATATCTCACAGATCTCCGGAGAACCCTCTGATTCTTGTAATTCACATTCAGAGTTGAATTATTTTGGAAAACCCTACATTTGGGGACATGTGTATGTATTGATTGTATAAGTATACATTCCAGTTTTTCTATGGTGTCAGTTGGAATCATATCTCTGATCTCTGATACTGTATGTGGCTTTATCCAAGTTCAAGAAAGTAAGAGGCCGAGAAATTCTTCCAGTGCTTCAAATCTTTCTAACGTCTCCTTCTGATTTTAGCCTGAGAAAATTTTCTGCTTTTTATGTGCTCCTGTGATGAGATTGTACTCACCCAGAGTACTACTCTTTTGGCACATACTATAACACAATCATGGGAGTAATACTTCACATTATTTATAGATTCCACCTGCACTCAAAGAGGAGGACAAGGGTCATTAGCAATCATTCAGACATTCCTATAGAAATCTATCTGTGAGCTTCATGAAAGCCATGCATTGAAAGAAATCAACCAGCTCACTAGGTTTCAGATTTATTCTAAAGGTCATCAAACTTAAATTTTATAAAAATGAAAGCTTTTTACTTATTTTTAAACAGGGCACACATGCCTGTGATCCCAGCAGTTGGAGAGGTTGAGGAAGGAGGATTGCAAGTTCAAAGCCAGCCTCATCAACTTAGTGAGGCCCTAACAACTTAGTGAGAACTTCTCTTAAAATAATAACTAACTAACTAACTAACTAAATAAATAAATAAACAAACAAACAAATAAATAAATATGGCCGGGAATGTGGCTCAGAGGTAGAGTGCTCCTGGATGAAATATCCAGTACCAGTTAAAAAAAAAAAAAAAGTATGATGTTATTTCTAGTAATAGCATTTTATTTCTGCCAGTCTATTATTCTCCTCTAGGAAAAATGTGACCTGTATTCCCTGTAAATTACCATAAATGAAGTTCTCTTTGAGTTCTTTAAAATGTGTTCTTGTAAACTACAGCTACTGAAATAAATGCTAGGACTTAATAGGTTGTTAAGTATAAACAAATCGTATACTTAAGTTTGAACTCTGGATCAACCTTTTCTACATGATTTCCTCAGGGAATATGTTCTTTTATACCTACAACTCTTTCTTTATTACCCAACTTTTTAACTAGACCATAAACTTCAAGAAATCAGAGACTAAGGCTGTTTTGTTTATCAATGAATTTTCAAGATTTAGCACATTACCAAGTAAATGTAAGTATTTAATAAATATATGTTGGCAGACAAACTGACTAAATAGTGAAAATCCTTACTCCAGAATAAGAATCAAATGATATAAGATAAAAATCAAATAATACTTGTGAAAGCACTTGATAAACAATTTAATTTTATGGCTTATATAGTATAAGACACTAAAACTAATATGTCATGGATGATAATACTAAATCCTATAAGAAGTAGAATGTGTGAAAACAGGGATTTTTAAAAAAATCTTCCAATTAGTTGTACATGACAGTAGAATGCATTTTGACACATTATACATAAATGGAGCATAAATTCTCATTCTTCTGGTTGTACATGATGTAGAATCATGCTGATCATGTAATCATATGTGCACATAGGGTAATAATGTCCTATTCATTCTTTTACCCTTCCTACCCCCATACCCCCACCCCTTCCTTTACTCTCCTCTGCCTAATCCAAAGGGATTTTTAATAACTCAGTTTTGGTAATTTTTTAGAACAAATATTTTAATATGTAAGGAGATGCAAACTTCAGTTCATCTGTCCATAAAGAGCCTATTACTAAATGTATGAGAGAAAGACTCTCATATTTCCTTTGTACAACTTACACTATTTGTCATCTCCAAAGTAGAAGAGCTTGTCATCCTGATATTTGCTATGTAATGCTTATTTCCCAAGCAACTTGGTAAAATACGTTTATATGAGTAGAATTGGCTCAAATTGTAATGTCTTGACAATTTCACTGTGCCTACATTATTTTCAAAATTGTTTAGCAGATGTTGATGAGAGGTCACACTTGTTAAACTCTACTAGCTACTTCAAACAAGAGCTTCTTATCCATTTTGATTGTTTTGTATAATATTTTCTACAAACTTAAATTCACATTTATAGTCTATAGGCACTCCTGATGATAATTACTACTCAGTTGCAAATTAAAGGACAGTTTTAATCAAAGTCATTATAATTTGGAGCACAGTCTTATCTTTTATCTGCTTTAGAAAAAGCAGTTCTAAAGATAATTCCTTACTAAGTATGTGGCAGAGGTTTACAAAGACAATTAATAAATTCATGGAACCTATTTTCCAACAACTAATAAAATCTTTGCAATTATAATTATTGATATTGTGGGCCTTAATAAAAACAATTAGTATACTTCACAAATTGTATATGAAACATATACACATAATATTGTTTACATTAGAAGTTTTGCAGCTACAAAAAAATCAAGTTTTCTCTGAGATTCTGTTCCTACTTGGTTTTGTGTTTTTAACATACTTTTATCACATTTCAGGGCTTCTAAAGCAGTTGCATAATTGCACAGTTCCATTATTGAAAGTACTTACATTGATCATAAATCAATTGCATTATTGCTATCTAACATCTTTGTTTCTTAAATCAGTGCTCCACTCTTTGACCAAAATCATTTTATATAATCAGCTTTACATTCTGCTGAACAGGGAGATGCTTGTTTCTTTTTCAGACATAGTTCTGTTGGATTGATATTTAAATAGTGCAATGAGCAGGAAACTTATTAGTTTATGGTCATGCTTTGGATTGTGGTTCACCATTTTGTAAAAAATCCATAATTTTATTCTATTTCAGTTCAAAGGAGGCAATTAACAAATTTCAAAAGAATACTGACTGGATGGTAAAGAAAAATGAATGGATGATTATCTTAATAAAACAATGAAGGATTTGTTTTCCCTATCTAATTGATTCATTTTCAGCATGTCATTTACATTTTAGCATTTGCTAACATTTAATTTCCTTCTGAGGTGTCCTACTTCTTTCCTATAAACACAATCTATATGAAAATTCATTACTCTTTGACTTGAAATTTTTAATGCTCTCCTACCACTCTATATTTAGAAAAAAAGACACAGTAATTACACAGAGTATTAGTGTAAAGCTCAGACGTTGGCTTTCATCTAGAATACTTTCTAATAATAATAAAACTGCTACTAGTACTACTAATAATGTATTACTTTTATCATAAATATTTGTATTGGAATTTAGCACATTTTCTTCTTAGATAATGGCCATATGTAATATGTAAGGAAATTAGGTAATGACTATATACAGTGACTTACCAACAAGAAAAAAGCATTCTAATAAAGAAACCTATTAAACTGCAGGAAATCATCTCTCTAGGGAAGTTACACCAGGTTACTGCTTAAGTCATGTAAAACTGGAACAGAAACAAAGAAGCCCTTGAAACTACACCAGGGGAATAATCCTGTTTTAGCAAGAAAGGAAAGTAGGTGATAAAATGATTGTTCTTCTGCCCCTCTGCTATAAATATCTTTAACCTGCAGCTCAGAGAGTTCCTTCCTAAACAGTGGTGAGTTTTAGTAGAACAAACACATGGGTCATTTTGCCAAGAAGAACTGGAGAGCAGAACTGAACCCCTTGTTCCCATAGAGGGATGCTGACTGTTCCCTCTTCCTCATGTACTCCCTTTATTTGAAGCAGGATAAGAAGTTTGCACAACATTTTGTTTTGACATTGATGAATCAAAGTGTCCATTGTTTATCATCATTGCAGGAAAATGTAGGTATCTAAGATCTAGAAACTTTGGGGTTTATTAGAAGTTGCAAGTATTCCATTTAACCTTTGTAAGCATTAAGACCCATGGGGAGCTCAGCGTTGGGTCACTTGTCTAGCATGGTGGGAGCCTGGGTTCAAGCTCCACTATTGCAAGTGGGAAAAAAAAAAGTAGGAATAAGTAAAGGAAGCTTTAATAGTTAACTTTATGTTTCAACTTGATTGGGCTAGAGAATGCTCAGATAGCTAGTAAAACATCACTTTTGGCTGCACCTATGAGGGTATACCCTGAAGAGTTTAGCATTTAAATCAGTAGACAGAGGAGAAGAGCTATTCTTCCTAACATGAGAGGGCATCAATCAAACCCTAGAGAGCCTGAATGGAACAAAGGAAGAAGGCTGAAAATTTTTGTCTTCTTGATATTTGTTTTTCCTGTGCTCCAACATCACAGGTCTCGATTCTTGAGCCTTTGAACTCCAGGGCTCTTACCAGCAAATTCCTCCACCCGTTACCTTTCTGTCTTATACTGAGCTATACCACCAATTTTCTTGGTTCTCTAATTTGGAGAAAATAGGTAGTGCTATTTCTTGGTCTCCATAATCACATGAGCCAATTCCCCAAATAAATAAATAAATAAATAAATATATATATATATATATATATATATATATATATACACATATACATATATATATATGTATGTATATATATCTCCTGCTAGTTCTGTTTTTCTGGAAAATTTTGACTAATACAAAAGCCATTGATCCCTTGGTGTTTGTATATATCTGTTCCCTCTGGGATAGAAAGGAATTAAATCCATCCCTCTCCAGATAAATTCTCTGGGTTTAAATTCTGGATCCAGCACTAACAGATGGTGTAATCTGGAACATATTGCTGACTCTAACTGCATCTTTATTTCCTCACCTATATGCAGTTGTTGAGTATTAAATGAGCTAGCATAGGAGAAACATCAAAATACTATGTATTCCATACAGTTATAATTCAAATTCTTTGACATATCACCATTGAAGGTAGTGAATATAGGCACTTCAGAAATAAGAGAGGATAAGTTTTTCAGATGCCACAATGCAGTAATGAAATCCCTTTCTTATAAAGTCATTCTTTCTCTCACCGATGGCTAGAGGTCATTTGTTAGTTTTGCTGCTATTGTGTTTGATTTTTAATATTTTTTTATCTTGTTATGGTAATGCCTTCATTAATCACTGAATCTAAAATAAGAAAAAAATACACTTTTAAGTACCTCTTGACCATTGTAAGTATTTACAATGAGTTTTCCATGAGTTCTGAAAAAATCTATTTTTAAGGAGTTCAAGAAAACATCTGGAAGCAAGCATGAAGAAGCAGGAGGCCATGAGGAGACCTGAGGAGAAGGACATCATAGCCAGGTACATTTAGGAGCTCACAGATAATTCTAATGTGCACCCAGATTTGATGAAGCTATTATTTGCCATCTGGAACGATATTGGATAAGTTTAAAGGAAAGAGCCACAATTTTAGACTTATACCACATCAAATCACACACTTTGAATGCTTGGTCAAGACATTTAATCCCTCTGAGCTTTAATTTCTTTATATAGCAAATTCAACCTACTAATAAAGATTAACCATGTTATCTAAGTGTAGATGAAAGTGGTGAAGAGGGATGATTTTGAGTAGAAAATGGCAAATAGGCAGGAACTCATGATAGTAAGAATTTTTGTTGGAGTTAAGCTAGCACAATGTTGCAAATCAGAATGAATTTGAGGAAGAAAGGTGAATAATAGCAAGAGATGAACATGGGAGTATGATTATCGGTGATGATAAGTGGAGAATAATAAAAGAAGATGACGGAATTTAAATGTGAGAAGATTTTGAGATACAGAAGAAAGAACCCAACTGATCAGAATGTTGAGAAGATGTCTCATGTGGTCATTTAAAAAAAAAATTCCAAGAAAATATCAAAGAAAAAAGGAGAATTCCAGATACTGTACAAGGAGATTTACTCATATTTATTATTTCCATACCAAAAACATTCCTTACATTTTCCTTTTTAGAAACTTAATCTATAAAGTTTTAACTTAAAATGTTACAGTAACATCAAAAATTTAATGTACATCATCAAGCAAAGCAAATAATCAGTTAGCTGTATTTTTTCATTACTTTACATTTGACTACCCCAATTATGAGGTAGCTGATTAAGATGTCAGCTTAACCTTCACATTAAGCAACCAAGCTAAGTTTTATTAATATTATTGAGTAAAGGGAGGATCATTGAAGAATTGTGATCAGTTGGTGCAGTTATTAGGTTCTATATAACATTTTTTTGAACTAAAATTCAATATGGTACTTGAATTGCCTCTGTAAGCTTAGCTGGTATAAATAACAACAACAAAATCTTGTTCGGACAGTCAGGATTTGTAGGTTGTAGAAAGAAGGGATTTTATTGTCTCTTCATTTCTTGGGGCCTTTAATAGTGTTTTGCTGGTTGGAATTTTATAAACTGAAACAATTAAAGGGGACTCTTCCCAGGTTTCCAGTGCATCTTGCTGATTCAGCTGGTTTCTGAGGTCTTTCCTGACAAAGCCTATTATAGAAATGTTTGCACCATCTCCTGACTGCTAACGCCCCCGGCCCCTCCTCCAATCAGCTCTTTGCTTAAGCTGCTAACACATGGCACACAACTTTCTATTTATTAAACTATCCTTAGCTTAATTCAAGGAAAAATCGTCAATTACTGTTTTCCTCTAGTGGTATTCTTGCTATTTCCATCATCACCCCCACTCTGAGCTAAGTAGATATTTTTTAAAAATAATAATACCTGCTGGTTTTGTACTGTTTAAATTCTCCAGGAGCCACATATCAAATCTTTTCTGCTGTGCTATTTAGGACATTTTAATTCTTAAATGTCCAACTCTGCCTGACATACTTACTCACCTCAGCCAAGAAACTGTCCCAGTGGGAAAGCAATTGTGTATTGAACTCTGTCCCATTTGACAGGTAAAAAATGAGATCTTTAAAAGGGAGTGACCAATGTTTTATACTGAACACTGTGCAAACAAATAAAGCTTTAAATGCTCCAGTCAAGTTTCCTCTGTTTGGTAACTATGAAAAATGCATATTTTTCTTCTTGTAAAAATTGGACATTTTCTTTAAATATAGTTAACAAATAGGTATTTGATTTCATATTCTTCTGTGTGCCAAAATATCACTTTTACAAAAGAGTTTCACTGCATTTTTATGTAAAATGATTTTTTTCTCATTAATAGTACTTGGGTATTTTTCAAGTACTGCACATACATTACCTTGGCCTATTTTATCAAAGTGTTGTTTCTATTCTGTACAGATGAGGAAACTGAAATTTAAATATTTTTAGTGATTTGACTAATTCACACATCTATAAGGGGTTAAAATCAAGTTATTACAGACATTTAGTCATTTGCTATTTATATTTCATATTACATAATGTAAAAGAATCTACAAGCATCCCTATAGACATTATTTTCTTCATGCATATGATATTTATATATCCTGAAATGTGTATACATTGATTTTTTTTAAAATAAGACTTTAAGTGTACTAAAGTTGCTCTTTATTTAAATAAATTTCTTAAGTTTGGCAAATGTAATATTCTTTTTAAAACATGACTCACCTAGTTTGATAAGTGTGGCACAAATTAAAAAGAGGGTCAGACATGGTTTAGGAATGTAATTTTATCCAGTGTGGTGAATATGACTTTTAGCCTCTTTTTGGTAAACAAAATGTAATAAATGTGCACATATTGAAAGGCAGTTTGCATTTACTCTGGCATGAAAAATTACATTTATCCACTCCTTTTTTCTAAGAGAAGGAATTTTTTCTAGAGCAATACTCTTACCTAACTGCTTTTCTTTACTCAATGGGCCTCTAGACACATGGATAATATTCAAAACAGGTCTCTGTGTATTCTCATTTGTTTGAATTATTACTTATTTAAAAATTAAAATTGTTTTTGAAATGTCAAATATTTTTCTAGGCATTGTAGACGGAAAATTAACAAAACTAAGTAGGGGGGAATTACTTTGTGTAGTTACTAAGGAAGGCCTACCTGTCACGTATGTTTAGTAGGTGTTACGGTTTGGGTCAGAAGTGTCCCCAGAAGACCATATTCTAGACTTGTTCACCCAACCTTCAGTTGTTTTGGAACATTGTGGAACATTTATGAACCTAGTTGGAGGACATTATAGGACATTGGGAAAATGCTCTTGAAAGGAGTGTTGTAACCCCAAACCATTCTTCTATCTCATTGCTTCCTGGTCATCATGAGGTGAGTACTCTTCCTCCACCACACACTTTTGCCACCAAGATGTTTTGTGTTGCCACAGATCCAAAGCAACCTGACCAAGTGACTATGGACTGAAATCATTAAAACTGTGAGGAAATATAAATATTTCCTCTCTTTAAATTAATTTTCTCAGATATTTTGTCACCCTGATAGAAACCTAACATAGTAGATAAAATGAAGTAGCAGAGTATTGTGCAACAGTTAGAGGGAAGAATGCGTAGTACAGAAGAGAAAGTAGACAGAACCTGAAATAGGAGCAAGTGTGGATATTTAATGTACAGTAAGGAGGTAATTATGGCTGTGGCAGCTTGGTCAAAATGGATATCATATAAAGAAGTTTCAAAGAGTATCTAGGAATCAGAGTATATAAAGCATGTTCACGTTAAAAAAAAGGCTATGATTTTTATTCTGTGTGGAATTAGAAATCATTGGTAGGAACAGGGTTGTAAAGTAACTCATTTACAGTTTTAAACAATGAGAGTACTACATGGAAAGGAATTCACATACAGAGGGATCAACAGTAAAACCAAGGTGTCCCCTTCAGAGGTGTGGCAATGTTCCAGGAGGGAGGTAATGATGACTTTGATGAGTGTAGGTAGCACTAGGGGTAGTGAGAAGTGATTCGTTTTTTAATCTATTTTAAGTGTATCTGTCATGCCAATAGGTAGATATTGGATGGGATATAAAAATGAGAGGAAGAAAGAATATATCTTAGGTTTTACAATGAAACAAAAAGTTTTGCCATTTACTAGGAGGGATAGACTGAGTAAGAAGCTGGATTGATTGCACTTAGTGTAGAAAGTCAAGGGTTGGATTTTGGACATATTGTGTTCATGATGCAATTATTAGGCATTTAACTGTGTATAATAAAGAGGCAGTTGGACTCAATCCTGAAGCTTCAATGAAAAATCTGAGCATCAGCTAGTAGGTATTGTTTGAAGACTGAGACAGAGGGAGTGAGTATGGTTAGAGAAGGTAACATATCCAAAGGTTGAGCTCTAGGGTGCTACAGATTTTAGAATTCACAAAGAGTGAAAAAGAATGTAAAGTTAGAAAATGAGTAAAGAGTGAAACAGGTAGAAGGTACACAATTTCTGGGAAACCAAGACAATAAAATAATTCAAGAAATAAAGAGAAATAATTGTTTTGAATGAATGAAATTTCAGGAAACTGAACTTTAGAATTAATCATTGGAGCTGGCTCTGTTGAGGAAATGGTGACTTAAAGAGTTGTTGATTTGTAATATTATTTAAAAACAATCTTATAATGTAATAAGTTTAGGAGAGATGGAGGAATCAGGTACACCATAATACCAAAATATAAACCACTTTGGAGTTTTGCTCTAAAGTGGAGAAGAAAAGTGAGGTGGTATTAGAGAGAAGCATGGAATCAGTAGCCTCTCTGCCTTAGTGGTGGTATTCATGCTGATTGTGTTCTTGTTTTAGGATGAGATGTTTCGATATGTATATGGCTAATTTGGGATTTTCCACTAGAATATAAAAAAGACTGTGATACAGGAGATAAAAATTTAATTGCAATATTAAATACCTTGAAAAAACAGGTGAAAAAAAAAAGATGCTTTTGAGTGTCCTGCTCCCTAGACAGTTGCTGAAAATTTTCATTAATTTTTAGATGAGGAAGTCAGAGTACAGATAGCAGTTTTAAATTTAGAAGGCGATCATTAAGACACTTTGTTCAGATTGTTTCTTATTTCTCAGTCAACTAAGTAAGTTCATCAGTGCAAAATGAGGGGGGGGGGGGTAATGTGTCAGAGGAAAGAGAATGTTTAAAATGGTATGCACCTAAAATGGAAACTAAAGCTGTTGCTAACTTCGTTCTAAGTAGATTTTCACTTCCTAATATCAAGTTGCTACTTGATGTAGTCTCAGCCTCTCTCAAACTTGAACCACACTTCTGTTCCCTTTCCCACTATTACCCAATCAAACCTAGTACCATAAAAATAATGGCCTGACATATACAAGTAGGTTATAGCCATTTACGGTTGTTTCATACTTTAGAAATATATTAATATATTTCAACATATAAGTAGATAAATGATAAAAATATGGCCAATGTTTTAGGATTAACATGATTGTTAGCCAAATACAACTTTCATTTTAATTTAAACTTCATTAAATTATAAATAATTAGACAGTTACGAATATAATATAACACATATATGAATTGTAGCATAATGAAACACTGAAAATATCATCATTAATATCAAGACAGGGACACAGTTTTATTATTATCATTCATTTTGATAATCATTACCTAGTATTCTAGCTATTTTAATTATACTAGCTACAACAAACAAGCAAAAGATATTAACAAATATGTTGTAAAAGAATAAATATAATCATTATGATGTAACTATAACATTGTAGAATTACCTATCTTGTTTAATACTAGTAACCAAATGAGGCAGGTACTATTTTTTTTTTTCTTTTTTCAAAATACAATGGATGAGGCAAGATAACTGGAGCTTAAGAAAATTAATTTGGTAAACATGACACAAATATTGGTCAGTCAAATGTGCTTTGATTTGAATTGAAGTAGCTTGAATACAATTTGGAGACACTCAAATTACAAAGTGAGAGAGAAATTAAACCGAATAACCCTTAAATTGGGGGCAGTTCACAGTCTCACTAAGAAACAAACTATGAGCCAAGTTTTCCAAAGCCATGACAGTTTATGGGCAGATTCAAATCATAGTTATAAAGGTCAAATTTTATTTTGACCATTTGCCCCTCCCTTGTATACAGTCACAGTCTCTCTCTTATAGGGGAATGACTTTCCAATAATTTTTTAGAATCTTGTGGGCATGATCTATAAATTATCTCTAGTATGTTTCTTCCAAATTATAATAGAGTTTCTGTCTTGTACAAGAATAAGAGGAGGCTAACAGCAAAATGTCTTAGTTTGTTTGTTTTAAGTGGCTTTAATAGAAAAACATAGACTGCATAATTTACAAAGAAAAAAAATTCTCACAGAAAGTCTAATAACAAGCTCCTGACAACTGGCAGGGGCCTTCTTACTGCATCATAGCATAGCAGAGTGCATCACACTCAAGAGAACATGCCAGAACTGAAGAGGGAAGGAGCAAGAGAAAGTGAAGGAACTTGCACTGGATTATATAACAAAGCCACTTCTGCAATAACTGACTTCCTCTTTATGACCCACTCCCCTCTTACAGGTGCCTCCACCTTTCTCTTCATTGCTAAAACCACCATAGTGGCAATGAAATTCCAACACAAATTTTGGAGGGGACATTCAAATCACAACACTCAATCTTTGAGACAGATGAAAATAAAATGGATTTTCACATTAACATTGAAGTTTTTAAAAATATAATAGAATAAAATGTATACAGAAACATTGATATGTGGGAAAAATGACATTTAGTCACATATTTTACCAAAGCTTAAGGTAGGCTAGAAGTTAATATAAAACTAATGTTAAATTTTTATATTTTTCTCTGAAATAATAGTCTATGAGTATTAGAGATCATTGACTTTTAAGTCAATCATAAAATATCCCTTGAATGTATATTAATTTAACTCAATGTACTTATTCTTTAGACCAGAATTTAGAAATGTTATTTCTAGCATAAAATTCATCATTATACGTCTTCTTCGTAGTTGATAAAAACCTATGTAAATAAGATAAGCTTGGGAAGCATTATATTATAGTGGTGAAAGATTTTGAATTTGGAAAAGGTATCTAGGTTTAATTTCTGGGTCTATTATTTTTGATCACCCCTGTAAAAAGTTACAAACAGTCCTGTGCCTCATTTTTCTGATCTTAAAGTAAGATTATTCAATTTTCTAACTAATAGGATGGCTTGAGATTAAATAGGATGATGCTTAGAGAGCAATTGAATCAATGTGTGGTTCTGTATAATGTAAAGACACAAAACTTTGTGTGTGTATGTGTGTGTGTGTGTGTGTGTGTGTGTGTGTAATGCCAACCCACACAGCACAGCTTTGTTTTATTAATAATTTTGGAAAAAGAAGACCCATCAATTTTAATTATAAATATACTGTGGGTCTCCCCTCCTAATTCTGACCTTTTGGGTACCATTTATACTTAGAATATACTTAAAACGAACAACTTCTGGTACTCCCAGTACAACCACCCTAATAAAAACCTACCATCGTCCCTCTCCTAGAGTATCATCTGATCCAAGGCCACAACCTCTAAAGGGATCCCTTTCTTTTGTACTGCTCTCTCCCCATACAGGATGCTCTCATAAAATAGTGCTGATAAAATAATTAAATAGGGAATATTTGGAATGTATTTACTGTTCTTTTAAAACAACAACAACAACAAATATCTATTAAAGCATGTAATATTTTTAAGAAAAAAAAATCCCCTGCAATTCCACTGCCCTATTAAATTAGCAGGTAATTCTAATTTCGTTTTCCAGAGTTTCAAAGGTCTCATTGACATATGCTGTGACTGCAGCTTGATGCTTAGGTGAGGCTGAGCTGGGCACATATGATTGACTCCAGGACACTATGTCTGATTAGAGGCTCAAACTTTTCTTTATATGTTTGTCTATAAAGAAAATAAAAACTATTCCTGTAGCTTGAAAGAAGATTTAAATTATGAATTATTCCTAAAAAAATATTTAAATCAAAACATTTAATCAATACAAATGACAGACTATTTCCAAAAAAAGAATATGTCTTTTATGTATTCTATATTTAAATATAAGTGTTTGCTTGGATTTATTTAAGTTGTGTTATTAAATATGAACTTTAGAAATATTTTAATTCAAGTTTCCAAATATTCAAAAATAGATAACTTTTTTACATTATTTTAGATTAATATATTAGTGTTCAGGACATTAGTTTAGAAGCAAAACAAAAACATGATAAAAATAAAGAAGTTTTATTATTTCTAACATTACTTTGATCTAACCCTATATTAAGTCACTGAAATGCACTCTGTAAATGAACCAAAATGCTCAAGATGACCAGCAATAAACATATCATCTCCTTTAACATATTAATGATAATATTTTATCTAATTTAGATAATATTTTTTCTTAATCATAAAAATCATGCTTCTGGGTCTTTCCCCAAGTATAACACTCAGTGTAGAAAATACAGCGACTATAATTCTGCAGTTACTGAGGCCAGAACATTAAAATTCTCTTTCTTCTTTCTGGGTATTCTGTGGCATCCACTACAATCAATACTGTATAGCTTTAAAAACGTTATCCAATCATTTTCAAGTCATTAGGGTCATAGTGCCTTTAAATAGCAATGCCACTTTCCAGTTTCTACTGATAGACCTATGGATTGCACTAACCTAAAGACCTCAATTATTGTGGCAGGAAATTAAGTTCTTCCAGTCCTAAGGATGCTCCTTATCATATGTGATTGATAGAAGCAAATATATTCATGTTTAGTTCATACTGTTGCAACGTTGGCTACAGGACATTGTATCCTAGCCCAAATTAACATCTCTGACTTTCAGTTTTCTCTTTGTAATATCAAAGATTATCAGAGGTGATATGAATGTTTTTCTGGGGGCTAGGAATAATATAATAAAGTAATTTTTATCTGTCCTAGAAATAGTGAATTCTCAAAAAGAGACAATTATTTTTTATTATTATAGGGTTTCTAATATGGCACAATAGATATGATGGCAGTACCCTTTTAAAGGTGGACACACACAAGTCTCATTTATTTATTAAATAGCATATAATTCTAATATCCAATTACATGGATGTAATGCCTAATATATCAGATGCTTTGGGCAAAGCCGATATTGTATTACCTTTTTTATTGCAATCATTAGTTCTTGTTGAGAGAAAATTAACTGAAGTGAGGTCACATGGAGTAGCAATTGGCCAACCTCAGATATCACCTCCACAGAGAGTGCCTTGGGAGATCAGTTGATGGATGCCTTCAATGACCCTGCAGAGGAGTGGGAAACATGGTTCTTGAGAACAAGTAATAATTCTTAGCAATTTATATACTTGATTTAAATTTTTATTTTTAACTTAGTATATCTGAGTTGGAATCTTTTACAGGTATATCAAAGATTGCTAGTGATATTTATCTTCTAAGGTGGTGGTTGTGGCTGAGATAATACATGAAAATTTACACATAATAAAGCCTGACACATGGTAGTTAAAACATATGTGCTTCTTAAATTGACTACTTAATTATACAACAAAGTGACTGACAACTTCTAGACACAGAATTGTTGTTCATTTTCTCTCCAGCTTTTCCCTGTGGTTGGCATGTTCTAGTGGTAAGACCTCTGTGGCAATAAAAATTCATGGTGTTTTCAACTGGTTCTTTACATCTCACATGGTTATTATATGATAACAGAAGAAAACTTCTCAGTAAATGTCATGCTTCATTCATATCCGATTTCCTAGTAATAAAAAATGTGTTTGAATTGAATTCAAGCAAAGGGGATCTTGGCCTCACCAAACATGGTAAAGTCAATTGTGAGAAAATATCAGGAATATTGATCTACCAGAGATAAAATTCTATCTCTTTATTTTACTTACAATCACAGGAAGATTAGAGGAATATGGTTCATCCTCAGCAGATATGAGTAACACAAGCATGCTTTCTATTTTTATCAGTTGCAAAATGTTTAGACTTAGGATCAAAGGATTAGAAGATGACTTAATTATGTCAATTTTGCTTATGGCTGGCTTCCCTAGATGTCAAGTGAGCACAGGTGAACTGTAATGCCAACTGGTGATTTAATCAAAGAATCCTAGCATTCTTATTCAATAATATCCAGTTACTTTCTAACTGAATTATTTTCTTGCCGAATTATTCTTTTCTAGACCACCTGGGCTATAAAACCAATAAGATTTGTTAATTAAAAATTTTATTTTCACCAAGAAGAATCATTTCTGCCTAATCCTATTTATAATAATATACCAATAACTCTCCAAATAGCCAATGGTTAATTATGTTTAGTTAAAAGTGATATATCTATCAGATCAAACTTAATCATGTTTTTATTTTTTTTTTATTTTTATTTTTTTTTTAATTTTTTATTGTTGGCTGTTCAAAACATTACATAGTTCTTGATATATCATATTTCACAATTTGTTAATCATGTTTTTAATGATAAACAATATTAAAACCTCACTCTTACAAATCCTTGCTCAAGTTACATGTGCATTTAGTATAGCTGAAAAAGGTTTTCATCCTATGATGTCACACAATAGGATCTAAGCTGGTGAAGAATTCCATCATCCATTACTGAAGCACTATTTTTGTAGGAAGTGGAAGAAAGTAATGGTAAATAAATCACCAGATTTCAAATGTTTTCTTTTTTTCTGAGAAATGGTGTGTTACTTGTGTTTGTTATGGTCAAATCAGAACACATGAACTCACCTATTTATAGGGAAAACAGTAACACTCTGTCCTAAAGGAAAAGAATCCAAAATCTTGGAAGACATTGCTGATGAATGCCACTGTTCATATCTTTATTCAATCCAAGGAGTAAAAATCCCTTCCCGGAAAGAGATGCATAGAAATGGCAAAATGTAAATTACTAAGGTTTACAAGTATAACCTTAATAATATTCTTAAAAACATAGTCTTTAGCATTCTTAATTCAAAAGAAATGGAACTTTTGAATCAATTTCCTATGTAAAATATTTGGAAACATTTTTAATATTTTTGTGTAAAACAATAATTTTTATGGAAACCATATATTCTGGTTACTTAGGTCTTCTTTTTTCTTTTGGTACCAAGCATTGAACCCAGGGGCACTTAACTACTGAACAACATCCCAGACCTTTTTGTATTTTATTTAGAGACAGAGTCTCACTTAGTGGGTCAGGGACTTGCTAAATTGCTGAGGCTGGCTTTGAACTCCAGAATCTCTGCAATTATAGACGTGCGCCACCATGCCCTGCTGCTTAGTTATTCCTTAACACTGGGTATCAAGCTTAGAACTGATTGGCATTATCTTACTGAGTTGGGCCTCCTGGATTTGGTCCATTTCTAACTCATACATAACTCTGAAGGTATTTTTTAATGAATTTTGTTAAAATTATAAAATCCATATTTTTGTACAAAGACTTAAATCACCCACACATAAATGATGTTGAACTGTATTAGGTGTCTGGCTCAGAACTATACAAGTATTTTGACAAAAATTAGCAAAACTTTTTACTTCAGACTCAAGCACTCTTGTTTTGTCTGGCTGTTTGATGGACCCTTTGTAGATTGTGAACACGGGTTTCCTAGAGTTTAAAAGGAAAAAAGTCATCCCATTACTTGAACTGTGACATATAAAAAATTAATTGCCAAATTAACCCTCAACTTTCTGACAACCATGCAGAGCTTAGTAAAAAATTTTAATTATTCTGAACTTTCCAAAAGCTTACTACATGTTTAAAATGATGGGACATGATAATTATTTGTTATTTTAAGTATAAATCTGAATGGTATTCAGTAACTAATCTGGGAAATTAACCATTAATCCCGTCTGATAAATTCTGAAAAAGATATTCACAAAAAATTAAAAAAAAATGCAGCATTGGATAAAATGGCAGATGTCATAAATTTCACAAAAGTATATTAACAAGGAAATCTGCATTCACTCAATGAAGTATTGAACAATTTGTTAAAATTGAATGTCATGATCTTTCATAGACAAGAAAGCATACATCAAGAAACAGTAAAAAATGACCAATGTAATATCAATTTAGATAAACATTCTATGAAGAACCAAAAAAAAAATCATCATCATGTTTTACTCCATGTTTGTTTCTACAAATATAAGAGAAAATTAAGGAAAATATGTAAAAATTGTTTGTCCTTATTTTCCTTACGGCTAGAATTGCAGGGATAATCCTATTTCTTATTTGTTTGACTTAACTTTAATAATATATTTTTGTAATAAGAAAATAAAAGCAACAAAACTGTGAGATAGAGAAAGCAATGAACCCAGATTTTATGTATATGTTCATATATTCATATATATATATATATATATATATATATATATATATATATATATATGACATGTATATGCATTTTTTTTTACAAATGTGCCTGAGGAACTTGGTTTAATGATTGTTTTATGTCAATGATTAAAAAGAAACCTTCAATTTCAAGTATCTTTGAAGAGTTTGGATATGTTTATAAAACTAGTTGATGATACACTTTTCCTTTATATAAGTATATAATTTTTAAAAAATTTCTTTGAACTTAAAGTTCAATAGAATCCCGTATCTAATAAATTTCCATTTTTATATACTTAGAGAATAATGCAATTGCCACAAAATACAAAGGCAAATATAATGGCTAGGTGAGTAATAAACTCATTCATGATGACAGAAATAATAATTTTCAGTAGTGCAGATTTTATAATTTCCAAATTGTACACAGCATTATTTTGTCAAAATCTTATAACAGTTTTGTAAAAACAGGGAAAATTTGCATTAATTCTCAAGGATTAAGCTACTGGCAAATCGTTCAAAAGGACTAGATCAGATGCTTAAAGACAGATTGCTTAGTCATTTTTTTTTCTCTGTGTTAAAGACTATACTATATTTAAAGCCTTTTCTGCAATTGACTTCAGGTGCATGTTTTTATGCTTTTAATTCATAATTATCCATATTCATGTTCTTTGAAGGTACAGAATATTGTAATAAAAATAAATGCTATTGGAAAATCTTAAAACTACTTACTTTTAAAACATCACAAGTTTCCTATCATATGGCCAACACAGTTCAAGTATGAGGGAGCTGCTAATGAGCATTAAATGGCATTTATTCTTTCAACAAACACTGTCATAAGCACTCCTGAAATATCAGTGCAAGTCATATGCAATGTCACAAGATGTCCCCTATGACCATAAAGATTTTTGTCTTTTTATAAAGTTGATCATGCCTCTAGATGAGGTCCTATTTGTCCTCCTTAAACTTAGAGACATATTGCAACCTGAAAAAGTTGTAAATAAATTGATTTGTGTGTTATTGAAGCAATTCTATTTTTCCGCTTACTAACTCTTAAGTAGTCTTACTAACTATTACAAACAACTTTCTGTTTAAAGATACTTTTTTATTTCTGGAATGTATTGATTCAGTCATACATGTTAGGCTTTTTATTAAAATCATCACAGAGAAGAATATCCAGACTTAGCGTTCATTCTGCATATAAAGCGTATCAGTAGAGTGAAGCATGATCATATCCCTGCATTTAAGTCTGATTCAAGATAGAATATGTCTTAACATGATGTTGTTTTGGTGCAATTTTAATATGATGGTTGTGCTGTGTGCCTTCAGTAATTGAAAATGTCCTTCAAATGTTATAATTTAGAGTAAAAAGTACTTCTGAGGTCATTGTGATAAATATTTGGCTAATATACACTGTTACAAGATCATCTCTCAACACATGGAAGTCTGAAAACATCGATCTGTTGGAATTATTATAAAGTTTTGTATTCAATGTGAGGTACATAAAGGTGCAGAACAAAGTTTCATTTTTCAGTGCTGATCTGTGGTACATGGAAAATGGATTCATTGATTTTAGCTTTCTGTCCTCTTTACATTCATCTCTCTCTCTCCCTTCTCCCTTTTATCTCTCTGTTATTCTCCCTCTTCTTTTCTCCTCTTCCCTCCCTCTTCAGGAAAAAATAAATAAAATAAAAGGTGGAAAAAAATTCCAGTAGTTTAACAAAACTTTATCATTTAAAACTTAATTTCATGAGAAATCATAGAATATTTCCTACACAAATGTAAGACGTTATAATTTTCAGGACACCAACATGAAATAATATTATTCAATGGAATACATATCAAAAGGGGTGGGGGAGCTTTGAAAAATTAGAAACCCTTTTAAGCTACGAAAAAAAATGAAACTCTTCTTATGTTATTTTATCCTCATTATTTTTTGAGAGCTGCTCTGAACATGCAAGTTTAAGGGTGCATAAGAATGAAAAGAAAGGTGATGAAAGGAAAATTAATTGAACATTTATAGACCTCAATAAGAGTTTATTTTCAGAAGGGTCAATTGACTGAGTTAATTTCCTCAGCCCTGGTAATAATGTGTTAGTGATTTAAGATTCAATGTCTTCTACTTACTAAAAAATATCGGTCCAGCCTAAAAGGAATACATTTCATTCAAACATTCCACTTTCTTGAAGTCCAAACAAATGACATGTCTTATGATCCATTAAGTCAGTTTTGCAGAGTTAAAAAAAAAAAAAACTATAGAAAATGTAATCCTTAAATATATAATTTAGAATTTTGTAAAATATAAAAAGTAGTATAAATCATTTTAGGAGGTTAAACAGGTAAAAATGGTTTTGTATAGGATTTAAGTATTCTGTTAGTACCTCAGATACCTTTGCATAAGAACCAAAAATTGAAATTGACTAGAAGAAATTAATGTGAAACTGCTATTTCATATTCATCATCTAACCTCTGCTGTGCATATTTTGTAACATTCCAATCAGTTCTCTTCTAAAGACAGAATAGTTTTGGTCTCAGAAAAATTGAGATTTTTTTCTAAAAGGCTAACTTTTTACAAACTGATTAAATTAGTATATCATTAGGAATTTAAAATTTATTTTAATACTGTCTTAGACTTCAAGTTGCGTATTGTAGGATATGAAAGTTGTGTCAAGTCAAGTCAACTTAAGGACAGTGTCAAATAATAATTCTTTGTTAATCATTAATGTTGGAAATAAAATGTGATGATGAACAGTAAATAATGCATTACTTGAGATCCACATTAGCTTACTCAAAATAAATATAATGCTAATACTGTAAAGAGGTCAATAGAGATGTTATATATGCTATGTCCTACATTTTGTGGTACTTTTGAGAATTTTGTCTTTTTTTAAAATTTTAAACCATTAATGAATATACTGCAACATGTTATCATTCTTTGTCATATCAAGGTATACAGGAACAGAGAAATTATATATTTTGATCCTGTGTATTGAACAAGTTTTTTGAGTTCTAACAATTGGATTATGACACTATGTGATCAATAAATATATTTCTATTTGATATATTGTTGGTGATACAATTTTGTTCTTCATTTTCTTTTGTAATGAGTCATTTACATTTGAGGACTTTTTTTTTTTTTTTTTTTTTTGATCGATTGCTTTTGTGTTTAAACTGGGAAGGATACTTTCTGGGTAGGCATTTTAGTAAGGAAACTTTTAACTATAAATTAAAATATATACAAGGTAAAGAATCATTAACCACATGTGACATTCATATCTCACCCCAAAATATACACAGAATGGCTCCAGCATACCTTCACATATGGAACCAATGACATCAGGGAGGACCAGGGTTTTTCATCATTCTAATTTGTCATTCTTAGTAATTGTTTTTTTTTTTTTAAGTCTTGCAGCACTAATGACAATAAAACACTTATCAGCTCATAGAAACATCACAATTTAAAATAAAATAAAACTGTGTTCATGAAGAGCACAAGGACTTTCTCTCAGTGACCTGTCAACTGACTTAGCTTCTTATCTATCATAATTATATAAATGCCAATACAAAAACCAGTTCCTAAAAGGGAAAAGGAAAATTGATTGACTAAAGCAATGCTTCCTAGGCATTCAGAGAGCACTGCTATGACCCCCCCAAAAAAGGCTGCAAGAAAACCAATTTTTTTAAGGGAAACATAGGAAAAGAATATTGGAGAGGAAAACAAAATAATACAGTTGCTGTAATATAAAGAAAATCCGACAACTCCCATTTTCTAAATTGAAGCGAAACCTACATATAGGAATTTGATGGATTATGATTATATACTTTCATGAGTTTGGACAGAAATTTTCTTTATATAACCAACACCTTAATCAAAATATAGAACATTTCCATCATTCCTGAAAGTATTTTTGTGCATATTTCCCATTAATTTCCATAGCATATATAAAATGCCTGTTTTGATTTCTGTCCTCACAGATTATTCTTCATATTCTTAAACTTTATAAGAAGGGATGACACATTTTGTGTTCTTTTCTGTCTGGCATGTTTTCTCTGTATCAACTTTTTGTTGATTGCATAAATAATTTCCTTCCTTCCTTCCTTCCTTTTTTTTTTTTTTTTTTTTTGTTCTCCATTTGCACAAGTATATGAGTATTGAACTATTTGTTGACAAATTGCCCTATGGGTATAACACTGGGTTCCTTCAAGTTTTGGCTAGGAACATTCTTGTACATATATTATTGTGTGCATGTATTATTGTACTTGAGTAAATATCAAAGAGCAGAACTTTTGGCTCAGAAGAGATATATGTCACATTGTTGATTTAATTTGTAATTCCTTATAGTAATAGCACCATATCCATCCCCCACCCCATATATACATACATAAAGTGTCTGTTCTAGTCTTTTGTACTTTTATTTTGATAGTACTATTAATTTTGCTAATAGTAAAGAGATTTTACATATATCAGAGAAAAGCCATTTGTCAGATTTATAATGTAGATTTATTCTCCCAATTTGTGTCTATCCTTTTTATATTCTTAACAGTATCTTTGAAAAAGCTGGAGTTTTAAAATCTTATATAGTCCACTTGACTAAATTTTCTTTTAGGCTGTTTTTGTGTACTTCCAACTAAATCTTTTTACAACCCAATGTTAAAAGATATTATGAGTTCTTTAAAATGATTTTATAGATTTTTTACATGTAAATCTATTATTTGTTTTGTGCTAAATTTTGCATGTTATTTTAGCTATTTTCCTTTATTTATTTTCCTAGATTGGTAAGGTATTTCAGCATCATTAAAAAGTTTTTTAAAAAAAATAGTTTTAATTTATAAAATAATTACATAAAAATATGACAGTATAATGTGATATTTTGATATGTTTATATTGTTGAATTATTAAGTCTATCAAATTAACATATATCACCACATAGTCTTATATATTTCTGTGGCAGGAATATTAAAATATAAGCTTTATGTAATTTATAAATATGCCCTGCACTAGAGCTTGGAGGACATCATACAAATGGAATACACAGAGAAAGAGGAAGACCCTGTAGGATTTCACTTCTATGTGAAATCTAAAATAGCTGAACCTCAAGGGTGGGGTGTATCTCTGTGGCAGAATGCTTGCCTAGTGGGCCAAAGACTCTTATTACATCAACACTGCTGAACTCAGAAATAGAGTGAGATGGTGGGGACAAGAGCCTGGGGTTTATAATAGATAAGGAAATGGAAAATGTTGACCAAAGAGTGCAAACATTCAGCTAGACAGGAAGAATCAACTTTAACCATGAATTGCAAAGAATTCATCATGACTTTTTGGAAAAAAAAAAAAAAAAAAACTTAATTAGTACAATTACCAAACAAGTGTGTGTGTGTGTGCGTGCGTGCGCGCGCGCGCATCCATTGGCATCTATTGTTTATACACATCTGTATTCACAGGCTCCTTGTTCTATTCCGTCGTTCCTTCAATTTTTTTTTTTTTGTTTATTCTTAAGTAGCTCTTAGGTATACATCTCTGTATCTATATAGAAAGGATAGAAATAATATGCTCACCAAATTTGTTATAACATTTCAATATTGTTTTATATGTTGCAGTTCTTGGGGATTATCTCTATTGTATACATTTTTGAGGAAAACACAACAAATTCTACAAAAAGAAACCCTAAGGAAATTTATTTGTATTGCCTTGAATTAATAGATTAATTGCTGAAGAAATAATTTATTTATAATGTTGAGTTTTCTGATGTATGAATATATATGTTGATTTAATGGGATGCACTTTATTTTATCTCAGTCGTATTATACTTCTCAATGTAGAAAGTTTTCTAAATACCTTTCTAAAACTCTGTCACTCAAAAGTTTTTGTTTCTAAGAGTATCCTAGATGGTGTTTTGAAAAAAATGCATTTTCTAATCTTTTTTAATCTAATCAGCCTTGATAGATGTTAATCAACTTCATTAACCTTTCAAGTAATTGATTTTAATTTTGTTAATTTTATTTCTATGTTTTAATCTCGTTTATTGATTTATATTCTCATTTCCTTCATTCTACTTAGTCTTTCTAATCTATGTTATAGTTTTCAAAAATTCTGCTTTTTAAATTTATATAGCCATAACTATGTCATTCTCTTTCAAAATGATTCTACTCTCTTCTTGCTTATAGAATTTAGGGGAAAAATAAAGAAAGCCTATACTACCAGTTCAAAATTGATAGTACAGTACTCAAAAAAAAAAAAAAATAACCCTGAAAACTACTTTTCTTAATAAACTTTTTTTGTTTATTGCAGAATCTACACAAACTTACATGAAGCTATTTATACTCCTTATGCATCCCACTTACAAATATTCAAGGATTTTTTAGTGCAGAAATATGACTGTGCTTGATTATAAGATGATGGAGACTCCACTGGGGTATTTCTTTTTCTACAATGTATTTCCCCAAAACTTCTGTGATGAATCTCCACTTCTTAAAAACTGGAGGATTCTTAACAATATCTTAGGGAGCATACTTAAATTTTCTGTCATTATTAGTCACTAAAATCCCATGCAATTCCTAATGTCAGACTCTCATCCAGTTCCAGGTGGTTTTACTCATTCCCAGATAGAATACTGGCACACTGAGATTCTGCTGGAATAGAGACAGAAGTATGTGCCTTCCTTTGCTTTCTTTTCTGGCTTATAGCTTATCTGGGGAAGCATGGCAGAAAGGAGAAGCAGGAATTCTTCTGCTTTGATTTCTATTGATTTGTCACTGTTTAGTTCACTCTATGTGTGTGTATTTGTTTGTTTGTTTGTTGTTTTGTTTTGGGGTACCAGGGATTGAACTCAGGGACATTCGACCACTGAGCCACATCCCCAGTTCTGTTTTGTATTTTACTTAGAGACAGTGTCTCACTGAGTTGCTAAGTGCCCTACTTTTCCTGAGGCTGGCTTTGAATTCATAGACTTCCTGCATCAGCCTCCTGAGCCACTGGGATTACAGGCATGTGCCACTATGCCCAGCATTCTGAGTTTTCACTGAGTCTGTGGCTAATAAATGACAGTCGGACTAGTCATATATCCATGAGACTTCTTATAATTCCAGAAATAATGATAATGATGATGATGATGATAATAATAATAATAATAATAATAATAATAATATCCTTGTCAGAATTCAGAGAAAGGTTCACTCTTGTACACTATTGGTGGGAAAGTATATTAGTACGGTCACTATCAAAAACAGTATGAAATTTCCTCAAAAACCCCAAACTAGAACTATCAGATTTCCAACAATCCCACTATACAATGAAATGAAAGAGATGTCTGCATTGCCATGTTCTTTGCAGTACTTTTCACAGTGGCCAAGATATGGAATTAACTTAGATGTCCATTGACAGAATGGAAAAGGAAAATCAGCACACATACACAATGGAACATTATTCAGCCATTTAAAATAAAGGAATCCTAATAGAACTTCTCTTTATACTTTATTTGCATTTATTTAATCATAGTCACACATAAGCTGCAGGGAAGATTGAAAGACACCATCTTTTGGCTTAAAGGTAAAGTGCTTAACTAGAAATTAGATTCAATAAACTCAAGTGAATGGAGAAAATCAATGTTGAGAAACAGCAAGTAGCCTCTTGACAATCAATGAAAGCAGTGGCAAAACCTATAAAATTATTGGAAAATTATTACTATTTAAGCAAAATTAAAGTGGACACCAGACATGAAAAATTTTTGAGCAAACAAAACCCTAGTAGAGCCTAAAAATAGACTTAACATTGTTTACAATTCAAACATAAGTGAGATTTAACTTGGGCCATTTCTTGTGTTTGTGCTATATAGAAATAAAACTTTAAGCCACACATAAACCACACACTAACATATGGTTGTGTGACAACAGAATTTCCAACAAGGAAAACCAAAAAAAGTCAATTTTGTAATACAACCAATCAAATAATGTCTCTATTACTTTCACATTCACATTGAAACACTAATTTTCTTTCAATTTTGTATTTCCTAAGTCATGCATTATTTCTTAGTCAAACTTCTAACAATTTATTGGACCTCAGAGTTTTGTTTACATTAATAAGTTAACAGTAAGTAAAGATTTAAAAACAAGTGAAAAGCTATCAGATAATTTTCATAATCCCACTAGACATGTAGCATCCACAACAAGGAATTAATGTTGTCAATGAATTGACAACCTTTTATAAGACTATGCCTGCAATACTGTACTTAATCCCTAGCAACACATTAAAAATTGGAATTTAAAAGCTAGACCTCATTTATCAGAACATGCATAGCTACAATAAGGCTGTTCAAATCAAGAACAAAAATATTCATGGGTTTGTGCTATTAAAAAACATATACTAAGTTCTTGCCTAGATAATTTGTGTTGCTGTAACAAAATGCACAATCTAGGCAGAATTTACATGGTAGAAATTTATTTCTCACAACTCTGGGAGCTGGGAAGTGCAAGATTATGTATGTCTGTAGATTCTGTCTAGTGTTGGCATGCTTTCTGGCTCATAGATGGATTCTTCCAGCTCTGTACTCACAGGATGGACGAGAAAAATGAGCTTAATTGGTTTTCTGTTAAGGGCACTAATACCAACCATCAGGGCTCTGGTTTCATGTCTTAATTACCTTTCAAAATTCCAATCCCTTAATACCAACATATTGGGAGTTAGGATCTCAAATGAATTTGCGGGGAGGGCACATTCATACCATAGCCACTATCGTCTAGACTTACCCTGATTTATGTGCCTCTGGAATACAAAAAGGAATATCCATAATAAGAGTTTCAACAGATGAATATATGATCAGGAGTAAGGATATTTAAGGCATAGTCTGTTATCTGAAAGCAAGGAAGATATTTGAATAATAACTTGCACCATCTATGGGATTTGAAAGCAGAGGATGGATGGCAATCATGTATCTTGGATGTTGGCACACAGCAGTTGGTTAGAGAATTACACAATATCTGATGTTAAAATTACATGATTCATATTTTTAAAAGGCACTTAAGTACCAGGTCAGAGTCTCTGAATTAGCAATGTCTAGTGACACTGGATTGCATTTGAAGGAGGCTAACAGCTGTTCCTCTGATAAAGGGTTATAAAGTCAAATTGCTTTAGAAGATCCTGGGAGTTTACTGAGAGACTCTTGAAATTCAAAGATGCTAATGAGCATCATGACCCTCACAAGGGGCTTGTGTATGTGGGCGGGCTTTTCTAGCCACATTTAACTCCACAAAAACTCCACATGCATGTTTTAATACCTCCCAGAACTAGGGGCTTCACAGAAGGCAGTTTTAAAGATACTCCCTTAAAAATTCATTTGACACCCAATTGTCATACGTGTACATCTTAATTTCAATGGTACATCTACCTCATCCTCAACCAATTCTAAAGTATTCTTGATGGTACTTTTCAAGGAGTATAAAGAGTAAAAACAAAAATAAATACATTTTAATACACTCCTTTATATAAATATTCTCAATATATCTTTTTGAGTATATGTAAGTTTTATTTCAAAAATATGTTTGAAGACGGTATTATGAGAAAAATTAATGTATTATCAACATATGTGTGTGTATATATATATATATATATATATATATATATAAAATACATATATCACATATATTAGTACATTGTAAAATGGAGCTAATTTCATTCTACTTTCCCATTTTGATCAATTGTGAATTTAACATTTGCTGTTGACTTAGCAAAGAACTACTAATGTAACTCATGAAGAAGAAAAGCTAAATTTATGCCAACTGTACGTTTTAATGAACTTCACTGTACTTAGTGGTGTACATGAAGGTTGATGTCATATGGTTATTTATTTATTGTCATCTAGTTTCAGGAGATCTTTTAAGGTGGCAATGAAAAGTGCTGATTAGGCTTGGACCAAATTGGTGATGTGATGGTTAGGACTGGTGAACACAGAGACGCCAGGTTTATAAAGCAGGTGATTGAAAAGTAGACCCATGTTGATGAGTTAGTTGACAGATCAGAGAGGAAACCCTGAGGGGAGGACAATGATGAGTCTACTTTTTTATGAATAGATAAAACGTCCTGGAAACAAAATAGAAATTTGTCTGCAATTTCATTCCACAGGAAGTTTCTCAGGCTTACTGAAGTCATGTTACTTCAAAAAGTAAGTCCATGGTGTTTCTAGATGGTTTCATTACTCACAGGTCCAACTTAACATCTGAGAACTCTCATCATTCCTAGCCTTTGAAATTTTAATGTTGAGGGCAGGGCATAAACCAGTTTAGTATTATTTTTCTGTTAAATTGTATAAAAGAATTTTTACCTACGATCACAATTTATCTAGCATTATATGAACTACTACACTGTTTTTCACACTTTATTGAATTAAAGAAGGATGCTGTGAAATACATGATATTCTATAAATAGTACCTGAGCAGTTCAACTTAAAAAAGTGCTAGAATTTATTTTGCTTATCTCAGTTTTCAAATGAGTTGAATAAGTAGCTCCAAAAAAAAAAAAAATCTTTTTAGAAACCTGATTTTTAATAATAGTGTTAAATGATAAAAACATTGTGCTTTTTATCCTTGTCATTTATCATGCTCTATAAGGCAGAATAGTTCTGGTTTGTTAAACATTAATTAAAATCACAAATTTACTTCTTGCTAGTATTGATGATGCTCTGGAGTGTGAATTATTCATGATAACTAATAATAGTTTAGTTGCTTGGTTTCTTTCTATTTATTATGCATGTAGTTCATCACTTAGAATTTTGATCTTTTGCACATTAAAATCCACATTTACCTTTCAAACCTTTATAATACCTCTTCATGTTTAAGAAGTCTATTGGATGACTTTGTACATAATCATAGCAGTTTGTTCAGCACTTAGAACATTTCTGGATTTACAATAATCCACGATAACGCATACAGTTCACCTATTGTCTCTTAAACATATCTCCACTTTCTATAAATAACAACATAACAAAGTTGATTTCAAGGCACCAGAACTAGCACTGTAGCTCAGAAGAAAGTATGGAAAGGCACAAATTCAAGAAATGTTTGGAACCTACTAATCTGTCACCAGACAACCTGTTCAAAATGTAGAGGAAAACTAGTTAGAACTCACTGCAGAATGAATAGAGCAATAACTTGGAGGAGTCTGGGAGGGTTATATTGAGAAACAGCCTCCAGAATCTGACCTTAAGTCTTAAAATGTATCTGTCAAGGTGGGTAAATTAGTGGGATTAAACAGAATGTATGGTATACTATAGTTTAAGGTTGGTGAATACAGTGCAGGGGTGATGCTAAATAAGTAAACTGTTATTTGATAAAGTGGTATTTGCTGAGGTGAGAAGATTCTTGTCTTCAATAAATGGATCTCTAGGATTTCCTGAAACAACTAGAGAAGTCATTTGTTAGTCTACCGTCATATCTTTCTCAGGCAAAACTTTAACTCATATTGATACAGATGGCGTCAGTTCCCAAAGCCAACTAAAACAGAAAATAACAAGTATTTATTAACTGGACCTGACATTTTGCTGAGTCTGAAAATTTTGCTACCATTTTTATGCTTGGCTCAGGTGCTGGGGTAGGACTGGTCTCAGCAGCTTTTGGAGTTTGGAATAATATCAATGACCCCTCCCCTCAAAGAACAGAACCATCAAGTATCCACTACATTATTCCTTCAGTTAGATATTTGCAAAAAAGCTCCTCATGGGTTATGCTGCACTTATTCTACTTATTTCTAAAAACATGAGCTATACAGACGTGATTCTGTTATTTTCATGGAGCTGCCTATAGATATTATTTAGGAGCACTTTTGTTGCACAGGCACCCTAACCACCTCATCCTGAGACCCTTTAGTTTCAAACAAGACTCATATTTGTATATATGTAGATATTCTTTAAAATGCTTAACTTGTAGCACTTCCTAATACTCTCCCATTATTTTATTCTCACAGTGTTTATCTCTGACTCTCAAATCTAAGCTTTTTCACGCTTGAGTTCTGATTTCCCTTTTCATCCACTCACTGTGAATTTCTACTAAAAACTAAGGCTGAATCACAGCCACAGTGTAGATTAACCTGTTGCTAATTTTTGCTAAGACTTCATTTTGCTAAAGTGTCTGAAGTCTCCATTTTATGTGTACTTTGGACTGCTTTAGCAAGCTAACCTCTATAGCTGGATCAATTCCCACAGCGTGTACCCTTGAACTAGTGACACTTGACCTTTTGCAGTTTTTAATGTCTTCCTTTTCCAGGCTCATTGTGGTAATCCAAACCCAACATAACTTCTACCCAAGTGTATTGACATATTATAGGGTTCTCCAGAGAAATAGAACTAATAGCATCTATCTATAAATTATCTATATATCGATGATATAGAGATACATATATATCTATCTATGTCGCATATTACTCCCCTCCCTCCCTCCCTCCCTCCCTCCCCCTCTCTCTCTCTCTCTTTCACAATCCATAGATATAGATACACCACTCAGCTATATCTAGATAATGATATAGCTACAGAGAACCAGAGAGAGGAGGAGGATGTACTAAGGGAATTGGCTCACACAACTACAGAGGATGAGAAGTGCCACTATATGCCATCTGAGAGCTGTAGAACTGGGGACACCATTGGTGTGGCTGAGTTCCTTTCTGAAGACAGGAGAACCAGGGAAGCTGATGGTGTAATTCTCAGTCTGAGGTTAAAGGCCTGAGAAATGAGAGGGTAGCTGGCATAAGTCCCATATCCTGCAGGCCAGAGACCTGGGATTCTGAAGACTCCTGGGTTGAAAAGATGGCATGTCTGCTCCAGAAAAGAGGGCCAGTTTGACTTCCCTCTGCTTTTTCGTTCTTGCCAGTCCCTCAGCTCAATGAATGGTGCTGCCCACATTGCATAAAGGCAATTGTGCTGCCCACATTTCCCTAACTCAGCCTATTGATTAAAATGCCAATCTCTTCACTTTCCCAGATATACCCAGAAATCAGCATCTATCTGGGTGTCCCTCAACCCAGGCAAGTTGACACCTGAAATTAACTGTCACATCAAATCTAATGAGATTGAAGCAGACTAAATAGGAAAAATCGGGATTGAAAACAAGACAAAGACTTAGGCTTAAGAATTTTAAAAAAAAAGGTAAATAGTAGGAACAATATATTCTTTCCTAAAGAGACTACCTGAAAACTTTAAATGACTAGTAAATTATTAATTAGGCAATGCATATATTTTGATTAGTGATATTTTTAATAATTCTGTCATTTTTTTCTCAAAATTATTTGTCACTGAATTTTGATAGCTATTTGTTTACATGACAATTACAAAAATCTAAGTGGATATTTGAGGTTTGTTAATAAAATACAAACTTTCAATATAAATCACTCATCTACCAAAAGTAACTCTGTTTTGATAAATTATCAAACAACGTCTGAAATGAAACCTTGTTTCTCTGGATTGTACTTACCACTGACCATCTGTTCTAAGCAAGATTGTTACCATACTTGACCTGAGTAGAAGGTGCTCTTTTATACTTAGGTTCATGGGTGATACCCTTCTGCCTGCTTAGACCACCTGATCAATAGATTACACCCTTCCTGCTGAATAACCAATTTGTTCAAAGTCATCATATTTTTACAGCATAAGGACAGGAGGGGCCATGACATAAACATTGTTAGATCAAATTATTAAGGGCATGCATGAAGTGATCACCATCCCTCTTTTAATTTGGAAGATTTTTTTGCTTGCTCCTGTTGAAGAAAATCTGAAGCACCCTTTCTACTGATAACTTCCTTGAATATCCTAAATTGTATTTATCTTCCCCTTTGCTGCAATCCTACAACTTATAAACTGAAAACTTCAGAATTAAATATACATTGCTTTGTTTTCTCTTTACTTTGCATGCCATAGCTGTAGTATTGTAATTTGGTTCCCTGAAAACACAGAATAAAATGAAGTTTTCCTTGTACCTGCTGCAGCACCAATCTCAATATAAATAGCATACACTTCATAAATAGCTCTTCAGTGAGTCTGTGATTGATCAAGGGCTTGTTGATTAGGGCAACAGTTTAAGCTGCTTATTTTATTGTACAAGAGTCCTAGACATGGCTGTTAAGGGAAGCCCAGGAAACAGGGCCCAGATGGCTCCTAGGAGATTTGTCTCCCTGGGAATTCAGCAGTTACCTCCAATTCAGCAGCACTCAGCTCTATTTGGGCATTCATTTTGCATATCATATCCACAGGGCATTCTCTGTTCCTTCCTGAGTAGAAAAGTCAATATTTCAGGAATAAAAATTCACCATGTAATTCAAAAATCTGTTCTCACCATCATCAGGGACTTGTCCTGCAATTTTTACATGCATAAAACATGTTAAAAGCGTTCAGGAGTTACACATAAAAGTGACAAATTGCATCACTGGGCTGAATAACTTTAGACCTAAAGCCAAATATAATTATAAAGCCCTTGGAACATTGAGATGTAAAACAAAAATAGAGGAATAAAGCTATGATTTTTCATTTATCAAGGATTGATAATATGAAATTAATAAAATACTAAATCATTTATTTAATTAAAAATATATTCTTATGAAATTAAAATTTAATTTGAATACACTCACTCTGAAATGTAAACTAAAGCCTCTATGATTAGATCATTGGCTCCTTGCATTATAATTAATTATGTAAAGTCAAAATGTCACTGGAGAGGGGTCCACAAATGTCCTCCCCCTCAGAGGGCAATAGGACCTGAATTCAGCCCCAATGCGTATTTGACTTTAACCAATGAAAAGAATTACAGGATATTTCAGAAGCAAGGCGCAAAGACAGATTTATTTAAGAACAGCAAAGATTTACACACCCCAAAGGCAGAGTGCTTGCGCCCCTCCCTTCTCAGAGAAGAAGACAAGTGATGCCCCCAGGGTTGACTCTCTGATTATGTGTATGATTTTCCTGGGAAGAAATGTGTAGGTTCTCAGGCAGGCTTCTTTGAAAATCAAATCCCATGACGACCATTTGTTATTTAGGGTTCAGAATGTTACTTTTGGTTAAGCAGTGTAGCCATAAATCAGTTGTGAACACGATGTATAAGTCTTTGAATCTGGTGACATTTAAATTGATTGTGTTTTCATTCTAGTTGATCTGGTACAAGCATATGCTGGAGATTTTGCTCATCTAACTAAAAGGACAAGCACATCCTGTCAGACTCATAGATTCTGATTTCCATTTACCAAGTGTCTGTCTGCTCCCCTTTCCCCCACTCACTTTCTCTGCCTCTATTTTCTCTCTCTCTCTCTCTCTCTCTCCCTCTCTCTCTCTCTAAAAGACTGGGGTCCGGGAAAGGAGAAGTGAATATCAAAGACTGAAAACACCCAATAATTACTAAAATTTGTCATATTTTACTATTTTGTATGCAAAAGCCTTGGTATTTTTAAATGGGAAATATATTGATCAGAAGGTCAATCCTCATCCTCCTTGAAAGATTTATCAGAACCTCCTCCTGGAATGACTCTCTGCACTTGGGCACACAATGCAGTTGGTGTGGTTTAGGTGTCCCTCCAAAGTCCCATGTGTGAGACAGTGCAAGAAGGGATTAAATGAGTGACTCCTGTAGGCAGGGAGGGTGTGGCTGCAGGAGGTGGGTCATTGTGGGTGGCAGATGCCTTTGGTATATAATTTGTGACTTTAGTCTCTCTGCTTCCTGGAACCATGTCCCTGCTTTCCTCTGCCACATCTTTCCACCATAAGGTTCTGCGTCACCTTGGGTCCTGAGGAATGAAGTCAGCCATCTATAGACTGAGATCTCTGAAATCTTGAGTCCCCCCAAAAAACTTTTCCTCCTCCAAAACTTTTCTTGTCAGGTCTTCTGGTCACAGCAGCAAAAAAGCTGACAGCAGCAGTTCTTCTGTTCTTCTGATGTTTCCAACTTTGTCTCTCTATGTAGTGTCACTTGGTTGTACTAATTTCTTGACATTAGAATACTGAAGCTGAGTCCCTGAATCTATTCTGAATGCTATTTTTTTTTTCTTTGTTGTCTCACCCAGTTTCATAACCTTAAGTGCCATCCATTACATTTCCGGCCCCTTATTTTTTTATGGCCCAATTTTCTCCCCTTACTCAATTTCATTAGTATAATTAGCATTTCATAATGAATATATTCTAAATTTAATATGTCCAAAATTTAGCTCCTATACCATGTTCTATTTAACAGCAAATATAGTTCCTCTGGTTAGTCAGGCCAAAAGTCATCTTGGAGTCTTTGACTCTTCTTTCTCCCACACTTCTGATCCTACTGATTTAATATATACCATAATACATCTGAATGTATAACAATATGTTCTGATTCTTAACATTTCTCAACAATACCACTGCACACATCCAAGGCACAATTTTCTATTGTGTAAAACTTTACGGTTGTCTAACAATTTCAGCACAATAAAATATCATCACCACTCTCACCTTATTGTTCACTATATCTTATTTATAGCCACACTGGACTCTTTGTTATGTCTCAGAAACTCCAGCTCTGCTTCCAAATCAGGGCCATTGCTATCATATCATCTAACTTCAGTTAAAATACACTATTTTTAGAAAAATTTAATTCTATTGATCATGTCCTCTACTTTGAATAATAGTGTCTTGACAACTGAACATGCAAAAACTCAGTGTATATTCATTATGAAATACTAATTGCCTTTGAGAAATTTTCTTATAAAGAAATTGGAAAAAGTAAACTATATGATATTCTTTAATATTCATTAATTTTTTAATAATTTCTAATATTTTTCTTGTGGAATCAAGTTTCTATATGGAACCATTCTTCTTAAACTTGGAAATTTAAAAAAAAATTGTTGGTCTTCTGTTATTATATTATTTATAACTTTTTTATCTGAAAACTGTTTCCATTTCACTCATATTTGAAGGATATTTTTGCTGGATCTCTAAATCTGGGTTGATACTTTTATTTATTTATTTATTTTTAGCACTTTAGAGACACCCTTCTATTGATTTCTGGTCTTCATCATTTCTGATAACAAAGACCACTGCCATTCCTGTAATCATAACCTATATGCTATGTCATTTTTCTTTGGCTCCTTATAAAGATATTTTCTTCATTTATTTTTTAAGCTGTATTACTACAATACACAGTCATCCTGGTATCCTTGAGAAATTGGTACCAGGCCTCCCATGGAAGTATAGAGGCCCATGGCTATTTTTATTATAAAAAACATTATATAAATGTTATGTAATGGCTATTGTATTATATTCAACATTATATAAATATTGTATTATATACAACATTATATAAAATGCTGTATTTTTTTATAGTCTATGCACATCCTCTTTTTTATTTTAAATCCTTCTTAGACTAATTAATAATCCCTATACAATGTAAATGCTTTGTATGTAGTTGTTATATTGTTATATTGTTTGTTATATTATATTGCTTACTTTGTTCACATACTTCTTTGTCAAAATATCATGGAAAATGAGCTTAAGATAAAATGAACTATATTGAAAGAAAACTGTACCATACTTTAAAATCCAACTTCTATAAACAAACCTATCTACTTATCAATCTTATAGTGTACTTAGTATGAATTTAGCTTTCATTATTATATTTAATCTGGAAATATTCATCTTAATAACTCTCCTAAATGTTTTCACACAGAAAGACAAAATTTAATGAGTTAGAAAACTTCTACTTGATATAAGAGCATGATTTATCTTTGAAATGCTATATTTTCCTCTAATAATTTTCAAATTCATTTTTCATGTATGCTAAAATATATTTTTTCATTTAAACACAAGAAAGAAATGAAAAATATGTAAACCTGTATATATTCAAGTAAGTAATTGCTTTTTACACTTACATAACAGGAAAAGTTTCATTTTTGTAATGTGAAAACATTATTACCTTTAATGTTTAAACAGTAATAATGGGAAATAAATACCATCCTTTCTGGACATTAATTTTTATGTCTTTTAAAACGTCAAACCTGACTCTAGCTTTACTGAAAGTTCTGTCTATAATGCACACACAGCTCATTAGAAAACATTTAACAATTTCTAAAAGAACAAAACAATATTTACTTTTCTCAGTGTGGATTTTTAAAATGAAGAACCAATCATAATAACTGACACAATTAAATTCAAAAGCTACTGAGTCTTTATTATTATGTGACATTGTTGCATTTCATGTTATTCCAAAATAGCTCACATTTTGGTTAAAGCCAAACAGGCAATCAAGGTTGTAAATATAATCAACATGACATCACATCACACATACCATTATGTTTTCATATTCAAGAGAAAAAATAATCTTCAATAGTTAAAATAAGAGGTATCAGAAAAAAAAATACCACTATCTAAAGCTATATTCAACTTCTTTGGCATACTGTTAACCTTATACTGAAGTAAAGTTTATAGAAAGATGGTTTGCTTCTTGTGTATTAATTTGTTTATTGCATATTGAAAAATCAGTAAATTGGAACTCATGAAAAATTACAATAGTGGCTCATCCCTGATTTACTCTGAGACCTAGGGGAAGTCTTTCAATTTCATAGAAACTTTGTTTCTTCATTAGAAATTAAAAATACTCTGTATTTAGAGCTTCAAGCTCCTCCCCTCCCCTCTAGTTATTCATAAAATATATGACAGGTCCTTGTGAACTACTGTTGCCCACTGTCCTTAGAGCACAAGAACTTATTATTTCCATCTTATTATGTTTTGGTACCCATTATCTAATCTCCTGTCATCTGCTCTGAACTCTAACACACTCTCTCTCTCTCTCTCTCTCTCTCTCTCTCTCTCTCTCTCTCTGCCTGTTGTAACTACTATTCTGATCAACACAGACAAGAAGATGAAAACATTAATTACCTTAATTCTATCAGTACATATTGTACACATGTATTTAATTATCACATAGTACCTTATGACCATGTGCTATTATTACTCACTAATAATTTATTAAGTTTAAGAAGATAGAAATTTTAATGAACATGATCTGATCATTATACACTCTATAAATATATTGAATTTTCATGTTGCTCCATAAATTATATAATTAATAGTTTAAAAAATAAAATATATTTAAAAAATCAAATTATTAATTTAACTCAATGTCTTTCAAATTTTTTCACTGTGATCATAAAAACACATTTTACTTTCTACTTTGAAATACATACATATGCATATATATGAATTGATATTATATACATTCCAAAAAGTTTTATCAAAAAATTCATTATATTGTATAGTTCTCTATGTCCTACATATTCTATATATTTAGAGCTAATCATAAATGACAAAAACGCATGAACTAATTCTGATCAATACTAATAAATGGAAATATATTAGTCAAAATGTTTATTTCAATTTCTAGTAGCACTAAAATTTGATTATTCCAAATATGCATATCACTTTATCATACTTCCCTCCATATACTTATATAAACTATGTTCATAAATATGTTGTTAATATAATTCCGTAGAGATTCAATGTATTTACAAAAATCATTCTCTACTGACAACATTTCTTTACAAATAAGTTATTTGTATGGGTATTATTATAAATGATACATTATGTTGATTTATTCCTAAAGAGGATAAAACTTATCTAGTATACCTTTAAGCATTCAGTATGCTCAGCATTTTTTTTTTACTGTAAATTATGCAAAGATGAACTTTGTTTTATTGCCTATCAAAATTAATAAAAATCTTTAGGGAAAAGCCTAGTTAATTTTATGTGTAGAGTTTGTTATAAAGTTGTTTCAGTTTGCCCCTTTATTTTACTTTAATAAAGAGTTCTTTATTAAGAATAATTTTTAGTTAAAGTTCTCCAATACTATTTTATTGTTTGTTCATGAGTAATTAAATTGTTCAAATTTATTTTCATTGATACTGATATTTTCATCATTTTAGTGGACTTTTTGTATAAATTTTTATCAGGGTAAAAACAAAAGAAAGACTCAAAGATTTGAAATGTCTCTTGTTAAATCAATAATGCTGAACATTTCTGATCAGTTTTTAATTTTCATCAATATGTTCAAATACCTTTCCTCTCTACCAACTTTATGCTGTGGGAGATCATTTCTTAACAACACATTTCTTGACCCTGCCTATGGGACCTGGTCTGTGGAGAATGATACTATCTTCTTGATTCTCATTGTTCCTGTTAAATGATTACATTGAGATAGACTTTCATTAACTAAAGTTGATTATTGTTTAGGCTTGTACCAAAGATCAAATCAAGAACAAGGCTTTCGGTGTCTTTGTTAAAAGTCCTAAATCAGTGAAACTGAGCTGAAGATTTTCTCAGTACTGGCCCAGGTAAGGACTAAAGACAAGTTTCTAAAATAGACATCTAATAAACTCTATATGACCATTTTCACGTACAGGAAAACAGGCATTAGGAGTATATCTAATGGTACCCAAAGATAGTTATTTGAACTGAGTATCTATGTACTTTTTGTTTGAATGTAAGTCTTCAACATTAATCTAAGCAACACATTATAAAATGCAAATGAGAGGCTGTCTCTAGCAAGGTAAAAATGATCAAGAGAAAATGTGTTAATGATTATGTCCAATTTTATTCTTATTGAAAAGTGGTAAAACCCTATGCATGTTATGTTGTAATTTAAAGCTCTTTCCTAGCAGAAAAGAAGTTGTATGAGCTCAGGATCAAGTTTATCCCATTGTCTGGAATTATGTCACCACCTCCTTAATGTCTGTCACCTAATTCCAAATATCATTTATTAAGCACTTGAACAAGAACTTCATAATTTTTTTTTATAATTTCCCTAGAAAATGTATACAATGATTATCCCCATTTTAAAGAACAGAAAACTGAGAAAAGGCTAAGTCACTCATTAAGTATTTCATAACTAATATGTAGCAAAGCCAGAATTTGTAGTCATGAAGTTTGGTATGAAGTATCTACTTTTCAGTGAATAAAACACACACAAGTTTTGTAGCATAATTATTACACGGAATTTGTCACAAATAGGAGATTATGTTACAACGCAGATTCATTCGTTAATTTTCCTACACTCCTGCATTTTATATGGTGTGTTTTATTTCATAATTAAAAAAAATAAATTTCATTTTATCATATTTTTAACTTCATAATGAATCTAAGAAAGTAAATCAGAATAAAATGTTTATGAAGTGCAGAAAAATTGTACTTAAATTATTCTGACCAAAGTTTTACATAATTTCTGTATAGAATATGTCACAAAGTTGTATATTATTCCAGTTAACATATTTTGGGGTGCTTTCAGAGTAAACAAATTCGAATCTAGTCTGCATGGAACATGCATTTCTGTCTAGATAGAGTAGAATAATTTTACCAAACTTATTTTCAGTTTTGATAGAAACAAATGTATATGAAAGTTTAGTTGGGGAAAAAAGTGAGGCTCTTAGAATCCTTGAATGAATATTACAGATTTAAAGAGTTCATTTTACTCTCACTCTTTACATACAGAAAATATATTTTTGTTGGAGACCTTTATTTGCTATCCCAGAAAAATTGTCGAGTAAACAATGGGCTTTATAAAATTGAACTTGATTTAAGAGTTCAGAATTGGAACTGGGATTAAGGTGAGATAGTATTTAAAGCCACAGGACTGAATGACAAATGATATACAGAATAATAGATACCCTTAAGTTTTTTCCTGTAAGTTACTTAGCAGCCATGAAGATAGAAACTAGGGAGGGAAAAGTCTGGTATCATGAGAGAGATTGCCTAACTTAAATAATAGATGGAAAATTCTTAAGTATTTTGAGTGTCACCTCATGATCTACAAGTGGTGATCACAAAATCACATAATAGATATTTCCATTCTAAATAAGCTTACTATCTAATAAGGGTGAGTTAACACACACACAATGCTAAATAACTAGTCCCAGGTAAAAAGAAATACTTTTCTATTAATTCTCTGTTGCTATCAGAAAATACCTGAGTCAAGTTAAAGAAAAGAGGTTTATTTAGCTCACAGTTTGGAGAGGCCAGAGCATGGCCAAAATCTGCTTAGTTCTGGGAAGGCCTCTTTGGCATAAACACATGGCAGATGATGCCCTGTTTGGACCATATGTAAGATCATATGACTATACAGGAAGCCAGAGAGTGAGAGTGGCCAGTCATAAAAATAATAATAATAAAACTGTACCAATTCCTTCCAAGAGCAGGGCTTGCCAAGTCTAGGCCCACCTCTTAAAAGGCCCCACCACCTTACAACTTTGTCACACTGAGGACCAAGTTTCCAACACATGATCCTTTGGGAGAACTCACTCAAACCACACCCAAATCATAGCCAATGAGAAGAATCAATCTGTGAAACACAAATTCTTGCAATTATTTTTAATAATACATCTTCTGCTTTTACACTTAATTTTGAGTTCATATCGTATACAGCTCTGATGGATGTCAATTTTTAAACAATTTCAATAATGAGATTGCTTTTCCCAGAAACCATGGTTGTTCACCACAGTACATGGAGATTTTTAAACTTTCATCTTGTATTATGGACAATATGACAGGAAAAAGGTTTCATCTTCATCGAATGAGAACAGTTCACTGCTGTCAAGTGGTTCAATGGTACCATTATAACTTTTCCAGCATAAAGCACTCATATGCTATGATAGAAGATACATAAGAATTCTACAAAAACATACACTTGTGAGTTGGTGAAGTAGGTAAAGAAGCATGAAGTATTCTAGAAGTAGCTGAACATACCAAACAAAAACTGGTTTTCCACTCTGAATAGTTTAAGCCATATATAAGTTTGTTTGTTGTTTGTTTGTTTTTGTGACAGGGGTACTGCCGATTGAACTCCGGGGTACTCAACTGCTGAGTCACATCCCCAGCCCTATTTTGTACTTTATTTAGAGACAGGGTCTCACTGAGTTGCTTAGCACCTCGCTTTTGCTGTGGCTGGCTTTGAACTCATCCTCCTGCCTCAGCCTCCTGAGCTGCTGCAAGTATATAGGCATGCACCACCACGCCCTAACAGTGTTATTTTTAAGAACATAAAATAACTAAGCCATTAGATAGATATATTATTTAAAAAACACAAAAATGTATGTATAGACAGAACAAAATAAATTATTTTACGTAAGTATGTATGTATACATGTGTGTCCATTTCCTATATAGTGAGTCAGAATTAATGTAGTCTTTTCAATAAATTAATTCTAACTTTAAAATAAGTAATAACAATTTTAGAGGCTATATTTGTATTGGTAAACATTATGGATATTAGCAAGTAGAGCAGTTGCTATGGTTTCAATACGTATTCCCCTCATTCCCATGTGTTAGAGGCTTGTTCTCCAGGATGACACTATTGGGAAGTAGTAGAACCTTTGAAAGGTGGCCCTTGTGGGAGGTCCTCAGGCATCGGAGGTGTGCCCTTGTAGGGGATTGTGGAATCCTGGACCCATCTTCTCTCAGTTTTTTGCTTCTTGGCCATGAGGTAGGTGGTTTTGATCCACCACATGCTTTCACCATGATGTGCTTGCCACAGGACCCAACCAATGGGGCCAATTGATCATGGGCTGAAACCTTCAAAACTGTGCAGCCAAATAAGCCTTTTATCTTTGTAAGTTTATTTTCTCAGGTATTTTGTTGTAGTGATGAAAAGTTGATTAAAACAGCAGCATAAAAGTTTTTATCTCAGCATAAAAATATTACATATACTTATGGGATGGCATTTCTATAGCTGATAACATGTATCCACTGGCCATGCCAAGCCAAGGGAAGCAGACAATAGTATTTTTATTCAATAAAGTCAATAAGGACTGTGATTTAGATTTGGAAGTATTGTTTTTCTTTACTATGATGTGTGCAAACTGATCCAACTGACAATTACTTGAGTCTTTTTTTTTTCCCTCCATGTGCTACAGTATAATTTTCCCAAGTAAAATGTCTGAGGGGACAAATACCTGACTCAATCTTGTACAAACTGTATTTACAAAGAGCCTTTCACTGTCATTTCATCCTCAGATATCATCATGTGATATCATGGATGGGAGACAAGTGGTAATAATTTTCACTGTATTCCTTTTGAATTTGTCTCAAATGTAATCCTGTAATAGGTGACATCTGTTTTGCTTTTCTCTACTTGAAGAATTTTCTCAACTCGAAGTTTCAAATTTGTTTTTACCTGATCCTGATGCTTACCTGTAAATTTCCTTTAACTCCTTATAGCCTCTTTCCAGTAAGGTAGCACTGGCAAACATCTGCATTGTGTAGAGCTTGGAGAGAGCCCTGGCAGTTCATGGGATCTCTATTACTGTATTTCCTTTAAGAGACGGAGTTAGTGGTATTATTCTAATACCACTAGCCTACAGAAAATATAGTCGGTCACCAATCATCAGAAGTTAGTGCACAAATCCTAAAGTACATGGTGCCCAAAAAGACAGCCCTTGTTTTAGATGGTAACTACAAGTTGGTTTATTCTTTTATTTGTATCCTTTATTCTTTGAACAAAGACATAATTTTTTCAACTCCATTATTGTCTTATGGGATCACCATTCTATAAACAGTGTGTCATTGACCTAAACAACATTATGCAGTGAATGACAATATCTAGCATCTGTTGTAGAACACACACTTTGAAAACATATTACCAATTGTTTTAACAAGGCTGTCTATAGTGTGCATTTTTAATACTGGATAAAGAGAAAGGAAGATTTCAGGTACATTACTAATAAATTAACCAAACAAACTCATAAAATACCTTGCTGCTATTTGTTGTTTGTTTTGTTTGTGGATTTATTTTTTTTCCATTATAAAATACTTGATTTTTTTTCCATAACATAAAAATAAATGATAGCATTTGCAAATAAAGAATAATAAGCAAGGTATGAGCTGTGTAGCTTTCCTCTATCATACACTTCTTCCATAATGCTCTACCTCACCTCTGGCCCAGAAAAACAAAGTTGGTTGACTATGGACTAAAACTCTGAGGCCATGAATCCAAAATAAACCTTTTTCCCCTCTAAGTTGTTCTTGTCAGACATTTTGATCACAGAGACAAAAAGTTGATTAACACAATCTTTTTTTTGGGGGGGGGTATATTTAAGCCTCTTGAAAGATAAATGATGACAGCACTTTTCATATCACTTTATGATACTTGGAACTAAGAAAGTCTGTAAAATGAGTGTGTTTGAGAAGTCAAACATAGAAATGTACACAGTAAGTATGATGTGCCTTTGACAAACAGTGAGATAAACACTGAAACTGATAACACATGAGGGTACAACAACCGGTAACATTATCCAACAGAGGAATTCTCTAGTGAGATTAAGAAGTAGAACAGTTTCAGTGAGATTAAGAAATAGAACAGTTTCAGTTTATGAAATGATACTATATTCATGGAGACATGTTATTTAAGTGAATGATTTACATTTCAATTTTTGAACCAGAAGTTATGTTAAATGAAAGCAAATAATTCAGAATAACTTTTTGTAATATTTTGTAGCAATTTACATTCTTACATCCTTTTTGTCTTCTGGGTTACATAATTCACTCATTTATCAATATTTCATAATAAAACTAGAGATGAATCATGATACACATAGAGACAGTAGGATATTAAATGACTCAATATTCTCAGTAGACTAAGAAGCTACTCTTTTAAGACAAAAAGATGTAGTAGGGAAGAAAATTTTGTTGTTACATTTGATTTTGAATTCTGCAAATAAAATGATCAGTATTAAATTCAGTCCCCCCCTTTTTTATATGTACATATATTTACACTTAAGTTTGATGAATGTTATTGGCCTTGGGAGAAAAAACAGAAACGAATAATATTGTTCTAGTATCAGTCATGCTTTATTTTTAAATTTCAGAATTATTTTTAGATAAACATAAACATTTCTCCCAATGCAGAGAGACTATCCACAATATTTTTAATGGTCAACGATATCCTTCTCACTAATTCTAAGAGTAAGCAGTTCATTTCTTTACAGAGAAGCCATTTTACTGCTGGCTTCTATCTAACAGGAAAAACAATTTGGTGTCTTTATCACTCTTATTCCCCAGGTTATTTTCATGTGCTCAAATTCGCTGTGATTTCTGAAATAAACAAGATGGGGTATTTCCTCTACCTTTTATGATCAGCCTTTCCAGGATGTGAAGAAGCTTTTCTAGATGACTTTCTCCATCCCAACCATCTTCCAGTTAAGAGCACAACTCCCAGGGTCAGACTTTAGGGTTCCAAACTTGACTGCTTCATTTGATAGCTAATTGACCTTTAACAGGTTTCTTTCCAGTTAAAAGCCTCAGTTTCCTGTCTCTAAAATGATAAACCACAGCACATTTCAACCCTAGGATGTTGCTTCTACTAATTGACATTAAAAGCAAAACAAAACAAAAAAATTCCTGGCACAGATAATGAGTTCAATTAATGTCAGCTGCTTTGATGAATTTGAAAATAATATTTTCTCAATAATATTTACATTATATGTTGTAACTGTCTTATTGAAATAAAAAGATAGTATTTTAATATCTAATTCCATATTTTACCATTTATCTTATTTCAACTATTGAATTCACCTAATCATTCTATCATCATATCAAAAATGAGTTAAATTTGTCCAAATCTGTCTTCAGCTAATAGTTTTTAATGATATTTTTTTGTGTGTGTGTGGCTTTTTTCAATAAGCACATCCAAAAAAATCTGCCAGTAATGGGTTCTCAAAAGTTGTAAAGACTTTGCATCTCAAACATACTTTTCAGAACTTGTCTCATTTATTACTTTTTAAAATCAGAACAAATATACATAATCCCAGTCTTCTGCTAGTCTTATATCTCTGAAATATATGATGATTAATGTCACTCCTAAATTCAGGTGAATCTGAGAACATTTTGCAGTACCCAAAACCAAATATTGTTACATTGACCTATTATTAAAACATGATGGTAGAAGTATTTTATAACTAAATAAAATTTCATGAGGCAAGTTCAATAAAATTCTACTTTTAAAAAATGAAAATTTTTGAAAATCAAATGTTAGTTAAAACCTATAATTTTTGAATAATATCAAAATTTATCAACATTCATTTATTCTCTGACTAATTACCTCAAAATTTGGTTTCTCTATTCTTTTCCTGATTGTATTATTTTCTTCAGAATTGTCCAGAGAGGAAGATTACCCCCCTCCACTACATTAACATTTTCTACTCAAGGGCTGATTGCAATATTATGCAAAGTAGAACTCACCAAAAATAGTTGAAAGACAGAGAGGGCACTAAATAATGTATCCCAAATCACTCCAGATGTGAGAAGCTTCCTTTGAAATGCCAAATGCATGGTTTTGAATGCCCTATTAATATATATTTCGTGGGTTGATGAGCTATATTATAATATAAATTGTGAATTGTTTGATGTGTTCTTCAACTTCAGTTCTAATTACAATGTAGTCAACTCTTGATTATCCATTGTAATAGGGACATGATCAGTAGAGATAAACAAAATCCACAGATTTTTCCCACACTTTCAAAAACCAATCGTTTTTCCATTTTCTGTTTTTCACATGCAACCTTTATTTGCCCTCCACCTTATATTACCTTCTATCCATCCTGAAGAAAAACTAAGGAAATAAACTGAAATCTGACAGGCTTAAGTTAGCATTTGTCTTACATTTAGTAAACAATGGCTGAATTTTTAAGGTGGTATTTGAAATTTCTATGCAAAGACATGGATATTTGAAGTATTAAATGAGTATATTCTAATCATGGTTTCACTTTACATTTTTAATATGAAATAATATGGACTTATTACATATTCAGAAAAACCATCAAGACTATTCATGATACATGCATTATGTACTTGTAAATTTGTCCTATCAACATAGGATCAGAAATTTGGATATGTTTAGATTTCTCTTTCTTCTGTTCTTTAGTATGCTTGACCACCTGTAGTAAAACACCCCAGGTCTATCTTTAATGTAAACCTTGAAAAAGGCCAAAGGATTTAAAGTAAATAATATAAATGCCAAAATGTCTATAATCCTCTTTCCTCTGGAACCAGAGAGCTACAGAAAGTAGGAAATACCTTTTAAGATTCTAATAAAGATAATTTTCAAGGGTTAATTCCAAAAAAATGACAAGTTATTTTAATAGTCCAGAGACCAGTCTAGGTCTTGCTAACTTCCTACAACTAATTTCCAGTAAATGGGTTCCTGACTCCAATTGTAAGTGGACTCAAATCTGTGATACACTTACCTGATTAGAATCATCTTCCTAGCCCCAGGTTATGTTCCTCCATGGGACTGTGTGAATGGGATGTGGACTATTCTGAGTCCAAGACAGAGTCACTCATTTGCCTACTGGCTTCCTCCATTTCCTTGTAACTTCATGCACTTCTTTTTTTTAACATTTTTTAAAATTTGTTTTAATTAGTCTTCATGCACTTCTCTAAGAGCCCGCTCCGTTGCTATCATCAGATACATAAGGCCGACCAATTATTTATTAACCAGTCCTCTCAGAATAAAAAATAAAATGGAAAACTTAAATAATAATCAAACAAAAGAACTGTTCTAGTAATAGATATAGAAAACTCACAATGTTATAACCTGCATATTAAAAGGAGAATGCAAGCTATCTTCTCATGTCATCATAGGTCCTTATATTTCACTAAAAGAGAAGCTTAGCCAAGACATGCATTTTGTCTCCATATTGAGCCTTCACTGGGTTTTTGCTCCTCTGCAGAACAAAGATTTTATTTATTTATTTTTTTTTTTTGCTAGATACTTATCTCTATTTATCCTCATCCAGATGTTTCTAGTTTCATGTCAGATGATTCCTCACAATGCTCATTTGACTGAGGCTGGAGAGCTTAAAAGTTCTTAATGAATTATGTTATACTGAAATAAGAATGTGCTGGGAAGTGCAAAAAGTTGTCCATTTCAGTATAAGGAAAGCAGTGAAGTGATAGTGTGTAGCTAGGAAGTGAGAAAGAGGTAATAAATATCACATGTGTGTAGAAGAGAGAAAACATCATATCAAGTGGATCCCAAAGATGTTAAAGAAAATTAAAAATAGTATTGGCAAAACCTAATTTAAAAAGGCTTTTTTGAACCTGCCATGATGTGAAAAAAGAGGGGAACTATTTGCGAGAACCTCATAAATAAATAAATACGCGCTGCCAGACTTGCCAAGAAGTATTATGGAGCATATGCTGACTCTATACTGTGTCTTAGCAGAGAGCACAAGAGTACTTTACTCTCACATTGAAAAATTTTTCTGAGCAAAGAAGGAGAAATCTGTAGAGATTTGGACAAACCCATCACAGCTGTGCCAACATATGGCAAGCTGATTAATACGTGTGTCACTCGAAATAATGAACCACAAGAAAATGTTATCCATATAAACTGTTTATTTTTAAAATGCAGGCCTCCTTCCAGACTGTATTTTTCAACTTCTCCATCAATTGATAAGTAAAATGTTAAAATCCTTGAATTCTCAAAGATTTCTAAAGAAGGTTATAATTTAAAAGATAAGGATATTTGAATACTCATATTCTAATTCACAACATCAGTAGATTTTCCTTCCATGCGCCTTTTATCCTATAGGAATAACTTCTAATAGAGGCCAGAAGTATTAGCATATGTAATATTTGCCCCAGAAATTTATAGTACAGTTTGTTAATTTGTAAGCGCCATTTTTTTTTTTTGCAGTAGAAATCTGAAATATTTGACGGTGTGGCATATCTACTCAATGGCAAGGTTCTAATACATGCGTTTTCAGTGAGTAGATACTGGACATAATGGTTCTTGAGAGACAAAATATCTTAAATATTACAATGGTTTATGGTTTATGGTTCCCCAAAGGACCACATAGATAAACAGATAAAAGGTACATCTGCCATGTAAAGAGTTTAAACAGGATGAGAGAATAAATAGGAAAAAGAAAGATCTATCAAACTCCTTAATAGATGAGATCATGAAAAATAAATTTTATCATCTGTGGATTAATGCATCTGTAGTTCTAGATAGAAGCTGTCCATCCATAAGATTAGAACCAGCCATAAGAATCAGAACAAACAGCAAGAATGTAATTGCATAGCATGAAGAATAGGTAAACATACAGCACCTATTAACCTGGAGTTAGTGTTGTGGTAGACATTTAGAAATTAAAATGCACAGATAAAGAATCTCACAAAACAAGAGTATAGTTACCAGATGAAAGAGAGGGCACTCAGTTTAATTTATTCAAGATAAACAACTATAAATACTTTGGAACATACTCATGTTAAAACATTATCTTCTATCTTAAATTCAAATTTAATTCTCTACACTGTATTTGCATTCAATATTTCTGGTAACTTTTCTACCAAAATGCTGGTTATCTATAGGAAAAAGATAAAAGTGCATAATGATCCTAAGACTTTCATTTATCTATCTAGACATTCACAGTTCTTACAAAGGCTCACTTTTTTTTTTCCTAAATTTAATTTGTAAGCTAACTAATTTGTCTAAATTCAAAAAGGCTAAACTACTGGTCTGTTTTCCATGCCCTCCCATCTCTTTGTACCATCAATCTTATCTCTGTCTGAGATTTACCTAATTCTTTGCTATCATAGAAATGATTAAGAAATGAAGTGTGTATGTACAAACAAAATGTATGAGAAAACATACACAGGGAATACTTAATGATCATCTCTGTTAAGTGGGAAGGTGGCTGATATTCCATTTGCTCCTCATCTAATAGAACATGGTTGCTAATTTGCAATTGGTAGATAGGTTGACACAGACTGGTTTATAATAGAAAAAATAGCTGGGTCTTGTCTTCTACCCATAGATAAAACAATAATATACTGTCACTCAGCTGACAGTTCTCCTTGGCTTTAATACTTCCATGGGTTGTAAATTTCTTGTCAAATGAAGATCATGTATTTTCATAGGCATAGGCTGTTCTTAGGCTTTCAGAGAAAATTATTCCATATCCTGCTTTGTTTCTTGATATATTCCTCCACATCATTCATTATTCTTCATAGTTATAATCAAGTACACCTACAGCCTGTGGAGCTAGATGAATGTCAGACTTAATCATTCATTTCCTTTGGGGAAACATCAAGACTGTATCTGAAAATAGGAAATCTATTCGGTAATGGACCCTCTCCTAACCTCCATTTCCAACATAAAAATAATCGGGAATTAATTTAATGCATATAAATTAGCATTAGTTGTGTAACTGAAGAATTGAGATTCAGTGTCTAACAAAAGACTAGTGTCTTAACAGTCTTTAATTGAATCCCATTTTCATCAATAGTGATTGGAGCAAAGTAGAGAGAACAAAAGGGAAATGCCCACATTAATTTAAAATTTTGATTTTTTTAATGTGGATTTTTCTACTAATTTAAATTTTTAAAATATTACATTAAAATAGTATTGTCTTGATTACTATTTTGTGTCTCCTTAAGTTTTGCATCCAAAGCTAGTGCTTTGATTGACTCACTCATTTTACCCTTGAAGAGGTATAGTCAAATATAAATTTCTTCCTTGAACTTAATAAACAGGAGGATAGATTATTTCCATGATTAAATTAAATGTAGCTGTGATGTCTGTCTTAGAAAAATATTTGGATAAGGACATGATTTGTAAGAACTTTTTCCTTCTTCAATAACTAATATATAGTGTTCTGCTCTTGTAGGTGACAGGTGACAGGATTGTTTTTTCATTTCTTAACTCAAGACCAGTCTAAATCTCTTTGACCAATTCCAAATTTTGCCCATACTGTCATTATTGAATAAAGAAACCACTTTTTTTGAAGACCAAGTAAAATCTGAGTTACGAGAAGGACCAGAGAAGCATCATAAAGCTTCACTACTTATAAAGAATTCTTATAAAGAATTTTTATCTTTTTTCCTGTGACACCTAATGGTAGTGACACAATTTTTAAAACCAGAATTAAAGTTGTCTTTTTAAAATCTCATTGTTTTTCACTAGTGTTCTTTCATGCATTCTTTACTGACTATAAATAATGTCAAATTTGACTAAAACGTCTCCTTAAACATGCAATCTAATATTAAAATGAACTCACTTTGTGTGGGAGTTGGGTCTGAATCCCATCTACAGTTCTAAATGGATAGACACAGGAATCAGAAGAAAATCAAGTCTTCCAATATTGTGCACAATGTACAAAATGTTGTCATTAATTTTCACTGTACAATTTTCTGTATTTTACAAATTATATAGATAAGTTCAGTGTAAGTAGGGCCCATTGAACCTCCACATATAATTTAAATAAATAATAGACCACTGTTTTTTTTTTTTATTATTTTCTCTACCAGGGATTGAACTCAGGGGCACTTGACCACTGAGCCACATCCCCAACCCTATTTTGTATTTTATTTAGAGAAAGGGTCTCACTGAGTTGCTTAGCACCCCGCTTTTGCTGAGGCTGGCTTTGAACTCGCAATCCTTCTGCCTCAGCCTACTGAGCCAGTGGAATTACAGGTGTGCACCACCATGCCTAACTGTTCCATATTCTTTTTTTTTTTAACAAATATCTTATAAAGTCTTAGGGAGACTCAGCAAATAAAGACAAACCACTTGTGAGTACATCGAAAACTTCTCTCAGGGCTCTGTGTAATTAACCATATTAAGATAGCATTTAGATGAAAGTGAAAAGCCACTGTAGAGCTGCTTAACCCAGTTTTTAAGGACACAACTATATCCCACATTTCTCAGTCTTTAAAAATAATGGCATTGAAAATCATGAAAAAAATAATACTTCTGTGGACTACCAAGAATATGTGGTATAGTCATGGCTACATTTACAACATACCTTTAAATATTCTAATAAATATGTGTTCATGTGTTTTCACAAAAATTTAAAAAAAATTAAATTTGAAACAAAATTATAAAATTAAATACAAAACATTAAAATTGCAATCAGTTTTTTTCTGAATGAGTCCAAACCAGCCTTCATAGATTCTAATAATGAACTAATTACACAATTTTTCAGTCTGATCTGAGGAAACTAGAGAATATATTAAAAAGCTATTTTTTTGTATAATGTGGTGGCTGAATTAGAGATATTTATTTTTACAGTGGTGATAATTAAGCTGAAGCATATTTTTGTATTGTTCTACAGGGTCTTTTAAAACTTCAGATTTTTTATTATTAGTGATCAGTTTCATTTCTCAATACTCTGTTCCTGTCACTTCAGCTTACATAATCTGTGCAACATATAATTAATGCTGATAATATATATTGTTCTCTTAGAATATACATCAAATACTTTCTCAAAACTCATAAGCTCATACATTCTAACAATACAAGAATTTTTTCAACAAAATGTCTCCAATATGTTTATTTTCTACACCTGAATTTTATGAACTTCTAGAGCTATGTATTCAGCAGCAATGCTACCATTTTGATGCCTGTTTAGCACATGGAAAATTACATTTCCAAATGTAGGAATCCAGTCAAATAGAAAGAGAGTTACTAGTTTTTGTAGTCATATACTTCAGTTGATTCAAGACTTCTGGCAGGGGGCTTCACAAAGCCTAGTGAGAGACTTTCTTTTAAAAAATGGATTTTTGTATTTTGTATTTCAATGTCAGAATATCAGAATCATGGTTAAAAACATAAGAAGCAAGATTCTGGGAATTTTAAATAATTAGGCTTTATAATGGCACTAACTACCTTTTCTGATAAGTCTCTGGAGTAACTGGAAAGTAGGAACAGTTTTGAATCTCTAGAAGTAATTTCTATATAATCTATTTGAAGAGTTATAAATGAAAAAAAAAAAAAGGTTGACATTCCTCTCTGCCCATTCTCTGAAGCATAAAACACCTCCTAGTTTAACCCATTCTTCTAAACCATGATAGCTTAGATTTCAATATATTATTTATGCTCCTCTATCTGCCAATGTCCATTTAACACTCAAATTATTTCCATTGACTCTCTTCTGACCTCAATGATGATCACCTCTAAGGAGTCTTCCAGAATGATTCCAGACTATTATTCCAGACTATTCTACCTCAAGTGTTTCTCTAACAGGCTTTCTTCAGTATGGTTGACCTAAACAAATAAACCCCCAAATCCCTACAAAGTAGGATCCATTCTTTTTGTTTGTTTGTATCAATGACAAAAGAAATTTGAGTTCATAGCAAGATAGTAATACATGATACTCTGAGTCACTCATTCATTCATTCATTCCTGCTCTTTTAAATATTCTTTAAGAGCAAACAATGGACTGCATGCTATACAGAAGAGAGAGGAACTCTTCTAATCTAAGACCTGGAGAACTTCAATTTGCAACAGCAGGATACATTCATTGAAAATAAGTGCTCATATTAGTTCATTATTCTAAAGGACTGGAAATAAGGGGGTACTCAAAAAAATTTCCTTCCCTTGTGGGCAAGGGGGATCTATAGTAATGCTGAATGATATCAGAGCATAGGTAGTTGCTATTTTGTGTAAGGTTTCTTGGAAGGTTTCTTTAAATATAATAGGAACTAGTGCTCCCAGCTGAGGAATTGCTAGTACTAAAGTATGAAATCCCTCACTTGAAAGCACTCTTGAAGTGCTTCCAGCCAGATACTACTACTACTACTACTAATAATAATAATAATAATAATAATAATAATAACTAAAGCAGAGAGATCCATGGTTTAAGGGAAATATGAGATCCATTGGGTTTAGGATTTGAATATTTGATTTAGAAACTTCTGGGCTCTAGTAGGTACTGGTGGTTTTTCACATGTGACAAAATGGAAAGATTTGGAAGACTGGAATAATGTCACCAATGACTCTTGAAAGACAACTCTAGGTGCTGTGTAAATGTAATGGCAAAGTCTTAAAGTCTTACTTACTTACTGGGGACTGATGCAATCCATAGCCACCTAGAGCCATGGTGCTATCCAAAGTCCAAACCCGAATGAAGTGGGCTAACTACTGATTTTTGTAGTCCCATGCTAGGGTGTAAAGCAGACCCAGGATGAACTATTCTAGCTTGTGTTTATTTTTTATAATATATAGATTACTGGTTTTCATCTGGATTCTGGTATAATTTTAATATTAAGTTTTTGCTGTTCAAATTAGTGGGAGAATTTTCCATCTTGATTCTGCTCAGACTGATACACTGATCTTCAAAATATTTGTATTGGGCTTATACTTAAGGAGTGGCTATGGTCTCTGCAATTTAAAGATATTTTGGTAAAACTTCTCTTCATTTTTTCCCCCACTTTCTTTTCCTCCTCTTCCCAGGAGGCATTAGGCAAGACTAAGAGAACAAGGATTTACATCATGTATTTCTTCCCTGGTGATGAATAATTTCCCCTTGCTATATTTTTGTACTTTTTCCGGGAACTCTTTTTTGTTAAGTCTTATTTTTCTTCTCTTTGAATGATTCCTGATGACCTATCTATGATTTAGACTATGGTAAACACAGCTCAGTTTCTGAACTTTAGATACTGAATCTATGTACCTTGGGGAAATTCTTCAGAAATATGCCCATGAACAAAATTGTTTTGAAAGAATTGAATATTAAATGTCCATTCTGGATATGTATTGTTTGGTTCCCTGTATATGCCAACAAATAGATAATAAACATTTAAAAAATATGTTAAGAGCTAATCTTGTTGCCACAAAGGACCGCTAGCCTAGCTACTTGAAGAACGTCTTACCAACTATACGGGGGATGAGTGGTGGGAGAAAGAAACCTGCCTTCCTGTATTTTAATAGTCTTTGTGGGGAATTTTTGTCAAAATGCTTCCCCTTAATCCTGATTTATAAAAAGCTCTCAGGAATTTAAACTATACATCTTTTTTCAATGTATAGTTTGACTATACATTGAAAATATATGACACACACACACACACACACACACACACACACACATATATATATATATATATATATATATGACTATTTCCAGAATTCTAGTCTCAATCACCGTTAGAATTTCTTTTTTTACCTAAGTTACTTAGTAACGAAAAAAACATCATGGACATTTTTCATAGAATAAAATGCAATTAATACAATTTTCAAATTTCATGCTGTATTAAATGGAGTATATAAATAAAGGGAACATTTCTTTCCTTTCCTTTTGATTAACCTCGGCCTTTGTAAAGGAAGCACAGGCAGAATCTTTACTCAATAATCACAGTAAATGAAATTCTAGAGGAATAAAAACAACTTGGTTTTTATGATTGTAGGGTAAGTGTAGAATTTGAATTTGAAAGTCATTTTGAAACATGCTACTTTTGAGTTAATTTCATGTAAATGTCTATAGTGTAATAATTTCTTTATTCTGTTAATCTCCTCATCTCACTTTTGACTCTCACAAGTTATATGTCTATAAATTTAGAAATTAAAATCTCAAAGACTGTGAACATTTACTTTTGCTTCTATCCTTCTCATGATAACCTAACCAAGAGGGACTTACTAACACCACAGGACAATGTCCTCCAACAAAAAATAATAGATACTGCTAAGATTTTTTAAAGTCCTTATCTATATACAAAACTATATATGTAGATCTACAGAAAAGAAGAGACAAGCTAGCATTTTGGGTGTAGTAATATATTCTTAGTGCTCTTTACCCTAATGCATCTCTGGGGTGACATGTGAACACACTTCAGCTGTGCCACATAAATACATTTCCAGAAGACTCTATATATTTTCTTCAAACTTACTGATTCCCAGAAGCTGTGACTTTGACCTGCTCATCACATCCAATTGATAAAAACATGCATAGGTTATACATTCATTGTAGAAACTTCACTCTACACATTTTTTAAAATAGAAGAAATATACTTTACTTGATAAGAAATCCTTTCAAAAAGAAACTGTCAAAGTGAAGAAACTTGTCAACTAAGCAGTAGCTATGACTGTGTAAAGCATTATTCATTTAAGCCATTCTGGCAGATTCAAAAAAGAATTCTTAAAAAAATGCCAGAAATAAAAAATGATTTCTGAGACATGCAATTGAACACTTTTGTACTTTTCTTCCAAGTCATAAAAGGGAAGAGAGGAAGAGGAGAAAATAAAAGAAGAAAGTAGGCAAAATGAAAAGTAAAACATTTTTAAGAATTTCTTTTATTAATGAACTCTACAATATCCCTATTATTTTCTGATTTTTTTAATGAGTGAACATGCATTTATAATTCCATAAAATATGCAAAAGTATGGAAACTTTATAGTACTAGGATATTGTACTATATGAGAGGCATATGTGATTGGAATAGTGAGATAAATTTCTTGATTATAGGCCTAAGAGTAACTGGTTATTCTGAGGTACTGAAAATATAGAAGTCCCTTTCAAAATGTTAGATCTATCAACATGGAAGCAATGTCCCCAAGTTACAGAAATATGCATTATCTTTACTAAATTACAAATTCCATCTGGACATAAAAATGAGGGAAGCAACTTGTTTTGTCTATTGCTTGAAGAATTTTAGTTTATTACAAGAGTATATCTTCAGTACCACTGGCTGAATACTACTAAGAACCTCAGCAGTGTGTCTACTTAATGATAGCTGGATTGCAGGTGGACTGGAACATTTGTTTGGATGGTCCTTAGGAAAACAGAGTAAAGTAGTAAATCAGACTGGAAGAAAGAAATAGGTGGCATGTTCAGTCCAGGGCAACCTGAGAGGCATATGTGATCAGGAACATTTGCAAAGATGTGGGAAACTCTCTTGAAACTCAGGTAACTGTAATATCTGGAGACTACTAACAGTAAGGTACTGTTAGCACATTTTGACTTTAAGCAGCAAGGGTCTGTCTCTAAACATGGAGTGAGAGGGATATTTGAGAATTAATTTCTGTTCAAGTGATGCCTAGAAGTGAAAGGTATGTGTGTGGGTAAAAGTCATAGCTTTAAGTTACTAGTCTCACCCTATCTCCCTCTTCCTGTTTCCTTACATGCTTTCCTTCCCTATGTAGCAGAAACGCTTATGGGTGAAGTCCAGATTGGCAGAGCGGGGCATAGAAACGTGGAAATGTGAATCTAAACTAAAGGATAAACCAAAGAAATCAGCATATTGAGAAATAGTAACAAGGAATAGAGAAGAGGTATAATTAAGAAACAGAGAAGAGATAGACATGTCAGAATCATTTACATGTTTTGCTTGGGAAAAAGTTGTGTTATATTTTGAACCTCAAAAAAAAGTGCTTACTTGAATTTATAAAACCATTTGTTTTATTTCAGTCTCCTTTTATTTAATGGAAGGCACTTTATAGACTATCTTGGATCACTATAGCTTGGTATTGATTGGAATAGTGAGATAAATTTCTTGATTATAGGCCTAAGAGTAACTGGTTATTCTGAGGTACTGAAAATATAGAAGTCCCTTTCAAAATGTTAGATCTATCAACATGGAAGCAATGTCCCCAAGTTACAGAAATATGCATTATCTTTACTAAATTACAAAATTTAGTAAATTTACAAAAATTAAAGAACAAAGAAAAAAGATGATATAAGAAATTACATATTCCTTAGAATTTTGGAAGATTGGTTCAGTGTTTATTAATGTGTAGTAAACTATCCCAAAATGTAGTAGCTTAAAACAGCAACTGATTTTTTTCACATCTGTGGATCGACTGAGCTCAGCTGGGAAATTCTTCTGCTTAATATAGTATAACTGAAGTTGCTCATGTGTTTTTGTTTGTTTGTTTTTTTCTGGTATGGGGGATTAAACTCACAGGCACTTGGCCACTGAGAAACATCCCTAGCCCTATTTTTTTTATTTTATTTAGAGACATTGTCTCATTGAGTTGCTTAGCAACCTCACTTTTGCTGAGGCTGGCTTTGAACTTCCAATTCTCCTGTCTCAGCCTTCTGAGTGCTTGGGATTACAGGTCTGTACCACTGCGCCTGATTTGTTCATGTGGTTTTTTTATAGCTTAAAGATGAAGTGGAGCTGGAATCTACATCTGCCATCCTTTGTGGTCTCTTACCACATAGTCTCCGCTATTTAGTATTCCAGTGTGAGTTTCATTATATCTTGGGGATTGATTTCTAAGGAAAAAAAACATTTCAAGAAGACAAGTCCTAATATGTATATATTAAGCCTCAGTTAACATCATTCTTAATAAGGTCTAATGAGTGAAATTAAATTTCATGACCAAGCTCAGAGTCTTGCAGAAAGAACTCTACCAGGGAGGTATCGTTTACTGTACATCAACAATGAAAGAGTCTACCAAAAGCATAAGGTATTTATGGATATAATTTACTTATTGCACAACTTTTCAAGAAAACCAAGCACACTGATATATATGAATTTTAGAAATGAAATCCATGTATTCAAATAATTTGTAGTGCATTAAAGGAAATAGGTACCTTTAGTGAAGTACTATGATAAAGTTATATAAGAAGCATTCAGAGAAATCTCAAGTTGGGGCCACAAATTCCATCTGGACATAAAAATGAGGGAAACAACTTGTTTTGTCTATTGCTTGAAGAATTTTAGTTTATTACAAGAACAATAAACCAGAATACTCCAAGAAAGACATTTTTCTAAAAAGAAATCCTTGTGTGTGATTAATTATAACTTAGTTGGGGGAAGGTGGGAAGTGCTGTCAGATTAGAAAATCATTTATATAATAAGGGTTTGAAAGATTCTTTTTAGTTATAAAAAATGGTAGCAATGCCCCACTTTTGTCCTAAAAGGGAATGACACATCCAATGTCTGATAGCTGAAGACAATATGGCATGCATGATATTGTCACTAACAGAGAAGGAATACTCAGAGTCATCATAGAAGACCATCCAGGTGCAAGCTAAGAATGCATTTATGAAGGAGAGAGTGCAAACAATAGAGGGGAGGAGCCAATGTCATGATAGAAAAAAAAATCTGTGCCACTTCACAGGCATGAAGAAAGGGAGAGATAGAAATCAAGCACAAGGGGTTGAGGTTGTGACTCAATGGTAGAGTACTTGCCTAGACATGCAAGGCCCTGGGTTAAATCCTCAGCACCACATAAAAATAAATTAATAAAATAAAAGTGAAAAAAAAAGAAATCAAGCACACAAGAATTAGACCATCATCATTACCCAACTATACATAAATCATGGATAATAAATTTACAAGGGACTGGTTAACTTCTAAATGTCTCTAAAACAGATTCTTCATTAATGATTTGGGCCAGTCACACATATCTCAGTTTATTTAATAATTCGTGTGTGTGTGTGTGTGTGTGTGAGAGAGAGAGAGAGAGAGGAGAGAGAGAGAGAGAGAGAGAGAGAGAGAGAGAGAGAGAGAGACAGAGAGAGAGAGAGAGAGAGAGGCAGACATAGGCAGACATAGTAGCTATTTACTAAATGGTAAAGCTATTTTTTTTCTCCTACTTGATTTAGTAAGTTTTAGGTAACTCATTATTATTTTCATAATAATTAATTCTAATCCAAACTAATACTATTTAAAATAAATATTGCTATTCCTATCATTTATATAAGCAAACTAAGACTCAGAATCTCATTTTCCTTGTACAAGTTCATAAAGAGAGTTAATAGAAAAATCTAATATTAAAACCTAAGTCATGCTAATTTAAAAATCTGGTTACTCTTAGATTATGCCATTAAATGAAGAGTATCAAAAAAGACAGTTAATTCAGTTTAAATTATTGGGTAACTATGAACAATTTATTCCTTGGCCCATCTATTTTCTCTAAGTGCTGCGTCTGTTTTGGCCACAGGAGATGTCTTAGTGAAACTAGTACACAAAATAACCAAGGAACATGAAAACAAGTTCTCCTGGAGTAGAGAACTACTCTTTTTGAATATATTACATTAGGGGATCTGATGACTCATTTGGGGATAATAATAAGCCCTCATAAACAGAAATCTGCATCATAAGAAGATTTGAAGTAGAACAGAGCTAAAGGAAAGCGCTTCACCACACTGGCAGAAGCACTGTGAAGAGTATTTTTTTGCTCTCTTTTGGACAGCTGTCTTTGGTACACTGTGGGCAGAAGGTGAATACTGGCTTGAAGACACTGTGTGGATTATAGAGAAGGGAATGGGGCAGAGAAAACATCAAATATGATCTCCTTTGAAGAGTCTGCCTATGCCTCTCCTTACCCTCACTTCATCTCTCTTCATGAAACTGTATCTCTTTTCTTAGTTTAAAGGAGCCAAAAGAAAGTGATACACAATTGTATCCACACTCCTGAAGATTAAAAAATGAGGCATCAGGACAGTTAGTGTCTTTCCTTACTAACGTCGTATTACCTAAATTATATATTTTAATGTTTCATTTAGTACTTAGACCAACCTAGTCATAAAGGGCTTTCAGAAATAGAACATTTCAGAAATAGAACATTTTCATAAGTGAGCTAATCATTTACAAGCAGACATTTAAACAGCATACCATTATTATTCCCTTTATTGAAAATGCTCCTACCCTATATAGTAGGGTAGTTTTAAAAAATATTCTCTTGTAATTATTGCAGTTTAGAAGAATTATTTATATAAATTAATGTATAGATTCCGGCATTGAAATCACAGCTTCAAGTGAAACATTCATTGAACATCAATGGTTTACCCTGCCCTCAGCTTACATACATTTTCCTTCACATAAATAATCATCTGGTATTAATTTATTTGTGTCCTACCTATTTTCATGTTTTTGTTTTAAAATCAAGATTGACAATGTAAAGAAAACTATGCAATAATTGAGAAAAGTATTTTAGTTCATTAGAGAACAACACAACACCAATGTCTCAAAGCATATAAATCTTCAATTACAGAAATACCATCTTCTGCTTGATTATATAAAAATAATAAAAGAAAACATAATAATTGAAAATAATTGAAAAATCGGAGGGAACAAGAGTTTTTGTTTCTAGTGATATTAATGTTATCATTGGACTGAAACATTAAATATCATTATGTGAAAATTTGAGTGGAATCCAATTTAACCTAATTTATTTTTAAAGTCCATGTTTCAAAATTATTTTACTGCTATTTCCAAACTCTCATGCAGGTATAATTTTCCTTCCCTTTTGGGATTCTTTATTCATCTCAGTGATTGATGGTTATGGATTTGGATGCCACTCTGTCGCACTGCTAAATGTTATCTTTGACACCAGTATGTATATCTTTTATTTACACATTATAAATATGGCATTTAGTTTCTGAAATTCAAAGAAGTTGTCATTTGGTCCAGTATATTATTCATATTTGGGTGAGGAAATATTCTCTAGGTTTGATTCTCAGGAAGATTGATTCTTTTTACTGAAAACCTGTTGTTTTGCCAAATAATTTTTTTTCATAGGTCCATTAAATAGTTCATTAAATGGCAATAATTCATATGCATTCCAGTTAGGACTTAAATCTGCCAGATGGTTTATAGCACAGTTGACTTCAGCCATTTAGAATGTTATTCATAAACATTTGTCATCTTAAATCTTGTCATGAATCTCTTTCATGCAAGTATTTTTCTTTGCAGGGAAAAAGTTACTTACATGGTCCTAATTCTTTCTGAGTTAGTCCTTCTTTCTACAAGCTCATTAGTTTTCCCTAAATAAATTTGCAGAATAAAGCTGAAGGTTCCTATAAAAACATTGCCATATAACCTTTAAGCTGGTTTTATCCTTCTTGTACTACAGTAATTAACCATGTCTTCAAGAAGTCAGAGATATAAGTGATAGAAATTAGATTTTGTAAAGAGTAAAATCCCAGTTTTAATAAAAAGACTATATATAACTAATGTCAAATACTTTATAATAATGTGTCATTTAGTGAGAAATACATTTTCATATGTGAAGCAGCCAATGTTAATATACCTGACATTGGTTAATTATACTATTAAAATCTGAAGTTACTCTTAGGTAAGGAAAATGTTTAAACCTTTATCACTTGAAAACTAAGTTTCAATCTTAAATTACTTATTTATTACATATTGTAGGTTTGCACTGTCTGTGAAATAGAATATATTTTAATGAAAATGCAGATTTGGTGATTATAAATAAATAGCAAATGAATTTGCAATATTGAAGTATGGTTTTATTAGAGTCCTGAGAAACTGAGTTCCATATATTAAAGTTTATAATATTACATCAGGTTAAATATGATATTACATACAGAATGAGTAGTTGGTCAGTTCATAATCCAAAGAGTGTTTCCCAAATTAATGTATTTTAGGACAGTTATTTTATATGTCTATTTAGAGAATTTTTGCTGACTGCATAGAATTCATATTTATAAAAGTCTTAGCTGAGTACAGTGTCACACAACTGTAATCCCAGGGATTACAGGAAGTTGAGGCAGAAGGATTGCAAGTTGAAGGCCCGTCTCAGCAATTTAGTAAGACCCGGTCTCCAAATTTTAAAAAAAAAATAACAATGCAAAGGACTGGGGATATATCCCGGTAGTAGAGAACCCTGTGTTCAATCCACTGTATCAAATGGTAAAAAAAGAAAAGTCTTAGAGACATATGCATGAAGAGATAAGAAACAAATATTTTTTGCCTGCCTTCTGGGTACCATGTGGCTTTTTTTGAAGAAAATTGCCGCAATAATTCTAAAGCTGCCTCAGACCTGTTATAAAATAGATACATCAAACTAATAAAACAAGAATGCACTAGTATAAATTATGTTTTATAGATGCATTCAAATAACACACAATGAAATAATTTAATAAACTTCTCTGGACATATTTACCTTCAAAACTTAGCAAAAACTTTACATTCAAAACATTCAAATACTAAATGTCTTATAAAAAGAACTATTTTGATTTTCAGAACTAATAAGGTTTCCCTGAAACGGATCTTTCAAAGTTGCCTATTTGCTTATGATTTGTGTGCTCAAATTTGATACTGTCTGGCTAGAGCTGAGTACTAACAAACATTCCAGTATTTTCTTCCAAGGTTACCAACCTGGATATTCCTACCATTATTCCACCAAAATAGCAGGAAGTTCTCAGGCAGGGCTCTTTAACCATGTTCCAAAACTTGTACTCCTCATCTATATGAGGAAAAAAAAATATGAAGAAGGAATACTATACTTACCATATTACAATCTCCTAAAATGTTGCCTTAAAGAAAAGATGTAAGTTATAGACAAGAGTGACAAGCCAAATATTTAACAAATGAAAACTGACCCTTATTACAAAGATCCCGAATGAGATGGCTATCGTATGTCCTTTCACTGAATAACAACTATGCATCTGATATAAATTCATGAAGACTTCTAGAACTCTTATAAATAGTGATAGCCATAAAAACATTTACCCTTAAAATATTAAACATTTTATTGTACTTCTCCCTGACCCCATTTACTCATTTTTTGGGTAGGGTAAATAGGTAGCAAGTCCCAGAGATAGAAATGAGGCATAGATTGTAGATCTTCCCTGCCTTCAGACTTTTAATTTAAATATAAACATTTTGGTCAACTTTTGAATGATTTGTTTAGATGGTTCTTTTTGTTCCTATAAAAACATAGATATAAAAGCTTTTGTCATATTGATAATTTCATTAATAAGGTGCAGCTTTTAATTGTGTTAGCTGCTAAAGAAATAAAAGCTTCAGATGGACAATTTTATAATCGTTTACATGACTTCTGATGTTGAAATTGATTTTCTTACTTATTTTTTACTAGTTTTTTTTTTCTTTTTATTTTTAGAGGTCAGAAAGAACTTACGGTCCTCCAAATTCAAATTATTAGTGATTAAGTAAAATGTTTAAACCAAAGTATCTTTCAAGTTTTCAATTTTTAAACATTCTATCACACAAGAGATTACAGAGGTTCTTTAGAAGACACCCACGAGAACACCAGAAAGATGAAAGTGAGGGTGACATGTTTCCCTATTTGCATCAGATTTCTCTTTTAAAAAATTAAATGAAATTCAGCAGATACACTTAAATCTTATACATCATCTTCTCTTCCTTCTCCCTGTTGGGGGCATTCTCCTAAATTTGGAATAAATACATTCTATGCATAGTTTCATAATTTCAATGCATACTGAGGTATCAAAGAAATCACATGCTATAGAGTTCTGTACTTGAAAATTTAGCATATATGGTATCATCTGTTACACGTAATTTTGTAACTTGCTCTTGACATCCAGAAAATGATAAAAGCTGGTATAATGTTCTCTGAAATTATTAAAGAAAATATTTCCAAAGATTCACTATAAAGTATGTTACTCCTCTGACATCTTATATTGTCAATTGGTAATTGATAATTGTAATTGGTATTGTTAATTGGTAATTGTGCTTTGTCAGAGTAAGCATAATATTTGCTCTAGAGTGACAAACATAGCCGATTGAGTTGGGTTAGTTACTCCTTTCTGCACCTGCCCTCCTGCCACCATTAATTGCAGAGAAGTTGTACCACCTGCCTTTCCAAGAGAAGAAAACAACCCAGGTCAGACTTGCACTGGAAATGCTTCTCAACTGTCCATTCTATGAGCAGTTTTTATAAAATACAAATTTCAATTTTTGGCTTTCTATATCATTAAGAGTATTGTACATTTTTTTTTATTTCAAAAGTCTTAATGCTTTGCTATCTCATATAGATAATGTCCCTTGCAAAATCCTACCAAAAAAATCATAATAATTACTTTGATATTTCTTTTTTTTGGCTAAGTATTTTTTTTTTCATTGAAGTAAATTTTCAAGGATTCTGGTCCTTTTCTGGAGTCTCATTTCTAATCTTCACCTTTTGTAAATCTAGGTGTTCTATCTCTTGAAATTAAAAAAAAAAAAAAAGAAAAACAAAACAAAACAAAAAAAAAAAAACAAAAACAAAACAAAAAGCCAACTCAATCACTGCACTGTATCCATGATCCACCAGACTTTTGCACATTTACTCTAGTAAGTCATCAAATCTGAATCCAGAAAACTGCCTTTTATATTTCCTTAAGGATCTTACCTGTTTGGGGTGGGAAGGGAAGGGGACAAGAGGGAAGGGAAGGACTGTGATATCTCTAGTCTGTCTAGATGTGGAGGGTTTTAGCACCTCTTTCCACTGTGTATCATGCAGATTTGACTTTTCTATAGGCAAATTGGACAGTTTAAGAGACCTATTGGGTAATTATCCAAGGTGAATATTTCTGGGAAGTAGAGAATGTTGGAATTTTATATGACAAAATTAGTATTTTAATATTTTCAAATTTCTTTAGTGAAGAACATATTGTCTCTATGCCTGAGTAGATATTTTTCTCAGGAGTTCGTATGGAATCCTAGTTAGGCTTGTGAGTTCTGATAGATTGAATAACTCTACTTCACTCTTGTCCCAAGCCACAGTAAACACTAATGATTAGTACAGCATATGACCTGAGGTGATTTAACTTGAGATGATTAAGCTTTTGATTCAGGGTTTTGATGAAACCCTGAAACTTACTTCAAAATTTGGTAGAAACAGTATTTATAAAGGTTTGCTGAAGAATATATAGTTCATTAATATAAGTAGCTGGTCAAAAATTGTGAAATGAAGCTCTAGAAAGAAAGAAAAATTAAGTAAGAAAGATTGGGGACAGTTAAAACTATCGACTTTTGACCATTTGTTTGAATCATAATTAACTTTTCTTTATTATGGAAGGTTGTCTGTTTAAAAAAAAATGCACTACCATTCCCCCAAAAAATGGCTAGAAAAATTTTTATTTTTAATTTTTGTTTCAAGAATAAAGACTGCAGAATAATCAAAACCATAATTTGTAAGTCTGAGAGTTCTGCTGGGTGTTTTTAAAAGTTGCTCCCACCAGGTGCTGTGATGCATGCCTGTAATCCCAGGGGCTCCAGAGGCTGAGACAGGAGGATCTCAAGTTCAAAACCCGCCTTAGTAATGGTGAGGCACTAAGGAACTCAGTGAGACCTTGTCCCTAAATAAAATACAAAATGAGAAATGAAAAGCTGTGCTCCATTTGTGTACAAGGAACTGAAATGCATTTTGCTGTCGTATATAACTGATTAGAACAAATAAAAAGTAAATTAAAAAATAATTAAAATCCTAAAAACAAAATAGGGCTAGGGATGTGGCTTAGGTTGAGTCTCCCTGAATTCAATCCCTAGTACCTCCGCCCCCCCCAAAAATGGTGCTCCCATCTTGATTTTTTTCAAAATGCAAATTTTAATTTCTTGATAATTACTTCATTATATCATTATGAACAACTGGAGGTAAATGTATTATCTCCAGGTTTCTTAAGCAAAAGTTTTGATGTTTTATGTAAATTTTTCATGCTTAAGATTGTTTTGAGACTTGATTTTTTAATTTTCTTTGTGGATATTTTCTAATAAGTTACAAGCAATATAACTTAGCTAGAAATGGATACGAAACTTTCTTCAGATAAGTACACAGTTTAGGTTGGAATCTACAAAAATGGATTGATTTTTAAAATTGGAATGGAGTAGTTATATTAAAAACACATGGAAGCATTATATTCAGTAGTAATATAAGACACATACTAATTATTTTTAAAAGGCATTCAAAATTCAGGAGAAATGCTATAAATTGTTAAAATTTTATTGTATGTAAACATAACCTAGCATCAAAATTCTATTTAATAATTTTCCAGATGGTATCACTTTTAAAGTAAGTTAATTAAAGGTATAGTTCAATAAATTCCATTTAGTTCAGTGTAGAACTCTTATGGCTAAATGAATCATTGACCCATGGTTAGTGATGGCTCACTATTTTATAGAAATAAAAAATGATATTTTTCTACATGACTGGTATCAAAATATGTTTTTTACATCTAAAATGTGTTTTGGGGCATTACAAACAAGTCATTTTCAAAACCAATAAAAAAAAAATGGATCAAATATAATGTTCACCCTGTGTCTAGACCCAGTGTCTTGTTTAGTGTTTTAAAGCAAATTTACCAAATATGTTCTAGAACTATGATAACAATTTTATTTTATGTATCATATAATACCTCCAGAAATATTGGCTTTAGGAAGCTCTTTGAGTTTTAAAACTTTAGCTACATTACATTAAATTCAGAGATTCTTTTATATGCTAATCCTTCACAATGCACAAAACAGAAAGTAAAGGGCTATCGCATATTGCAAGTTTTTCTTTAATCTTAAATCATCACAGGGGACTATTATGAAAATCCTACACAACAATTAAATACTTATGAAAGCATCTATATGTTACTGAAAGTAGAATTATTAAATTCTTTGAATAATTTGCATCTCTAGATAAAAGCATGTGAAAATTATGTTCAGATATAAAAGAACAGACATTTTACACCACTTGCAAATAACAAATATATTTATTCTTTTTTCAGTTTCTACTGGAAAATAACATACTTTCTGTTTTTCCCATTTATCTAATGAGTTTAATTTCACTTAACTTTCCTTTTATTATTGCTGCATGTTGCTTGGAACTTCTTTTATTTTGCACCAAAACTAGTTTCATTTGAGCTTACAATTTTCTACCCCCAAGAATAGCAAATAGACACCCACACTCTTGTTGTTCCTTATTTAAGAGAGAGAGAGAGAGAGAGAGAGAGAGAGAGAGAGAGAGAGAGAGATGCTTGGCATTTACAGGCTCTCCCTAGTCTGTATAAAGCTCCATCATACTCATGACAACTCAATAATATACAATTAATTGAATGGAGAATGTGATTAGGGAAGTTGTTCTCATTCTCTTAATTTCCAATTTCCTTCATGAGCAAATTTTATTATTCTATATCCCTTTATAGACTCATTTCTATGTTCATAAGAGAAAAAAGAAAGTAGATTAAAACACTTTCAGAAGGATTTCCTGAAGAGAAAGGAAACAGGGAGGGAAGGAGAGATAATGAGAGAGAGAGAAAGACAGAGAAAGGAAATTCATTGGGAGAAGTTGTAGAAAAGATTATTCTTATTAAATATGTTTTAATTAGGGAGGAAACATTTTTAAAAGAAATACCACAACAATCGCCCTCTCCAACACACCAATCCTGACTTCATTTAATAGCTCTGGACCTCATGGGGAGCCCCATCAGCAAGTGGGCCTGAAAAGTAGATCACATTTTATAGAGGTATCCATTGGGTAAGAAAGAGAGAATTAGCCAAGCAACAGGATTCTTCAATCTCCACCCCCACACACATTTTAATCCATTCATTTTAGTTACACATATTGGGATTTGTTGTTACATATTTGTAAATGCACAAAATATAGCAATATTATTTGGCAATATCCTTTTCCAACTCTTGCCCTCCCTCCCTTCTTCCTATGCTCAGGTCCCTTTCGTCTATTATACTGATCTCCCTGTGATTATCATGAGATTCCCCCACACTCTTTTTCTTTTTCCTCTCTAGCTACCACATATGAGAGAAAACTTACAACCTTTGATTCTCTGAATTTTGCTTATGTTGCTAAACATGGTCTCAAGTTCCTGCCATTTTTCTGCAAATGACATAATTTAATTTTTCTTTATGGCTGAATAAAACTTTATGTGTATATATACATACCACATTTTCTTTATTCATTCATCCATTGATGGGCACCCAGGTTGGACTCATAGTCTACTGTTAATTGTGCTGCTATAAACACGAATATGCATATATCACCATATTCTTTAGGATAAATATTAAGGAGTGGTATAGCTGGATCATACGGTAGTTCCATTCCTAGTCTCGTCTTTTCTGTTTCATTTTTGTAGCAGTGGTTGAACCCAGGGGTGCCTAATCACTAAGCCACATTCCCAGCCCTTTTTTAAAAATTTATTTTTTAGTAGTTCTAATCAGTTATATATAGCAGCAGAAAGCTTTCTGATGCAGCGTACACAAATGGAGCACAACATTTCATTTCTCTGGTTGTACACAATGTAGATTCACACCACACGTGCAGTCATACATGTGACTAGTGTAATGATGTTTGTTTCATTCCACCATCTTTCCTACCTCCAGGCCCCTGCACCTGACCTCCTTCCCCTCAGCACTATCAAAGTTCCATACACCCATTATGGATCAGTATCCACTTATCAGAGAGAACATTCAGCCTTTGGTTTTTGGGGATTGGCTTACTTTGCTTAGCATTATATTCTCCAACTCCATCCATTTACCTGCAAATGCCATGATTTTATTCTCTTTTAATGCTGAGTAATATTACATTGTGTATATGTACCACAGTTTCTTTTCCATTCACCTATTGAAGGACATCTAGATTGGTTCCACAGTTTAGCTACTGTGAATCATGCAGCTATAAACATTGAAGTGGCTACGTTGATGTAGTATGCTGTTTTTAAGTCCTTTGGATATAGGCTGAAGAGTGGGATAGCTGGGTGAAATGGTTGTTCCATTCCAAGTTTTCTGAGGAATCTCCATACTGCTTTCCAGATTGGCTGTACCAATTTGATGTCCCACCAGCAATGTATGAGTGTCTTTTTCCACACATCCTCTCCCACCAACACTTATTTTTGTTTGTATTGTTGATAACTGCCATTCTTCCAGCCCTCTTTATATTTTACTTTGAGACAGGGTCTCACTAAGTTGCTGAGACTGGCTTTGAACTTTCAATCTTCCTGCCTCAGCCTCCTGAGCTGCTGGAATTACAGTTATACGCCACTGCACCCAGCTTTGTTTCTAGTCTTTTGAGGAAATTCCATGCTGATTTTCATGGTGGTTGTACTAATTCATGATCTCATCAACAGTGTAAAATTGTTTCTTTTTCTCCACATCTTCTCCCACATTTATTACTGTTTTCAGGCTTGATGACTGCAGTGAACATTGAATGCACAGCTATTTAAGATACCTGTAATATATTAGGCATAAGCTAAATTAGCTTTTTTCCCTTGTGCTTTCTTTTTTGCTTTTGCATTTATCAAAATTTTGAAACAAAAAGAGAGAGCAATTGAAAGAGATTAAAAATTAGGGGTAGCATCTAAGAAGTTTAATTTATGTTTTGTTTGTTTATGAAGTCATCTTATAAAGTAATTTATATTCATAATTCAGATGGAGTAGGTTTCAGCTCTGTTTTTAAATTGCATTTACAGGAATAATAAAGGTAAGTAGCTCATGAAGTTGAAGAGGATAAGCAAATTATTCCAAGTAAAATATTAATCACTATCCCTAACACAAGTTAGGCAGTAAATACAAATGTAGTACATATGTAGTTTATATATGATTATTTTTTGTTGTTGTTTACTTTTAAGAGAGCTCTCTATTAAAGTAGTTTCAACAGTGTAAATGGGTAGCTTTTCATTTAGTAATAATTTCACTAATCTTTTATCTAAGCAACCTTGTTTTTCGGTGAACAACTGAGATGAAGGTGAACTCAAGAGAGTACTGGTGATTTGTTCTTAGAAGGTGAAGTTGCAGAAAAATCATTTCTGAGAATTAATCTATTTTTAGAGTTCTATAGTTTATTAATAATCTAAACAAAGCAGTTGAAAATCTGCTCATCAGTTTTGCAGACAATACTAAATTAGACAAGCTTGTTAATGACTCTGAAAGTGAAAGTGCAATTTTTAAGTGAAAGTGTGATTTTAAATGAATTTGACAAATTTTAAATGAGTTTTTTCCAAAGCTTAAGTAAATAATACATTCATGATCCCTTTTATATTTTAACTAGAAAGCAAAACAAACATGAAGAAGCAAAACAAACCCAGAAGAAAAGGGCTAAAGCCACAGTTTAGTATAAGCAGTTGAAGTGTTATAGCAATTTATTATTTGGAGTTTAAATCGCTGTTAAGCATGCATTTTCCAGGAATGTTTATATAATCATTTTAAATTTACTTAATTCCATTAAATTTTCCCAGCAGACCTGAACATGTCTGTTGTATTCTTTCTACCTACTTAGCAACCAACCTATATGTATGAGTTGTGAACATTCTCATTGGCTGAAATTCATCAGCTTTTTAAAAAATTATTTAACCTATGAAACACTTTTTCTCCCACCATTCTGTTGAATGTCCTCTTGATTAAATCATCCTTGCCATCAATAAGAAAACATTTCCATCATTTACTTGTTCATCCCTTAAGTTATTATTAAACTTATTTTTGCTACACTATGGCACATTCAATCATGTAGAGGTTATGAATTGAGAACACATTTCTAGTTAACAGACATTGTATTTTCAGACAGGTTGAAGTTCTAAGGCATGTGTTCTTTAGCATGAGATAATGCAGTTTCCTAAAGAGCATTTTGCTGTCTGGTATGGTGGCACACATTTGTAATCCCAGCAACTCTAGAGGCTGAGGCAGGAGGATCACAAGTTCAAAGCCAGCCTCCCCAAAAGCAAGATGCTAGGCAAATCAGTGAGACACCCCCCCACTCCCAACACACACACAAAAAGAACATTTGGGGGAATTTAGGAGGTATTAATGTCATTATAGTAACTTGAGAATAGTGTTGGCAGTTAATGAAAGAGTACCTGACATAATCTAGAGGACAAAGTTATCCTTCACATGATAGAATTGTCAACAACTGAGCTTATATATCCTACTAGATATGTATTTATGTGAATGAAAAACTTCTTCAAAATAGAATCACGGAACCTCCTTTTTTACATATAGTGTTTTCAGTATAAACTAAAATTTTTAAAGAACATCATAATTATGCATATTGGGTAATATTCTAGTGGCTTTATTCAGACTTTCCAAAAGCTATTCACCCTTTCATAAATTGAGTCAACAATAAGAGCGCCACTTGTGATACAACATGTCACACACAACGCACATCTGAACAAATCTGCATTTGTAGCTGTCCTAAGTGTGGTGATTCTACACACAGGTGCAAGCAAATGATACTTCTACAGGTTTTCTCACCTAGCCATTCTTTTCTGAACATTTATTTAGGGAAGTGAATGTAATTTTATTGTAACAAACTTTGTAGTTCATATATACAAAGAATTATAGAATTGCACTGATTTTTTAAAAGGCATATATGCAAGTAATCCATGAACATTTTTATTTTAATTCATAACAGCACAGAGAGTTTTACAGAGTACTCTCTATTATAAGACATTGCATTGAGGATGAGTGCTATGGCTGAGGTTACAACAATACTGTTTTTAGTAGATTTATTCCTGGAGCTCCCCTGAGGTGTTCTGTCATTCATTAAGTGGATCCCCGTATAGGAACCCTGGTCTGGGAAGGCGAGCTGAGCGTAGGAGTAAAAGACCTCTGAGGCTTTGAGGAGAAGGATATCTTTGAAATTGTTTCTATTATTGGAGATAAAAAATGTTCTTTGCTACACAAAAGCAGAGCAGTAGTAGGGAAGGTGCCCTGTTGTGGGTCACAAACTGAAAGTCAAATTAAATAATTGTTAATTGTCCATTGTGCCTATTTACCTTTTTCCAATCCACAAAACTTAGTAAAATTTGCTCTAATTTTAACTGTGTTAGGATACGTTTAAAAAAAATATATCTTGTTTACATGATTGGGGAAGCACTCTCTTAACACTTTTAAGTGGTGGCAGAAAAGGTGAATTTTAGAAAACAAGGAAGAAACCCTGGGGTCCGTTTCTTCCTGTACTTGTTGATATTTACTCCTTCCATTTAAGAAACCTAGTGTGAATGTTCTGTGAGCTCATAATACCTTCCACTTTTCACAGTAATAGATTCATTATGAATGGCCAGTAACTGCTGCTTCTACATTTCTCCAGTCCCAGCTATTATGACATGCCACCCCTCTCCCTCTCCTGTTTAGCTTGTTCTATTCACAGTATCCATCAGTGGATTTTTTTTTTTAAGTCATACCTTTAAATCACAGTGATTCTCAATTTTCTGGTCTCAGTGTTATTTTCTCCTTGGGATATATCTTCATCAAGAGAAGCTCTGCACACACAAATTTATCTATAACCTGAACACCGAGGACTCCTAAATGCAGACACTTAGTTCTTAAGTTATGTATCTATTTTCCAATTTTGCCTTAGATATTTCCATCTAAATTCATCAAAACTTCTTCAAACTAAGTAAGTTCATTACTGACTCACTACATAGCTTTCTTGTTCCCCAAATCATGTTTGCCCTTACAATAGATCTAAGTTCATGAATGACAACCCCTTTCAGTTTACCTAGATTGGGAACTCTCAATTGTCTTCCCTTTACTGTATAATATATCACCAAATCCTGTGAATTTGCCTCCTAAATATCGGTGAATTGCCACTGATTCTTTGTCCCCATGTTACTATCATTATTCTGTATGCACTATAGCAATAACTTTATCATGGTTTCCTGCTTTCTAACAGTATCTCATTCTACCATTCCTCTTCATCTGACTTCTAAAATAGATTGTGCTTGATGATCCAATAAAGGACGAGAACATTCTAATTTCTGTAGCAGTTTCAAATGGCTACAGATTCTTTACCGTGGTCATTGAGAGTTGGAATCTATGACAGCTTCCCATGAACATGGAACCTATGATTTCCATCACTAGAATGTGTGGAAATGACACATTGACAGTTTTCAGGCTCAAGACTTAAGAGATTGGCCTTACCAGTGGCTGTTTCTTGGAATGTTTGTTCTCAAATGTAGCTGCCATGTCTGTGGAAGGGCTCTTGCTGAAAGATCTGTCAGGCAGCAAAAATGTACAAGGCATGAATGAACCATCCTGGAATTTGCTTTGCCAGATCCAATTGAGCCACCTCAGTTCACATGGAGAAGGGACACCTTGTCTTTACTATGCTCTCCCCAAATTGTAAGATCATGAGTAAAATAAATCAGTATTGGGTCAAACTTCTATACTGTATTTTAATGCCACCCTAGATGACTGATACATACATTCTTTTCATTTAATGCCAGATAAATGCATTACTTATATTGAATATATACATCAACTCTTATGTCCTTACTGGTCTATACTGTACAAAATAAAGTCTATTTTACAGTATATGAAGAACAACTCTGAAGAAAGCACCCAAGTTCCCAATTAAGGAATTGTCGAAAGTGCCAATCTCAAGTACTGGTTGTCAATCTATTGCAATGTGCATCAGTTAACTTGGTCCTGGTAGGGAATCAACAGATATACATTTAAAATAGCTAAATTGTCTCAGCTAATTTTCACAAAATATACAAATAGCTTGAAATAATATAATCTTTCCAGACACATAATTTTTGAAAATAATATTAATAAACTTATCAGAATGAACCAAACAGTGATATGTTATATGTTTGTCTTCAGCAATAAAATACATCAAAGCAATTATAATATAATCATATTTGGGAGGAAGTTAGCCAAAAAGTGTACAAAAATATAATTAACAAGAATGATATTTTAAATAGAATTTGTAACAAGTAATTTTCATAAATTTGAATCTATTATTACTTCAGGTATTATTACTGATTGAACAAATAAATAAAAAATTTCAGAAAATCTTTTAAAGCTAAGAATGCAAAGCTAATTTTTCAATAATTATTTTAAGCAGTATTTATAGTTATGTAATATTTAATGCATGTCTTTGCAAACTAACTGTATAATAGTAAATGATTAGAAGCCTCACTTGATATATCTTATCTAACAGTGAAATAGTCCACATTTCTCCTAGAAGGTATGTATTTTTCCTACTCTAGCAACAGTGCAAAATTAATGCATAGATGAAATATGACAACAAATGAAACTCAATCCTTTGCCCCTTAGGCTATTAGAGGGTATAACATAAGAATCTGATAGGTTGAATAGTGACATTTCTTCTGTTGAGTTTCTGAACATGAGTCAATTCCTCCCTTCCCCCCTCCCTCCCTCCCTTCCTTTCTTCCTTCCTTCCTTCCTTCCCCATCTTTTTTTCTCTTTTTTTTCCTTCTCATTATGATTTCAAATGTTGACTGTAGTTTAGGCCACAGTTAGGCTATATCATAAAGTCAGACATGCATCTGCTATTGCACTCCTTCAAAAACCTTCCTCTTTTACTTGTGTAGAAATAACACATCTATCTAATAAAGACATGGATTGTCATTTCATGTGTAGACACACAGATGGATTTATTTGAAAAGAAATCATAGAAATGTGGAAAATGTTTACTTGGACAGAACAATCTGCATGAAAGCAGCAAATGTCCAAATGCCAAATATCTCTGAAGTGTTTTAGCATTGACAACTTAGTTCTTACAAATTAGGTTGTATCTGAAACAGTGCCTTTGACAAAAGAAAATTCCATAACACTTAAATAATGAGTGTTTTTTCAAATGTCAGATGAGGCATAATTATTGGATAGCAAATCAACTTTGTAGACTGCAATATAACATTTTGTTTTAAGAAACAGGTGATAATAGAATTTATTAGAGCTAGTTAACAATGTGTGTGAGTGTGTGTGTGTACTGATGTTTGTGTGTGTGTACAAGGACCTTATATAAAATTTATGAAATGTGAAAAAATAATACTTAGTACTTTAAATGAAGAATAAATTGTGGTATAGCAAACATTTTTATCTCTAGATAAATAATAGAGTTCTGAAGAATCAAAGAGCAAAGGCTATGGATCAAAGGGACTCAAGATTTCAGAGGTTAAATTAGACCCCATTGAACATGGATAAAGGAGTGTGCGTCACTTTAGCCTGGATCTAATGATTTAAAGGTGATTCTGAAATATCAGAGGAATATTTATAGCCTTGGGTCACAGAAGGTGACTGGTGCACCTCAAAGGAAAAAGAGAGCAGGGTGGGGCAGGTAGGAGGGAACGGCTACCCCAAAGAGGAAAGGTATTTTACTTTGTTGGGAAGCATTGTCTAGAAGCTGCAGTGCTATGGGGATCCATTCCCTGGATGTCCTGTTAGCAATTTCCAAGTGCTTATATGAGATTTGGCTAGATGTAAAAGAGAAAGGGAATGAGAACAAAAGAACAAATCCATCCCATTGCTAGATTTCATGTGATAGCTGAAGATATAGCTATGATAAGGATTGTTACTTTCTAATCTAGCATCTTGGGCATGTTTTTTACATTTTGCCATAAGTTGCTCTAATCTTTGTTTTCTTTCCAGAGTCCTGAGGTATGCAGATGTCCTCATTGTCCTCTGTCCATGGGTTATAGCATTCATTTGTATTTCTAACATTTTACTCTAAATTTCACCTCCTTGCGTTAATCTATAATGAGATATTGTAAATGCTGAGAAACGTATGTCACTCAAGCAGATCTTATCCTGAGTAGCATAATTCAACCTAAGAAGTCAAGTGCCATCTAACCCAGACCTGTAATCTCCCTTTCATTTACATCATCATACCTGAACCATCATTGGTGATAGAATTCCAGGGATGTTCTCCTAAAGAAATCAAGTTTTCCTCCAAGGATTGGACTACAAGTCTATAGAACTGATATCTGAAATTTTAGTATCAGCACGATTTCACATATTATTGAGGAAGAAAGCTTCAGAAAGAAGGTGATTCTGAAAGTCACTGGAAATATACAAAAGCATGCAGTTTTATACAGGCTTACTCAAATGTGATGTGCTGAAGGAGGAGGTAATGGTTAGATTTATGGAGACAATTTTTAATTCTCTTGTCTACTCTGTTCTTTGTGTCGTATATATGTTCTTTGTTTAAGTATATATACACACACATACACAGAGAATGAGAGAGAGGAGATATGTTTGTTCATGTCTGCATTTCCCTTCTTCCTATTAAACAAGTATTCTGTACATACAATTCCAGCTGGTGACCCTCACTGAGAGTCCTCACCTCTTAGCATCAGTTGAATAAGCAAATCTTATTGAGTAGTGGGCCTCTTTTTTGATCACTTATTACCTGTAGATAGAATGGCAAAGATGTTTTAAGAAAATTCTCTTAAAAATATTGAGCAGTTTGTTGACTTTCTTAGTAGTCATTTTATGGAGATTTTCCCACATAGGATTATAGGAATTTTCCTTTGATGTTTTCCTTTTGGTAGAATGGTACTGAGTGCCTGGATTTCAAAAATGAGAAAGTGGGACTATTTTACCATAATAGGTAATTTAGCAGGAGGCTGGATTTGAAATAAATATTGGTAATTATTCATGAAAGATACAGTGTGAAGATATGTTGTACAGAATAAGTATTTCCTTGCTCATTATTGTATATTAGGTGTCACATTCCATATCTACAATCATATAACAAGAAAGAAACCCTACTGAGAGACATTCTGAAAGTCTTGTATAAACATGGCCTAAAAATTCTGTAGTAGTGCAGCCAGCCTATTTCAGGCATCTCGTGGTAATCTGAAAGGCTGCCACCAGCACTGCCAACCCACTAGAAGGCATTTATGGAATGTTATAAACACTCGCTTGGATCTGTCAGCATTGCCAAGTGAAGGGATCTGAGGAGCAGAACATTCTTATCAGAAGAGCAGCCTGACGGAATGCATTGTAAACCTGGCTACTCAGATGAACAGTTTGTCTGAATTTAAGTACATGCTCTTTGCCTGATAGTGTGCTATTGTGAGACAGTTCTTCATGAGTCTCTTGAGTTTCCAGATGTCTTATAACCACAGGCCTTAACAACCTTTGTCTAAGATTGTATTTTCAAGGATTTCTGTGTATCAAAAGGCAGGTTTATTTACTGTCCACTTCAAATAAAGATGATGTTTCCATTTTGGGCAAACTTAGTACAGTTTATCTTAAAATCAACTATTAAAAATGTGAGTTTCCTAAGTTTGGGACTGCTCATCGGTACCCTAGACACATTGTGTGAATACCATTCACTTTAACCCTTCTCTGTTGCTCGTATGAGAGACAAGGGGCACCAGGGGAATGTGTGAACATGAAACTAATGTTGCTTGTTATATTATAAATAACAAATATCTTTGTCTCTGACCCAGAAATCTTATGTCTTCTGCCAGTATTCAAGAAAAAATTGCTGCAAAATATCAGGTCCATATAAGATATGGCTTGAAATTTAAAGTTAACTGTAATATAAGAGCTCTATGTAGAGTAAAAACTACAAAGGATATCATAATTCTATAGACTACTACAAACTATAAAATTCTATGAACTACAAAGAATATCAGGACCATACTCCATTTCCAAGTACTTAAGCCCATTTAGAGACTAAGAGTGGCAATATAGAGAGTCTAGAAAAGTAAGGATATAGACTTTACTATTGGTCCCTGTATGATTACAACTTGAATGATACAGACAGGAGGAGAGAACAAATCAATTCTTCATAGGCACATAAGAGTTTATGATTGCCCTGTGATATTGAGAATCAGTGGAAGAATATTAAAAGATGATTCTAAAGGTGTCATATTGGAATCTGACCAACATATGGACTCAATATTATGGAGAATTTTCCTATATTGAAGTTATTTTTTTATTGAAGGTTAGATTCTATAATATAGAAAACATGGCATAGAAATTTAGAATGGTGAAAAAAATATGTTCGTAATACATTTGAATTAGATTTTTGAAGATTGTGTAAAAATGCATGTGAAATAATCATCTTTTAGGCAGATGCATTAAAATATTCAAAATTATTATTGGCACCTGGTGTTCTAATGATGTGGTGAAACTGAAAATTGTAGACAGATGTGCTTTTTATTTTCCAGAGGAAATAACCACAAAGTTTGCCCTAAGAAAAACACAATTATACATATGTTCTAATGACCCAAATCAAAAGTAATAAAGTTTTACTTTGGTATACTTTACATATGTGATAATTATTGTGGTAATACTCCATTGGTATTAAACCAATGGAGATATTTTAAAGCCATTAAAAATAAGAAAAATAAAATATTTTACTCTACCTTCATTTAGCTTTCTAATGCTTATTTCTTTGTTTTGTAGACCTAAGCTTCCAACTTAAGTATCATTTTCGTTCAGTTGAAAAACTTTTGTTAATATTTTTTTTTTCAGGGGAAACAATATGATTAAATCCTATGTTTGAGTCAGCCAATGTTTCTGGCTACAGTATTCCCAGTCTATTTCTTTGAAACCTGAATAGCTATAGTTTTAGTCAACATTTTCATCGCTGTGACCAAAATATCTAACAAGAACAACCCAGAATGACAAGTTTACTTGGGGTTCATGATTTCAGAGATCTCAGTCCACAGATGACTAACTCCATTGCTCTGGGCCTAAGATGAGGCAATTCAATATGGAGAAAGTACCCACCTAAGGAAAACTGCTCAGCTCACGACAGGGTCAGGAAGCAGATAGAGTGAGAAGGTTAAAGGGACCACAGGGAAGATGAACCGTTTCAGGGGTGACCCCAACCTGCCTACAGTTACCAGCTAGTCAGTCCATTCCAATCAGGATGAACCAATGAACCAATTTCAGGCCTCTCGTGATCTAATCTTTTTAACTCTGAATATTTCTGAAGCTTTTGAGGGACATGGCGTATGCAAACCACAACATTTTACCCCTGGACCCCAAAAGCTTATGTCTGTCTTATAATGCAAAACTCATTTAGTTTATTTCCAAGAGTTCCATACTCTTAACAGTTTTATCATTGTCTAAAAGACCAAGTCTAAAATCTCTTCTGAGATGCAAGGCAAACTCTTGGCTGTAAGCCCTTATGAAAATTAAATGTAAGTTACATATATCCAATATATGGTGGCACAGAGTAAATATTCCCTTCTCAAAGGGGAGAAATAGGGACACAAAAAGAAAGTATGGGGCCAAAGCAAAATCAAATCCCAGGTCCAGTAACTCTGCCTACAGTGAAATGAGAATTTCTTTGCTTCTGCTGGCAGGTGGGGTCTGTGTAAATTACAGGCCTCTGCAGCTGAGAAACATGTTGCAGCTCTTAACAGAGGGTGATGCCCTCCAGTATTGCAGGAGATTCCAGCAGTGCACCACCAATCTCTTCGTTCTGGGTCCTTGACTTATGAATTCAATGAAATCCACAGGTGAGGATGAGTGAATGTAAGAGTAGGATTGAGAACTGTGATTAGAAACAGAATTCCCAGAGGGTGAGAGGGGACTCAAAAGAGGTTGCTGCCTTAGTGCAAGAGTTTAGGATTTGATATAGTACTTGGGTCAATGCTATTTGTCCAAATTTATAGTAAGCAGGGTTTGGGAAAATACTGATGCTATTGTTTGACCCTTGAGTTTGAACTTATCATTAATTTCTGCCTCACTTCTGTTCTCTCACCACTTGACTGCAATCCTCGCTTCTCAGGAGGATGAATATGGTGCATCATGAATATTAGGAGTTTCTAGGGTGTAACAAATCACCCTATCTGGGAAACCAATCCTTCTATTTTCCTGGCCTCCTAGGTCTTACTTTGAAATAATTTTTTTTTTAAATTTTTATTGTTGGTTGTTCAAAACATTACACAGTTCTTGATATATCATATTTCACACTTTGATTCAAGTGGGTTATGAACTCCCATTTTTACCCCATATACAGATTGCAGAATCACATCAGTTACACATCCATTGATTTACATATTGCCATACTAGTGTCTGTTGTATTCTGCTGCCTTTCCTATCCTCTACTATCCCCCCTCCCCTCCCCTCCCCTCCTCTCTTCTCTCTCTACCCCCTCTACTGTCATTCATTTCTCCCTCTTGTATTATTTTTCCCTTTCCCCTCACTTCCTCTTGTATGTAATTTTGTATAACCCTGAAGGTCTCTTTCCATTTCCATGCAATTTCCCTTCTCTCTCCCTTTCCCTCCCACCTCTCATCCCTGTTTAATGTTAATCTTCTTCTCATGCTCTTCGTCCCTACTCTGTTCTTAGTTACTCTCCTTATATCAAAGAAGACATTTGGCATTTGTTTTTTAGGGATTGGCTAGCTTCACTTAGCATAATCTGCTCTAATGCCATCCATTTCCCTGCAAATTCTATGATTTTGTCATTTTTTAATGCAGAGTAATACTCCATTGTGTATAAATGCCACATTTTTTTTTATCCATTTGAAGGGCATCTAGGTTGGTTCCACAGTCTTGCTATTGTGAATTGTGCTGCTATGAACATCAATGTAGCAATGTCCCTGTAGCATGCTCTTTTTAGGTCTTTAGGGAATAGACCGAGAAGGGGAATAGCTGGGTCAAATGGTGGCTCCATTCCCAGCTCTTACTTTGAAATCTTGGAGGTAGCCTCCATGGTCCCTTAACTCAAACATCCTCTAGTCTTGCAGAATCAGCACCAGATAATGTGTACTGCCCACTCACAAAATACCTGGGGCCCCTGGAATCACAGTTACAGCAGCTTCTGAGTGATGGCAAGGATCAGCATGGTGAAACAACTTCCTGGGCCCTTAGGTAGAAGCAGAGCACCTCTGTGATCTCTTCTCAAAGGAATTTTCTCTTCTGTACCCTGGAGCCTATTATGGGGGCCCTCTGACAAAATCCTGATATATCTTTGAGGTGTCTTCCTTATTGTCTCTGTTTAAAGTACTTAGCATCTCTTTAGAAGCTGTAATCTCTTCAATAAGCATAACTTCCTTGGTCCCAAGCACTTTTCTGGTCAAATTGTAATCATCTATCCTTTAGTTCTGTTTTCTGCTCCTGTTTTTCACTTTAAACTCAACTAAAAGTGATAGGCAATATCCATGCCACTGACTAAATGTTGTGCTGCCTTCAAATATCCTCCACTAGATTAGTTGGTCCATCACTTTTAAAATAGGCTTCACAAAATGTTTCAGGACATGGGAAAAGTGTACCTAATTTCTTTGCAAGAAAATAACATGAGTGGCCTGTGATCCAACTCCCCATTGAGTCTCCATTTCTTCAGAAATTTCCTATGTACAACTGACATTCCTATTGGCATTTTGGTCTTTTGAGCTCCCACAAGTATCATCCATTAAACTCCACTTACAACATTCTAAAGCTTTTCCAGCCTTCATGTGTAAACTTTTCAAAATATCTCACACAACTCGACTTCAAAGGCTTCTGAACCTCATGGTCAGTGTAGACCTTTAAGTCTTAGTTCCAATTTCTGTTTTAGTCAGCTTTTGCATCACTGTGTCCAAAGTAAAAGACAAGAACAACTTTGAAAGAAAAAGTTTGTTTGGGATACGTGATTTCAGAGGTCTTAGTCCACAGATGATTGACTCCATTGCTGTGTCTGGGAGCCAGAATACCTTGGGTGAACAACCAGCAAAGGAAAAGTACACAGCTCATGGTGAGATCCATGGAGACGAAAGTGCAGGGAAGAACAACCCTTCTAGGGTAGGCCCCACTGTCCCACTCCTCCAGCCATGCCCCAACTGTCTACAGTTACCAACCAGTCAGTCCATTCAAAGTGGGATAGACTAAATAGGTTACAGCTCTCATAATCTATGCTGAATATTGCTGCATTAATAGGGGCTTTTGGAGTATACCTCATATCCAAACCACAATAACTATTAATGCTTTTTCTTCCTTCAGTTGAATCCATAAAAGAAAAAAAAAATCTCTGCTGCTAGAATATAGCCCTTGGTTATGGAAAAGTCCATGGAAATATTTTACAGGATTATCTTTTCCTCCCTCTGTCAAAGGCAAGGTTTTGTTCAGATTAACACTGTAAGAACTTGGTTGGTTTCTGGCAGGTAAAGCACACAAGGGGTACCCAGCTCCTCCCTCATCCTGGCAATGAAGCCTTTAGGAATTTCACACTCTAGAGCTAGTGCAAACCCAGGCTCAAGCAATTCATCAAAATCCCCACTCAGATGTTACCAACACTTCTACCAGTTCTTGGCTCTCACAGTTCTAATGAAGCAGGTTTTGATTGTGATTCTCTGTGGGTACACTTTTCTTCCCAGTTTACAGTACAGTTTGGGTGGTATTTTCCCTGTGACCTTCAGTTATTTGATGGTTTAAGAAAAACTTAATATTCAGTTCATGCAGCTCTTTCCTGCCTTAAGGTCATACTGATGACTTCTAAGCACTGTGCATGCTCAAGCTGAAACAAGAAGGCTGAAATCATGCTAGAATTTACTCATTTTTATACTTCTGTATTGTTAACACATTGAACAATGAATAATATTCTTTGTATAATAAAAAAATTAAGAGAGGAGATGAGGTCCCCTTACAAAAATTTTCAATCTGACATTTTCTCTAGAAATAACCTCTCTTTCCGGCCAATCTTTCTGCTACATTTTAAAATATTTGTATTTCTTTTCACTCCTTTGAATCAACCATCCTCTTCCATCTTATTTTGACTCCTAGAAACCACTCCTGTTGGGGTGAACACTAATCAGTACCTAAGAAGGCTTATTTTTCCTGGTAGTGAGATAAGGACTCCAACCAATGGCATAAGAAAGGTAAGGGGAAGGGAAACTGATCACTTCCCTTGTCTCCATTTGAGGTGGGGATCAAACCAGAGCAGTCTAGGCTGTAAAACAGATGAATGTACTCATAAAAATCTGAAGGAATCAATCGACACAGTGGACATGAAAACTCTCCTATATGTTCCCCTTGATTGTAGAGTAGGGCAGCTTGGCCTTTTGTTCCTGCCTGCTGCCTCAGAGGAGAAGCATGGGAGTAACAAAATCTCCAAACCCTTTCCAGTGAGTCCTTGGATCTGGATCTGTAAATTCTTGAATCTGTAAACAACATGCTGGGCTTTTGCAGCCCTGGGGTTGAACAAACAAAATTTGGCAAGTCTCACCATTAGAGACAAACTTGGCTACAGGTACCCAGGTTCATTAACTTCTCTGTGGGTTCTTCAAGCTGAAACTCATTAGTATACTGTGCCCTTCTTTGCCACCATGTACCAAAACTAAAATAAAAAAAAAATGTGTGTGTATGTGTGTGTGTGTGTGTGTACATGTGCATTAGATGGGATTTGAAAAGAATCATCCGAGGTTGTTAAATAGATGGGCAGTAGAGCCTACAGTGAAGGCTACAAAGACATTGCTTCTTTTATTTGGAGGTGATCATTTATAACCTGGACCTGAGGTTACAAAACCATGATACAGGCCATTAAATGAAGGGTGGTGCTTTGATTCCTAAATGTCTTCTAGAAGAATATAAACTGGGGCCTTTTAAAGAGCTTTTATAATAATTACATAGTTGATCTAAAGTGGGAAAAAGGACCTAAGCTACTTAGGCCCTTTGGGAAAAAAAAATATGTTTTTTATAAAATTCACTTAAGTCTCTTCCATCACATTCCTTTTTCACTTCATGCTCTTCAAAGTAATGTCCTGACCTTTACTTGACTTCCTAAATACTTTTTTTCAAAGAGACAGAAATACATTGATGGGAAACAAGTCGAAGGTTATCTAGGTAGTTATAATTCCCATGTAAAATGAATCTATTGACCTCTTTAACAAATTAGTGTTCTGTGAATTTGGTTAGCCTATGTCAGGCTGTTAGGGCCTAATAAACCCTTCAGTCATAGAAAAAAAGACCTGAAACTGAGACCCATAAGGACAATATTATGGGCCACCAAAGGAAATATAGCTATGGAGGTAACCTAGGATTTGCAAATATAAGCTATTTTATTCACTGTGCCTTACATTAGTTATTGGATACTGATGAGGACACACACTGACCTTGGCATATCAGCAGTGCCCAAAATACAGCACAACTAACTTAGCAAAATGCAATTAGCTAAATGGATTATTAATATAATCATTGCTGTGGGCACTAATTAAGATGAAAATTAATTTCATGACCTAGTATAAGAAAACATCTAATCACATAAATTGTCACTGTTATAAGAAACTGTTTGCCCTAGGAAGCCACATCTTTAAAAGGATGAAAATAAACCACCTTATAAAAATGGTTTTTCATAGCCATCTAATTATTGACCATGAATATAAATTAAATGTTTTATAGGATTTTATAGAAGAAATATAGTTAACAATGGTATAGTTATTAGTGATGATTTTTCCAACTCTATTTAAAATAAGTGAAAAGCTAACAAAATCATATACTACATTAAAACACCAAACTTCTTATTTATTTATTTTTTTTTAGTGATGTACAAAGCATCTTTATTCAGTTATTTTTATGTGGTGCTGAGGATGGAACCCAGTGCCTCACACATGTGAGACAAGCGCTCTACCACTGAGCCACAACTCCAGCCTGAAACAACAAACTTTTAATAATTTCAGTTAAGCTTTAAATTTTTTTAGAAAATTTTAAAAGATCCAACTTATAAAAATCTTCATTTACAAAGCATTCAGATGCTTATTAAATATTAGCTGATGTTTTACTATGATCTGTACAACAGAAAAGAAAAACATTATATATCAAAAACTTGTGCTAATGAAAGTAACCAGGTCCCAAATCACAGCAGATTATAATCCAATTGCATGGGGCAAAGTCCTTCAACATCAAATGATAAGAGCTGAAATAAAGTCATGTGCATATTATGATATTACAAAAATAAAAGCTGGTTTAATTTCTGTTGTAATTTTGCAAAGGAATTTGCTCAGAGCAGTAGTTGATATTGAAATGCTATAATAGTGGCATTAAAATACTTCTGACAGAAAAGGAGTATAATTAAGTAGATTAATAGTATTTTAGAAATTCTTAGCAATAAACAAAGAATAATTGAAGAAAAATATTCCCAGTCAACTTGAGAACTAAAAGTCAAAGAACTGAGAAGAAATCAAAGGGGTCAACATAACAGCAGTAGCATTAAATGTTAAAAAAGAAAGGGAGAGAGAGAGAGAGAGAGGAGGACACGTGGCGTTTATCAGACAAAGCAAATATGATATCCATTCTTTTAGAAGAAGGACTACTCAGTATCCAAATGAGGTTGTTCATGACTAACCCACCTAATAGCCACATGACAGTAGAAAGAATAGTAAATACGAATAGTTCTTCTCTGGTCCAGAACAGCAGACCCCAATCAAAAAGTTGATGGATGGGTTCTTGGGTGGATTATAGAGAGAGAATAGAGGCAGGATTTCTGATTTTGTACACATTTGTAATAAAATCAGCCAGAAAGCATAACAAATTCTTGATCCTGTATATACTTATCTTTCTGCTACTGCCATAGTCAAAAGTCAGTGTGAATAACTCAGGCTGTGACACTGTTTCCTTCGGCATCTCTGTATGAATAACTTTCAGAATGTAGACTGCTGAGCTCATCATTCTTTTGGTGGCTGCTTAGAAGAAGAATTGGGACTCTTGCAGTTACATGGAGCTCAACTTGTTGCCTTTCACTTTATTAGTGCTAAGGAGGATGATTTTCTTCCCAAACAGAGAGGAGGGAGGAATTTTACAGAAGCTATATGTGTCCTTTTCTTGAAGAAGATAAGATGACAATAGTTACATATAAGAGCAGTAGGCCCTAATTCAGTTCTTTTGGGAAAAGATTAAGGAAGTGAGAGACAGAGACAGACAGAGAGATAGAAAGAGGATAAGAAGATAATTTCTTCCCCCAAGGCCATTAGGACAAATTTGATCTAATAATTTTTGATCTCTTCATAAGCTTTGTTAAGATACATTGCTTTATAAACTTCATATTTTCACTTTTTACATTTCTCATTGACAATGGAAGCCATTCTTCTATCTGAAGACTAATCATGTTTCTATGGTTTTTTTTAATGAATGTCTATAGTGACCTGAATATCGTTATCGCCAATACTCAAATGGTAGCTTTCCAGTTATTAAACTCACTGCAACATTTAAAAGAAATTATCTGTCTTTCTTAAACACTTCCCTTCTCTGGGTTTTGTTCAACCATATTAACAGATAAAGACACTTGTAAATGATATTTTGAGGCTTGTGGTTAAAAAATCTTCCATATAAATAGAGAATTATATTTTTGATTCCCATACTAAACAATTCTGACAATATACTTGAGGAGAAGAAAAGTTGGTATTGAAGTATGTGACCCCTAGAAGAGGGATTTACTCAGTGTTTCAGGAAGTAGGAGGAATATGTTGGTTTCCCTCTGTCCCTGTATATTTGTATTTTCTTTCCATATATTTATGATATGCTCTTAAACATTTCTGTTTGAGAGACTCTAAGAATGTCTTCATGAATTATGAAGGATCTTCAGCAGATTATAGAATCATAAAGGAATTAGAAAAGTGAAAATTTCTAGTGAGCTAGATAATAGAATAAGACTTTCCATATTGTTATGTACCATATAATATGATATCAAGTGAAATAAGTGAGGTTATGTATTGAAATATGTTGTAATTCATACAATGATGTAGGTTTTTCCAATTTGTATTATTTGAGCACAAAAATTATGAAAAAGGTTTGCACTTTGATATTTTTCTGTTGCTCAAATAATTTACCACATTAGCTTTTCTTAAATGTACTGAATAGTTGAAAAGTAGAAAAATGAAGACTGCAGGATCTAATAAAATATTCATTTTTTTCTATTGTTAAAGGGATATTTGGATTTTATCCACAAACACAGATAAACAAAGTTGTGAATATAAAATGCAACTTTACAGAAATGTAATGTCAGCCTAATGTATTGTCTCATAAAAACTTCTCACTTTTGTGAGGAAATATATAATGGTATAAAATGTACTTAGCAGCACTTGTTGTATAGCCTGATGAAAATGTTGGAAAACAATTGTATGAAACTGTTTTGGCTAAAAAGGTATATAATTAAAGTCCTCATTCAGTGAAGTGGATCACAGGACAATTAGGGGTCTGATGTTTCAAGAATAAAGACTTTTATTGAAGCACTTTACATTAGAAATTATAACTTTATACTTTAAAAGAGAGGTGTTGTTTGAAATCAAATCCCAATTGCTGGTTTTCTGCAAAAAAGAGAAATGAAAATAGAAAAATTCTTCAGTTAAATAAGTCTAGGTGTAACCGTGGGTGGGCATCAAGAATCGGGCATACCCAACAGGTAACCAGCCATAGGACTCTAATCAGGAAAAGCCACAATCAACTTTCAGGGAAAAGTTCTATCTGCAGGTACTTGCTGAAAATATTTCTCTAGTTCTTTCTTTGTCATCAGAAAAATCAATGTACAGACTACAAAACTTCAATCCTCATTCACTCCTGAGCAAGCTGAATTTTCTCCCATGGTACACAAAAGAAAACAAGAAAAAAAAAAAAAAAAAAAAAACTTTTCGCCCATTTAAATGATTACTATCTTTGAAGACTTTGATATTGTTAATTAATGCTAACTTGTCACTGACCCATTAGTTTATCCTTTTCAGGCTCCTCATTTTTTATCTTTCTTCTAGCAACACTTTATTTGTTGGTATTCCTCAAGTTTCTAAATTTTAGTGTTCTCAGTTAATGTGCTCCTTTTGAAGAAAATCATCTATGACTTCATCTATTGACAAAATTCCAGAAGCTGCCAAACTTGTGCTTTCAGATCTATTTCTCCTCTGAGAATCAAACCCAAATTTCACTGCACTTTAAATTTACCAGAGAAAGAAGATGGGAGGGGAGGGGAGGAGGGATAGTAGAGGATAGGAAAGGTAGCAGAATACAACAGTTACTAATAGGGCATTATGTAAAAATGTGGATGTGTAACCGATGTGATTCTGCAATCCGTATTTGGGGTAAAATTGGGAGTTCATAACCAACTTGAATCTAATGTATGAAATATGATATGTCAAGAGCTTTGTAATGTTTTGAACAACCAATAAAAAATAAATAAATAAATAAATAAATTTACCAGAGATAGTTCAAGTAAACATGGCCAACTTCAAGGTCATTATTTTCCCTCATGCCTTCAATCTCCTACAATCCCAACCATGCCGTTTAGTACATGTACATTTGTTATATTCCAGTACTTCTCTAAATAACCAGGTTTTATCTGTCACCAATTTGTCATTTGTGAAATGAAATATTCTCCTAAATTCCACTTCCTGCCTTAATTTAAGCCTCATTTTCTGTTACTTAAATGATTTAAATATTTTGTTGACTGATCTCTATTCTCCTTCTTTTTCCCTAATTCAGTGTCTAAAAGTTAATTTGATTTTCCATTCTCAATTTTAGGAGGAAAATTCTTCCACTAACTCTTTGTTGCTGTCCTGTTAAATCTATACACATTTTTAGGTTACTTAGGGATTTATATGGATAAGCGTGTGCACTTACAATTTATCTTTTTCTAAACCTGAGTAATACACCAGACATCTTTAGCTCCTTGTATGTATTTAGTAACTCAAATAACATTACCTAAAGTTTCAGGAACTTAACAAAATTCTCAGGGCTTAATCTCTCCACATGAACATGAGAGTAGAATGGAATTAAATTATCATCTAGATTATCACCTGTCAAATTTAGTAAGCATACAGATTTATTAAAATGCTGTTTTTGATCCCTGCTTATGGGATGAGGCCTCTTAATATTGTCGTTTCTTATTTATTTATTTATTTTTATTTGTTCTTAGCTATACATGATAGTAGAATTGTATGTTGACATATCATACATACATGGGGTATAACTTCCCATTTTTGTGGTTGTACATGATGTGGAGTTACACTGATCATGTATTCATATATGAACACAGGGAAGTTATGTCCAAGTCATTCTACTGTATTTCCCATTTCTATTCCTCCCCTCCCCTCACTCCCCCCGTCCAGTCTGTTGATCCTCCGTTCTTCCTCCCCCTTGTCTACTGTAAGTCAGCATCCATCTATCAGAGAGAACATTCAGCCTTTGGCTATTTGGGATTGGCTTATTTCATTTAGAATGATAGTTTCCAGATCCGCCCATTTATCAGCAAATGCCATAATTTCATTCTTCTTCATGGCTGAGTAATATTCCATTATATATATATATATATATATATATATATATATATATATATATATATATATTACATTTTCTTTATCCATTCATCTCCTGAAGGGCACCTACCTTAGTTCCACAGCTTAGCTATTGTAAATTGAGTGGGCTATAAACATTGATGTGGCTGTGTCACTATAGTATGCTGATTTTATGTCCTTTGGGCATATGCTGAGGAGTGGGATGACTGGGTCAAATGGTGGTTCTATTCCACATTTTCTAAGGAATCTCTATTCTGCTTTCCAGGGTGGTTGCACCAATTAGCAGTCCCACGAGCAACATATGTGTGTACCTTTTTCCTCACATCCTTGCCAACATTTATTGTTGCTTGTATTCTTGATAATTGCCATTCCGGTTGTAGAGAGATGAAATATCAGTGTAGTTTTAATTTGCATTTCTCTAATTGCTAGTGATTTTGAACATTTTTTTCATATATTTTTAACAGATAATGTTTCTTCTTCTGTGAAGTATCTGATATTGTCATTTCTAAGAAGATTCCAAGTAAGAATAATGCTGCTAACCCAAAATTACGTTTCAAATAACAGATGTCTAGAATAGTTTGGCTTAAACTTTAGTACATATAAAATTCATTATATACTGGTTAAATATGAAGACCCTGGGAACCCCAAAACACAAAGAGTCTAATTGAGTATGTCTTGGTTATTTGTATTTTAATAGACATCTACTGTGGATTTATATTAGAAAAATGGTTGCCTATAGGAAAAAATGAATGATAAATAGATAACTGGAGTGAACAAAGAAGACTGAAATTAAATTTTTACAGAAATTTTAAAAATCAGTTGAGTGTGATGCTGTGTTTCACAAAAGAGATTCAGAATGGAATGCCTTCATCTTTCCTCCAAGTTTGGCCTGGATGCAAATTTCTGTCCTTTAAGGTTGATAGCTAGTCTGTTATCTCCTTTTATTTCCATAAGAATTTTCATTATTTGATCAGAAGATCAATTCTTGAGTTAGCCATTTTTCCCTCTCACTATTTTTTTTTAAATCAGTGCAATAGAGTTATATGTAATGTTGGTGTTAATTTTGACATAATCATACAAACATGGAATGTAATTTTTTTCCACTTTGGTTCCCAGAACTTTACCTTTACCTCCTCCTCCTTCTCTCTGTTCCCCTTCTTCTATTCTACTAATCTTCTTTGTATTTATTTATATATATTTTTAAAAGCAGCTACAGCTACACAAAGATTAAGTTCCCTGTGGTGTATTTATATGTGTATATAGCATAGATTAGTCATTTTTATTCTGCCATTTCTCTTTTCCCATCCTTTCTCCCTCCCCCTTAATCCCTTTCATCTTCTCCACTGATTTCCCTTCTACTTTCATGGGATTCTCCCTGCCTCCCAACCCCTTCTACATTCTTCATGTAGAAAAATGAAACCAGATCCCTATCTTTCATCTTCCACAAAAGTCCATTCAAAATGGATCAAATATCTAGGAATTACATGAGAAATTTTGTAATTGCTAGAAGAAAACATAGGCTTAACTCTCCGACATATTGACATGAGGACCATCTTCCTCAATAAGACTCCTAAAGTGCAAGAAATAAAACTGAAAATAAGTAAGTGGGATGGCATCAAATTAAAAAGCTTCCGTACAGCAAAGGAAACCAGTGTGTGAAGTCATAGCCTCTAAAGTGGGAGAAGTCATTGTCAGCTGCTCCTCTGACAGGAAATTAATATTTTGACTATATAAAGGACTAAAAAAACCCAACCAACCAACAAACAAAATAACCCAATTAACAACTGGACCAAAGAACTAAACAAGACATTTCTCAAATCAAGAAATATTAGTGGTCAACAATTAGATAGAAAAATATTCAATGTCCCTAGAAATCAGGGAAGTACACATCAAAACCTCATTGAGTTTTTATCTCACTCCAGTCAGAACGGCAATTATCAAGAATACAAATAATAATATACTCTGGTGAGGATGTGGGGAAAAGACTACACTCATACATTGTGGGTGGGACTGCAAATTAGTATATCCACTCAGGAATGCAATACGGAGAGTCCTCAAAAACTAGGAATGGAATCACCATAAAACCTACTATTCCACTCCTAGGTGTTTATCCTATAGCTAATTTTTGAAAGTTCTTTTAGTCAAACTATTCTTCTAAGTCTCTGTCCTATTATATACATCCCTGCTGCATTTCAGCCTTATTAGTAGCAAAAGTAATTATACTATGTTAGAAATCATAATATTTTTATAATATAATATTTTTTGCTTAGTGATGCTTTGGCGGCATCCCTAAGCAGAAAAGCAAACAATTCCATCATGTATGACTTTGGTTTAATGGAAATCACAACTGAGAAGAAAATGAGAAAGATTATTACACAGTCTTATAGAAGAGATCTTTGCTTTTCATGAAATATTTTTCCTTGATTAAAGGAAAACTGAAGGGGGATACAAATAACATGAAGAATCCATAAACCTTTTGTAATTCTTGGAGTTGAATTCTCCCAGCAGAGGAAACGTATTTCATTGTGGGTTAGTAATAGGCTTGTAGAGAAATCACTCACACACACGCACACACACAAGATAGCTGTGCACTTGGGAAGGATGATCAGCTATTGTTCATGCTGAGTGGATCAGAAGAGCTTCTGTTTCTGCCCACATCTGCTACAACATTTCTGCATGAAATTTACATTCAAACTCCTTATACAAAAAAGTAATTAAATTTCAAATGACTGTTCCTATTTTTCAAGCTACAAATGGAGTTCAACATGCAATTATTATTTAAACTACATTTACTACATTTTGTTTATTTTCCATGTAATTAATATGCGCACATGGTTAAACAGCTAATAATGTGGACTTACTATGAAAAGCAACAGCCCTGTTTGCAACTTCAGTCCCCCTCCTTTTTTTTTAAGGGACAATCATGTTTAAACTGTAGCCAATTTTAAAATCTAAATCAATAATACATACAAGAATTGTTTGGATGGCTATTTTTAATAATACCTATTAATTAACTTAAACTACTTTCTTACTCTTTCCACATCTTTCCATTATAGTTAAATGAAATTTAGTTTTATAGTCTATTAAATTTTTGACTTTATTTCATGGGCATTTTATTATTTTTGGTCCTATCAAACATGAAGAGAATATATTAGTTCTCTATTTTGTTCAGGAAGGATATTAACATGAGGCTAGTGCGCCCAATATATAAAAATGTTATTATTATGCTTTGTATCTTAAATGTCTCCCAAACATTATATGCTGAAGGCTTTGTGTTAAGAAGCCTCCTGCTGCACTGTTGGGTAGTAGTGGAACCTTTAGGAAGTGGGTACTAATTGGTGGTTGTTAGGTCATTGGGGGCATGTCCTCAAAAGAGAATATGGGGACCCTGACTCTTTCTTTTTCTCTCTTTTGCTTCCCTGCCATCGTGATATGACCAGCTTCCTCTGTCATGTATTTCCCTCCAGGGTACACTGTGCTACTACAGGCCCAGAGGCAGAGGGCTAAGTGACCATGGCTAAAACCTCTGAAAACTTCAGCCAAAATAAGCCTTTCCTTTTTTTATATTATTTATCTTAGGTATTTTGTAACAGTAATGGAAAGCTGACTAGCACAAATTGTACAAATGGGCACTATTCCAAAAGGACACTGAGCTCTTGCCCAAACAAGGCAGACATAAGAGTGTACCCTTCTGTCCTCTTTTCTGTCATAACTCTTCGCTTTCAAATCCCCTGCCTCTGGCATCTCTCTTTTTCTCTTTATCATTTAAAATCAATGGCTTTACCCTTCTCTTCTGAATGCTTTAACACTGATAGCTGCATTTTGTCAATAGTTTAGGTTTTATTTTGCTTCTTAGAAGCAGCTGTAATAGAGAGCATGGAGTGCTCTTACAAAGAGACTCAGGGCTGGACCTTGGTACCAGACATTCTAGTTCAAATCCCTTGAAGTCAAGGTTAACAACTCCTGGTCTGTGGTTCAAACTGAAATTGTAGTACCAAATAAACAGGTTTTTAAAAATACCTTTATGTAAATGGTGTTCACAGATGTTCATCAATTGGAGAATAATTCCTGTGTGTATGTTCCATTTTACTTTGCTTGTAGCCAGTATGTCCTCTCCTTGACTAGTATGATCAGCCATTTTATTGGACCATTTAGTTTTGCCTTGTTTCTACTGAAGGTCCCTGCTAACTATTTTTGTAATTCTCTAAATCATCCCGTATTAAAAATATATTGACTATTCTGATCCATTTGTTTAAAAAATATCTTAGTTAAAAGTCATTCCCATTTAGAAATGTAAAGGTATTATCTGATTGGATAGTTTTGATGCTAAGAACACTAATGCAATCATGGTCTTGTGCAGGTAACACATTTTACTCTAAAATATTATAAGTGTATACATTTCTGTACTGTCCATAAAGCCTCCTACAGACCTACACCTCTCACTACCCCCACTGCCTGCTGTGGATGTGTCCTTGGGGACAGGGGGGCGGTTCAGGCACCTTTCATATCAGCTCTACTTTAATCTCATGTGTAATGTGGGGTTCCATCCATTCTTCTCCACATATCACCATCTTCCAAAATCTTCCTGCAAGAATTACATGTGTTGACAAATTTCAGTCCACTGCTGACTTCACATCTATTTTAATTATTCTTTCTTTTCTTTTTGCCACCTTTCTTTCTCTTCTCTCTTTCTTCTCCTCCCATTCCTCCTCCTCTTTGTTTATTCACCTTGGCAGATTCTTGGGAGTTAAAAGGAATAAATCCAATTGGTTAGCTTTTTAATCTTTGAACAGAAGCCAATTTATTCTAAAAAGCTGCATCCTAGAATTTATTATTGCTGAACTTTTGGCATTGCTATACAATGATGGTAATTATGGACTTGTATATATAGAGAAATGGTAACTAGCAGAGAGTGTTAGGCTTCTTACAAAATGGTCAAAGTAGCAAACTATTATAATTAATGACTAAACTGCAGGGTTCTCTTATGGTCCTTTCTTCTATTCTCTTTTTCTTTCTTTCTTAAATTTTCCACACTACTACTTCCTCTAGGTTTTGGTTTTTGGTCCACCACACTTACAGGCATTACTCTCCTATTCTCATGCTTAAGATCATTTTCTCTATTCAATATGACCAGTATATATTCTATTTAATGTGTCACAGGTGTAACATGACAAAAATACTTAACATGGGTATAGCAAAAGGTTTACTAAACAGCAAATGAGGAACCCTGGTCATCAGTTCCAATTGCCATTTGGGAAAGTTATTAAAACCATGAAACTCATATTAAAAGAGTTTGTAATATGGGGCTTACTATATACCTTCATTGGCTTTTACATGAATCAGCTGTAGAAAATTTAAAACTTTAACAGGTCTGGGAACTTAAATACCTGAAATACTTTCAAGTAAATATTGCTTTTATTTTTTTAAAAAAAGAGTTTTCTACCTTGTGTTATAATTCATTTGGAAATTGACACTAAATGTTTTTAATGTGCCTTTGACAAACTTCCCTTTTGCTAGGAATCTTTCTATAAGAGTGCTTGAGTAATTTAAATGACTTCCCTTCACATACTCTGACAGGTCTGTAAATTGTTATATTGATCTGCAGGAGTTCTATGTATTATATAAGCTATTAGATCAGACAATGCATAAATATAAATCTTGAGATTATTTTAAGGAAAAACAGAGAAAGCCTCTCTTATATATTTACTACGATAGCCGGGTTTGTTTAGTTGATTAATTAGGTCTTCAATATATGAACGTACTTTATATACTCTTGAAATAGTATGTGCATGGATTTTTTTTAACCTTATGCAGATTAAATCATGTGTATAAAACAGTGGTACGGGAGGGAAGAGCAACAATATTTCAGCTGAATGGTTTTCAATTAATCAGCCCAGGAGGAGGTGATATGAATTGGAAATTCATAGGTTCAAAGAATATCTGATGAGTTTTGACAGAAGGCCTATTATCTACTAAATATTTTTAGCATCTAACTCAGCTACCATGAAAGCAAATACTTATCATCTAAATCAAATAACATGGACCTTATTAATAACAAGTAAAGTAGATTTTTATAATACTTTAAAGTTTTATGATGTTTTTTTTTTTTTGCTACATAATTTGTTATTCAGGTGCCTATATAGCTAGGTATTATGGATATAAAATTCTAAAATTTAATAGCACTATTGGTTGAGCAACAATTTTACTACACCAGTATTTTATCAAACATAGCATTATGTACTACTACCATCATTCAAAGTTTTAATTGCACCTTTGGCAATGGGACAAGAGAGCGCCCAAATTTCCTATTACTCATACATCAATTCAAACCATAGACTACATCTTTTTAGGTCACTCATGGTAAGATATCTCTCAAACATTTTATAACAAAAGTTTCATGAAGATAAATGGAATATAGGGTTCAAAAATTTTTAAATATTTTAAATCTTCCTAACTGCCTTTCAATATATGAACATTTGGGATGTTGTAAAAGAAATAGAAAAGAGAGCAAAACATAACTTTTTGAAGATTGAGAAAGGACAGATACATTTAGTTATTATTAACTTGCTGATAGAAAGGCTGGGCAGTAGAAACATTTAGTTTTAAAAAAAAAACACTTATCACCTGAAAAGTACTTCTTACCACTTTATAAAACCTTTGATGACCATGTGGCTACATTGATTTGGAATGTCATGAAGTCATGGCTATAATCTTGTAAACTGGCACCAGCTTTAGTATGTTCTGTAAAATTGTGTACTTCGTTTTTATCAGTTATTATCAAATATAAATATTTGACACTATAAGTAGTTTCTTTAAACATAATACGCTGGAAAAACAACACAAGGCAATTGTATGGGGCAATGAGAAATGAACTTTCAAAGATACCCCATATAATAACAGTGGCAGGGTGAAAATATATGGTAGGAGATAGTTTACTGTGTCCAGGAATTCACATGGTTCACTGGGACACATGGTTCATGGACACTAGCAGTGCCCCCTTTATTTCTTTGCTATCCATCTAACTTATTTGCTTGTTGTAAATTAGTATCTTATCCTCATCCTATTTGTTTATTTTGATGTGGTCTCAAAAATAATAAACAAAATGAACACTCAAGTTAGCTGGCAGCAGGTATGTTCCATTTTATGACCATCATGTGTATTCAGAGAAGTTTTTTTTCACATTCCCAAGAAATATTAAATAATAATTGAACCTAATATGACTTCACCTTGAAGGTACCTGAAGTATTTGAAGTCTCCTTATTATTTGCAAAGAACAAAATTATAACCAGGTTGGATAACTGGGCACTTGTTTCCTTAAAGTTCATAGAAGATAAAAATATCTTACATTGTTCTAAAATCCAGGCATTATACATTTGTATAGGTATGGAGGTACAAATTTAGCTATAGTTTAAATTTCTGATTATACTCTAAGAAAATGTTTTTAAGGAGTAGAAAAAGAAGATTCCAGATGGCATTGTTATGTTGGGTACCTAAATTTTGGAATATAAAAAATTACATAATCCTTATATAAATGCAAAAAACAACAAAAAAAGTCTAAGAATTAGAACACAGCAAAATTAAGTGGAATTTTTTGCTAAAGTTTATTGTCATGACAATCTTCAATTTAACTTGTTTTAAGTAAATAAGCAAATAATTTGCTTATTTATTTAAAATTTATATAACCCTCTTCAGGTCAAAATCTGCTATTATAACATTATGTTTTTCTTTTATTACACAGTACTAATAAGGCATACAAATATGTATTAGGCTGATATTAACATGATGTTCTTTATAGCATTTTAGTTTATAAAAAGAAAGAAAGGCTGATCAAGGTGCCGCTGTACAGTTTAGGAGACGTTGCTCTACTTGCAATCTAACAAGTTGGCCTGCCACAGATGGACATACTCACCACCATCACCATCACCACCATCAGAGAAGATCCTCTTAGTCACCAAATAGCTCGAATCAGGTCCCCAAATATCCACAGCAGGATATGCTGAGAGCCAGTTGACACATGCACACTCAAAGGACCAGAGGAAAGGGCCTCTGGAATGAGATCTTCTTGAGCTCATGTGCAAGCTGCTGGAACATTTGCACTTACTCCACTGAGAAGATAGAGAGAAACCCCATCCTTTACTGTAGAATGTAAACAAAATTGTCCTTGAGGAAGGAAGAAAGGGTCTCTTCCCTGGAGTGTAAGCCTCGGACACCGGGGGCACAATAAAGATTTCTCTAAACTTTATTGCCATTAGAATAATAGCAAATGACACTGGAGAGATTCACTATCTCTTACTTCTAGATGTTGTTTCTCTTTAATCATCCTTAAGGTTTCAGTGTTCCTTGCTCAGCAATCCCAGAACATGCAGAAGCATAAAATTACTGATGGCATATCATCATCTCCTTGCAAAAGTTTTTTGTTTTTTGTTTTTTTAAAGAGAGAGTGAGAGAGAGAGAGAGAATTTTTAATATGCTTTTTTTTTTTTTTTTTTTTTTTTTAGTTATCGGCGGACACAACATCTTTGTTTGTATGTGGTGCTGAGGATCGAACCCGGGCCGCAGGCATGCTAGGCGAGCGTGCTACCGCTTGAGCCACACCCCCAGGCCGCAAAAGTTTATACCAAAAGCAAATATCAGAGCAATGAATGACTGATTCTATTGAAATTACATTTTTCTGATTTTTTTTCAAGTTGAAAAATTTAATAGAAACACAGAATCTATAAATTAAATGAAGTAGATCCAATAATGAACTTCAAGTATTTGCATCGTGCATGATTAACAATGGCTGAATATTTCCATTAAATTTTCTTCAGGCAAATATTAAGAAAAAAAATACAAATATCAAAATTGGGCTAGAAGAAAGAATTTAGAACGTTTATTTCATAAAGAAATGACAAAAGTTTGAGTCTGATTTAAACATTATCAATATACACATTTATCAAACATTATATGGTACCCCTTTAATAACTACAATTTTTATGTTTATATGTATTTGGTAAATATTTTTTAAAAATAAAAATTAAAAAAAATATACAAAAGGCATGAAGATAAATTCCAGAATAAGAAATACAAATGTTCTTTCAAAGGTAAAATATACACAAACTCACTAGTAGACTGAAAATTAAAATTAAAATGAGCATGATATCTTTAACCCATATTGCATATTTGGTAAAAATTTAGGCTATTAAAAATATCCAGTGCTAATTAAAATATATGGCAGAATAGGTATTCACGTTGTTAAAGAGAATGATATTTATTAAAAATGCTGAGAATATATATATTAAACTTTAACGAATATTCTATCAAAATTTTTATCAACTGTAGGAAATATTTACAGATCGTACTTTTTTCCTACAGTTTGGAGTTGTTTAGACTTGCTACCACAAACCATATTTCCCTGTCCCCTTGTAACCAGGTGTTTATATGCCTGAGATCTGACTGTGGAAGAAGGAGCTATTCAGGAGTCATCTGTAAATATCTCCTACAGGTAGATGGTCCCCCATGCTCTTTCACTTTCTGGTCAATCTATAACACAAGACATTCTAAATATATATCTTTCAAAATTTCATCAATTTTGATCTTTCAAAATTCATACATGCATATGTATATATGTAGCTATATGATAGCAGAGATTATATATATATATATATATATATATATATGTAGCTATATAATTAGCAGAGATTTTATATATATATATATATATATATATATATATATATATATATATATATATAGCTATATGATAGCAGAGATTTTTGTCACCAAAAGCCCCTAAATGACAAGATAAAGTGAACTTCCCTCTATTTTTTTCCTTGACTCAGTATCAATAACTGAATGAAATATTAACTATGGTTGGGTTAAACCACTAATATGTGTAATTCATGTGTTGTATGATCTGGCTTTGCTCTAATGCAATTCCGAAACCCAAACTAAACAAAACAAAAATAATGAAATAAAATATATGAACATGTATCGAAAGGATATTATAATCAGTACTGGAGGTGGCTGCTAAATTCTGGACTTAAGATAAGCTCCCCCAATCAATTATATAATATCAAGTGTTGTAAGAGGTTATTAAAGATGATGAGATAAATGATCTGGAAAATAAACGTGCTATATTTTAATTAAAAAGCAAAAGTTCTGCATGTGTGTGTATAGGTGTTGGTTTATGTAAATACATACACCCTTGAGTCATCCTCTACATTTAGAAAATGAACACATTTTTGCCTCTGAAACTTTCTCTCTGACCTTGTATAATTTCTGCCTTCAAACCTGCTCTGTCACAGGCAAAAACTGATAAAATTTCTATCTATTTATTTATTTTTATTTTCTAGAATCTATGGAGTGGGAATAAACACTAACCACTTGACTTCTGGGGTGGGAAGATTGAAGGTCTGTCTTCTCTCTGCAAATTTTTTTTTGAGATCCATTCAATTTGCTATGTGCATTGGACCCTTCTTCAGCAATATTGTTCTTCCCTTTGACACATAAAAGCAACTCTTTTGAAGGTATATGAGTTTATACTTTATCTTGGCTACCTTTATTCATTATTGTTTTATGTAGTCACTATTTTTCTTTTTAGAAAAAGTATTTATTATTCCTTTTAAATTCATTTGTTGTTCATTACTCCTTTTAGAATGGGAATTACATGAAGGAAACACATTTATGCTTATTCACAATTTTTTTTCACCGTAAACAACAACATTGACTGGGATTAAAAGAAATTCAGACAGGCTCAAGAAATATTGCAGGTTGGGTTTGAAACCATTTAATATAACAAAGATGGCAATAAAGCAAGTCACATTTTTTTTTTTGGTTTATCACTGCATATAAAATTATACTATACATTGTCTATTTAGTGTGTACCTCATTATGTCTAAAAATTCATACATGCCTTAGTTAAAAGACTTTATTGCCAAAAAATGCTAGTGAGGATCTGAGCCTTCAGTGAGTGGTAATCTTCTTACTGATGGAGGATCTAGCTGTGTTTTAGATAGCTGGTGACTACTCAGGGTTTGTCATTGCTCAAGTTTGAGATGGTTGTGGCATCCTTTAATGAAAGATGTTTTTGGTAGCGTGTGATGGTATTTGATCTTGCATAAGTCCTTTCAAAATAGGAGGGAATCCTCTCACATGCTGCCACTGTTTTAGCAACTAAGTTTATTGAATAGTGCAGGTTTATTCTTTCTTCTTTATTATCATTTCAACAATGTTTATTGCATCTTCACCAGTAGTACATTCCATCCCAAGAAGCCATTTTCTTTGTTCATCGAATTCCTCATATATGTTTGATTTTTTTTTTTGAAATTGCATCAACTTTGTCACATCTTTAGGCTCTGCTTTTAATATTAATTGTTTTGCTCTTTCTATTACATCTGAAGTTAATTCCTGCACAGTAGATTGAACTCCTCAAAATCACTCATGAGGACTGGAATCAACTTCTTCCAAACATGTATTCATCTAGGTATTTTGACTACTAATCTTTAATTTACTTTGCCCAGACCCATCAGAGGAATCACTGTCTATGGAAGCTATATCTTTATGAAATATAAGTCTTCAAGAAGACTCGAAAGTCAAAATTACTCCTTGAACCACAGTTTCAGAATGGATATTGTGTTAGTAGGCAGGAAAACATTAATTTCACTGTACATCTACATCAGAGCTCTTTAGATGACAGGGTACATTGCTAGTGGGCAGTAATATTTTAAAAATAACCTCTTCTTTTTCTGAAAAGTAGATCCCAACAGTGGGTTTAAAATATCCAGTAAATCATGTGTAAACAGATGTGCTGTCATACTGGCTGTGGTGTTGTATTTGTAGAGCACAAACAGAGTCAATTTAATATAATTTTAAAGGCCCTACGGTTTTCACAGTGGTAAATAGGTAATGGCTTCAGCTTAAAGTCACCAGCTCCAGTAGCTCCTAACAAGAGAGTTGGCCTGTCCTTTGATGTTTCAAAGCTCAGCACTGACTTCTCTAGCTATGGAAGTCTTAGATGGCATCTGCTTCCAATGGAAGGTTGTTTTGTCAACATTGGGAATCTATTGCTCACAGTACCCACCATCGTTGGTTATCTTAGCTGGTCTTCCGGACTGCTGGCTGCAGCTTCCACAGCACTTTGTCTCTTCATCTTACACTTTTATATTAAGGAGATGGTGTCTCTCCTTACACCCCATGAACCAACCTGTGCTAGTTTACAACTTTTCCTCTAGCTCCCTGACCTCTCTCTGTCTTCCTAGACTTGAAGGCAGGGTTTTTCTGTAGGTGTTGGATTAAGGAAAGGTTGTGACTTCTTTGATCCTCTCCCCAGACCAGTAAAATTTTCTTCATGTCAGCAATGAGGCAGTTATGCTTTCTAATCATCCAGGTGTTCATCACAGCACTTGAAATTTTCTTTAAGAACTTTGCCTTTGCCTTCACAACTTAGCTAATCATTTCACAAGAGACCTACCTTCCAGCCTATCTGTGCTTTTGATGTGCCTATAACTCTAGGTTGAATCAATTTATAGCTTTTGATTTAAAGTAAGAGATGTAAAACTCTTCCTTTCAGTTAAACACCTAGAAGCCATAATACAGTAATTAATTAATTAGTCTAATTTCAATAGTGTTATGTCTCAGGAAATAAGGAAGCCTTAGGAAATCTAGAGAGATGGTTGAATGGCTACTTGGCAAAGCAGTCCTAACATTGATTTTTGGTTCAGTTTTCCATCTTCGATAATTGTGGTTTATGGTAACCAAAAATAATTACAATAATGAGATCAAAGATCACTGCTGATTGTGAATAATCATAACAGATATAATAATAACATGATAAGAAAAAAGTTTTTAGATATTGTGAAAATTACCAAAATGTGATTGATAGACATTAAAGTGAGCACATGCAATTGGAAAAAATCACCCATGTATTAGGTCAACCTATTCACTACAAATCTTCAATTTGTAAAAAGCACATTAACTGTGATGTACAATAAAGCAAAGCACAACAAAATGTAATATGTCTACACATATTTGCTGAATAAATTAAAACAATTTATACAGATAGTTTTGTTAAATAAAACAATTATGAATATTGGAATATTTGTGATGAAAATTCAGACATCTGAAATTCTAACTCTGGACCTAAAAAAGTAGTTTCCTGTGAATAGATTCAATTGAGTGCATATTTAAAATGTATGCTATATTTCTGTTTCAAGAATGGATTGTAACTTCTGTAAATGGGTAGTCAGAAAGATAATACTAAAAGTGGTGGTGTGACTGCTAGGGTCTGAATGCTGTGTGTATCCCAAGTTCATATATTCACCTAATCAACAATGTGACATAATTATGTGATGATATTACTCTTAGGAGGTGGCAGTCATGAGAGTGGAACCCTTAATAAAGTGATTAGTTCTATTATAAAAGAATCTCAGAAGCCAGGTGTGGTGGTGCACACTTTTAATCCCAGCAGCGTGGGAGGCTGAGACAGGAGTATCTAGAGTTTAAAGCGAGCCTCAGCAGTGACGAGGCGCTTAGTAACTCAAGTGAAATTTTATTTGTATCTTTCTTTAAAAAAAATATATATTTAAAAATAGAGCTGGGGATGTGGCTCAGTGGTTGAGCCACTGAGTTCAATCTCTGGTACAATCAATCAATCAATCAATCAATTAAATAAAATGCAAGTTCCTCAGAGATTTGTCTTACCTTTTTTTTCTCTCATGTGAAGCTACAGTGAGAAGATGCCCTTTGGCAGACATGGAAGCCGCTCATACCTTGATCTTGGAGTTTTCAGCTGAGAAACAAACTTTTACTGTTTATTAGCTACTTAGTCTATGGAATTTTGCCACAGCAGTATGAATGGATTAAGGCCAAGGGGAAATTATGAAGAGAAAAAGCAAAATTTGACTATGAAAGAGTTCTAAAATTTCACAGAGAATGTTCCTAAAAATGCTGTCTTATCCCCATGTTATCTTCTCAGGAAAATCCCTGAAAAGGAGTTTTTAAGGGAACATAAAAGTAAAGGAAACTGGAGAAAAAGTTTACAGATTAAAAATGTAACAATAAACAACTCACTACTACCTAACAACTTTAAGACTAAGGATGAGTTTTCTGAAATTGGAGTTTGTAAATATGTTTCAGGACAAAGAAGAGAATTTGTATCTACCTACCTACCTACTTACCAGGATCACATCAAAAAGATAGCAAAAAAAAAAAAAAGAACTTACCAGAGGAATAAATATGAACAAATACGTGTTTAGGATTATCTACCCTTTTAAATTCAGGCAACTGGAGTATCTGAACAGATTCTCATGTTAACAATCAATATAGCAGAAAATGAAGAGGAATCATTAAGTATATTTTCAAATGATTTTTGGAGTATTCGAGGGATAATGTTGTTTGTTGACAGTTTGAAATGACAGTTCAGAAATTCATGGCTACTTGCACAGGAAAATAAATATTTCCTATTTTTAAAATAACAATAAAAATAGCTCATAAAATTAGGACAGATTATAAAGTTATATGAATAATGAGTAAGTATCCATGAAGCAATTCCAAATTCATATAAAGCACCAAACCCAAAATCACAAGTTAAGCGTTTAATTTAACATAAAACTCTTTCTCTACAACTCACGTTTTTCTTTAACAAAATATTGCTTACTGTATAACAAGGAGAAATTAATAGTTCAAACTGTAATTTATTTCTCTGAAAATTACTGATTAATACATATATACAATTACACTCGCTATCCAAAAACACACATTGACGCCTATATATGGCTATCATATATATGTGAAAAAATATATGCATCAAGTATTCATGAGAGTCTGTTTGTGTGGGTGTGTGTTACTTAATAAAGACTTTCTGGGAAATTTTTTGTGTTGGAAAAAGAAACTTTTTAATCAAACTGTATTGTAGGTAAGAGAGGAACAAAACATGCACTTGGCTTAATAATCATTTAAATAAATCTTGTTGGTCAATACAGTAACAAGCTTATAAACAGATCTCATTTAACATTCAATTTTGCAGATACTTAATGCATTAACTTCAACAAAGTCCAAATTTAAGCTCCCTAATCATATTACTTCATCTCTCATTAACCAATATGATTATTATATTTACCAGGCAAGTGAAAAACAGCCTACCTACAGCTGTGCTTGCACCTGCATCTTCCAGCTAGACCTCCAAAAGGATGTCATCACACTATCTGGAGGATCAGAAATAGATGAATTATAACCTCATATTGCTCATGCAACAGTCAAACATTAATTGCAATATTTATTAGGTAGAAGGTATTAGAGTAGTGCTTTGTGTGTGTGTGTGTGTGTGTGTGTGTGTGTGTGTTTGTGTGCATTGTTGTTTGTACTGTTAGAAATATTAAATATTAGTACACATTAAATATTATTAAATATGTGTATTTAATCAATCATCAGCATTTTCAGTAGGTACAAATCAAGTACTTCCTCCTTGGTTTCTTCTTTTCAAATTATTTTGTTTTCCTAGGGAAAATAAAATAGTAATATAGAACGGACACAAAACATTGTTTCATTGTTTAAGGAATACGTACATCTTTTCACTTAAATATCATCAAGACTAATAATCTCACAAAAGAGTGAAAGAAGGAGAAAACACACACATATTTTTTTAAAAAGTTAACATTCAGAAGAAAGAGAAACAAACAAAATATAGCATATTTAAAAACTAAAATAATGCCAAGCAACTTAATTAAAATGGCTTTTATGAATTGAAATTAATTATGTTTTCTGTTTGGACAGAAACATATGAATAAAACATCAAATTGAATAAGAGTAAAATTGATATCATTTAGCATATTAGAAATTGTTATCATTACATACAGAATAGACATTACTTTAGGACAGAACACTAGATTTTCAGCCACAAAATTAACTTACTGCCAGTGTAATCACAGAGTGAAAAATTATCCAAAGTGAAAATTAAAAGTCACCAAAGTACTGATTATGATGCTGAGAGAATGCATCACTGTTTTATGGATATGTTGATGGATAATAAACCATGTTTTCTTATGCATTATGTTAGTATAAGAAAGTAAGCAATGTGTTCCATATTTTCAAAGGAAAGTTTTCTAAATCACTACACAATTATTGTGAACACATTTCTTTTAAAAATTTTAGTAGTTGTAGATGGGCAACATTTTATTTTATTTGTTCTTAATGTGGTGCTGAGGATGAAACCCAGTGCCTCACCCATGCTAGGCAAGCACTCTGCCACAGAGCTCCAGCTCCAGCACATGAACACATTTTATTAACTTCTGAAAGTCTTTTGTTCTAAAACAAGATTTTATTTTAGGTTGGATAGTAATTTATCTCTATCTAATTAGATTAGAATTTGATTATCTCCATCCAAATGATAGGGAAAGGCTATTAATTATAGGTTTAGACCAAAACTGATGGAAACATCAATAATTTTGCTGCAATTTTCTCAGTAGATTCCAAATCATAAAACCATATGCTTGCATTCTGAGGTAGGACAAGTTTTATATCCATTAACATAGAGACAACACATTGACTGCCTGCTATGACATTATTAAAATGAACTGATGAGACAGCTCTGGGGAAAAATGTTCAAATGAAGTGAGCATTTCACTGAATAAATTCATCCTTTCTTAAAATTAGGATATATAATTTTTGAGCCATGTTTTTCATATTCAGGTAAGCTTTTATGTTGAAACCTTAGAATATACACACTTTGAAAACTGATCAATAAAGGTTAGCTGCAGATTATTGCCAATAATAATGACATTTATTTTTCAAAATATTAATTGTAAGACTAATAGAACCAGACACTCTTCTTTGGTAGAGGAAAGGAAAAAGTGCTATAATTGATTGGAGTAAGAGTATTTAGTGCCTAAGAGTCAAGTGTGGCATACAGATAAAAAAACGTGGTGTTTATAGACAACATTGGGAAGAAGACAGAGATTTTAATCAGGTAGATTTGGTGGTGGTAGTTTAGGGGTGTCTTCATCAGAGATTTTCTATTGTCTTGATTAGTAAAGAACATCATCATTTGCGAATGTAGTAACAAAGTAATGTTTGAAGTTAATGGTTTTGAGTTAACATAAATCCAAGAATATTTATGTGTTTTTGTCTCAACAGATACATATGCACAGATACAGGAACAGAATAAGTTAAAAGTTTTATCTGGCAAGACTTGGGATTCTTTTAGATAAGATAAGATGGAAAACCGAAGACAAGATAGTTCATTGCACATACAGGGATATGATTAGAAAAATTATGCAATTAAATTTGGTCTTGCTTGGGTATGAAGATGTGAAGGTTTTGAATCAATAGTGGCTATTCCCCTACTTGGGGGAAATAGACAAATATTAGTTGGAGTAGTGGATACAGAATGAACTGGAAGGATAGGAATGAGGGTTCTAGAGTAAAACATTTACAACTAAGATTTTAGAAGGATTGCAAATAAGGGTTACTATATATTTGCATGTTTTAGATCAGTTTAGTGGGTCATATGTACTGCTTTTGAATAAAGTAAAATAGAATAGAATACAGTAGAAGAGAATACACAATGTAAATATTATGAGTAAATGGATATTTCTTTTTTTTTTAAATAAAGGCATTATTAAGGAGGCATTTTAGATATATTGCAAAATAAAAAGGAAAACAAGGAATTTTCTACAAACCCTGTTTCCTTGCACTTGGATAGCCACTTCCATGTTTGTTACAATTAAGAAAGCTGTGTTGGCACACCATAACCATCCAAATTACATCATTTATATTAGGACTCACTCTTGGTGTTGTGTATTCTATGGGTTTAAATACAATAATAACATGTATTCAATATTATGGTTCTAGGTAAAATAGTTTCCACACCTTAAGAATCCTCTGTCCTCTGCCTCCCTCCCCTGAATGCAGCCCCTGACAATCTCTTATCTTTTTACTATCTCCAAAGTTTACCTTTTCCAGAAGACCCTTTAGTTGGAATCACACAGAATATAGCTTTTGGGGATTGGTTTCTGTCCTATAAATTATGCATTTAAGGTTTCTTATATGCCTTTTCAGGGATTGATAGCTTCTCACTTTTTAGTGCTAAATTATATTCCACTTCTGGATGTGTGTGTATATACTGAATAATAATATATATTAATCTACTAAAGAATAATATATATGCATATATATTAACCGAATTTATATATATTATTTATATATATATACCTAATAATAATTAACTTCTGAAAGCCTTTTGTTCTAAAACCAGATTTTATCATCTTAGGTTGGATAGTCATTTATCTCTATCTAATTAGATTAGAATTTGATTATCTCCATCCAAATGATAGGGAAAAGGCTATTAATTATAGGTTTAGACTAAAACTGATGGGAACATCAATAATTTTGCTGCAATTTTCTTAGTAAATTCCAAATGTCTCAGTAAATTCAAGTTATCCTACTAAAGAATATCTAGGTTTCTTCTAATTTGGGGCAATTATGAATAAAACTATTATAAACATCCACGTGCATTGTTTCCTGTTCATGTAAGTTTTCAACTCCTTTGGCTAAATACCAAGTAGCACAACTGTAGATCATATCCTAATGATATGTTGGTATGTTTAGTTTTGTAAGAATTGCCAAACTATCTTCCAAAGTGACTGCACCATTTCACATTCCTAGGAGAGAAAGAGAAAGAGATAAGGGGGGAGGGAGGGAGGGAGGGAGAGAGAGAGAGTGAGAGAGAGAGAGAGAGAGAGAGAGAGAGAGAGAATGAATGAATATCATATTTTAACATATCCTAACCAGCATTTGATATTGTCAGTATTCCGGATCAGATTTTAGCCATTGACCATTCTCATATGTATGTAGTGGTGTCACATTGTTTTAATTTGAATTTCCAATGACATATATGTAAAGTCTGTTTTCATATGTTTATATACTATCTGTATATCTTTGTTACTGAAGTGTCTGTTAAGGTGTTTGGCCCATTTCTAGATTGTGTTGTTTGTATTTTTGTTGTTGGAAGTGTTTTAAATGGAAGTTTTTTTCAACACACACACACATAGACACACACACACACAAATCTGGGGGAATGTTTGTATATTCATATATATCCTGGCAATTATATTATCTTTTCATTGAGTATTCTTTTAAAAAAATAGAGCCACTTGACATGAAGTCGCTGAAGCAGTTTGAAAGAGCCTATATCATTGACGAGAGGCAACTAGAGAATTAGAAAAAAAATCTATTATTTCTGTTTAGACCTTTGCTCTTTCTTTCATGGTCAACTAAGCAAAATTTATTATTCCTTCTAAGAAACAAGCATTTGGTCTTATGTTTTTGCTTTGTGTTTTTCCTTACTATAGTTTGACATCTGTACATATTTCTTTTCTTCTGAAAGGAAAATGGATTTTATTTGTTTTTAATATTGTAATTTAGATCTTCCTTGTCAACTGTCATCCTTTCTTCTAAGACTATAATACTTTCAAAATATTGCCTTTTCTGAATGAAACACGAGTTGATCAAATTATGATGAATTAGTTTTAATTTCCATAGTTTTTTTTTTTAGTATACAAGTAGTATAAATCTCTATGATGATGTTCTACTAATATATTTTAGTTATTATTTGACATTTCATAGTGGCCTAAGAATATGTTATTCAGAATAACAAGCATCTGGTATTTGAAGTAAAATTTTTGCTCTTGTACATTCCCTATGCACAAAAATATAGGAAGTCTCCAGTATTTGAGTTCAGGAGCCTACACCTATATGTCAATATTTTTCCAAATTATCCTCCGAGTGAGAAATCATGTTGAAAGCTTGCTTATCCTCAGAGATTACACTTTTTTCCCCTTAGCTCAATCAGTTCTTGCTTTATGTATTTTGAAGCTTCCTTAATAAATATCTGTTAGCTAAGAATTACAACTTTTTCTTGACAAATTGCCTAATAATAACTTAGTAATCTTACCTATAGTACTACCTTCTATTTTATAGTGCATACATTCCAATTAATATTTCTCCTTCAGATTCAGATAGAATGTATCATATAGAATGTTTCAGTTCTTACTTTTGATGTTTTCTGTTTCCCAAATTTTGAGTTCTTTTATATGTATTGATTAATTAAAGAATAATTTAAAAAACCTCTGACCCCTTTTGATATTAGCCTTTGTCTTCAAGGAGACCCCACTTTAATGTTTTCTTAATGCACACAGGTAATGGCTCCAGTTTCTATGTAAGTTTTTTGTTGTTGTTGTTGTTGTTCTGGGTGAAAGTGGTTCTTCCTGGGTTTTTAAATGGCATTTTAAATTATTTAAATTAATTATTGTGTTTGGTTTAAAAAGTTATTATGATGTCAATAGTAGTGATCAAAGCTTTAAATCATACTTCATCCAGACTCTAATGCTTCCTCATTATGAGAACACTCTGTATATTCTTTCCACCATAGTGCCAAATATCCTAGATATCTTCTTTCCTACTTCTCATTGTGTAACCCAAGAAAAGGTACTTTTGTCTGGGGTTTCTCATCTCTAAAATGGTTACAATTATAAAACAATGTCCACCTTCAGGAATGTTGTGATTACAAAAAAAAATCACTACAAGCAAATTGTAACTCTGCCCTACCCTGTTCCCAATGAATCAGAACACTTAGTAGAATGTGGTATTCTCCCTTGAATTTGAAAAAGCTTTTGCTCTGGTATTTCTGAGTCAGCTACCACTGCAGTTAAAAAGGTTATAGCTTTTCTCCATGCCATGACCTATTCAATACCTGCTTCACCTCCTGGGAGATTTCATTCCTGGCCTCCACTTCCTCCTCTACTCCTTAAAGCATGTCACATGTTGTAGGAACAGTTTTTGCAGAACACTGTGGTTTTGGCTGGTCGAGAACAATTTTCAGTTGAGTAACTAAAATAGGCTACCCTGCTGTTCTAAAGAAGTTTTCTTTGTTAATAACAGGTTTTTACTGTTAACTACCTCCTAACATCCACAAACCCTGAGGACTTTCCATTTAAGTTCTTCATGTTTATTTATGCACTGACTCTAGTAAGCACAAACTCTATGTCTTTATCCTTTTAATGATTTACTTAATATTTAACCTAAGGGATAGAAGCTCTCTGATTTTTATGGGAATGATAGAATTAAACTGCCTCCCACAGAGTCCCTACAGGTGTAAGAGATAAAAGATGCACTTGGAGAATGTGTCTCAGAAGGATACATTGTTATGTCCTATGGAAAATAATATACAGAGCCCAGACTAATTGGGATTAAAATGCCCACTGTTATTGTGAGAGATAAGCACCAAAAGTACATTCCCAGGATAAAATATAGAGAATAAAAAGAACAATATTGAAAAATAAAGAAGTTAAATGATGAAATTTTAAGCATCTGGACAAAATCAAATATCACTTTTTATCATGAGCATCTCTCTATAATTAAAATTGAAAAACCCTGTTAATATTGAAGCTTGAATGCTTTTTACAAGTTCTTTTGTTGAATCATGTTTTGTTAGATAGATATTTAAGTATCTGATTAATCAAATATTTGCTTCATATATTAAAATAAATGTATAATGAGAAAAATTTTTTACAATAACATGGTATTCTATATTAATTTATCTATGATTATACAGAAGAAATTTATAAACTTGAAAGGCATTAAACAGTAAATATTATTTTATTTTAGGAAAGCAATATTCTAATAAAATACTAAATGAATTCACAAAGTGATAATGCTATCTTATAAAATATAAAGACTCTTAACACATTTTTAAACTAGACAAAATGCATTTGGTCAAAAACTTTCTCTAATCTGAAGCCTATATTACATTTGTGATTCAGTTGATTTACATTGATATAAAATGTTGACTTCAGTTAGAGTGCTTAAATAGTATACGGAAGACCCTGAACACAATTCCTACCACTGAAAAAAAAAAATGCAAGTTTATCAATCAATATGAAAATTCTCTTTATAGTAGTATTTTTTCAACATGAGAAATGCAAATGCTCATATTGCACTTATCAGCACACTTAATTTCAGAAAATTGTAGTGCTTTAGTTAAACTCTGAAGGGGTAGAAGATCTTTCTAGAATAAGATAACCTTGATGATTTTAAGTTTCAAATGTAAATTCAATACATATTTTTTAATTGGTAATTATAAAAATGCAGAATTTTGTATTATGTGATTTTTTTCCTTATAACTATTTAACCTGGGACAATTCAAAGTTTTGTGTTTTTATGTATCTCTAGATATCAGAGTTTTCATCTGAACTAAAATTTTCATGGAGCTAAATTGAGCAGTTTTACTGTTCATCTGGATCATAAAAAGCTTCAATTTACTATGAATGTCTCAATAATGCCCCTCAAATGATCCAGGCCCATAAATGTAATTATGCATTTCTAATTATTTTATAGTGTAATTTTTAGGAGGAGACAATGCTCCACTAATATTTTCATGTTTCTAGACAATTAGGGCTGACCAAAATGTATAGTAGTAAGAGGTTTGAAGAAAATGTGTTGGAAGTAAAATGCAGCAAATTTTTCCAGAGAGCATTAAATTATTATCTCTTCTACTTTCTGGAAAGGTTAAAAAACAAAAACAAAAAAAAAAAAATGAGGGAATTTCTCATATTTTCTCTAGAGGATTTATTTATGTTTAAATCTGAGGTCCCTTTCTCTCTAAACAGAAGAAGAGACACTCTGACAGCTTCTCTAAATAATCCTTCAGTCTCCTAACCTTGGGATACTTCCTCTGGGGTTTAGCCTCAGTGCATCTGTAGTTTAGCACCAGGCTTTTGTCAATCACCCCATGGGGATTAGGGCTCAGGGAACTAGCAGGGAGCTGCTCTAAGAGTAGCAATCTGTTCTCTAATAGAAGTCTTGTGTACTCTTTCAGTAAATAAGTAAATACAAATATAAAATCTAAATACTAAATAAGAATTATTTAATAGGTCTTTGATCTCTTTCTTTTTTGAACTATCATGAATTTAATATTTGACTTTTACAGAACATTCTTGAGTTCCTATATGTTCTTGGAATTATGCTAAATATTTTTATATGTGTTCCCTTAATTATTTTGAAATTATATTAGTGAATTTACTATAAGAGTCAAGGCCCATATTAAAATAAGGCATAAAATGCATACAATTTGTTCTTGTTCTGGAATAACCAATCCCTAATGCATAGCAAACAGATTTGTGGTGCTGTGATACTAAAAAAAAAAAAAAAAAAAGAGAGGCAGAGAAATCTGGGATTGCATAGAGTACAAGTCATCAGGGGACTCAATGACAGAAGAGGGGCGTGACAGTTACAATTTTAGATTGTTACAGTCATGTGAAGCTGAGTCCATATGATACAGGGTAGGAATAAATTTCAGAAAACATAAACATGCTTATCACAAAACCCTCATGTTTAAAATGTATTATTTATATGTCTGTACCCATCTTTAAATCCTCTGTCTTCTACTAAGTAACACATCAAAGAGTTCTTTCTTTCTTTTTATCTGTACCTAAGCTAAACCCATATAAGTATGCCAGAAACATTTTAGCTAAGAAATGTCAGGGGCCCATACACTGAATAACCAACAGAAGAGATAGTCAGTTTGTGGAAAACAAACATTAATTTGCAAGCTAGTGAGCTTCACTGAAAAGTTAGCATGAATGCATTATTAGATTGAAGCCCTGACAATATTTACATAGTGAAACATACCTTTTCATGAACTCAATATTATTATGTTATATAAAGAATTCTAAGTTATTTGATCCTGAGTAAAGTATGTCTTAGTTGCTAGAAATAGGCAAATAGTTTTAGGGATAAATACTTTAAGATAGACTTTATCCATTTTCTGAATTTGAGTAATAATGATCAATTTAATGTGAGGAGCATTCAGTGAGATGGTTTTACATTTTACTTTCCCTATTTCAAGATGAAACATGTCAGTCACAGAGAGAAAACAGCCATCAGGGTTCACATGCCAATCCAGTTCAAGAAACACAATTTTGATATGAAGTTCTTAGGTATTAATTTTTATAGCTAATTTATCATATTGAAAATAAAATCTGAAAATTTCAAAAAGTCACTAATACCTGAGTCCACATTCCATTTGCCTTTGAAGAAATGAAGTACTCACATGGCTTTTACTTAAAAACCATTCTATTATATGTTTACTACAAGATGAGAGACAAAAGGCTAATGATATCCATAAGAATTATCAAGAAAATAGTTCTCTTTTCTCTTATGAACACCTGGAAAAGATCTCAGGAAATCTACATAGGGTCCCAGGCCACAAGATGAGAGGTGCTAATTTGAAACATAATTATGATTTGTCCGTTTGCATTTCTTCACAGTATTTTCCCTCAAATCATTGATTCTTTCTACTCATGAATGCATATTTGGGTGTTTTCAATTTTTTGCTCATATGAACAAGCCTACTTATAATGACATTTTAATTCCAGGTACTTATTTCAAGTTGTCTGCAATATATGGCTAGCTGTAGAATTGGTGGGTCACACAATTATAGTAATAAAATTAGCCTTCAATTTTTCAGAGTAAAGGAAGTCTCTTTCCTAAAATGGTCTTAGTGATTTAAACACCAGCCTACAGATGAAGAGAATATCATCCTTTTCTTTAGAGCCTCAAAAACATTTTCAGAATTTTAAATTTTGTTACTAGGTGTGAGAGAAAATTAGAAACCTCTAAATTGTGGTGGCAATTTACATTTTTGTTACTCATGAGCTTGAAAATGTGTGTATCAGTGTGTGTGTGTGTGTGTGTGTGTGTGTTTCATGTATTTGTTATCTATTTTCAATGCCTGTTTTATGAAGTATAGATTTTTTTTCTAGTTTGGATTAATTGTAAGCTATTTTATTTTGTTTTATATTATTAAATCTATGCCAATTTTTTTATGGCTAGTGCTTTTGCATGACACCCTATTTCTTTTTTGCATGACACCCTATTTCTCCTCACATCAACTCCTCTCTGGCCTTAAGAATTAGGTGTGTGTTCATGTAGACAACTCAGTTGGATTTTCATTAGCATGGACATTTAGGCTTTTAACTAGATCTCTAGTCCTTCAATAGTTATTTAAATAGATGTTTGGGGGTCACATCTACCAAATTTGTTTTTGACTTTACACTTGTATCACATGTTTTATTTAACTATCCCTATTTTCTTGATATTTTCAAGGGTCAAATAAATTTCTTCTTTTTCTCCTTCTCCTTTTTACTGTCTGGAATATTTATACTCTGTTTCTGTCCTAATGATGAAAACAGGAATGACAACATTCTTATATAACATAACATGATATCAACGAATCAATTTAATCAATATCATTTCACGTCCTCCTCAACAATCAGTTTCTTACACTTTACTTTTGTATCTATTACCTTATGTAATTTTATTGTGTAATATAATTCTATTTTTTAAAGCAAAAACACAGTATTACTTTTTATGCTGGCAGTAGTCAGTAGCCATAAAATACACAAGCATTTTTACCACAGACTTTGCTCTCTATTCCATCTTTTACCTTTGACTTTTCATCTAGAATTTTCTTTGCCTCCTCCCTATATGTGGTCCCATGTGACATGTCTGAACTTTGATAGATAACTATAAAACATGCCAAAAGGCAAGAAAAGCGAACAAATCTCTGTCTGAAAAGAGAAAGCAATTATTATAATCAGACTCAAGAATGATACAAATGTTGGAATGATAAGCCTGAGAGTTTGAAATATCTCTCTTTAGTATGTTAAATACTGATAGAAGAGGTAAGCCGCATGTAAGATCAAAGAGACTTAAGCAAAGAGATGGAAGCTATCAGATTGAATAAATGGAAATACCAGATATAAAAATACATTTTTTCATAAGAAGTAAAGAACACTTTCAACAGTTTCATGGTGAGATTAGGCAAAACTGAAGAAAATCAACAAATCCAAAGACAGGTCAGTAGAAATTTTTCTAACTAAAATTCACGGAGACCATAGTAAAGCTATGAAAAGAAAAAAAAGTCATTATCATTGATAATATTAAATGTGAAAACATTTGAGTAATTACAGTCCCAGAAAGAAAAGAAGAATAAAGCACAGGAAATGTAATAGTAAAAATGACTAAAATTTCACCAAAATTAGCTACAGATGCCAGAGCACAGATTCAAGGATCTCCAAGAACATAAATTAGGATAAGCAGGATAAAAAATTTTTCAACTTCAATAAGATAGAATGGGAACTTATCTACACATGGTCAAAAATAAGAATTATGGTAGATTTCCTATTAGCAATCACACTAGAAAGAAAAACATAGATTGCTAAAGGAAACAAACAAAAATTTATCAACCCAGAGATTTATAACTAGAGAAAATCTCTTTCAAAAGTAGAGAACTAAATATTTTCTCATTTAAAAAAGTGGTAATTTCCAACAGATGGGCCTTGTAAAATATGTTAAAGCTCTGCTGACAAAATGATTGTTATGGCTTTAGAAAGGATCTTTACAAAGAAATAAAAAACATTTAGAATGGAATAAGTAAAAGTTTGAAGGGTATATATGATTTTTGTGTCTATATATATGTGTGTATATATGTATGAGTACACACACATATATACATATAAGCAAACATATTTTTCTATATGTATCTATTTATTATATGTATGTAATATTACTTTAAAAATAACAAAATTTTTATTGATTTTTTACATATGATAGGAGAATGCATTACAATTCATATTACACATATAGAGCACATTTTTTTCATATCTCTGGTTGTATATAAGGGATATTCACACCAATTCATGTCTTCATACATGTACTTTGGATAATGATGTTCATCAAATTCCATCATCATTTCTAACCCTCTGTCCCCTCCCTTCCCCTCCCACCTCTCTGCCCTATCTAGAGTTCATCCATTCTTCCAATGCTTCCCATCCCTACCCCACTGTGAATCAGACTCCTTATATCAGTGAAAACATTCAGCATTTAGTTTTTTGGGGATTGGCTAACTTTACTTAGCACTAACTTCTCCAACGCCCATCCATTTACCTGCAAATGCCATGATTTTATTCTCTTTTGTTGCTGAGTAATATTCATCTTACTACTGTCAGAATGGCAGCTATTATGAAGACAAACCACAATAAGTGTTAGTGAGGATGTGGGGAAAAAGGTACACTAAAACATTTCTGGTGGAACTGCAAATTGGTGCAGCCAACATGAAAAGCAGTATGGAGATTCCTTGGAAAACTGGGAATGGAACCACCATTTGAATCAGTATGCCTCTCCTCTTTCTATACCCAAAGGACTTAAAAACAGGATATTACAGGGACACAGCCACATCAATGTTTATAGCAGCACAATTCACAATAGCTAAACTGTGGAACCAACCTAGATGCCCTTCAGTAGGTGAATGGATAAAAAATGTGGCATATATACCCAATGGAAGATAACCAACTTTAATTTTCAAAATTACTTAAAGATACTGCTTTTGAGGCACACTAATGGTAATGCTATTAATTGAGGGAATTGAATAATGAGGTAATAATAGTAATGATAATAATGATAGTAATAACAGTAATTGGCTAGTCTCTTATAATATATAAATTATAATTACATTTAAAATGAGATAGATGATACAATTTAAGAGATTAGTCATCATTCATATTAAATAGAAAAGTGGCAACTTCTATTTCCTTGTCCCATTTTCTTAAATGAAATCCAGGAGACTGTAGGAAGAAGGGAAACCAAGGAGTCTGTAAACATGTGAGTACTGACATGCACTTATTTCATTTTATTTAATGTGAATTGTAAAGACTGTTCCATGTTATAAACTTAGAAACTCCCCCAGCACCAAGATATTTTAACCTTCTGGGACACTCTACTCATCCTTTTTTTTAAAATCATATAATTATGCACAAAAATAAATTCTCAGATACAGTTTTCAGGAGTTTTTAGTTTTTTATATCTGGTTAAATGGTCACTGTTGTAAAGAAAAGAGTCATGTACAATGGTTTCATTAAATAATGGAAATAAATTCTTTGGACAACTATGCTGCATATTTTTCTTTAATGCAAAGTTAGCTAACAAAAGTTATAAAGTTAACATGAACATAAAATCTTAAAAAAATCTTAAGTATAATGCATATCATGTACACATAAATATTTAACCTCGGCTATTATTTAAGCATTCAATCTGACGTGTTAGTCATTTACAAAGGCAAACCTAAGTCATAACTATACTTTAATATAAAACTAAAGGAAAATGTACAGTCAATAATAGGTTTCATTTCTCTGGGTAATTATATTCACCGTCTTTATAAAATAAAACTCCAGAAAAATTATCCTTGTCAAAATTTCTTTTTTTATTTCACTGTAGTGACTTGCTGCTAACAACTAAACATTGTTATTTTCCTTCATCTAATTTAATAAGGAACATTAATCATCCATTAGTTGGTTCTTTAGCTTAACATTATTTGCTCTAGACCACAAATAAGACAGCTATGGCTTGAAGTTGTTAGCATTGGAATTCTATTAGGATATAGCATTTATCTTGTCCCTTCATATTAGTTCAGTTAATTGCATTTGATTTTTTATTATTCTATTTAATGAAAAATATACACTGCTACATGGAGGACCAGCCCCAAGCAAAATACTTAAACTAATTAATGTATGTCTTCAATTTTTCTCTGTTCATTGCTCTTTCATATTTTGGAAGACACCTATATAAAAGTTATTAAATGAAATGATTGATTAGACTGTTGGCTTTTCAATCATCATTGCAAGCAACCTGAGAGTATGGAAGAGTTGAACCTTTTATAAGACTTTTGTCAAAAGTATCTTTACGCTAAATGATCACAAATATAAATAATCTGGATGAACTAAACATGCTGATAATATGATTCAAGACAAAACCTGATGCACCTAGTCAGTATTTGAGAAGCTAAAGACAATGGAGGAAACCAAAGGTTTCTATCATGCATTAGCTAATCCCACAGTTTATATGAGATTGAATTAGCCATTAATTAGTGACCATATGGTTGAAAATAAATCATGAACAAACATAGGGATTATGGAAATATACAGGGAAGCATTCCTCTGGTGAGCAAACTCCCTGCGGGTAACTGTGCCCTATTTCCCATGCTTGGAAGGCACTTCAGTTTTCCTAGAAGCTATTAAGATAACTAATACAGCTACAATATCTAGTTACTATAGTAATGTCCGTTGTGAAGAGGCTCTGTGCTAGAGTCTTATCAGCCTGGACCTTGATTTCAGTCATTCAGCTCCTGGGAATAAAGGAACACCAAACAATAATGTAGTTATTGCACTAATGACCTAAAGTAACCTATTGATATGTATATATAATATATATATATATAGCTTGGCAGTTTGACCTCTCTGCTATTCTGCCATCTTTCCTGACTCTGCATCTTGTCTCTGTGCCTCTTTTTATTTTCCTTACAAACAACCCTTCTTTGAGAACATTTAGACACAAAGTTTATGTTGTCATAAAGAAGGAATTTGCAGAGGCTAGTGGGAGGTAAACAATCAATAGACAACTTTTACCAGAGACTTCTTACAGATGCTAAGTCTTAGTTCAAGTTGCTAGAACAAAGCTGGGGAGTAGCTTAAATAGCAAAAATTAATTTTGAGTTGTTTGCCTTGATGTGTGTGTGTGTGGGGGGTGGATTTCTTTTTTCTCTTTAGTGTAAGTTGTTTCTGCTAAGTGACACTAAAGATTGAATTTTCCAATTTTACAATGTAGATGCCTAAATGATTTGTCTGCAGACTCACAGTAATCACTGGCCTTCTGTGAATAGATGCCTGTAATCATAGTCATGGCTACAATCTTCTTCTAGAAAATGTCTCAACACTCCGAATACTGTCTAACAATTCATCCAAATGGATTTTTCTATTCTCACATGGAAATCACAAAATTGTTTCATTTTTATAATGTTGTCTTCAAATCCACAAGTAAACAGATCACTTTTCCTTCCTTTCTGTAAATGCAGTTCTGTGTGATATGCTAAGGCAATAAGTCCCTTCTTTCAGATTAAGAAGCTGATGGGAATTATTTTCACTTACTTTGTTTGTTTCTTTATACAGACCATTGTTTTATTTGTTATTTTACACTGAGTAAAGTATATGATTTCCAGGAAAAACTTAGCATATCTACTTGTCATAACAGTTTTCATTCTTTATAAAGACATAAAATTTATTCAGATAGTATTAGGTAATTTCAGGCAGTAGACTTTGCATATTTATTTAGTTGATTTGTATTTCAAATTTTACACATATATACATACATTCACGTGTTTATAAAGGAGGGAAGATTGGTATTTGATACATTTATTATACAATTTACCTTAAATTTAAATTTCAAATTTCTTCTTTGATTTTTAAATTTATGGGTTTCTTTGTTATTTCAGTTTTTCAAATATAGTTCTGTAAGATGTGGTGCTCAGAAATAAATATAAAAATGTATTTAAAATGTATTGAATTAACAAGGTGGTAATTTTAATTTAATTTTCTTGTTTATCTTTTTTTCAGATACATTTATCATCCCTCTATGCAGTGTTTCTCAATTTTCTTTTTCACTATTGTTCTGAGAAAGAGCTTTCTTAGTACCTAATCACACTTCATCTGTCTGTCCCATTTATTCTGTTAATATATAGTGTCTCTTTGGAGGAACAGGAAGCACAGTAATATCAAAATATTTTCCCTTTTTCCAAAACCAGTTCTCACCTGCTTATGATTTTCACCCCCACTGCCAAGGAGTGCCTGAGACAGAGGCTAATTTTTATCTGAGAATTATTCCGACTAGGGCCCTTTCAAGATCTTCACAGAAGACTTATTTACTAGAGGCCTTTTCACTAATCTTTCTCATAACTCTCTTGTTTTAACAATAATCGTGTGTTTTGACTATAGTTCACCATATACATATAATAATAATGAATTGTTCTATTTCATTATATCCCAGGACATCAAATTTTAAAAGCAGTATAATGAAGATATGGAATGATATCTAAAAGTTGCAACAAATGCATATTCTTCGCATATACATCTGGGAAAAAAGAGGTAAACACAGATACACACAATAGATACATTGCTTTTTAATTTTATATAAAATTATTACCTTTTTTTTTTACAATCACATCTTATTCACATAATTACCTTTCTGATACTTCTGTTAAGGGCAAGTTTTTCATGCAATTTTTGCAATAAGAATTTATGAGGATACTAAACTTTATAATATATGTTCTTAATCATATTTCCCAAATTCATTTATAAAATTTGACAGTGTAGAGAAGTGTAGGATTCCTTTAACTTAACTATAATTATGGTAATCAATCTATTTCTGTGAAACTACTTGGTTTTTCATTATGAGATTTTTTTCCTCTCTTCTTTCTAAATAATTGTTTATTCATGTTATATCTACATGGCCTTAAATTTTCACACCTTTAAATTTAATCTAGCTGAAAGTTATTTTAACTAATTACATAATTATAGGATCATCTAATTTTGTCATCTGTGGTCATTACAACAATGGTAGGAAAATTAAAAAATCAAAATTTCTTGTGCTATCATGTAAGAGACTACATTTTCAACATTGAGTGGAGTCAGTTAACTTAACCAATGTCTTTGTATAAGAAATCATTCTACTTCACATGTACTTGAATTAATTAATTCATATAGTTATATTTATTTATACACCAAACATTTATCAACTATTTATTTTGGTTAGAAAGTGTTTAGGTTGTAGAGATACAGGCTTGAGTTTAGTACAGCACTGACTCTTTAGGTTGACACAGCTTAGTTGGAGGGATAGATATGTGCATATTTAAAGCAATACAACCAAATAGTTGTCTTTGAATTACTCTGCACAGGCCAACAAATATCAAAGTACAATATACAAGGCACAAATTTCACACAAAAATTCTGATTGTGACAATGAAAAATTACTTAAATAATTTTCAAATACTTAGAAATGCTAATCTATTAATTGTCATTATCAAATATGACAATATGTATTTTCAACAGATTTTTAGAAAATTTTTTTACTATCTAGAAATATCCTCAAGTATAATCTGATCACAATATTATATGTTCATGTCTTTAAATCAAGCTTAAACAAGGAGTGGCATGAATTAAATTTTTGGAAGCATAATCTCTTTAATTTTAGTTATATTTCTTCCAGGTCATCTTCAGATACTCTTAATTTTATTTTATTTTCTTAAGAACTGAGAACATTAAATATTTTTAGTTGTAAAAAAAATCTTGAAAAGCAAAACTGTTTTAGCTTCATAAGCATTGACTTTGATATTTATTTCTTTTAAAATAACATGAGAAAAATCTCATTGCAATAGCAAGATAGTCTCAATATATCCAACCAAGGGAAATTTTAGGTTATAATTTTTGTTGGTGATATTGCAGGAAACATCCTTTAGTATATTTTATACTATAGAATATTACAAATAGTAGATACAGTGTTCCACTTTTTTAATGTATGTACTTAGAAAGACTTTACATTTCAAATATAACCTGATGTTAGATTAAAATTAAATGTGGTAATAAGGGGCACTAATGCCTATAAGGGATGGACTATAACATTTCAATGAATGTTACAAATGCAAAGACTAGAACTGAGGAACACACCAGAGGCTATTTTTGTTATTCATGTTACCAACTCATATTTGGAGATGTAATCTCAATCTCACTTTCTTCATTATTCCATAGCACTTTCTATTTACACCCTGTTGTGAGAACTAATGAGACTAAATCACCTCCTAAAACCTTATAAAGCAGAGACATTTTATAACTCACTGATACATAACTTGTGAATGTTTTTGACAAATGCACTATGGAAGAAAGCAGAAACTTAGCTTTAGACAACATCATGGTCAGAGACAACTGAAGCACCCAAATCCAGAAACCAGCATCCAAATCAAGAAGCTAAACATCATCAGCAGTCAGATAAACTGACCGTTTCTTTTTAACTCAGAATTTACCACCCCCAAGATGAACTGTCCTGTCATTTAACAGTACAGTTTAAACTTACCTGCTTTAGTATTTTATATAAATGGAATCATTCTGTAGTGGTGTCCTTTGGGTGATGCAGTTGTTTATCAATCATTCTCATCACTGTATAATTTCCCCTAATGTGAATAACCACAATTAATTATTTATTATAATATTGATGGGCATTTGTTCTCCTTTGAGGGGCTATTGCATGTCCTGCTGCTCTGCTATGATTATTTTCTTATATATCCTTTGGCAAAGCTAGGAATGCATTTCTCTGGGAGAGGGACCTACAGATGGAATTATTGGGTTGTACACTGTGCTCATACTCAGCTCTGGTAGACAATGCCTAGAGGTTTGCCAAATGACCTTCCTACTTATGCTCCCACCAACGGCGAATGAGAACTCTGGTGGTTCCTTATACTTTGCAACTTTGTATCCTTTGAAAACATCCTTTGATATTTTCCTGCTTTTAATATTTGCTATAGTACTATAATGTTACAGTTCTTAGAACTTAAGTTTTCATGAAATATGATGAAACTTGTTAAAAAGTATATTCACATTTTTAGAAAGAAATATCTATATCAATGTTTTAATTATTATGCTTAATTTTTTTAAACAGTACAGGTCTTTTCCTGTCATGTTCCATCACTGCCACAGTTAGTGAGTTAGGGAATTGTAGAGTTATGTCTGACAGTTTCTTGAGATTAAATGTGACTACTTTGTTTCTTACAGTACAAAACCTAATTCTAAAATTTCACGACTAGAGTAACTAGAGTTTTTTCAACTTAATCTAGCTCTCATTTTTCAATTTTAAAATAATGAATTCTGGGGGATCCTACAACTAGTTCTTTATAAGTTTCAAATGCTGGCATCAGGAAGAACAGAGTGATACAGTCTTCATATTTAAATGTATTATTTGCATAATTTATCAACTAAAGTTCAGAATTTGGAGATCTAAGCACTAATATTAGCACTAATATTAGAATATATGTCTTTGTGTACACACAAAATCTTCTTGTTGAATATTAGGTGAATGACAAAAATTCTGATGTACAGTAGACCACAACTACATTTGCTACTAACATAAACTTCTGTTTTGATAATTAAGTGTAAATAAATACAAAGTAAAATAAAAACGTATAGTAAAACAAGAATGAATACAACTCATTTAACTTCCATTTCCAGTGCTACTTTTCTCTGCCCTATTTTAGTAGAGCTAACATAAAATCAATCAAATGTAATATTAAGACCAAATTTGCATGGCCTTCAGATTTGCTAACGTATTATATATTATAAAATAGAAATTGCCTTCATTTTAAAAATTGTTTTATCTCTTTTTGCCAGAAGAGATAAGAATATGTTCAGGTATTCAGCTGCATGGATAACAGGGAAGAACCTGATCGTACCTAAAAAAATCATATTCTTGATTTTGTTGTATATTAGCAAACCTGACTCATTGGTTCCCCATAGCTTTACTGTACTGATTGTGAACATGCCTGGGTAGTCATGAAGATGGTTGTGTGCTAATTTTTTTCCTTTAGTTCAAATAAAATATTTCTCATAGTATCTGAGAAGGCATTGTAACTCACATGGAAGACACAGAAAGTGATAGAAGGAAAAACAGGGGGATTGAAAGTTTTAGGGAGAGTGTCATCCCTGATATTCTATTTAAGAAAGGGGAATGAGAAATGTGTAAAATCATGGAAGAAAAACAGGGTAAAATAGCAAAGAAAGAAAAAAGTAAAAGAAGGGATAAGAAGAGATGAGAAGGCAAGGGAAGGGAATAGAAGTTTGGGAAAGAAGAGATGAAATAATGGGAATTCTGAACGCTTATGCGACTTCTACCAAGCCTATAATTATCTTCACATATCCAAAACTCTTTCTCCCCTCTCTGATAAAAACAATGAAATGTGTTCACCAAAGTACCACATGAAGTGCCAGGGCTTGGTCGTATTTTTCTAGATATTTTAATGTTATGAATTAATTTCTGTGAGACCCAGTCATAAACAATACAGCAAGAACTGCAGTATTAATTGCTTAGGAGACTTGAAGTCCTATTCCATTACTGTTATCCATTAACTTCAGTAACAGTAAATGAAGACTATATTCACCAAGTTGAAAGATTCGTTCAAATAAATATAATTAGGAATTAAATACTATACCAAGAACATCAGTAATTTTGTGAAATAAAATGGTTTCGTTTGTATTTTACCTTCTTTGATCTTTCAGCAAGGTTCAGTGAAATCTTCCACCATCTATATCTTCAAAGACTTTCTTCTTCTGGTTTCTATGGTGGCTCACTCTGCTACGATTTCTCTTACTTTATTGACTAGTCACTCTCTCATAATTTCCGTTTCTTAAGAATTTTCTTTAAGCTCTGTCTGCTACAGACCAGAGAACAGTTTCTTGGTACTCCCCTCTTCTCTATCAAAATAGGGTAAGTAAGTGATTTTACTAATCTTTTGAATTTAAACAGAATATATTAACAACTCCCAAATCTTTATCTCTGTAATGACTACGGGGGCATATCAATGTCTAGAGATGTAGGAAAGTTTTCATACACTGTTTTCATTGTTAAGGACTTATCCCAAATAGTTAAGAAAATAATAGGATTCTTACTGAACATATTTTATGGAGGAGTGAATTCAAGTCACTTCTCATGTTTCTTAAAGAAAAAGGAAAAAATAGTGGAGTACAGAGTTTGTTTGTAAGGTTTATAAATTGGCAACCATATTATTTAAAGTAGGGAAAAATTAGAGAAAACTTAAGTTAAAAAAAGGGAAAGCAGGATGGAATTAGCTTTATTAATATTAATGTCTTTGAAGAATATTTAATGGTATTCTACATCTCTTAATGTAATGTTACATTACAAAAACAGGAAAACTGCAAAAATTATTTTCTTCAGCTGAACATGTTCTAATGTTCTAACAATAGATCAGAAATTAGAATTGCTCTTGGGTAAATATGCCAAAATAGTTTTGAAATGTTCCATATAATTTATAGAATATGTGTGAAATATATTTTAACTTTTGCATATAAAATAGTGAAAACATAGTCATGCTCTGAAGAATGATACTTTGGTCAAGGGATTACTATGTAAACAATGATGATTCTGTGAGATTATATCACGTAGCTATGTCTTGGTCATTGTATTCTATGAAAGTGCACTTTGTCATATGCTAAATAATGAAACTATCTAACAATGCATTTCTCAGACAGTGTTTCCATCATTATGTGGTGCGTGGTCCTAAGTGTGTCCAACACCAAATACATTGGTTGACATAGAAAAAATGTATTATGAACATCATTTCATCCTGTTTTTATGTAAAAATCCATTCATTCATATTCTATCTTTTCATGACTTCTCACCATGAAGACATCAATACATACATACTAAGTTGAATATGTCTTCCTTTTTGATGTCATTTGATCACATATTGAGAGAAAAACACAGATTTTTAAATCTAAATTATGTGGGTTAAAAATAATCAAGAGCACTATTAACTGACCTGAAGATAGGCTCAGGCTACAAATTACTTTTAATATAGATCTGGAATTGGGGTTAGAATTGCCAGGTGGAATGGCCACATGGGTCATTCTAGAATGTGTTGGAAGGAGGTTGTCCAAGTGAGACTTACCCCAAATGGCTAGGAGATAAAAGTAAAAAGAATACCCAAATTTCCTTCTAATCCTGTCATAATGACTATAGAAAATATGCTTCCAATAACTTTTATGTGTGCCTGGGACAGGTAGTGAAGGATTTGCATTTACATTTGGTTCTATATTGCATTTTTTTGGGGGGGTGTATTTCTTTGTTTTCCTGAGGAACTTATCTTTCTTCTCTAAGGTACGAATACTTTCCAAGTATTAGGAGAAGAATCGCAGTGCACTAAACCAAACATCAGGTGCACCTTTCAGTGAAGGTCTTAAAAATAGCATGAAGGAAACTAGTGCATCTAGAAAGTGAGAGCACAACAGGAGCTCCATGGAGGAGCAGAAGTAGTACTAGGGGATTAGACAGCATCACAGGAAGAAAGCATGGGTATAAAGGGAATTCAATGAGAGGCCTTAGAGAAATAACAAGAAAGCAGAGAAAAGCCATCTGCAGAGCAGAAAATAAAATGTACCTCAACACATAAAAGAGAATGGCACACGTTAAGAGAAAATTCGTGAAAACAACTGAAAGGGTCTATGAGACTTTTTAGTGGGGTTATTAAAGGTCAAAAGAAATAATGATTGCTGAACCCTGAGAAACTACAAAATGATAATGGAAGAAAATAGAAGAAAACAGAACAAAGTGGTCAAGAGATCAAGAAAAGCTGCCTATGTTGAAGTTTGCACTATCTCTGGCTACGGAACATATGACCTCAGAAAATAATGCACTAGTCTTGTAAGTCATAAGATGAATGTGCACCATATCTGCCCATATTTAATTCTTTTCACCTACCTTATGCATTTATAATATGATATAGTTAACTCGAGTAAATATGTTGATGAAATTAAATTTTAGTTTAAAATCCAAATCCTGACAAAAATATAGATCAGGGTTATTTAGCTATTTTGTCTTCTTGCTTACTTATAAAATATATTTAAAGGAAGAAATCCTCTGTACAGAAAAGGTTATATTTGGCTCAGCAATTTGCATGAAAGTTAAGCCTTTAGTTGGTTTCTACTATTTATTTTTTTGTAACCATCTTAATTTTCTACATTAATATTTTCAATTGTCTCTTTTTATGTCTTTCTTTTCTGTATTTTATCTTGATGCATAGATAATTTATATTTTTATTCGTACATTATAATTATACAAAATGATGGGGTTCATTGTGACACGTGAGAGAAAATATACTTCATAAATCAGTACAACCACTATAGATATCAGTACGTAGATTCCTCAAAAGACTAGGAATAGAACCACCATATATCCCAGTTATTCCACTCCATGGTATTTATCCAAAGGAAATGAAATCAGCATACTGTACTCATAATTGCATTCCAATTTATAGCAGCACAATTCCTGATAGCCATGTTACGGAATCAGCCTAGGTTTCTTTCAACAGATGAACAAATACAGAAAATGTGGCATATGTATACGACGGAGTTCTATTCATCTATAACGAATGAGATTATGTCATTTGCTAATACATGGAGGAACTGGAAACATCATGACCAGTAATATAGGTCAGTCTCAGAAAGTCAAGGGTCAAATGTTTTCTCTCATATGTAGAAGATTAAGTGAAGAAAAGAATTTAAAAGGGGGATCTACTACTTATTTTGATGACAGAAAATATCCAAGTCTCTGAGTAGATATGTAATAGTATCCAGAATTATTCATTGTATGGCTTACTTTTGCAAGGAAAGAGTGATTTGTGTCAATCAAGATTGAAGTTCATCTAGGTTCTTTACAATCTCCTCTGCCCAGTAAAGCCACCATGTCAAGTTGAGCATCATAGAGCTTATATTTATCAGCATTTAAATGACTGTGAATGAATGTCTAAATATTAAGATTATCTGAGCAGGTCATTTGCCTACATTTCATCTTTATTCTATTAGATAAATCTTTCATTATTCTTCTCAAAATACTTTAATTCTATATTGCATTACACAATTAACTATCTACAATAGTTTTATCAATTAGGCTACATATCTCAGGGATTTAGTCATATATTTTGGTAAAACAAAAGTTTATGATGTGTGTTTTCTTTCCCATAATTAGTGAGATTCATTGATTAAATACCTTTGGGGCTTAATTTATAATTAAATTGTCTTCCCATAATTAAAAAAAAAATTCCTTATGGTACAGATCCAGCTATGTATAGAAATGATTCCACTGAGTAATAGAGTCTTATCTGCAAAGTCTTTCATTTTAGAGATGTACTTTACAGAAAAAGCCCTAGTATACACACTAATCAAGCTGAAGATATTAGAAGCTCAATATTTCTTTTCTTTATTAATCAGTATAAACTTTTGGCATATTCAGAAATCTATGTTAAAACTTCCTCATTGCCACTTTCATTTCAAGTCTTAAACAGATAATTTTAGAATTTATAAGATTATAGCACAGTATAATTTTATTATAAGTAATTATATTTTTATCAAAAATGCATAAAAATATTTATTTAATTCTACTCTCATTAATTTAGAGAAAATAATTATTGTATTTTTAAATGTAGACAAGGTCAAAAATATATTCAGATGGTTACCTTCCACTTAGATGTTTATAGATTTCCCAGTGTGGAGGTCAATTTCCCAGGAAATCTTCAAGAAAATATCTCTTCCTTATTTTTGTGACACTGGCTACCAAAAGCTTTGTATTTTATGCTTTCAATTTAATTTTCTGAAAAATAAGAAAGTTTTCCGATGTGTACGTTCTATGAAGTCTATGAGATACATAAATGATTTTTTTGAGAATGATTGTTCTGATCTGTAGCTATTTATACATATTTAGTATGGATAATGTCATGTCATCCAACTTTCTCTCACCTTTCACTTTATTAGTAATTATCTATCTAATCATTCCCTTACATATTTATTGATCCATATCATTCTCTATGTTTATTATTGTGATTCCAGGTAAATGAACTTTTAGAATTTTTGTTGAAAGTATAATGCTTGTTTGTTTTAGGACATATTTTTTTTAAAGCAGCAGCAATAACTAAAGCAGACCCAAGATTAAAAGGTAGTCATTTCTTGGAAACAAAACCAAGCAGACTAAAATAAAAGCAAAAACACTATTATAGATGCAGTATTTTTCAATATTTCATTGAATACATTTTACTTAATTTTCAGATAAGATTTTAATATTGAGGCTTGCATATGATTTGTTTCTCCCCAAAGGTCCATACTTGGGACTTGGTCCCCAGGGTTGTTGGGAGATTGTGAGGACCTTTAAGTGATGGAGCATGGTGGGAGGTCCCTAAGTCATTGTGGTATGAGTGGTTTTCATTTGCTCTGCCCCTCCTGTCTTCTGTTTGCTCCTGTAAAAGACATATCATTTGCCTGCTTTCACATGTTCTCTGGTCCTTGCTATCTGGGCCATGAGGTGATGCAGTCACAGGGTGATCCTCACTGCAGAGCTGGCACTATGCTGTTTGGACTTTGAAATTCCAGAACTTTGAGCTAAATAAACTTCTTTCTTTTCATAAGTAGCCTACATCAGGTATTTCATTATAGTGACAACAAGATGACAGAAACAGAGTGTGTAACTCATCAAGCAAAGAAATTTTCAAATCAAACACTCAGAACTTGAATTGTAAAATAATTATGTTAATTAGACTCCATGTGTTGAAAAAAAGAAGACTTATCTAAAGTACAGGGGATTGAATACCATATGTCATTGAGTTGTCATGTCCCTATAGGCTTCACTCTTGTATAACAATTTCTTTGACTTTCCTTGTGTTTGGTGATCTTAACAGTTTTGAAGAAGTATTGGTTAGATGTTTTGTAAAACTCTAACCCTAATCCATCAGATAATGGCAAAACCAGTGGTGGGGAGGTAGGCATTACAGAAGGCTTTGAGGAGGGAGACAATTACTTTTTCTGTCAATTTACTCTGTGTCTGACATCAGGTTTTATATCAAGAGCTACTGAGCTTTAATCTCTGTTCTGGTGTTTTTTTGTTTTTTTAAATATATTTGTTCATCATTAGATAATTGCATATAGCTGTTTACACTAAAAAAGATATCAAAGGAAAAAAAACATTTTTATATAGGAAACTTCTCCACCTCTGAATATAAATCAAAATTGGGAAAATATATTATCAAAAACTTGTACGTTCATTTGCCAAATAAAATGACAGAAGCACTGACTCTTGCATATCAGAAGTATGAGTTGGCTTCTCTTACCTGTTTTCACTTCCCATATTTCCTAATATTATTTTATTCATCTGTAGAATGATTTTTTATTCAGCAGGTCTTTTATTTTCTACCAGCCTACTTCTTATGTATTATTTCTTAAGATATTAAGCTATTTTTTGTTCAAATACTTCAACACTGCTCATTACTTATTATCCACATCTCACATAGCTTCTGGAACATGACAGAATGTCAACAAAAAACATATTAAATAAATAAGTGTAATGCCATTACATATTTAAAAGTAGACACAAGGTGACAAACAGTATTACTAAAATAGTACTCCAACACAGACATGTCCACATAGCAGGAAACCTACTTTCTTATTGTTCTAACACTTTAAAAGTATGTATGAACAGTTGAAATAATGTTATCATTTCATCGAAAACTTATTGTGTAGGTACCAAAGGATTCACACTAAAGTGATACTCCATCGTAAAGATACTAAACCTCGATTATACCATATTAAAATGTTTAAAGAAAAACTGAAATAGTATTTAATGACAGCAGAAGTCTTTCCAAATAGAAGCTGCATTTGGAATAAATCAATACTGTAGGAGGGAAATAGAAAGGGAAGCGTTTTTTTTTTCATTGAAGAAATATATATTTTCTACTTTCCTATTAAAGCATTCTGTCAGAGTTATGAGGAGCATGTAATAAAATGTTAAACAACACACACACACACACACACACACACACACACACACACTCCTAATCCCTCAATGATTCAAGAAAGAAGACTACAAAAGGAAAGAAGACTGGTAAAAAAGCAATGTGGGTATTTTAGTCTGAGCAGCTGGGAAGACCTAGGAGAAAGTGCTAATCTTTGCTTCCAGTCTTGGGTTAAATTGAAGTGTGAAACAGATTTATTTGGAAGACCTTAAACTCGTGGGCAACCTCTGGAGAAGACAATATTTTATTTTGAGCCTAACAAATTAAAGATCAATCTGGGCCATCTGGGTCTGTAATAAGAACAAATACCAAAATCATGGTTAGCAAATATCATAGCATGGTTAAAAGATGTTGCAAACATAGCTGACTATAGATGCCATGATTTACAGACATTTTCTGTTTCCTTGTATAATACTTGTGATTTATTCCTTTGATTCTTTATTTTAGATAATTTTTCTCTCACTTCATCAATATATTTTTCAACGCTAGATTTATCATGATTCATTGCTTTTAGTGTGTATGGGTATGGTGTTGAGGATTGAACCCAGGGCCTTGTGCATGTGAGGGAAGTACTCTAGCAACTGAGCTACATCTCCAGCCCCAACAAAAAAAAGCTTAAGAAAATTGTAAATTTAATGTTTTTCGTTTATCCATTATCTGTTAGGTTAGCTTGGAAGGATTTTTTTCACAGGATCACAGGTAATTTTCATGAGACAACACTAACCATATGAAATATTTCAAGAAAAACAACCTATTTTATGTTATATCATAGGATCACATTTTCTTTAACATAGCTTTTTAATCTACCAGTATTTTATTTTTCTCTTTTCAGTCAAATATTTCATTCTTATTAGAAATTCAATCTAATGTGTAAATCTTAGGATAAGAATGTAATGCAAAAACCCCCATAAATTAACAACAGCAAATTGGTAATGAATAGCTCATGCTCTATGGAAACTAGCATCTTCTTTCACAGGGATTTTCAACTCCAATGGTATTTGGAAATTGATAAGGATATTTTCTGTAGCTTAACAGTGCTACTTGCAAGTTCTGTATGAATGCCAGAGATTTTAAAAGTCCCACATTTGTGGGGGAGTAAAGTGTCAAAAAATGAAGAATATTTCCAACAAAATTTTAAATTCTATCCACTTTTAAAAATTGTTTTGTTTAACTGTTCTAGAAACGCCAGCTTCATATTTCTTCTGTTGTCAAATCCTAAATATCATATATTTTCTTGTTGTCAAATTCCTAAAACATTTGATTTATTTGAATGAAGCAGCTTTATTTTAGTGATATGAGGATCAGTGATTTAGTTTATGAACTGCTGCATTAAAAATTATTTAGTATCTAGGCAATTTTATTTAAAAAAAACTATTTAATTTACAGGTAAATTTCATATACTCAAGATGTAAATACGATATTTTGGTATATATATGCATTCTATATTGATTACCACAATCAAAGTAAATAGTGTATCAATCCCCACCCATTGTTATAATTTGTGTGTGTGTGTGTGTGTGTGAGAGAGAGAGTGTTAAAGGTGATAATTACACATCTTTTCTCATCAAATTTTAATATTTCAGTCACCATACTATACATGAGATTCCCAGAACATATCCCCCTTTTATGTACATATATATAATGATATATATGCTTATTCACGTTGACCACTATGTTCTTTCTTTCACAGGTAATAACCATTCTACTTTCTTGTTTTTGAGTTTCACCTATTTGCAAGCATCTCAGGTAAAGTGTGTACCTAAAGATACACTGAGAGGCATAGCGCTATAATCCTTACCTCCTTCTCTATCTAGAGGTAAAGAAACAGTATACAAATATAATTGAATATAGCTGAGATTAGGAAAAGAATTATTGATATTATGTGAGTTTATAAGTAGGGCACTGAATATGATCATCTATACCATGCCTCTTATTTGTTTCAGGTTTTTCTTGAATTTTTATTCTATATAATCCCCTATTAAGCATATTTTTTGAGTAAATTAATATCCAATGTAATTAATTTTCTAATCCATATGTTAAAATAATAGCAGATTTCTAACCTTTTTGATTTGAGGGCTGTAAGGGAACATAACTTGTAAGAAACAAGTGAGAAACAAGCTTTCAGTGTCCGACAAATGAACTGTCATTCAATGTATCTTCTTCACACTATGCCTTAAAATTTTCCTTTATGTTATCTAATGTATTTGTTGAAAGAGAGAGACAAAATCCCATGCCACTAATTTTATTTCCATGATGTGAAAACTCACATATTATTCTTTCAATGTCAAAACATCAACATTTTTTAAATAGTGATATTTCCATATATATACATATGTTATATGGAAAAATATTGTAAAATGTATAAAGCATTTAGAATAGGGCCTAGGAGAGAGAAACATTCACTGTCTGCCTACTATGATTTCAATGTATTAGTATATGTGTATTGTTATAGTTTTAAGAATATGACAGAATTTAAGAATTCTATAAAAATTTATGCAAATGTATATTGATATAATGTGTTCTAATAAGAACAAAGAAATATTTAAACCTCCCCCCAATATTCTTTCTGTATTCAAATTATTATTTTAACATCTAACCATAATGCTGTATTAGTTTCTTAAGACTCTCATAAGAAAGAACCACAACATGGTGACTTAAAAATGATAGAAATTTATTCAGTTATATTTCTGGAAGGTAGAAAGCAAGGGATTGATGCTATCTATGCTTTCTGAAGGTTCTAAGGGAGGATGCTTATTTGGAACTTCCTAGATTTGATTGGCTGCCAGTAATTACTTGCATTCTTTGTTTATTGCTACATTATTCTGCCTTGATTGTCACAAGGCCTTTGTTCTATGTCTTCTGTATTTTCACAATATGCTCCTCTATCTGCATGAATTTGGTTCTGTCAAAATTTCCTCTTCTTATCAAGGAAATAGTGTTTGAATTTTGCTAATCAATGATGGTCTTGTTACATATAACTCGATTATATCTGGCATACAGTTCCAGTAACTGGCATCTCTTTATTCCTGGGGTTTTCTTCCCAGTTTTGACTGCATCTTCATAGATTCATGAATTGTCTCCTCAGAGGCATCCCACAGGTATTCTGAGCCTGCTACACTTTGTCCCCTCAAGGTCTTCCTTTGGAATGTCAGTGGAAGCCTTCATAAGATCCCTTAATGGGAGCATCCCCAGAATCTCTATCAAAGGAGTTTGGTTCTACTCCTTGGCACCTGCAATGGGTGTGGTTTTACAAATTCCTGAGGTAGCCTAAATGCATATTTCCTATTGTCTCCTTGGCAAGTACTTAGCATCTCTTTTGTGACTGTGATCTCTTCAAAAAGTACAGCTTCCTTGGACCCAGCTTTGCATGTACTTATCTGGCCAAACAGAGTTTATAAATTCCTTCTTTTCATGCTCTTGGTTCTTACAGTAAACCTGACCAAATACTGCCAGCAATATTCCTGCACTGACTGAATGCTGTACTGATTTGAAATTCCTTCGCAAGCTTAATTTGTTCATAATTTTAAAATTCAGCCCACACGAAGTCTCAGGATGTAGGCAAAGTGTAGCCAATTTCTTTGCCAGAATAACATGAGTGACTTACAGTTTGAAATAAAGTGATCCTTTCCCTCTGACTCTTCAAGACCACAGTTCACATTTCCATCTCCATTCTAGTTTTTTTAGCTTCCATCAGAATTGTCCATTAAGCAATGCTTACAGTATTCTAAAACTTTTCCAGCTTGTGTCCCTAAACTTTTCAAAATTCCTGTTGCAACTAGCTCCAAAGGCATCTGTACTATATGGTCAGGACAGTCTTAACAATGAACCCACTTCTTGATACCAGTTTCTCTTTTAGTTAGCTTTTTAATCACCGAATTTAGAATACTGACAAGAACAATTTAGAGGGAGTAAAATTTATTGGGGGCTTACAGATTCAGAAATCTGAATTCACAGATGGCTGATTCCATTGTTCTTGATCCAGATTGACACAGCACATCATGGGGGAAATGTACAATGAAAGAAAGCTGCTCAGATCATGAAGGGGTCAGGAATCAGAGAGAGAGAGAGAGAGAGAGCATGGGAAAAGGGCTTCAGGGAAGATACATGCTTCCACAGCAAGTCCCAAGTGACCTATATCCACCAGCTATGCACCATCTACCTAAAGATACCACCCAATCTATTCAAAGTAGGATGAACTTGTTAGTTTACAGCAGCCATGATCCAATTATTTGAATCTTAACATTCCTGCATTAATACAGGAGCTTTGGGGATAAAACTCATTTCTAAACCATAGTACTGTGACTACCAAAATATTGTAATTTGCAAAAATTGGCATGTCTATCAAATTGGAAATTATGGTCTTCCCTGATACAACAAATTTTCAGAATATTCAACAATGATGGACAAACCTAGAATTCATTAGACCACCACCATCATAAACAGCTTTTTGATAGCTATCACTGTCATAATGCAAAAAGCATGATCCTACTATTTTAAATTTTAAAAATAATTATTCATTATTTTTCAGAAAAGTAATACTTAATTTTCCTTAAATGTAAATTAGAGAAACAAAATATGCTGATAGTTGATGGTTTTACAGCATTGATTTTTAAAGATGACCTTGTTATCTTTGTTATTTCTATTATTTAATATTTTTGTTGAGCCAAACATTTGGTTAAGAAAGTATAACATTAAAGATGAACTAGATTTTGAGGAATTTTCATTTCCAAAGTAAAAATTCTCCCTGATTACACAGGTTACTCTGTATTAGTGAATAATTTACTTTCATTTCAAAAATTTTTTAAAGTCTTTTTTTAATGAACTTGCTTTTAGTTCATATGCAAAACATGAGAGTAGAATAGACCATCATGTCAGAATGACCTAGAAATAAAGAAGGATTTTTTTTTGTACTTTTTGTATTTAGTTCTATTGAATAACAGATGGTCTGGAAAGGTAAGATAATGTTAATGAGTCTCAAGATATTGCGTGACAATTAGTGCAACAACCAAGGTCAAACTGTTATCCTTCGGCTGTATAAAGCAGTTTGATTTATAAATAAGTTTATTTTCCTAGAAAAGGAGAAGGTTGTAAAATATCACTAAGCAAGTTTTCTGGATTAGTCCACACTATTTTGTGTCCTCTGTTGCTCAGGAAAAGATTAACTAAGCAAGTTTGGGTTAACTAAATATTGCACATTACAAGGAAGTTTTTATCATTGTAAGGGTCCTGAATATAATCTCATAGCTCTTGAACTTCCTGAATATTAACAGAGTCTTTTTACCTGAGGCCATAGGCAAAGCCAGTAAATGTATGGCAATAATGGGATTTATGGAATGTTTCTTTGGCAGTGTTAGTTTATGTTAGCTGTGTGATCAGTAATGGGACCTTGGATATGAGGTATCAGTTCAACCTTGGGAGAGGCTAGAAACTGAAGATGAATAACTTGAGAAATCAACCATATCTCTGAAACTGAATCCAGTATATCCTTGGACTTCAAGATTTGGGTGAACTTCCTTGGTTGGCAATGGTCCATCATGTTCACACTCAACTGCTTCACTTAGCACTATCTGTGTGACTCCAGTTGGAGAGGACAATTGGAAGCCTGTGGCAGGCATCTCACAAATCCTAAGGACATTTCACTGTAGTAGACTGTAAGCCTGAATGTCACAGCTTTTCTGAGTGATGTGAATGTTTATAGAAAAATCACTGATTATAAATGTGGTCTTTTGAACTCTAAATCACCCCTATCTATTAATCTGTTCTTTTTCTTTTCTTGACACTGGTGAGAATAAGATAGCATTTTATATGTACATGTTATAATTATTTGTTAAAGAATGAAATTATTTTTTTCAAGAATAACAATTGTTTGATCTATGCTGTACAGTAAATATTATTAGAATTGATACTGAAAAGGAAACACCAAAATAGTTCTCAGTAACATGTTATCTTTTGTCATTGAATGTAAGATACCAGCTCTAGGTATTTTTACAATGTAGATATCCTTAATCTTGATGAGAAATATACCTCATACTCCTATATTAACAATTTTTTAAGCACTTTACCATAGTTGACTTATAGACAATGATCTTGGGTCATTAAATTTTCTGGTGTGAACTACCCTAGATCACCTTTAGAAACTGTTTCATGTGTTCCTGTGTAGTGAATATATGAAATTGCCCAACAAGCTTTATAGCACTTTTGTATCTCATATAAATCAGGTATATTCTATTATTTTCAAGATAAAATAATATTAATTAATTTAAGTGTCAACATCATCCTCATGCTAGATTATAAATTTTAAGTAATTTTACATGAATCGTAATGGTTACATACCTTGATAATTGATGGAGCTAAGACTAACAATCAGGAGTCTATTTGAATGCATCTATACTATTTAAAATACTAGATCAAATTGCATAAGAGATGTCAGGATAAATATACTCAGTTCTTTCTATTAAGGAAGATATATCACAGTAAGTAAGAATAAAGATGTAACAGGGAGTGGTGGCACACACCTGTAATCCCAGCAGCTTGGGAGACTGAGGGAGGAGGATCACAATTTCAAAGCCAGCCTCAGCAATTTAGTGAAGCCCTTAGCAACTTAGCAAGACCCTGTGTCAAAATAAAAAGTAAAAAAAAAAAAACAAAAAAAAAAAAACAATTTAGGGACCAGTTTCAGTGGTTAAGCTCCCCTGGGTTAATCCCTGATGTGAAAAAAAAAAATTAAAGATATAAAAAAAATAATTTTATATGGAATGTGTCAAGTTTCAACAATGTGGTATAAAGACAGTGTTAGTGACTGAGTTTGAGAATTACCTGTTGTAGTAATCAATTTCCTGTCAACTTAGCTAGGCTACAGTGCTCAGACATCTGGTTAGGCACTATTCTGTATTTTCTTTGCAGCATTTTTGAATGAGACTTATATTGAAACAGGTAGACTTTGAGGAAAGAAGCAGATTGCCCTTCATAACATGGATAAACCTCAGCAACTCAGCGTGAAGTCCTGAATGGAACAAAAGAGTAACCTTCCCAAACAAGAGGGGATTCTGCAGCACATGGCCTTTGGGCATGAACTTCAACATAGTTTCTTTCCTGTGTCCTTAACCTGCTGACCTGTTCTTCAGAATTTTTCCGTGCCTGCTTCCATAATTGTATTAACCAACTCCTTAAAATAAATCTCTTCATACATATCTATAATCTGATTCTAAAATATCTATATATTTAATATATCTGTATGTAGATGCAGATACCATTTTCTCTGAAGAAAACTAAAATACATATTTTAGTTTAATGCTTTACTTATATATTTCAATCATTTGGCCTGGATTTATATTTCATTTGCCTAAATTCTAATATCATCCCTGATTATTTTTTCTTTTTCTTTTCTTTTTTTTTTTTATACTATAGATTGAAATTGTTCAGGGTGTTGCTAAATTGCTGAGACTGGCCTTGAACTTGCAGTCCTCCTGCCTCAGCCTCCCAAGCCACTGGGATTAGAGGTATAAACCATCATGCCTGGCTCTGTCACTGTTCTCTATAAATCAACACTTATTTTTCCTCAATCAAGACAATAACTGTATTAGTTTCCTTTTTGTTGCTTCAAAATCAAGAAATAAATAAAACACAAAGATCACGGGTTAAAAATGATAGAAGTTTTTTTTTTTTCTCACAGTTCTTGAGGCCCTGAATTTGAAATGAATCTTACAGGGCTACACACTCAAGGTTTCAGAAGAGCTAGCTCCTCTGGAAGCCTCCAGGTGAGGATTTCTTTCACTTTTTCCTGATTCTGTGGCTGCCTCATTCCTTCACTTGTGTTCCATCCCTCCAATTGTTATACTCTTTACATCCTTCATTGTTACACTCTTTTTTCCTCTTCAATGTCCCTCTTGTAAGGACGCTTGTGGCTACATTTAGGACACATCCAGATAGCCAACACAATATCCCTAAGATTCTTTATATCTACAAAGTCTTTTTTTCCCCTGTGTAATTAACATTCATAGATTCCAGGAATTAGAATCCAAATATCTTTAGGAATGTCCATTGCTTAAGGTATTCTAACCCCCCAAACTGTCATCCATCCATGTTGATAAACATAAATAAGTTTTATCCATTAAAATAAAGGTCTAATACAAAGATTATATTTTTACCCTATGAGCGAGTATTTTAAACATAAGTTGTTTGAAAAATATATTTCCTATATTGCTACTATGACTATTATTTTTAATTCTGATTGGATTAGTATTTTATTTTTTACAATCTTAAGGAGTTCTTTAGACAATGAACAATTAAAAATAGTGGAAATACCTACATTTACCTAATCTCTTTTTAAAGTGCAAAAAAAATTGAAATGATTTTTCATAATTTATCTCTGATAAATGGGTACAAGATGAAACATTTTTATATCCAGCCAAAATGAGATGCTGCTCATCACTCAGATCTTTAGGTAACCTTGATTACCTATTAGTGTCTTCTTGATTTATAGGAGTTATTTGACAAAAAACCATTTTATTGAAATAGAAAACATGAAAAATTGAATCCTAAAGAAATGTGTATTTCAAAATATTTAATTATAATCTATCTTGACAGAAATAATGATTATAAATTATCTATTATTCTTAAAAATAGCTAAAGCATAGGCAATGAATAAATATAGCTTTGCTGTATTTAGAATCCCAAAAGATTTCTTTTTTGTATTTGCTTTCTATTTCAAATTTCTGTTCTTGTGTCAAATTTTATATAGTTTTCTCCTCCCTCGCATTATTTAATTTAAAATTCAGAGTAGATATGCTCCTGGAAATGATAGATTGGTGTTTTGGTTCATTTTTCTCACACAGAACTACTTTGAAAGCTACACAAATATTAAAATACTGATTTATTAATGAAACTAAGAATGGTCAAGTCAGAGAAAAATTATGGAAATCTGTGGATTTCTCTCGGCTCTTTTTTGATTGTTTAAACAGTTATTGAATCTCCAGTGTTTTCAAATAAATGCAGCAACAGCAGGAAAGTTAGAACACTCTTAAATTTCAAGAAAAGACTTTCCCAGAAGCACCTTAAATAACTTCCCCTCAAATCCCATTGAACACAATCTTTTATTGGAGAAGAGGTTGGGAATTTAGTATAAAAAACATGAACTATTAGGTTAATCATGTGTCGTACCCCAGGGAATGGCTCATTGAGTAATGAACAAAATAGTGAATCTTCTTGTAGGCCACGTAGGATGGGATGGTAGGCAATTTATGTGGCTAAGAGCATATGGGTAGAGCTTTTCTTTAATATTTATTTTTATATTTAAGGTTTGTAGAATTGGTGCAGGGCAAGACATAATGAACTTTGTGTTTTCTGAAAATATTTTAGCCATGTTTTATATCTACATTTATTTATACCTACAAAAATATAACAATGCTTATGAATTGAAAATCTAGACACATTCTTTTAAAGACAGGAAGAAGAAAATGCTATCAGTATTGTGTGGTGTTATGATTTTAGGCAAGATAAATGAAAGCTATACAAATGGACAGAAGTTGATGAGATTATTATTTTTGATGATTATTTTTACATTATATATATGCTAAAACCCTCTGAGCATTAATAATTATAATTCAATTTATCACATATATTGTACATGATTTCATTGGCTTCTAAATAAATACAACCAACTGAAAAACAAATGCTTACAAGAAGGAAGTTAAAATACAACTTCCTCGAAAGTCTTAATTTACCAAAATATCTGACCTCTAGCTATGACAGAAATCTTATTATAAAAGAAAGCACAAAAAACAACACATAATTCTAGCACATTATTGCCATTGGTAATAAATAAAGGTCTATAATAATTTGTAAAAATTAACTATAGTTACTAAAGAATACCAAAAATAAGTTAGAAATTATTTTAAAGAAAGTTATATAAAATTTGAAAATGCATATATTCTTTTACCAAAAATATTTACTTTTATGAAATATTCTATAGCTACATTTGAGTGTAAAGATAAAGTGCTAGGCAATGAAATTGTCTGTTTAACAGTGTGTCTGTGTGAATAAATATAAAAACTAATATCTGCTTATCTGGAGATCTAACATAGAATATTACATAGTTGTTACATTGTATGTGATAAACTTCTGTAAAAACACATAGGGATATTTCCATGATATATTTTGGGGATGAAAATAACCACATAAAATTGTAAGGAAATATAATTGTCTTTTGCATCATATTTGTGTTTATTTCATTTTAAATTTCTCATGTTTTGTGATTGCCCCAAAAGATACACTAAGGTTTTAATGAATAAAACCATGTTTCGGATCTCTTTGTATTGCCTAGATAAATGACTTCTCAACAATTCTTTGCAAGTTTTACAGATTACTTTGTTTATCCACTTCAAATATCAAATAAAAATTACAAAATATAGTGCAGCTTAAAGTTATGGCAACTTTTCAAGTTGAAGTGCATCATTTACTTTGCTAAATCTCAATTTAATTTTATGCACAAGCAATTGTTGCTCTAAGCATTTGTTCAATAAAATAAATACTTTAAGCATCACAAGTCACTACTGCATGAATAATTTTTATATCACTATCTAAAAATGGTGAAAAAGCAAGTATAATGAATGTTATATCAGCAAACTCTATACCAGTAAACTATAACTTATTTAACATCATTTTGAAGGCAAGTTTATCAAAACTTCTATTCTAACATGATTTTCTTCAAATTATCACTGTATAATTGTAATCATCATGTTGTGTTTTTAATTTGCCAGCAAAATACTACTGTGCAATATTGTTTTCAAATGCCAAGATACTGTGATAGAAACTAATATCATAGAGAAACCCATTTATTTGATAGTGTCAATATCCTCAATGGGTTCAACTGAATTGTATTTTCATTTTACCATTTTATTTGTATATATAAAAATGTATATCTTTGCATCTCCTGGCCAAGTTGAAATTTGTGTTTTTTTTTTCATTATAAGTTGAAATTTTAAATTTCTTTTAGTAACATGAGATTTAAATTCACAGTGTGATTTATTTTTCACTGTTAATATTATCTCTATGTAGTTCAATTATATCCTTGAATAGTAATATCCTTTAAAACTGAATAAATGAAAATAAATGTTATATAACATTTTTAATAAAGCAGTTTTTATAAAGAACCAGATTAAATTAACCTAAATCAACCTGAATTGAGTTTAGTGTAAAGGGACCTCCACATATTGTGATCTATAACTTAGCTTGATGTACATGCAGAATGTAATCAAACAAAAGTATGCTCTTTGAGCTGAGCAACTGAGTCTCCGCTAATCACAATGGTCAATCCTTCAGCCAGTTGGCTAAAGGCAGGCAAACAATGGCTAATATGTCAATGCCAAGGTGAGCCAGCCAAGAAATTTTTCTATCTTCTCCTGCATTTCTGGTTATAAAGGTAGCTCACACAACAGTAAGAGAGGCCTTCTGAAACTGATTCTGGAAACATTTTTTTTGTCCTTACTCAAGTACTTAAGTTTTTTAAATTAATTCAGTCTCAGTTTCTGTTTTAACACCCTTGGCTTACAATGTCATTAAAGAGGTTAGTTTTGTAATGTAAACATTTCTACTTTTGTGAAAATAAAACCAAATGTTGAATATAAAGATATTGCCAACAATATTTTCAGTTAGCATTTTATTAACAATTAGAATTTACTAAATTATTTTTATGTTATCAAAAACATAATTAGTTTTTACTCCACATTTATGAAAAAAGAATTAATATTAATCTATAAAGTAAGATTGTTATCATTTGTCCCCTTTTTTTGTATATGTAGAGTTTTGTATCCCTTGTTTTTTTTCCCCAAGGAAGTGGCTGATAACAACTAGAAATACTGTAAACTAAGCTATATACTGAGCTTTTGTCAGTCATATAGACAATTTCTCCAAATATACAAGCAAATAATTATAATAATTAATAAGACTCAAAGTAAGCTGTTTCACTGTAATGCTAATGTGTGTGTGTGCGCGCGCGCACACACACTCACACACACACACACACACACACACACATATATATATATATATATATTTTTTTTTTTTTTTTTTCTTTTGTACCTGAAATTGAATCCAGGGGCAATTAACCACTAAGCCCTAACCCTATTGTTATTTTTATTTTGAGATAAGGTCTCACTAATTTTCTGAGGTCCTTGCTCACTTGCTGAGTCTGGCGTTGAACTTGTGATCCATCCGTCTCAGCCTCCAGAGCCTCTGAAGATATACAGACCGATGCCACTGGGCCTGGCCTAATATACACTTTTTTAAAATGACATCAGACCAACCTGTTTCTGACAGTCTCTGACTCTTGGATCTAGATAAATTGAAAGACATTTCTTTATTTTTCTTTAAAAATTTTTTTGTCTTTTTAGATATACATGACAGTAGAGTGTATTTTGACATATTATCCATACAGGGAGTGTAACTTATTCTAATTAGAATCCCATTCCTGTGGTTGTACATGATGTGAAGTTTTACTGGTTGTGTATTCATATATGAACGTAGAAAAGTTATGTCCACTTCATTCTATCGTTTTTCTTATCCCCATGTCTTTCAGTTTCCTTCATTCCCCTTTGTCTAATCCAATGAACTTTCTATCTTTCCCTCCACTGCCACTTATTGGGTGTTAGTATCCACATATTAGAAAGAACATTTGACTTCAGGATTTGGGGAACTGGCTTATTTTATTTAGCATGATAGTCTCCAGTTCTATCCATTTAATGGCAAATGTCATGCTTTCATTTTTTTTTTTTTTTATGGCTAAGTAATATCCCATCAGTCATCTTTTGAAAGTCACCTATATTGGTTCCATAGCTTTGCTATTGTGAATTGAGTTTCTATAAACATTGATGTGACTGCATCACTGTGGTATGTTAATTTTAAGTCTTTTGGTTATATACTGAAGAGTAGGATAACTGGTTCAAATGGTGGTTCCATTCCAAATTTTTTGAGGACTCTCCATACTGCTTTCCCGAGTAGCTGCACTGATTTGCAGTCCCACCAGCAATGTATAAGTAAACCTTTTCCCCACATCCTCATCAACACTTATTTTTACTTGTATTCTTGATAATTGTCATTTTGCCTGGAGTCAGATGGAATCTCCATATGGTTTTAATTTGCATTTTTATAATGGCTACAGATGTTGAACATTTTTTTTTCATCTTTTTTTTTTTTTTGACTGACCACATTTCTTCTGTGACGTAACTGTTCAGTTTCTTTTTACAATTTATTGATTGGATTATTTGTTTTTTTGTATTAATTTTTTTTTGAGTTCTTTGTATGTCCTGGATATTAATGCTGTATCTGAGGTGCAGGTGGCAAAGATTTTATCCCATTCTGTAGACTGTCTACATATTTGATTGTTGCTTTTTCTGTTAAGAAGCTTTGTAGTAGCTGGTCGCAGTGGTGCATGCCTGTAATCACAGAGGCTGGGGAGGCTGAGACAATAGGATTGTGATTTCAAAGTCAGCTTCAGCAATGGTGACATGTTAAGCAACCCAGTAAGACCCTGTCTCTAAATAAAATACAAAATAGGGCTGGGGATGCGGCTCAGTGGTTGAGTGCCCCTGAGTTTAATCCCTGGTACCAAAAAAAAAAAAATAGTGTGGAACCATCCCATTTATTGATTTTTTTATTTTACTTCTTGTGCTTTAGGAGTCTTAGTGAGGAAGTCAGTTCCTAAGATGACATGTTGGAGAGTTAGACCTATATTTTCTTCTAGTAGGCACAGGATCTCTGGTCTAATGTCTAGATCACTGATCTCCTTTGAGTTGATTTCTGTGCTGGTTGAGAGAGAGGAATTCAATTTCATTCTATACATATGGATTTCCAATTTTCCTAGAACAATTTGTTGAAGAGGCTATCTTTTCTCCAATGTAAGTTTATGGTGCCTTTATCTAGTATAGATTAACTGCATATATGTGGGTTTGTCCCTGTGTCTTCTATTCTGTTCCATTGGTCTTCATGTGTGTTTTGGTGCCAATACCATGCCATTTTGTTACTACGGCACTGTAGTATAATTTAAGGTTTGGTATTGTGATGCTTTCTGCTTCACTTTTCTCGATAATGACTGCTTTGGCTTTCCTGGGCCTCTTATTTTTCACATATATCTTATAATATTGGTAAATTTTTTCTACACTGTCTCACAAAAATTTAAAAAATGATAATTATCACTCAGATTTTTACTGTTCTTTCAACTCTTAGACTATTTTTTACTGCTGTTCATCTAAATGTTAGCCTACTTTAAATTCCAGTTAGGTATCAAGCTCCTATATTAATTTTCCTTAAATTTGTTAACTATTGTTGATTTTACATACTTGTCAAATTCAATTAAAGTTCTCTAGCTTTGCTATTTTATTGTACTATTTATTATTGGAATTTTAATCTTTGTAGGTATTTTCAATTTTCTTTGAAAGTTCATTGTCTAATGTGCATTAGGTATATTAATATTACATTTAAAAGTACAAAAAATAAGTAAACAATCATTAAGGTAGTTTATGTTTAGATAAAACAGTTATGGGTTGGTTTGTGTATTAGTTTGTTGGAAAAAATAAACTGACATATCACAGATATTTGAAGCTCAATAAAATTTTATTCTGTATTTACTAAAATATAGTAAAACCATTTCTAGGGGAATATAACAAGCATTCTGTCTATTTAGAGGCATTATGTGTAAAAACATTATATTATGAATTTTGATAGCACATATCTACTAAATATACTATCAGTATGTAGTCACTGAAATTGTATGTAGTATATATGTAGTCAAATTAGATACTTTATTTTACCAAGGAAAAATGTTTCTCATATAAAAGGATAACAGTACAGTAATCATTATAAAGGTCGTGACTATTATACTAGATGGGAGATTAGAATAAGAATATGCATGGCAGAGAAATGAATATGGATGACAATATCCCTGGTCAACACTTTAAAAAGAAAATAAAGCTTAATTTTATGATCATGAACAGGGAAGAGTTTTGCCAAAAAAATTAGATAGATCAAATCAGCCTTTTTCATGGTATTGGATTTTGACCAATCCCTCATGAATGCATTATATTTTGCAGGTCCAGCTAAAATGTTAGGTCACAATTTGAGCTAACCATTAATTGTGAATGTTTTTATTTTCCACTTTTGAGAACATAGCAAACTTGTTTTTTATGTTTTACTGAAATAAAGTCATTGGATAAGTATAGAAAGACTTAAGTTTCTTAATATATGTAAGCATATATACATATGTTTATCCATACACTTCAGTTAATTATATAAAACTTTTATTATATCATTCAGATACTCTGGTTCAAAAGACCAGCTTGATTTTACATTTTAGGTACCTCTCTTATTTATTAATTATTTTTAATATGTAAAATTATCTACATTAAATCTCTTTTTCTTTTTTTTTCTTTTTTTTTATTGGTTGTTCAAAACATTATAAAGCTATTGACATATCACATTTCATACAATGGATTCAAGTTGGTTATGAACTCCCAATTTTACCCCAAATACAGATTGCAGAATCACATCGGTTACACATCCACATTTTTACATAATGCCCTATTAGTAACTGTTGTATTCTGCTACCTTTACTATCCTCTACTATCCCCCCTCCCTCCCCTCCCATCTTCTCTCACTACCCCATCCACTGTAATTCATTTCTCTCCTTGTTTATTTTCCCATTCCCCTCACAACCTCTTATATGTAATTTTGTATAACAATGAGGGTCTCCCTCCATTACCATGCAATTTCCCTTTCTCTCCCTTTCCATCCCACCTCATGAATCTGTTTAATGTTAATCTTTTCTTCCTGCTCTTCCTCCCTGCTCTGTTCTTAGTTGCTCTCATTATATCAAAGAAGACATTTGGTATTTGTTTTTTAGGGATTGGCTAGCTTCACTAAGCATGATCTGCTCTAGTGCCATCCATTTCCCTGCAAATTCTATGATTTTGTCATTTTTTAGTGCTGCGTAGTACTCCATGGTGTATAAATGCCACATTTTTTTTTTATCCATTCATCTATTGAAGGGCATCTGGGTTGGTTCCACAGTCTAGCAATTGTGAATTGTGCTGCTATGAACATCGATGTAGCAGTATCCCTGTAGTACGCTCTTTTAAGGTCTTCAGGGAATAGTCCAAGAAGGGCAATAGCTGGGTCAAATGGTGGTTCCATTCCCAGCTTTCCCAGGAATCTCCATACTGCTTTCCAGATTGGCCGCACCAGTTTGCAGTCCCACCAGCAATGCACAAGAGTACCCTTTTCCCCACATCCTCTCCAGCACTTGTTGTTGTTTGACTTCATAATGGCTGCCAATCTTACTGGAGTGAGATGGTATCTTAGGGTGGTTTTGATTTGCATTTCTCTGACTGCTAGAGATGGTGAGCATTTTTTCATGTACTTGTTGATTGATTGTATGTCCTCCTCTGAGAAGTGTCTGTTCAGGTCTTTGGCCCATTTGTTGATCTCTATAGGTTTAATGCAATGCCAATCAAAATCCCAACGGCATTTCTTGTAGAAATGGATAAAGCAATCATGAAATTCATATGGAAAAATAAAAGACCCAGAATAGCAAAAGCAATTCTAAGCAGGAAGTGCGAATCAGGTGGTATAGCGATACCAGACTTAAAACTATATTACAGAGCAATAGTAACAAAAAAAGCATGGTACTGGTACCAAAACAGGAGGGTGGACCAATGGTACAGAATAGAGGACACAGAGACTAATCCACAAAGCTACAACTATCTTATATTTGATAAAGGGGCTAAAAGCATGCAATGGAGGGAGGATAGCATCTTCAACAAATGGTGCTGGGAAAACTGGAAATCCATATGCAACAAAATGAAACTGAATCCCCTCCTCTCGCCATGCACAAAAGTTAACTCAAAATGGATCAAGGACCTAGATATCAAATCAGAGACTCTGTGTCTGATAGAAGAAAAAGTTGGCGCCGATCTACATATTGTAGGGTCGGGCTCCAAATTCCTTAATAGGACACCCATAGCACAAAAGTTGATAACAAGAATCAACAAATGGGACTTACTTAAACTGAAAAGTTTTCTCTCAGCAAGAGAAACAATAAAAGAGGTAAATAGGGAGCCTACATCATGGGAACAAATTTTTACTCCTCACACTTCAGATAGAGCCCTAATATCCAGAGTATACAAAGAACTCAAAAAATTAAACAATAAGTAAATCTCTTTTTCTACATATTCTTCTTAAATAGAACAGTTGATATATACACTATTGCTTTTTTGCAATATAATTCTTATATTTCTTATAGTACAATAGGAAGCCCATGTCACAAGGGGATTCAGCAAATTTAGAGAATATGGAAAATGGGACTACAGTAATTTCACTGTGGTTAAAATTAGTTGTGTTAGGTTACAAACATTTATATGCATTAAACATGTACTTACTTTGTTTTATAGTAACTTGTTCAATTATAGTTTTGTATAAATCCTTCCAGTACATTTTAATTCCCCAGACAGAGCATGATACAGAATAAATATTCAATATTTTTGATTAATGAATTAATAATATGCTTTTCCCAATATAAGATCATTTTAAAGCACTAATCTGAATTTATAATCACAAGGTTTGCTGTGAATATAGGTGAGACCCTGTTGCCAATAAGGGTACTTAATCAAGATTTCAGCTGTGGACTAGTCTAATTGTCTTAGTAGGAACAGTGTAGAGACATAGAGTATAATTTGCAAAAGGCATATATTTTTTGAAATCACAGGAATAATTCAGTATTTTGTATTATCAATTTATAATTTAAAAAAATTTTTCTGTATTTGGCTTTCAGTCATTTATAATCATCATCGTCATCACTCTCTATGTAGTTTTCTCTTCAAACTGAGTCAGATTAAGTTGCTTATTGACAGTGAAGTAAGATGGGGTGAGTTATGTTTAAGAATTTCAAAGTTAATGGCATGTAAATATGATAGTCTGATATACCTACATACTTCATAGAAATAAATCAATAAAAACCTCAACCTTATTAAACAACCTGGAAGCATTTGCAATGAAAATTGGGGATACTTTCTTAGTCTATATTTTCTTACTTTATGTTACCTCTATTATCCAATTTATCAGTAAACATTTAGTCAAAGAAGGTGAACCAATAGGATACTATCTTGACACTATCTTGTCAGGAGTTGGCTACACAACTCTAGAAAGAAGGAAACCCAAATTATGTAAAGGCAAGATTTTTGGAAAGGAAGGATGCCAACTAGGCTGGAATTCCATTGATGGGGCTCAATATTGTTGTCCACTAGTGGAATTTTCTTGCTTTTATGCCTTGAGGAAACCTCAGCTTGGCTTATAAAACCTCTCACATGGTTAAGTTAGGCACATTCAGAATAATTTTCCTGATTTAAACTCACCTAAAACTTGAACTATAAATATTAAATTATTTTTACAACAGCACTTAGATTATACAACTGAGGACGACAAGCTAACCAAATGGACCATTAAAAACCATCATATCTATCTGTCAGTTTGTTCCTATTACTGCAGTCCTAATTGTAAAATCATGTTTTTGTTTGCCTTATTAATGCAATTATTTTTCAAGTATAATATAATTTGTAATGTCTCAATAAACGTCATATGGATAGACCATTATTTGGTTAACCATTTGTTTTACATTGTATCAAAGTAGTAGTTTTAATTTTTCACTATCATAAATAATATCATTCTGAATATGTTTTTGTATGAAACTTGATCAGCTTTCTCATTGTTCAATAAAATATGTATCTAGAATGGCATTATGGGGCAAAGATTATGGGCATGCTAATTTTGTATTTCATATTTTGCTACCAATTTTGAATCTGTACTCAATATTCTGTAGAAACTCAAGGCTTTCTCTTCCCCACATCTTTGTCTCTTTTCTTAAAAATGTCCTACAGCAAGGGCTACAGTTATATGCTCTAATGGGATGAAGAGTACAATTTTGTTTGGGAAGATCTAAGTGGGTGTAACCTTTTACATATGTTGGACTATTAAAGGATTTGTTCTTCTGTGACCTCTGTACTTTTATTGCTCTTCGTGCTTTGTGTTTTTCTATTTCCTCTTTGAGCCACAGAGAAACAAAGCAAGTATTGTAGAAAATTAGCTGAAGGCTCACATTTTGGGGAAGGGTCTTAGCCTTTCTAGTTTCCTAGAAAGTCAGGAAGGATTGGAGTAACTTTTAGGACTTGTTTTTGATGATTAACACAGTTTTAATCTTGCTTTGGAAAATGCCATTTTTCTATTTGTTGTTTTTATCATACTTATAAGAATTAAAACAAACAATTTTTAAGAGTCAAATTTTAATCAAGTTCCCTTAGTTCAAGAGAATCACTGAGGCTAGAGTACTTGTCTCTATAGTTCATACAAGGCCCAAACATTTCCAAATAAGGAAACTATTTGGAATTTAATTGGAATTAAGCATGCAGATAAGATTAAAGAATATTTGTATGACTAAAATGTGTTCTGTTCATATATCTAATAGGGTTTTTTGGCTCATGGTATGCAAGTGCCTGGATACAGATATACAAGAACCCTACTGCACTTGTTATGAGCAATATCAATGTAATTAGTTATTGAAAATTTATTAATACTAGACTCCTAAAAGAGTGAATGAGAACTTCCAATTAAAGTAAATGTTAAAAATTTTAATCAATGTCCCATATAAAGACTTAGTTAAAAACATATGATAAGGAGGAATGAGAAAGAGTAGAAAATTTCTTAATTAAAAAACAAGCACAAATTTCAAATAAACATGTAGACAAGTGTTTGTATTAATAATCACATGCAATAAAGATTAAACACAAGGATATCCTTACAGGTATGACAAAAATTAATGATATCACATGGAATGAGATTGGAGTCCATGTTGTACATTTATAATATGAGTAAATATTGCTAAACCATTTTAGAAACTATTTAGTAAACATTACTAATGTTGAGCTACCCCTGGCCTATGTATGATACAACAATTTCATTTATACATATATATTCAACTGAAATCTTCATGCATATATATTAGAAGACATATGCAAGAATATTCATGACAATATTATTTAAAAGAACTACAAAGTTCAAAAACAGGCAAAACTAAAGTCCAGTTTCATAGATGCATATTTATGTGAATTAACCCTAAAAATGTAGACGCATAGTCAACATAAATTAGTAAAATAGTTAAATTCAGTGAGGAAAGGATCCTGCTAAGAGGAAGGATCCTGCTAAGAGGAAACAAATGGAAAATTCTTCATTGTTAACCATATTTGATACTTTTCTTAGAGTGAAGATTTTATGAATGCTCACATTTAAAAAATTTAACGTATACAATTGTCTTGATAGGTTATCTATATGTGTGCTGCATTTTACAACAAAAAGTTATATATCGAGCAAAACTTTCCTTAAAAGTCATTTATATTAAGTATATTATTCAATTTAAATAAGTCTCATTTATTTTCCATGTAATTATTTGCTGAGGAGTGTTAGCTTATGATGAGGAATTCTTTCTACATCCGTTCATGTAACACTTATTTTAAAGTTTGCTATGATGATCAAGTGTGGTTGTAGGTAATCAAGATTTAGCACTGAAGAGTTAATCTCTATGCTCATGGAGTTTATGACTATTCTTTCTACCTAACTTGGTCTTTAAAAAGTACATTGTTTGATGATATGTTATTTTGCCTGTTGAGAATAACATTATTAAATTTGTACTGGTAAAAATAATAAAATGATTTGTGTTGACTGATTTTTTTTTCAGATTCAATACATTGAAAAACTAGGAAATATTACTATTATCTATATGTTAATTTTTCAATCTTTTAACTGGTGATTGGAAAAAGCTCCTTACCCTACCAAAAGATCTAAAGAAAGGCATATCTATTTTTCTCATGCATTTTATTTTCTCTGCAAGGAAAGAAATCTTTATATAGCAAAATTATCATTTCTATGTGATATGTTTTTGGTGTAATCATTTATAAAAAGTCTCTGAATAAATTAGGACAAAGTGGAGGACACTAGGAAATCAAATTGCCTATATGATGAATTTCAAGTGACTTAATAGTAATACCTTTTCTTTTTTTATTTTTTATTTATTTTTATGTGGTGCTGAGGATCAAACCCAGGGCCTTGCACATGCGCGAGCACTGTACTGCAGAGCCATAACCTCAGCCCTGGTAATATCCTTTCGACTTTTTCTTTATCCTTGTAAAGCAATGTAGACCTGTGAAAATGAACATTTTATGTTACTTGTCAATGGTGTATATTTTATAACAAGATAGATAACTTGCTCTTTAAAACTTTTTTCAAAAGTTTGGATTTCCATTGGAGCTCTAATGCAGAAGATAAAATTTTGATCACTAAATTGTAATAATAAAACTATTATTTTGAAATAAAAATTTTGTTCATATAAACACATTGAAAAGGACTATTTTTTGAAAAAGCTTAATAAATGACAGATAATACACCAATTACACCAATTACTCTAAACCCTCTTTAAAGTAGACAGAGGAATATCACCTTGTTATGTAATGAGATACACTATATATTGATTATTAAAATATCATGCTGCTCATTTTTGACTGATAATAAAACTCATAGTATTAAAAAAAACAAAGGTTTCTATGATGGTGTGAGTATAATTTTTTAAAAAACCTATTTCCTTCTACTATTTCTTGTAAAATTAACCCCCGGGTGGTAAGAGAGGTTTTTTTTTTTTTTTTTACAAAACTTGTAGAAGATGTCTGCACATCTAAAACCTTAAGATTTTTTTCCACATTATGTAGTGCCTATTTCAGAATTACCTTCGCCTATCTCATCTTCACTGTTTATCAACTCACCTCAATTACTATGGAGATAGTAATCACCGGCTCAGAGGAGCTAGGCCTTTATCAGAAAAAGTAGCAGGCATGTTTTATGTTTTGGCATGATGCTATGCTTGGGGAACTTTCTTGCTCAAATGAGCGTGTGGCCAGTCTTGCCCAGAGTGACTTGAGGAGAGATCTAAGGACATCTAAAAAGGATAGATTATCCCTAAGAAAGAAACCTACAACTTCCAGCCATCCTCTGGATACTGTTATATAGGGATGTAAACTGTTCAACTATCTGGAAACCATAAAAAAGAGATTGCCTTGAATGAATGTTTGTCAATGATAAGCATCATATCAACTGCTTTAATCTTCAACTAGTTTGTCCAATGATCTTACTCTTTAAACTTGTCTTTTACATATACTTCTTATATTTTTATTGTACTTTTCAATTTATAAATTTCTTAAGCTGACATGCATAATTATTTTTAAGTTTTATTGCAAGAGAAATTGAGGCACATTTAATTTTTATTCCTTTATATAAAAAAATATTTATCGAGTGTCTGTGGTTTGCCAAGAACTCTTCTAGACAAAAGAAACAGAAGAGAACAAAGTATACATGAAAATCAGTTAGGAAAAATATCAAGGCAATAAAACATAATACATTTTTATGCAAAGTATGAAAATCTGAAATATTAAGTGACATTACTGTCATTTAAAGCATTATATTTCATATTAGAGCATTATGGCAATAAAGTAACATTTATACTTCTAATATATATTAATTTTTCTTTCTTTATGACAAATCAAAATTGTTGGGCAAAACATAGAATAAGAATTCAGCTGGAATTCAGTCCAGAAAGTAGACTAACTAAAAACAGGTTTTGAAATTTAAGTAAGAATAATCAATAAGAGAAGAATGATCTGGAGCATTTTAATGAGACACAATAAATAATATTTTAAAATTCACTGAACCAAAATTAGGAACATCTGATTTTCTTTCTGACATAGTAGATTTTCTCCAACTGTTTGATATCATAATGATTTTATCTCATATAAAATATTTATTTCAGAATGTTAGGAAAATAAGTTTGCAGAATAAGGAAATTCTTTGAAAACTGTATAAATTAGTGTAAGTATAAGGTATCATTAAGAAAACCATCAGAAGGACAAGAGGCACTGATTTAGAGCTAGTTAAAAGCGAATAAGTAAGAAAAATGTTAAATACATTCACCTATGAAGGTGACAATTTTCATGCCTCATTAAAATCACTCATATCCTACAAGGAAAAAAAATCCCATCTGGCTACCACTTTCCATGGTCTACTTAAGGTTTGTGTACTCAGGTGATAAAATGGGAAAGAGGGTTCTGTGGCTGCTACAGAGAGCTGGCTGTGTTGCTGATGTAACATGTGCCCCTTGCTCAATCTACTGAGGTGTGTGAAAATGTATTCACAATTATGTAATTTATATCACTGTAAATAATCTCATTTACACATCTCCAAGCCATCTTTCATTTCATTTGTTTCTGATATTATTTTTTCACACACAGTGGTGCAGAGTGTAATAAGATAATCAAACAAGAAACTTCCAAATGAGATCAGTAATAGAATTAGAGAGGACAAAATGATATTGTAGCAATGCCAAAAGATGGAATACAGGAAGGAAGCCAAGGTCAATTAACAACAAAAACACCAAGAGCCAAGTAAGAATCAATGATCAAAAACCCAGGCAGACAGAGGAAGCAAGGAGAGAGAGTGGACAGGAGCGGGGAGAAAATGTTGGCCTAGTATGATTAATTTTGCTAAAGTGAATTTATTTTGGCTTGAGGCTAATTTAAGAGTTCTGGAGTACATTTACATCCCTGGTGGTTCATAGTTTTTGTTTCTCTAATGTATGCATCCCATGAAGACACACATCTATGAATATACAAACCCTAACACTAGAGTTCTTTCAATAGTCAGCTAATCAGTAAAATTGCTTTTTGTTCCATATTAATCCCTTTAGTGTCAATTGTTTAAAAAAATATAAATAATGTGAAGCATTTTAAATATATATTATAATAAAATTTTGGACCAAATCAATTACTATGTAGCTCATAATCTTGTTGGTATATTTTTAAACCAACCAAATACATTTTGAACACTTTTTTTATGTATTAAAATATTGTATTTTCAGCTTATAAAAAATAAAGATTGAAAATGTAATGTTTAGTTGTGTTAGCTCAGACAAGGAAAATAATAGGATGGATGCTATATTATTTTAGCAGAACAATATAAAAGAAATGTATAGGCAATAGAGTATAAGAATACAAGAAAATAAGATAACAACCATTTATTTAAGATTAATATAATTTCCCTATTGGTCATTGACATAATCAAAAAAGGATAGATGACACATAGGGATATGGAAATAATAAGTCCGAATTTAGAAATGGTGATTGTTGAATGGATGCGTAGGTAATCAGAAATTGTGACCAAATTACAAGGCTTATAGCAAAATATATACTTGGGGATTATTTGTTCTACAAATGTTGATTTCATGATTCTTTCTCAATTTTCTTTTGCATATTAATATTAGATGGTATCAAGGAGATAACAAGGCAAATGAGATATAAGGAAATTGAAGACATGATAATCTAAAATGGTATGTCAGGATTTTATCTGAATTTATTTTACAATATCTCTGTATCTTCAATTTCCATGGATTAAAAACGTTGACTGGACTATCTGTATACAGGTTTTCATTTCCTCTTGCTTACTCTAATGAGTCACAAGGGCATCCTTGGGTTATTAGTTTCCCAGCTATTAGAGACTTGATTACTTCCTTTTCCATTTATTTTATTTTCCTCCTTAGTCCTACTGGAATACAGCTCTTTAAACATTTTTCCATTTACATGGTGCCTCTTCCCTCCAGATTTGATTATTTTTAGAGTAGTCAGATAGATGTTTGGCAAACAATGTGTTACCTGAATTTAAAAAAAAAAAAATCAGTTTTGTTCTCATTTTAACTTTCTGCTAGAAGGATGTATCAATTGCAGAATCTCCGTTGCTTATCCTTATGGTAATTTACTGAATTCCTTTATGGGTATGTTATTAATGATGTCACTTACACAGTTCAAAAACAAGTACCCTATTAACATAATGTCCCAATCTCTTTCACTTTATGTCTAGCTGTTTCTATCTCCTGCATCTATAGATTTGATTTAGTAGTTTTGTTAGCCTTTAGCTATTCTTTAGTTGAACTACAGATTATTTTGGCCCTTATTGTCTCTTTAAACAAGCATATTTGTATATGTGAAAAATTCCTCTTACCAAATTTTTATGCTTTAAAGAGATATAAAAACATTTCAATTTTAAAATATTATATCATTTTTCTCATGCTATATTGAAGTTATTATTTTCAATAATATTAGTGACTCGTGGGGATATGGAAATAATAATTCCAATATTTCAGATTCACAGCGAGAAGGGGAACACATGTAGAAAAAAATAAGTGTACCACTTAGTGATTAAGATATACATTTACACACATCTGCATGTGTATTCATACATAATCTTCACACCACTTTCAGTCATCAACAATATAGGTAATGAATTTTAATATTTAGTGTGAAGCATCTATGTGACATTTCTAGGCTAGCACTTATGAAACACACATTTTTGCACATTCTGCTAGGTTCACATGAGAAATAGCACAATATAATTTGTAGGGGAAAAAAAAAAGCTTTCTCTTAAACAGAACTTTCCACATAAAATTTAAACACATTTAAGAAAAAGTTTAATGATTTAAAATCATTTAACAATTTCCTTTGGGTATTTGAAGTTTTCTTGTTTGGTTTCCATCTTTTTAAAAGATAGGATATTTCTTTCACATCAAAATTATATATAAATAAAAAATCCTTTGCTTTCTAGAATTGTTTACTAAAGATAAATAATATGGCAATAATTACATCATAGCCTCTGGACCTTTGCAAAACAAAAATACATACAGGAACCCGTGTGTAAAATACTAATAGTTTTATTTGCTATTTATTTTCCACTACAGATTCTTTGAGAAATAGCTTACTCTTTGGCATACTTTAGACATTGTGTAAAACTATGAATATATGCTACTCTCAAATAAACAATGGTAGAATCGTAACTTGATATAGTGTTGTTTAATAAAAACATCATTGTCTTTGTGGATAAGGATGTGTATGATACAGTATTTGCAAAGAAATGGCAAACAAGACTATGTCCCAAAACTCTATAGCATTCCTTATATTTTTTTTGAAAACTAACCAAGATTTTATTGACAATCAGATGCTGTACTGTAATTGTTAATGTGAGTTATATTGTTTACAATAAAAAGAATTTTACTTTATACCCAAGAATGTGCTTTAGCAAAACTATTTAATATTTAAATTCCTATGACCTGAAAACAGGTTAAACAAATAATTACAAACATATGAATGCACAGATATCATAGCATAACAATATTACATCCACAAACTTCACACTGGATTTGCTACATATTGACAATGATTTTATCTGCCTTTTAACAGAATCCATATGATAATATTTCACATAAACGTGGCAATAGTATTGAGCACAATCTCTAATCTTTCATCAATGCCTCATATATATAGAATTGATGTAAATCATGTTGAAGGGTGAGATGTTAAACAGGCAGTATACGTCAATTTATTATCATCATTACAAGATGCTTATTTATTATCCTAGTTTGTGGGGTAATCTATAGTACAATGAATTGACAGAGAGCAAAATCTGCTGGGTAGAGGATCTCTTCCTGTTCTTTACAGATACTCAAATCTTATTACTTTTTTGTGAAGTTTTCCATGGTCATTTTTCTTCCATTTTCAAGAATACTCTTTTGCAGATATCTTTCCATAACTTACTCCATTTGCTTAAAATAGGCAATCCCCTAAGTCTCTATCCTCTTGTACGTTCTATGTTTTTATTTATTTTTTTTTAGTTATACTTGATAGTAGAATCCATTTTGACATAATTATACAAACATGAACTACATCTTGTTCCAACTCAGACCCTCTCTTTCCCCGCACCCCACTCCCTTTGTTGTCTTTAGGGAACCCCACATTTCAGAATGTAGATAAGGAAGAGAAGGACGCGTCAGTAATGGAGCATGCGGATGTAAACATGGGAAGAACTTACATTCTAATTATGCTAGTTTAGGCTGAAGAGTATATCACAGTAAAAAAAAAATGAAAGCCAAAAAAATATTAAGTAGGATTATAACACTGTCGATTTACAATGCTGTGCCGGAAAGTTACATAGAAGACAATAGGTTGTGCAAATGGAGGCCGAGGATTACTGAACATAGCATTGAACACTTGAAGAAAGATTTTATGAAAACCTAAAGTATGAACTGAATGATGGAATGGAAAGCAAATGCAAGCATTTCTGAATGGCAGCAGCATAAGCACATAGATATATCCCCCTGTACCTCTCACCTGTCTATAGGGAAGCAACCCACAGTTTGAAGGGACTTTTGGAACATTAAAGAGAAACAGGTTTACCTAGAATATTCAGATCTCATATTGTGAGATGAAATCAAAGAATATAAAGTACCAGTCATCTCAGGAAAATTATTCTCTTCCTGAAGAAGAATATAAGGCAAAAGATCCTCATTGGAATGATGAGGTTAATGGTTAACTTTATACCAAAAGTTTATGGAAGGTAGAAGACATTAGAATAAGTATTCAAAGTGCTGAGGAAAAAAAAAAATTCAAGAATTCTGTGTCAAGCCATATTTTCATTCAAAAACATTGAATTGAAAAGGATTTTTTCAAATGAATAAGAACCGAGTTCCTATGAACTAGAAGAAATGAAAAATGGATTTCAGACAGAGGTTTTCCAGTTCTATATTGAATAAAAGTGGTAAACATGAGCATCTTTTGACACAAAGCAAGTTAGTGTTTGAGTCCTCCCAGGGAGGAAGCCAGGAAGGGAAGATCAAAGGCTTGAGGACATTTTCTGGGGGTTGTAAATGCCATACACACTGACTGAGGTGGTTGTTTCATGGTTGTATAAGTCTTCCAGAACTAATTGCATTATGAACTCTATACGGATGCAGCTTGATGTACATAAGACTGATGAAAATTGCATCAAGAAAAATAGAATTCTGCAGGAGTGTGTTTTCACATAATATGTTTTTAGAGATGTATATTAAGTTAGCCTTCATTTATAAATTAGATGTTTGCTTCAAATTTCTGTATTCATCTTTATTACTGGATAAAGTAGAAAGATATAAAGCTATTTAATTTAAAAAATGATTTTGATTATTTCACCAGTTAAATCAGCCTTATTTTCAATAAAGTCCCACTCTTGCTTAAAAATAATAGATTTATTTATTTCAAAAAACTACATATCCAAAACAAATGTAAGAGAAAATAATATTATTCACACACACTTACAAAGACACACACACAAAAATATAGATAAAGTGCATGCCCTAATAAGAGAGTAGTCTTTGCCTCTTTTGATACTTGCATATGCCTTAAAATATTTATAAAAATATTATTAGCTTTAGTAACTTTTTTCATAGTGGATGTAACACACTGACCTTCAAGTAGATGAAAGGTAGAATTCTTTGTTACTTACAGCCCCAAAGAGAGAAGGCAGGGTCATGGAATGGGTTGTACCAGGGGGACAGGTCAACAGTAACTGGGGCAATTAGGGAGCAGCTTATGTATCGCAAGCAGGATGGGGTTAGCAAGCTTTCTTGGGATCCCTGTGTATTAATTTTAATGAGGTCATAGGCTCTGAGGTATAGGAACCATTCCTGGTTGCCTAGTACCAACCCCAGGACTATTAGGGTAAATGCATAATGGCTCAGAGTATCACAGTAGAACAAGGAAAGTGGGTTTATTTAACTGCTCAAAAAGAGCAACTGACCAGCTTCTAACCAGGGCCTCAAAACTGGGTCAAGAGAACATCTTTTTTAAAAAAAAAGTTCTAACTAATAATTACCTATCCAAAAAAATCTAAATTATGAAGTTCAGGTATAATAAGCAGAAAATTTCAAATAATAACCCAAACTAGTATAAACAAAATAAGTCAAAGCTGTGTTTATTAGAGAAAATATTTTCTACCAATAAGCTATCCAATGTGAGATTCATGGAGCTGGAACATCATTTAATATTCATGATTTTATATGCACCTCTAAAGGTATTATTTATAGCATTGTTTTCAGTGAGTACAGCAAATAGTACATAAAACATTTTGCAGATCATTTTGTTGACTACTTAGTAATATTTGGAAATAAAACCCAGCCATTTGCCTGGATCACCTCTGGCTAAGCTGTTTATACACTGGCTCAACACAGACCATGCCAGGGACCACCGGATTTATCCCTGTGTGGGAGAGAGACTTTGTCCTTAGCAAGGGGCCTATTTCATCAAAGTTTTTATCCTCCACTTCTTCCAAAGAATTTTATGCAGCTATACTCAGATATCAAGTATAAAATATCTATAGCACAATATTTTTGTCTTTATTGAACATTTCTACTCTAAAAGTATTATAATTTGGAATATAATACTTTTATTTTTCTAAGACCAATTGGTTCTGTGTTAACCATTTATAAACTGTTAATAAAATTTGATATATTATTATTGGTTAACTGTATACCTTACAACTATAATATGCATAGTATAATGTATAATAATTTTGATAAGTAGCTATTAAACATTAAAATAAAATTTATTGGAGAGAGATATCAAAAAATATGTGGGAGTTATTATTTTCAATTAATTCATGAATCTCTAGATGACCATTACTTATTGGTAAAATAAGGGATTATTAGCAATTCTGTTCCTTTTTGTATTAGCTTAATTACTGTGAAACTTTCATAAATTTAAATAGATATAAATTAAAGTAGTTTTTCTAGAGAGATACCAATTACTTGCAACCTTTCTAATTTATATGCTGAAGTTCACATAATTACTCCTTATCAAATTCTTTATGTGCTGACAACTTGAGTTAATGCTTCTTTTGTTGATGTCATGAAATTCAACAGGATTTAACTTGAACAATTTTTTAACTTAATTATTGGAAAATTCACATTCTAAATTATTAGGAAGTACACAAACAAAGCTTTATCGGAAGTTGACAATAACTGAAGTTCTCTGATACTTTTTAACTTAGAGTTTAATTGAGATAAAATTATCTGAAACAGTGTAAAGCTATTTTTAGAAACTGAAAGCTGCACAATTTCATATTTTTATACAAGCATGATAAAAACCTATGCATTCACCTCAATTTCAATTTTATTTTATGGATCTTCCTTTTCTCAGCCATCACCTAAAGTATTCATTGAGTCCTCCATTTTTCTTAATCCCTGTATCTGTGCATCAACAAATCCCGAGAGTCCTGTCTTCAAATTATATCCAGAAACCAACCAGTTTTCTTCCATTTACTGTTGAAACACAGACCCAGTCACCATCATTTCCTTCCTAGCTTGCAGCAAAGGTTTTCTAAAGAGTCATTCTCCTGTTGTCTTGCAGTTTGCATTAGGAATATCTCAAGGTCAGAATTATTCTGTTTAACTCAGAACCAGTCACTGCTCTGCTCAAAATCCTCTAGTATCTACTCATCTCAGAGTAAATGTCAATCCTGCTGTCACTTTGGTCTCTTGACTTTCTTCTCTAAACACAACATATATATTCCAATTATACTCCAATAACAGCACATGAGTTTATTGTGGAATTATTATGTAATACTAATTGGTGATATTGGTATCAGATGTCTATCTTATTACTCCTTTGATGACATTGTTCTCTATCTTAATGTTCTGTCATCACTTTTAAAAATTTACTACTGACATATCTATCAGGTTAGGTTTTTTCTGTATTTATCTTCCTTGGAATTTGTGGAAGTTCCTGAATATGTAATTAGATGTCTTTAATCAGTTTGGGGAAACTCGTAGTCATTATTTTTTTAGATATTTCTTCTTTCTCATTCCCTTTGTGTTATTACTTTTCATACTCTAATTATATGTACATGAAAACTTTCCATAAGGTCCCATTTATCTCTTAATCCTTTCTATATCCTCATTTGTTTATCTGGTTTTTCAATCTTAGTATTTTTACCTACCTCACCCCCAGATCATTAGTCTCTGATTTACTGTACCTAATATTTTAAAAAGTCATATACTGAGTTCTTAATTATAGTTTTAAAACACATTAGCCCTGAAATTTATATATTATTCTTTTGGATTCATTTCACTTTTTTGGAAATTTTAAAAATTTTGTTAAACGTATTTATACTAGAATTTTAAAGTTCATGACTTAGAGCTTTGATATTTGAATCCACTATAGATCCTTTTCTGTTGTCTGTTTTAATCTTGTCTTTAGCAACATGGTTCTCATTTTTGGTGTCTTAAAGCTTTTAATTGAGTGCCATATATTTCTCATTAAAACTTGGAGACATTTTACGAACTCAAGGAAATATTGTTCAGAAAACATAGATTCAATGAAGTTTCCTCCTTCCTGGGTTTTAGGTCCTCAACTCCGACCAGTTTTGTCATCCCTAAAGTCTGAACTGCCTCCTCAAGCCCAGGTAAATATTACTTCTTTTGGATTTTGTTCAGAGTTGGTGACTGTCCTCCTTGAAAGCACCTGGTGACTATATTGTTTACAGTATCTGTTCTCAAGTCCTGCTTATTTTAGTTACCCTTGAGTGCCATCAGAGGTTCTGTGTTTTTGTTTGTATTTTTATACAGGTCTAGCTTATAATGTTTGGGAGTTCATTTTTTGGTTTTAGATGAGGAAATATTTTGGCCAGAGACAAATATTTCTCAATTTTATTTGTAAGCAAAGAAAAGATTTTGAGGAATGTACCAGAGGAGAAAGGTTTAACATGAAATTTTACTGTAACAAGTCTTCATGGAAAGGAGCTTTCAGAAACCAACAAATACTTGAACACTGGCTTATAAAATATGCAAGTGGAGTTTTTAAAGTAAAGATCTCCAGTTTACTACACTGTCATATATATTTTTTATTTCAACAAAATTAGATTTTTTAGTACAAGATATGCATTGACTACCTTGTTAATATAGTGTATAGTAGCATTTTTAAAGATGGAGATAAAAAGAATTAGAGAAAATAGTTCAACACAAATAGGATAAGAATGTTTTAGTTAGGAAGAAATGCTCAAACATTAGCTAGACAAAATGGAAATAAAAAGTATTTAATATTCTATATTTAAAGCTTGAAGAGTGATACATACATTTTTACCTCGGAATCATCCTTTGAAAGTATAAATGTACATGTATAATTTAATAAATCATTTAAAAGAAAAGATAGGCCAGTCACTATGTCACAAGCCTATAATTCCAGTGATGTTGGAGACTGAGGCAGGAGGATCACAAGTTTGAGGCCAGCATAAGCAACTTAATAAGGTCCTAAGCAACATATTGAGACCCTATTTCAAAATAAAAAAATGAAGAGGGCTGGTGATGTAGCTCAGTGGTATAATGCCCTGGGTTCTATCTCCAGTACCAAAAATAAACAAATAAATAATAGAACAATAAAAGCAAAGATAAAATAAATTGGCAATATGAAGTATTATTTTAGTTGTTTAAGCATTTAAAATATGATTATTACCTGATATAGGACATGCATGCTATAATTTAACATTATTTAGCTTCTACATAACGTGTATTATATAGCTTCTACATAATGTGTATTCAGTTATAATTATTTTAGCTTTTAATTCACTATAGAAAAAAAGAAAAGATTTCTATGATAACTTAAAGACAGGCTTTCTAAAGATGAGAAAATTATATTAATCAGATTCAGTAATTTTTTCCAAAGAAGTCTGACAAGTTATAAAAGTATAATTTCATTTTACAGAAGACTTATACCTCATTCTAACTAGTCTGTGTTTGCCCAGAAGCAATAAAACTCAGCTTCAATTAAATATCTTCCTCCAATTTCCCTGATTAATATCTCAGTCCTTCAATGTTTTATTAACATATTTTCCTGAGCACTCTTTTTATAAATTTGTCTAGTTTGAAATACATTGTGTTAAACCATATTTTGATGTTTTACACAGCCAGATAACCTAAAAGTTGTGGTGAGTACTTGTAGTAAACCTAAGTTTTTACTGTGTTGATTATTAATATAATAAAAAACAAGCATTCACTGAAGATAATAAATCCAGTATTGGTGGTAAAAATAAAAATTGAAGCAGAACAGGTTAAACACATGAAATGCGAAACTTCTACTATCAGGAAGTCAAATGAGCATTTTCATGATTGTGTCTCAGGAATGTACATTGAAAAATAATATTAAATTCTTTGCATAAAAACAGACTATAGCATTTTCTCCAGAACTAAAAACAACAAAAATCTATCTGGAAGTCCCAGGAGTAGTTAAGCTCTGTGTTTATATTACAAGTCAAAAAAAAAAAAAAAAAAAAAAAAAAACTTGTCACACAGGTGTCAAAATAGATCAAAAACCCAGATTCATATACTGCATCAATATATAAATGCTGTTCATGGTCTGTGTCTCTCTTCTACCCAATTTCTAGAAAAAAAAAAAAGACATGTTCATTAACAGTTCTGAAATATGACTAGAATGTCAAGAAATTAAGAGAAAAGATAAAGAGTATGGGTAGTTTGAATTGGCTGTGAGAACTAATACATAGCCCCAGGAAGATAAGCAAAGTATTGCTACAAAGGCTCATGGAATGGAAGGACACCAGGTTTCACTTTTAGGAAACATTCTGGGAATTTCCCAATGAGGAGAAAAAGACTGAGTATTCAGAAAAATATTTGGTCTTCCCCATGGTTCTTCTTTCATATGGTAGGTCTTTTCTATATCCTTTCCTTTCTTTCTCTTCTCCTCCTCCTTCTCCTTCCTTTCCCCCACTTTTTTACTCCTCTCTTTCTCTTCTATCTCCTTCTTTGCTGTTCGTTTTTTTTTTTAATTCCAAGTTGAAGAAACCACTTTGATTGTTCAAGCCTCCAATCCAAGGATGATATATATGTGTATATATATATATATATATATATATATATATATATATATAGGCTTCACAAATTATTAAGTAGGATGTGGGATCCTTCTAAAGAGGGGAAGGATTCTCCATGCACAAACAACTACCCTGAAGAAATCCCTCTAATATGAACCACATTCTGTTAGATATTGATTGTAGCATGGATTGTAATACAGGATGCAAAAACAGAAGAGGGAGTAAAGTGGGTAGAGGGGGGAAGAAAATAGGGAAAAAAGACAGAAAGACAGGAGAGGGAGGAAAGAGAGAAAGAATAAAACAAAGAAGCCTAGATAATCACTAATAGATTGCTAAATAAATCATGATACAGCCATAGTGTAGAATTGCTATGTTACAATTCAGATCAGACCTACTATGGAAAATTTTTTCAGAAATTTATAGAATAACAAATAGGTTTTTAAAATGTAATAGATTTTACATTCAAAACATTTAGTTTTCAAGTTAATGTATTTAAAATATTATATACCTATCTATACATTTCACTTTAATGCAAATTATTCTCTATTATATACCTCACTTTATTATGAGTACACAGGAGAGAGAAAAATAATTGATGAAAATGTAATATCTGATGTGGCTTTCAAGTAGAGCAAGATCAGCAAAATTTCTCTGTAAAAGTCAAGATGTAGTTAATATTTCTGGTTCTTTTTTGATAAATACTCTCTGGTTACAACTTCTGAAATTTTTCCTTGAAGCAAAAAAAAAAAAATAGCCACAGACAATAAGTAAATGAATGACTGAGTTTGTTTCTATAAAACTTTATCTATAAAAGAAGGTAACAGTCTGGGTTCGGTTGCGAACTTTTACTTACTGAGCTCTCAAGTGCAGTCTTAAACAAACTAAAAAGGAAAAGTTCTAAGGATAAAATACTGGGTCACTTTACCGAAAATGATCCAAAAAAATCCATATTTCAATATAAATTACTTCTGTAAGTAAAATTGCTAAGCAGGATGATAGTACATCTAAAGGTTATTTATGTTTTTGAAATGTTCAGCAAATGTAAAGAAAAGTAATTCAAAGTGTTTGAGATCACAGACTTTACTTTTTTTCTGGTAATACAAAGTTTTAATTTTTTTCTCTGAGTTAATATGTTTTTAAAGTCAATATGCTTGTGGGGCGTAGCTCAAATGGTAGTGTGCTTGCCTAGCATGCGTGAGGCACTGGGTTCAATCCTCAGCACCACATACAAATAAAATAAAGATATTGGGTCCACCTTAAAAAAAACACTAAAAAATAAATATTTAAAATAAAATGACACAGTGCTTATTTAAAAAAAATAAAGTCAATATGCATATCTTGTGAAAAATAAGATATAATATTTATGTTTATCTAAAACAGTGTTAAATACTAGAATCCCTACTTTACATAGGTACTTGTTGTCAAGAACTGTCCATGGGTTGCATGTGGGTCACCACACATGGAAGCCTAGTGGATAGAAACATCTGGTGTCTGGGAGTGGCCAGTGTACATTTTCTCTGGTCAATTGCCCAGGAATAATGTGAGTTTGTTTCCCGTTCTGCCATGGCCCATACAGCAACTGAGATGGGTGTGACCTGCCAAGATGTCAATCAATTTGCTGACTGCAGAACATCATGAAGCAAGACTCCACCCTTGAAACCATATCCCTGCCTTAGATGTATCCCCTTAAATCAACCACCGAAGCCATCTTTTGTCTAGTTCCAGTACCCACATGGACTAGATCCATCAGGGGCTTTGCTTTTGTAAATGTATTTCTGAATATTTGTGTTTTGTTATTCAATAATTATTTCAGACTTTAGGTTTTAGGGTGGCTTATATCCTCCTGGGCAGGAAGAAGAACCCCCCAATGAGATGCTGACCATCACTCCCATTAACTAGTTGCTATACATTACATAATTCTCTCCTTTATATCTGTTAAATTATATAAAAGCACCTTAAAGAGGTTCCTTGGGATGGTCCCAGGTTGCCATAAGTGTTTTAATTTTAGCTAAATAAGTTATCTCACACTTTTTATTGTGAATTCAGCTGCTTACAGTGATAAGTGACAAATAACTGGTCCTTTAGAAGGATCCCACATCCTACTTAATTGTCAAAAAAATGGTATTCAAAATTCATGTGTAATTGAATGGACATTTCAGAAAAATACTTAATATTTAAGTTGACATATGTATAACTCAGTATAGATTTTAAAGCTTCTTAAATTATAGTCCCCATTTGATGCTGAATTCCATGTGGCAGAGTTTGGCTAGCTGTTCACAGTCTACTTCATCTTGTTTAGGGGAAGCTGGATTTCACTTTCTTTTTTTTAATATTTGTTTTTAGTTGCAGTTTTCTTTTTTGTTGTTGTTTTTCATTTTACAGTCTCTTTTGTACTTAGTTGTGGTCAAATGACTAAATTTTCACCAATGGGACATATATGCAGAAGGAATGTACATTGAGACCAGTTCTAATAAAGGTCACCCTTCTGCCACATGGAATTCAGCATCAAATGCTGACTATAATCTAAGCAGCTTTAAGGTGAAGTCATTATATACTTAAAAATATCAGAATGATAATTTTCTAATAGGGAGCAGACAGAAGTAGTAAAGTCATGAGGTTAGAGGATGGTTCTGTAGATCGAGCTTGCTGGGCTGACCCCCGACACATACTTTCTTTTGTAAAACTCTTTACCTAGGCCCTGGCCTGGCTTAAATCAATAGGATGTGCTACATCCCTCAGCAAACAACTTAAATCTGTGGGTAGAAGGAGTGCAGGCTTAAAGATCCTCCTTGCCAATAAGAAGAGCAGGAGCAGGAGACCCTTGGGGAACTTTTTCTGGCCTCTATACAGACCAAAGATTCCAGGACTCAGGGAGACAGGATTATTAGAAACAAAGCCCAATAACCATAAAATCTATATGAACAATGCACTGGTCAAGGGGACCCAAGTAACTTTTGGATCTTTAGCATATCATTATAATAGTACCCAAATGGACACCATGGGTTGTACTTTGGTACCTCTGAGTGCGATCACGGGCAGTGGGTACATGGAAGTCTGATGGAATCCTGTCAAAAGTTAAGAGGTGGACGGGGGTGGTACTCTCTAAACATCTCTGGAACCCTCAATACAACAGAAAGGTGGGGATGGGGTAGTCCCTTTCTTCTCTGAGAGGGCTCACTCTCTCGCTTCCTCCCTAAAGACGGTACCTTTACCTCCTTCCCCTTTCCATCTAATAAATTCTTGCCTGCCACTATGTGTGACTTGCTGGAAATCCTTCCTACAGAGACCAAAGAACTGGTGGCTTGTAGATTCCCCCAATCACTACAGCTCTGAGGGTCTCCTCCTTTGCATCAGTAATCTTTAATATTGTATGTATATACTTAAATACACAAAACAGTGTGAGCCACTATTTAGAACTTAGTGCTGGATATCGTGCTTCCTTCCTATACTTAAACAAAAAAAAAAAAATGTGACTTCAGAAAAAAAATGAACTCAGTGAAAATGAACTTTTATAAAAAACTATTTTTTGGTCTTTAGCTTTCTAACGTTCTATGTTCTGATTCAGTTTTCTGCATATTGTAATAATGGCCTGAGTTATAACAACATAATTTCAGGTTTGTTAGATAAAAGTGAACATTTATGTAATGACAACAATCCATGAACATATTTCTATTTTTTAATTAACCAATATTGCTGCTTTTGTTCAAAGAACTGTGACCAATTAAGTTGATTATGGAGAAGTGTCACGGGTCTTCAGTCATAAAGGCAGATGAAATCTGGAGTGTTTATCATAATATGCAGTTTCAACCTCAGGCTATTCAAGCCAACATAAAAAAAAAGAAACAAATAAAAGACAGGGAAATTATATTATACACTAAGCGATATTAGCTTTGATACTGATGAGATGTCAGGGAGAATGGACATAGTCTCAGAGACTTGGATAATACTGCTTTATTGTTTGATTCTTTACTGGAGGTGTTCTGAGACCCACACAGGGATTGTTCTGTCAATCTTCTAGCAATTTCCATTATTGCAATGATTGAAGGGCCTCATTGTAGTGGTAGAGGAGATACAACAGTGAGACAGTGAGTCTCAGTGCAATCTAATAATCGTACAAAATACTGTCTCATCTCACTCCAAATTAGTAACAAGTTCTGTTGATGCCGCCCTCGTATGTGCAGAACAGAATGTTTCCTCAAACTCCAGAGGAAAAATGTGTTTTTCTACCCAATTGCCTGACATGTTTTTTTTTTTTTCTTATATTATATATGGATGAATTAGAGGAAGAGGGAGAGAGCAGAAGGAAGAAAGATCATGTGTGCGTACTTCACTCCACAGTCTGGTAAGTCAGTTGACCAGTATATATTTAATAATGTGTTCTCTGACTCAGAAAATACATTAACCCTAGCAAAGCACACGGACTCAAAAAGCTTTTATTCTAATGAAGGATATCATCAAAAAAACATACAAAACCCAGACATTATCAAGCGTCCCAAAGAAAATAAAGCAGCACAAAATAGGACAGTGTGAGGAGCGAGGTCTCAGCCGATGCCTAGATACTCACACAGTGTCTACTTCTGAGCCCACGCTCCACATAACTAATAGCAAGGTGATCATACTTTTGGCTGTTCTCTAGAATAGAAAGAATGACTCGAAAATTAGGTATATAGAAAATAATTATGTGCACATGTAACAATCTGAGTAGTTAGGAAAATATAATTGAGTGCTTTCAAATAGTCCTTCATGCTCTTCTGATTTTTAGGAATGGGCTGTGGTGTAATAACCTTCCTGTCTTATCAGCTCCACCAGCAGAAATCAGTGACCTCTTCCTTCCACCACTCAGCCGTCCTTTGCCCCTTGCATCTCACTGCTTGATGCACACTCCATCGCTACTTCTTTGCTCTTATGTCTTTATCTCTTTCTAGGCTCTTCTAGTTCTTCCTGTATTACCTTTCCATTCTTAGTACGTCCCTTCTCTTCTACTCAATGCTATGATTGGATGAAAAGATTAGTTCTTAGAGAAAAGCAGCAGGAAGGGACATTAGGGTTGATTTTTTTCTTTCTCAAAACATGGAAATCTATGTAGATTGGGCACTTGGCCCTCAACTCTTGCCCATCAAGCAAGGTTAGGTTTTGGAAGCATAATTTGAGAGTGAAAGAGAGAGAAAAAAAAAAGATTGATTGATTGATGTGTATAAAATGGTTGTGGTAGGAAAACAGGAATGCAAGAGGAGATTTGTAACCCTTCCTGTGATCTCAGTGAATGATTCCAGGAATCAAGTGTAAACAACTTGCCAGGTACAAGCTGTCTGAGGATATTGTACCTGTTATGTAAGAGTTGGGAATTCTAGGTGAGGGTGATGATGAACATTTTTCATTTCTCTCATTTCTCCAAAACTTGAAATCCATCCAGAAATAGCATATCTTGCTCCTAATTAGAACATCATGACACATTGCCTCCCAGGAAAAGATGCAATTTGTAGGGTAAATATTGCAAAGCCAGCTAAGAAATGAGAAAAACTGACTAAAAATCACGAGGTAGGTATAATAATATCTGTGTTACAGACAAGGGAAATGAGACTCAATGGAGTAAAATATGTTTTCTTAGCTATTTAAGTCCCAAGAACTAGAATTCCAAACCCCAGACTGTATGCATTAAAATTACATACTTTCTTTAAAGCAGTATAATATAATCTTTGAGCCAATCTGCCCCAGCTTTAAATTCTGACTTTCTCACTTACTAGTTATTTGCCTGTGGGCAAGAAACTTAACCCTTCCACACCTCAATTCCCTTGCCTTTGTGTATCAATGATTATAAAATTTAATATAAGCCTTCATGTTTTGTCTTTGGGGATTATGTGCGTTAGGTAGTAGTTAACATGTTAACTGTTTAGCATATGTAATAGTGAAAATACCTGTTTTTGTGATTTTTTTTGTTTAAATTAGAAGTCTAGATATAAATTAGACATCTAACGTAATTTATACATTTTGTATAAATTAGATGCCAAGATAGAATTATTGTAAAAGCTACTAGTGATCGATCAAAATTTGCCAACAGCTTCCTATCAAAATCTATGGAAAAAACTGTACTTATTTTTTAAAATTTTTGTAATGATCCTTTCAAGTTGCATATGAAAGAATTTTTTCCAGTCATCTTTGCTGTGTTACTGAGTAGATTTGATAAATACTACTTTACGGTAGCTCTTGAATCCATGCTCAGCTAGGAGCTAGATGAGATGCCTAGGCATGGCTGTTTTCAGCTGAGCTCATTCACCCAAGGTTTGGGGCTTTGCTCTAGGTTAGACTTGACTGGGGAACCTTCACTGGAGCGGCTCTGCTGTATAAGAATCTCATCCTCTTCTGGGATTGGTTGACCCCCATAAGGATGTCCTTTTTATGGCAGTGCAGGGATGTAAAAGAGCACATCAAATGGAACATTTAAATTTTCAAATCTCTGCTTTATCAATAAGATAACCCCTACTGTTACTTTATTGGACAGAGCACATGATTCAGGCAAACAGACTCTAGGGTCATGGAGATGTTTTCTACTTCCGAAAGAAAGGAACTAACAAAAGCAGTGTGACATAGTGGCACAGGGAAAGCTAATAAACACAGCTAATAAACACTAAAAAAAATATATCTAAGAAATTCCCTGTTTGTGGTTTGAGGATGGATTCCCTTCCCCTTGAAAGAACAGGAATGGAATGTATTATTGATTATGTGCTGTATTACCTTGGGAAAACCACTTGACCTTCCTGTGGTTCAGTGAAATGGAATAACAATAAGACATAAGGCAGAGAATTTCCTTAAGAATTAAACTAAAAGTGTTAAAGTACATAATTTACAAAGAAATTCTGGAAAACAAATGCCTGAATGATCAATAAATGCTTATCTCTATTTGGACCTGGTCAATGAAAATAGCTTTACATAAGGTCTAGGAACCACAGAGAACAAGGGGAATCCAGGACTCCAGGTTCTCAAACATAGGGTTTCAGGTTTTAACCTTTTTCAGATCTTTCCTATGCCAAGATCTACAGGTTCATTAGTTCACAAATATGATAATGTTTTTGTCAGAGGATGCTATGATAATCTGAAGTGGAATAATTCCTAAACATAATAATAAATAAATAAATGTAGAACCCTAAACAGAAATTTTATGTCCTAAGATGATTAAGAGTTTAGAGGAATCTTCTTCACAATAATACTATGTTCAAGGTAGTTTCCTCATTACAATTTGAGATTGAAAATCTCTTAAAATATTTTTACTGATGCAATAAAATTATACTTGCTAGTGGGATTCAATGTAGTGTGTTCATATATGTACATACTTGTACATAGTTTTTCATTCCCAGTATCTTCTTTATCCCTTCTCTTTTTTTCCCCTACTTTCTTCTACATTACTGGTCTCTCTTCTGTTTTCATGAGGTTGTTTTTTTTTTTTTTTTTTTTTTTTTTTTTTTTCTTGTTTCTTCTCTCTAGATTCTGCATATGAGGGAATGCATAGCATATAAATTAGTATGAACACTATTAGGATCATTCAAAAGAGTAGGAATGGAAACACCATATTACCCAGCTATACCATGCCTTGGTATCTGTCCAGAAGAATTAAGGTCACCATAATATAGTAATACATGCAAACACCCGTGACTTAAAATCTTTAATAAGGCACTTGTTAAAGCCAGATGAATGTTGTACTGTGATTAAGATAGCTTTCCTCACCTTTTAGACTCTAGAACATTATACCAGACCAAATTTAGGGCCATTGCAGAAGTATACAGGGATGCTATTAGAATTCAGTTAGCAGGTAAGTGGAGCTTGTTTTTAGTCTGGGTAAATATAAAAGCTCACTCTCTTGTGGACATTTAGGAGCAGGACTAAACTGTCTTAATTGAGGAAACTTTCATGCTTCTGGGACAATTAATGAGGAAAGATAACTCAGAGATACTAAATCTAATCCATGATCATGGAGGGTTTATGTGATTAATTTATTTGTTGAAATAATTCTTTAATATTATCATTATTACTATTATTGTAATATATCACCAAAATCTCTATTAATTCAGAAGATATTCAAAATTTATTTTGTTTATGAATGAAGAATCCCTAGAAATATTTTAACTGGAAGTTAGAAATTTTTGGATGGAACAAATTAGGTAATTTGATGAGTAACTGTAATAAACAAGTTGATGGACTCCATTAATCTCATTGTGGAATAGTAAGCAGTGTCTTTGTTCCATTTCAATCTTTCTCCTTAGTGTCAGTGCTGGGAATCACTCTCATTATATATTAGTTTGCTTTTTCTAAAATTTAATATAATAAAATTGTAATTAATATAATGAAATTTTAATTCCAATCATTTTAGTTTCAGGAATGTTTATGTTAAAAAAATGGTTTGGATTGTCATTCCCATTAGTATTTTTAGATTAATCTAGGCTCTAGCCTAATGGAAATGTTATTAGAAAATTAATAACATTCTAGCTATGTTTAAAAGAGAAAACATGCTTTCTATCTTTGGATAAAACAAACTAAGAAAGACAGCAACAGACATTTTGCATTATAAAACTGGTAATGTTAAAATAAGATATGGATATCCCATGGAATCAAACATGTTAAAAAAAATCCCTAAAGACCTAAAAAGAGCATGCTACAGGGACACTGCTACATCGATGTTCATAGCAGCACAATTCACAATAGCAAGACTGTGGAACCAACCTAGATGCCCTTCAATAGACGAATGGATAAAAAAAAAATGTGGCATTTATACACAATGGAGTATTACTCTGCATTAAAAAATGACAAAATCATAGAATTTGCAGGGAAATGGATGGCATTAGAGCAGATTATGCTAAGTGAAGCTAGCCAATCACTAAAAAACAAATGCCAAATGTCTTCTTTGATATAAGGAGAGTAACGGAACAGAGTAGGGACGAAGAGTATGAGAAGAAGATTAACATTTAACAGGGATGAGAGGTGGGAGGGAAAGGGAGAGAGAAGGGAAATTGCATGGAAATGGAAGGACACCCTCAGGGTTATACAGTGGAGGGGGTAGAGAGAGAGGAGGGGAGGGGAGGGGAGAGGTGGGGAGGGGGGAGGGTGGAGGATGGGAAAGGCAGCGGAGCACAACAGACACTAGTATGGCAATATGTAAATCAATGGATGTGTAACTGATGTGATTCTGCAATCTGTGTATGGGGTGAAGGTGGGAGTTCATAACCCACTTGAATCAAAGTGTGGAATATGATATGTCAAGAAATTTGTAATGTTTTGAACAACCAACAATAAAAAATTAAAAAAAAAATAAGATAGACATGAAGTGTTGCCTTTAAGTTTGAAAAACAATTTATGAAGGAAAAGTAACTTAGGCAGTCATATGAACATATGAACCAACACTAGTGGTGTTGTTGGCCTTATAGGCATAACTTTGCTGTCAACAATGCTAATGCAATTTAATCTGAAATAATATAAAGATACTATATACTGAAGCCAAGCTAATTTTACTACTTTAATTGGAAGTAATCAAAAGAATAGTGTTTAATTTTGGGATTCTTATTTTAAGAATTCCAAAGATGAGTCATATTGTTTCCATAAGATTTTGATCCGGTTGAAGAGAAGTCTAGAAAATGAAACATATCATATCAGAGTTTTAGAAGGAAATGTGAATTTTTGCTTGATTTAGACATGAGTATTTGAAAAACTTCCATGCAAAAAAGGGTTGGGAATTTTTATAATGAAAAAAAATACTGACAAGGTTGTCTAAAAATGGAATGATTTTTCTAAACCATTAACTTGTGCAAAAAAGAAGTTAAAGAAACTTTAAAAAGAATTTTAAAGATGAGATTGAAGAATCTGATTAGACACTGAAATAGGAAATGAGGTAACTTTTAACCTTGATGGGAGAAATCAAGAATTCTTTGGCTTTTACAAACAAACTAGACAATTCACTATTGTCTTCAAAAAAATTCTCATTTTTCTCCTATTCTCAATGATACCCGCATTTACCATACCCTTTACATTTCATATATTCTTTTTATATTTATATACATCTATAAATATCCAATTTATAACTCAATATAATCTTATATGGTAAATTAACTTAACCTTATTCTAATGACTTTATTTTAGAATCAATTTTCTTAAAAAAATCACTGTTCGAAACATTTCCAAGGTAATAGTGACTCTTTTTGGCTCTAAGGAATGGAAGTGCTGTTATTAGTTACTACTTGTATTAGAACCCCAGGACTGCCATAATACATTATTACAAACCTAGAGGCTTAAAACAATAATATATTCCCTTCCACAACTGGAGGTTCAAAGTCTGAAATCAGTATCAGCAGAGCCATGCTCCCTCAGAGAACTCTAGGGGGAATCACTGCTTGCCTTCTCCATCCTTTGGGGTTCCAGGTGTACCTTTGCTTGTGGGAACCACATCCCAATCTCTGCCTCTGTCTTCACATTCCCTTTCTCTCCTGCTGTGTCTCTGTGTTTTTTTTTTATTTGTTTGTTTTGTTTTGTTTTATCTCTTATAAGAACACTCATTGTGGTTAGGATCTACCCTAACCCATTATCATTTCATTCAAAACTTTACCTAAATGGCATCTGTGAAAGCCATTATTTTCAAATAAGATCACAGGATGATCCATTCTCAACATGGATCTGAGTGAACCTGAATTGTGGGGGTATAGTATTATACTCACTATTCTACTTTCACAAGAAACATTCATGCTTTGCATTCCAGTGGGGGCTGTGTTTTTGTTGTTTTGTTGTTTATCTTCAAATAGGATAAATATCATGCACCTTTACTCATGACCTAATAATACAGGACTTCTAACTTTCATGAAACAGCAGCAGAAGCTTTGCTCTATTTTAATATAAACATAGAGCAGTGATTTGTTTGCAATAGCGTAATGTAATTAATTTCAAAAATACTTATTTTTAAATTTAGAAAAAAAAACACTCTCCTGTATGTGCAATTAAAGGTAAACCATTCAAAGCATTAAGAAGTATAGGATCTTTATAACTCCCTCATAGTGCTTTTGTAAGCAATGTTTCCACAGTCTGTTACCAGAATACTGATTTTCTTTCCATCTTAGATGATCTAATTTTAGCTTATTGATCCCAGAAGCTAAAAAATAATATCATTGAATTTCACACAAAGCATATAGATAGAAGATATCAGATCAGTTATAGAATGAAGGTGCTTGAAACAAATTACAAACAAATCAAATTATTTTTGGATTTGTCTTTAGCACTGCTAATGGCATGTATTATAAGCACCTTAAATTATTTTTGTCTTCAGAGGAGAAATTTTAATCTAATCATAGTTAATTCTTAGAAGCCACATGTGACATGAATAAATAGTTACTGGGGACTAATATATTACTTTTTATCATTAATCATTTTATCACCCATTTGTAGGACACTAAGAAATTGCATTTTAGAGCTTAAGTCCTTCAGACATTCTTCAACTGGCAGTAACTTATTATGCATCCAAGTGTCTTTGGGCATTGTTAAACACACTGTAGTCTTATATTGTGTTGCTTGAATGGAGAATATCTTAATAATTGGGATAACAAATGAATATCTCAAAATGTTAATTCAGGAAATATACAATTAATAGCCTGCATCTAAACTGTGAATCCAGTAATAACCCAGAAGCTGAAATAGAGTAACACTAGTTGTGCTCTTAGAATAAAAATGGGGCACTAGAGTCACAGTTTTGTCCCTGTTGCCCTTTTAATAAATCAATGGGAGTCTGAAGGGGTGGGTTTGGAATACAGCAAGGGAGGGGGTCATACGGTTGTACACTATGGGTATTAACTGAAGAGTAACTAAAGATCCATTCTTAATAAGGTATGGTTCATCTATTTCCCTCCTCAGAGAAAGTGACCCTCTCTATGGTGAATCTCAGTCCATATTGAAACTTACTGCCTTCCAAATGCTATCCCCTTTCCTTTAGTTTCAATAGATAGCAGAAACTGAGGGGTGCTATTTTCTTTTCTTTGGTTTTACACATGATATGTTAAATAGCTGACATTGTGATTCTTTTGCTAACCACTTAGAATCAAGCCTTGGTCTAAAACCAGAAACAAAACAATTTTGATCTTTCAGGAAATCAATGAGATACAGATGTTTTAGAGACAGAATATCAAGTGTTAGTGAGATAGTTTAGGGATTGCAAATTTAGTCTTTGATTTATGTAGCTTAAACTTAAATAAGTCTAAAAACTACTTCACTTCCACTTTTTAATTTCTCCATGATCTCTTGAGAAGTGAAAAATGACACTACTTTAACTGCCTTTTAATTACTTTCTGATATCTTGATGGAGCATGATGCTTTAAAAACTCTTGTTTAACATCAACTTGTGGACTAAGATCATTAAATATTATGTCACAACTTTGAGTACCATTATTTTCTGCCCCTGGTTGATTGCATTTAAGGTTTTTCTTAATGAGCACCTAATAACCTTCAGGGTGCCCTACCCTTCTTGTGGAACTAATGAGAAAAGAGCAAATTAGAATATTAATAGAGGAGCCCCAACCTATAATATAATTTTGAAATATTTGTTTCTTTTTTAAAGTCTGAGAGTGGGAGTATGGGTGACAGTCACTCCTCAGAACAGATCTACAGATTAGCTACCTGCAAAGTTCCCTCTCTCCACGGCTTTTGAGACCAGACACCTCACCCTGCCTTCTGTTAATGAGTGTGAGGGCATAGGCAACTGCAATGCGCCATAGCCTTTTGATCATGTCGTGTTTGTCTGTCTGTCTTAAGTCCGTGACACAAAACAATCTTCTTTTCTGTAGACAGAAACTACTGGTGGATAAAATAGCTTCAGGTTGTTATTGGAAAGAATGAAAATTTCATGCAGACACATTAAGAAAGAAGCTAAGCATTGTGGATCCTTAACTAATCTGGAGGTTTATGATATCCATGAAATTAGTTTGGAGTCTAACAAAAACACATTACTTTGTTAATAACAGGTATTTAGAAAAGCAGCTAGAACATCAACTAATGTCAAGACCAAAATAAAAGACTCTACAAGAGAAATCTGAAGGTTGTTCTTTACAAATAGTTTAACACAACAATCAGGTACAGCAGAGCTCTTACATGTAACATAAATACAATGGGTGAGAAATTTGCAGATTACTTGGAAAAAAAGATAATTTTATAAGATAATTCTTAGTGTATCTGGAATCTGACATGATTAAAGGTTTGGAGTTGAGGAACTTATCAAGTAAGGGAGCATTCTTTTTCCCTCACACTATAATGCATATTATAGATTTTTTTTAATTTGGATATTATTTTTCAATTTATTTTCCATTTTAAAAAGTTTGCCCAAACTCTTGATCTATTCTGACTCCAGCTATGTTGGTTCTAATATTAAAAAGTGTTAAATAACATAATAAATTACAACACTTAAAAAAATATATTTGAAAACTCCAAGCCAGCTAGCACTACAGAGAATGGCCTAACATTTTCCTGATACTTGGTAACATAATCGTAAATTTCTTTAGCCTTCAGTCTCCCCACAGTGTTGTCCATTAAAACTTTTTTATTGGTTACCATCTCATGAATCTATAAATGCAGCCCCTTTTCTAAGGTTTCCATAGCTTCATCATATCTTGTAGATGTTAGGTTTGTTCCTTTCAGAGTGGCCTCGTGAACAGAACAAATTCACTCCTCCTTTTACTGGATGTATGGTGTTGTTGATTCATGAACCTAGCTTTTGGCCAACAGTGCTATAACTCATGTACAGAGGAGTCTTATCTAACATATGTTATTTTCTTGTTAAGGCACATAGCAGCCTTGTGCTTAGGGACCCTAGACAGCACTTTAACACCGTGTTTGAGGGCCATTTTAAACAGTGAAATGACAAAAAGGAAAAAAAAAAAGGAGGCAAAAAATGTGAAAGATGTGGCACTAAATAGATTGCAAATAGGACACTTTCTTTATAGTAAAACAAATGAAAAAATAAATAGACAAGGCATATTGTGGCCTTGAGTAGGGAATGCTTGACTCAAGTTTTTTGCTAGTCTCTGCTTACTACAAAGGACAACGAAAGTACTCATGTATTTATTTTCAGTTTTTGTTTGTTTTATGGTATAGCACATGGGCTACTTTTTTATGGATACTCCCTGTATATTCTTTTGTTGGTTGAGTTTCTATAAACATCAAATATCTGAAGTAACTCGTAAATGGTACATTTGTGTTATGGTTTGCATACGGTGTCCCCGAAAATCTCATGTGTGAGACAATGCAAGTAGATTCAAAGAACAGACTGGGTTAGTAGGGTCTTCACCCAATCAGTGAAGTAATCATCTGATGGGATTGATTGAGTGACAACTGAAGGCAGGTGGGGTGTGGCTTTAGGGTGTGTATTTGTATCTGGCAAGTGAAGATCCTTCTCTCAGCTTCCTGATCATCACATGAACTGCTTCCCTCCACCACACTCTTCTTCCATGATGTTCAGCCTCACCTCTGTCCCTGAGGAAAGGAGCCAGCGGTCTGAGACCTCTGAAACCATGAGTTCCCCAAATAAACATTTCCTCCTCTACAATGTTTCTGGTCAGATCTTTTAGTCATAGCAGAGAAAACGTTGACAAAAACAGTATGTCTTCTGTGCTGGTGCTAATGCGATCTCATTTCTTCCATCAGTCACTTAAGATGTGAACTCCGAAGTCTGCAACAGTGACTCTGGCTTTGTTTCTTGTGGCTTTGTTTTTTCTGTTCTATCAGTTTTGGCTTTACATATTTTGAAGATCTGTTATGGATTCTCTGTGATTCTAATTGCCAATATAGCCCTCTTTTTTTCAGATTTTTACACATTTAAAATTTTTCTGTTTTATTATATTGAATTATTTCCTGAAAATATTTATAATTTATGCTATTTGAGTGTGTGCTTATGTCTGTCCATGCTAGGCGTCAGAGCAGCGACCATTCCCTGTCTGGTATTTTTATATTTAATTCAAAATTTGGACTTTTAACATTTAGGTTACATATACTTGACATGTAAATGCAGGCACAAGGAATGCTTTTGTTGTAACATCTCAGATATCCTTTTATTCTTGAGATTTCCTCACAGCAGAGATAGCTTTTATTTTAGTCCTGTTGGTACAGGGACTAGAGAAAATATATTTCAGTCTTTGTCAGACACTGAGTGCTTGATCCTGCTCTCTGGTTTATTTGGAAGGGTCACCTCCATTGTAGTGCCACATCTATGTTCTTCTCCAATTTTCCACAGAGCCATGAAAACTGAAGTTCAAGTTTTATAAGTCTTACCCAGTGTCATCAAAACAAAGCCTACTTCTCTAAATCCCTGTTTCATTGAGATTTCAGACATATAGTTTCTACTATTTTTCAAAAATTTTGGTATGCTTAAAGATACTTCCAGCATTTGGGGGAAATACCTAAATAATCATAGTACCAAAAATGCATTTCCTTTCTGTGAAATTGATCAATTATGATGTAAGCATGTATAAATATTTTCAAAGATTTTCATTGTCACCTTTTTAACCTGAATACCTAAAAATATATGCTTCTACTAATATTTCCCAGATTCTTATCTCCAAGGGTTTTGTTTGAAGATGTTATCTCTGATTTCTCTGCCTTCCTGTGCTATAACATCCTGGTATTTCTTGTTAATGATACTCCTTATATCCTCAGTTTCTTATCCACCATTTGTTACCCTTCTTTTTATATGATGTCAAAATATATTCTCTCAGGCAATAATACTTTTAGTATTACTTACCTAATAAAAGTTTTAGTGGCATGCAAGTTCCTGTTTTCTCCAAATGTATTTTTTAGTCTATTCTCAAATATGTGTTGAGAGTATCATTGCATATAAATTCTAGATGCAAAGTATTTTACTCATTTACTACATTGCAATGTGACTATGTTTTCCGACATTGCTTATAAGAGTATGATACCATTTAAGACAGTTTTTATTCTATTTTGCATATTAATCTGTAACACTAGCTTATTTTTCCTGTATCAATCAGATTCTGAACCTAGTGTAAAGAGGTTATGTTCCTTACTTTCACCATACTCCAAAGTTTTTATTCCTTTCTTTTTGTTCAATTCTCTAGGATTTTTGCCTCATAACTGCAAGGAGATTGACTTGTCATTCCATTTCTAGTTTCTGAGTTAGAAGGTTAGTTTTTGTATTTATGTATTTATTTATTAGTTTTTATTCTAATTTGTTATATATGACATCAAATGCATTACAATTCATATTATACATATAGAACAGAATTTTTAATATCTCTGGTTGTACACAAATTAGTCACACCATTAGTGTCTTCATACATAAACTTAGGGAAATTATTTCCATCTCATTCCACTGTCTTTTCTCCCCCAATGCCTCCTCACTTCCCCTCCCTCCCCATTGCTCTATCTAGAGTTTGTCTAATACACGCTCCCCACTCAATCCCATTATGAATCAGCATCCTTATATCAGAGAAAACAGTCGGCATTTGTTTTATCAGGGTTGAATAACTTCACTTAGCATTATATTCTCCAACTCCACTCATTTACCTGCAAACGCCATGATGTTATGCTCTTTTACTACTGAATAATATTGCATTGTGCATATATAGCACATTTTCTTCATTCGTTCATCAACTGAAGTGCATCTAGGTTGGTTTTATAGCTTAGCTGTTATGAATTGTGCTGCTATAAACATTCATGTGGCTATGTCCCTGTAGTATGTTGCTTTTAAGTCATTTGGGTATACACCGAGGAGCAGTCAAATGATGGTTCCAGTCCCGGTTTTCATGGAATCTCCATATTTCTTTCCATATTGGCTGCACCAATTTGTAATCCCAACAGTAATGTATGAATGTGCCTTTTCCCCCACATCCTCGCCAACACTTATTGTTTGCATTCTTCATCGCTGCCGTTATGACTGGAATGAGATGCAATCTTAGAGTAGTTTTGATTTATATTTCTCTAATTGCTAGAGATGTTGAACAGATCTGTTTATTGATTGTATATCACCTTCTGAGAAGTGTCTGTTTAGTTCCTTGGTCCATTTATAGATTGGGTTATTTGTGGGGGTTTGTCGGTGTTAAAATTTTTGAGTTCTTTATATATCCTAGAGATTAGTGTTCTATCTGATGTGTGCGTGGTCAAAATTTGCTCCCAAAATGTAGGCTCTCTCTATTTACTTCACTGATTGTTTCTTTTGCCAAGAAGAAGCTTTTTAGTTTGACTCCATCCAATTTATTGCTTCTTGACTTTAATTCTTGTGCTATAGGAATCTTATTAAGGAAGTAGGGGCAGGGTCTGGACACTATGGAGATTTGGGCCTACTTTTTCTTCTGATAGGCACAGTGTCTCTGGTTTAATTCCAAGAGTTGAGTTTTATGCATGGTGAGAGATAGGGTTTTAATTACATTTTGTTGCATATTGGCTTTCCAATTTTGCCAGCACCATTTGTTGAAGAGGCTATCCTATTCTTCAATGTATGTTTTTGACAACTTTGTCTAATATAAGATAACTGTGGTTATGTGGGTTTGGCTCTGTGTGTCCTCTATTCTATACCACTGATCTACAAGTCTATTTTTGTGCTAATACCATACTGTTTTGTTACTATTGCTCTGTAATATAGTTTGCTATCTGGTCTGGTGATGCCACCTACTTCGCTCTTCTTGCTAAGGATCGCTTTGGCTATTTGGGGTCTCTTTATTTTTCCAAAATAAATTTCATGATGGCTTTTTCTATTTCTATGAGGAATGTTATTGGGATTTTGATTGGAATTGCCTTTAATCTGCATAGTGTTTTTGGTAGTATGATCATTTTCACAATATTAATTCTGCCTATCCAAGAACAAGGTAGATCTTTTCATCTTCTAAGGTCTCCTTTAATTTCTTCCTTTAGCATTCTGTAGTTTCATTGTTGAGGTCTTTCACCTCTTTCATTGATTTTTAATTCTCTCTCTCTCTCTCTTTTTTTAAGGCTATTTTAAATGGGGTAATTTTCCTTGTTTCACTTTCAGAGGATTTGTCACTGATGTACAGAAATGCCTTGATTTATGGGTGTTGATGTTATATCCTGCTACATTGCTGAATTCATTTATTAGTTCTAGAAGTTTTCTGGTGGCATTTTTTGATTCTTCTAGGAATAGAATCACATTAGCAAATAGTGCTAATTTGAGTACATCTTTTCCTATCCGTATCCCTTTAATTTCTTTCATTTGTCTAGTTGGTCTGGCCAGTGTTTCAAGAACTATGTTAAATAGAAGTGGTGAAAGATGGCATTTCCTGTCTTGTTCCCGATTTTAGAGGAAATGCTTTCAATTTTTTTTTCCATTTAAAATGATGTTGGCCTGAGGTTTAGCATAGATAGCTTTTACGATGTTGAGATACGATCCTGTTATCCCTAGTTTTTCTAGTGTTTTGAACATGAAGAGGTGCTGTATTTTGTCAAATGCTTTTTCTGTGTCTATTGAGATGATCATATGATTCTTCTCTTTAAGTCTATTGATGTGATGAATTAAATTTATTGATTTATGTGTGTTAAACCAACTTTGCATCCCTGGGATGAATCCCACTTTTTGATTTGTGCAAAATCTTTTTGATATATTTTTATATTCAATTGGCGAGAATTTTATTGAGAATTTTTGCATCTATGTTCATTAGAGATATTGGTTTAAAGTTTTCTTTTTTCGCTGTATCTTTGCCTGGTTTTGGAATCAGGGTGATATTGTTCCCTTAGAATGAGTTTGGACATGCTCCCTTTTTTTCTATTTCATGAAATAATTTGAAGAGTATTGATAATAGTTCTTCATTAAAAGTCTTATAGAACTCAGCTGTGTATTCATCCAGTCCTGGGCTTTTCTTAGTTGGTAGGCTTCTGATAGCATCTTCTATTTCATTGCTTGAAATTGATCTGTTTAAATTGTGTATATCATCTTGATTCAATTTGTGTAAATCATAAGACTCTTGAAATTTGTCAATGCCTTCGATATTTCTATTTTATTGGAGTACAAGTTTTCAAAATAATTTCTAATTATCTTCTGTATTTCTGTAGTGTCTATTGTGATATTTCCTTTTTTATCACGTACGTTAGTAATTTGAGGGTTTTTTTTCTCCTTCCCTTTGTTAGCATGGCTAAGCGTTTGTCAATTTTATTTATGATTTCAAAAAAACAACTTTTGTTTTGTCAATTTTTTTCCAATTCTTTGTTTTGTTTCAATTTAATTGATTTCAGCTCTGATTTTATTTATTTTCTGTCTTCTACTAATTTTGGTGTTGGTTTGTTTTTCTTTTTCTAGGGTTTTAAGATGTAATGTAGATCATTAATTTGTTTACTTTTTCCTCTTTTAAGGAATGAACTCCATGCCATGAACTTTCCTCTTAGTACTGCCTTCATAATGTCCCAGAGATTTTGATATGTTGTATCAGTGTTCTCATTTACCTCTGAGAAGTTTTTAATTTTCTCTTTGATGTCTTTTACAACTCACTGTTCATTCAGTAGCATATTATGTAGTTTCCAGGTGTTGGAGTAGCTTTTATATTTCATTTTATCATTGATTTCTAATTTCATTCCATTATGATCTTATAGAATGCAGAGTAGTATCTCTACTTTTATGTATTTGCTAAGAGTTGCTTTGTGGAATAGTATATGGTATATGTAAGAGAAGGATTCATGTACTGCTGAGAAGGATGTGCATTCATTCTTTGTTGGATGAAACATTCTATATATGTCAGTTAAGTCTAAGTTATTATTGATTTCTCTGATTTCTTTGTTCAGCCTTAGAAGCTCCATTGTTTGGGGCATATATATTTATAATTGTTATGTCTTGTTGGTGTATGATTCCCTTGAGCAGTATATAGTGTTTGTGGATGTCTTTTCCTGAGTCTCTTGGAGGCAGCATATTGTTGGGTCTTTTTCTTTTGATCCAATCTGCTAGTCTATGTCTTTTGATTGGTAAGATTAGGCCATTAACATTCAGAATTATTATTAATTCATGATTTGTTATCACAGCCCTTGTTGTCTATTTTTGGTATTATCTTCACTTGGTTTCTCTTTAATTAGTTTTTCCTTTAGTATAATACCTCCCTCTGATGATTTTCATTGTTGTTTTTCTTTTCCTCTTCATGGAATATTTTGCCAAGGATATCTCTAGTTCAGGCTTTCTAGTTATAATTTTTTAAAAACTTTTATTTATCATGGAAGGTGTTATTTCATTATCAAATCTAAAGCTTCATTTTGCTAGATATAATATTATTGGTTGGCATCCATTTTCTTTCAAAGCTTGGTATATGTCGTTCCATGATCTCCTGGCTTTGAGGGTCTGGATTGAAAAATCTGCTAAGATACAAATTGGTCTCCCCATATGTGTGATCTGATTCCTCTCTCTTGTGGCCTTTAAGATTCTATCCTTTTACTATATGTTAGGCATTTTTATGATAATGTACCTTGGTGTAGATATGTTGTAATTTTGTACATTTGGTGTCTTGTAAGCCTCTTGTATTTGATTTTTCAATTCATTCTTCATGTTTGGGAAATTTTCTGATATTATCTCATTGAAGAGATTGTGCATGCCTTTGGTTTGAAACTCTGCGCCTTCCTCTTAGATATGGCCTTTTGATGCTATCCCATAATTCTTGGATGTTTGGTTCATGGTGTCTTATTATCTTTACTGTGTGGTTAACTCTATTTTCCAGATTGTATACTTTGTCTTTATTATCTGAAGTTCTGTCTTCCAAGTGATCTAGTCTTTTGGTGATGTTTTCTATTGAGTTTTTTATTTGGTTTATTGTTTTCTTCATTTCAAGGATTTCTGATTTTTTTTCAGAGTCTTTATCTTTTTCTTGAAGTAATCTTTTGCTACCTGTATTTGCTCTCTTATCTCTTTGTTGTTGTGAACAATTAATGCCTGTATTTGCTCTCTCATCTCTTTGTTGGAGTGACCAATTTTTGCCTGTATTTGCTCATTTAGGTCATTCTTGAATTCACAGATCATTTTTATTATGAACATTCTGAACTCCTTCTCTGAGATTGTTATTAACCTTGCTGTCCATGAGTTCTGTTATTGTAGTGTCCTGGTTTGTTTGGAGCACTTTCCTCCCTTGTTTATTCATGTTGTCTATGTGTCTTCCTTTCTTGCAGCATGGATCTGAGATATTACAGTTTCTACCCTATAATCTTGTAGTATCCTTGCAAATTATCTGTACCTCCATTGATGTTGACCTTCCATACCCTGCTGGTGTCCCACGATAGATGCTACTGCAGCTAAAATTGATGGTGGCAATAACAGAGGTAACTGGAGATAGAAATGGAAGTGCCCTATGATGGATGAAACGTCTTTCAGAGATGGGGCTGTGAAAGGGTGGGACTTGCACTGGCTTTGGGATACCTGCTCCAAGATGCAACTGCTTCTAAGCCCTGTCTGTTGTCTCAAAGTAGAGGCTACTGTGGGGAAGGCTATGGAGAAGTCTGCAGTGTCCCAAGATGGAAGTAGGTTAAGCCTGGGCTCCAGGATTAGGGGAAGACAGACCTGGGTCTATCCTGAGCCTGGATTCCCGCACAGGTCTGCAGAGGCAGTCTTGGCCTGGGGTATGAGCTCTAGACAGGGTCATCAGGTGGTGGGATGGACCCTGGCCTCAGATTATGTATTTTAATTTGTATTATTTTATAACATATACATTTAAAGTATAATTGCATTTTAAATTCTGCTTTAGCTACATCACAAAGTTTGATGTTACAATTTTACTTTCATTTCATACAAAATATGTTCTGAAATATATTTTCCCTTTCATGGTTTATCTTGAAGGATTTTGCTTAATTTTCCTTTTGTTTTGTATTTTTCAATAATTGTTCCATTCTTTGTACTACTTTTTATATCATCACAATCATCTGAAATGTGTAAGGACGTATTTTTCTGCTCAGATCACAATCAATTTTAGAAAATGTTTGGTTGCACTTAAGAATAATGAGTATTCTCAATAGTGGAAAAATAAGTAAGTCTTATTTTTAAAAATAAGTATGTCTTGTGATACAGACTTGAGTTTTCTTCCTGGAAGATACAGAGAACATTGGTGGAGCTTAATTTTCTCAAGAATTTTGAGACCTAGATCTTAATCTTGATTTGTTTCCTGATGCCTTGGGCATGTCCCTTCTTGTGCTTTCTCAAAGTTGATCAAGACTCTTCCATCTTGACTCTCAAGAAGAAAACTTTTTCTCTCCAGTCCTAAAGACCTATTATAATATCTGATGTAGCCACACAGATAATGTTCTCTTTTAGGGTTTTTGAAGTTTACATCATGTGCATTTACTGTTTAGCAAGAAGCCAATGACTTGAAGTTTAATTCTTTTTTTTTTTTTTATTAGTTGCTCAAGACAATACAATGATCTTGACATATCATACATTTGATTCAAATAGGGTATGAATTCTCATTTCTCCACGTGTACAGATTGCAGGATCACATTGGTTATCCATCCATGTGTATACATTCAGCAATCCTAGTGTCAGTTGTATTCTGCTACCCTCCCTATCCCCCCTCCCCGCCCCTCCCCTCCCATCACTATTCTCTACTCATTCTACTGTTTTGTGGTCACATTTTGTGGTGCCTTCATATCCATCCCTTGATTCTGACCTTCTGTCCCATACTTATTCTGCAAGCATACATCTTTCTGCTAAATATTCTGCTTTCTGATGATGCTTATCAGAGATTATCTCTTAGGGGAAAAATAAAAATAGGTTGCATCTATTACCTTTTAGTTATTTTCTCTATTCTTTGGAATCATGGATCTTCAAACACCACCTGAACAGATAGGATAGTATTTAAGTCCTTTCCAGAGAGATATTTACTCTGTCCCCAGTTATCTTTTTTTTTTTTTTTTTTTTTTTTGGCAGCTCCTCAAAATCTGGCAGCCTTTTGCTGTTTGTTTCATATATGACTGTGCTTTGAGCAATATTTATGGAGTTCTTACTACATTTCAAGCCCCCTGTGATCCCTGTAAGTCTGATCTCTCTTTACAAATGCCTTCTAAATTTGATACTATTAAATACTTACTGTAAGAATAAAGAGACTGAGATGAAAAGAAAGTAAGCAATCTGCCCAATATCAAAGAACTGTAACTGAAGGAAGCCTAGACTGGAACCTGTAAGTCTGTGTCAGTGTGCTCACTCTTAACTACTGTATTTACAGACCTACTATGTGTCCTGATAAATATTTTATGAATTAATAAACAATTGAGTGACATCTATATGCCCGGGTAGCTGAAATGACAAAATAATCTCTTCCATGCTTAAATCAAAGAAAAGAGACTCTGATGTTTATTACAGTTTTATGTTTACTACTGGTTGTAGGTTGAATTTGGTTCTGCTCAAAGCCCATAACACAGACTTTACCTTGATGTGAAAATAGTCATGGCAGATACAATTAGTTAACATTAGGGTGGACCCTAATCCAAAAACTGATATTCCAATAAAAAGATGGCCATAGAAAGTCCAACACAAGGTTAAAATTATGTGAGAGTAAATACAAGGACTGAAGTTATGTGGATGCCAACTGAGGAATCCCAACACTGTCATCAAACCACTAGAATCTAATAAGAGTCAAAGAAGTATTCTCTAACAGGTTACAAAGCAAATATGATTAGGCTGACACTTTGATTTTGGACTCTCAGCACTCAGGACTGTAAAACAATACATTTATCTTATTTTAATCTACTCAGTTTATGGCACTTTTTAAGGGAAGCTCTGGAAAATTAATAAGCCACTAATGGATTTATTAAATCTTACACAAAGAATACATAACTGAACATCTGAACAACTGTTCAAAATCTGCATTTTTATGAATCATTTTAACATCTAGATGGAATGTTTTAAATTGTAAACAAGAAGTGTACTGAGAGCAAATTTCTCAAATTAACACTAACGAAAACCAAAGCCTAATAATTTTCTAGAGAAATAACATTAGGAAAAAAACTACTTTAGTATTGAAATGATTAATTTTTCTCTATTCTTATTGAATGTTGAGGAAAACAAGAATGGTGTAGCTTGGATTCTAAAAATGCATTTATTAAAACAAATTGTGGCTGTTATATATTATAAATAAGAAACCCTAAATGCTTTATTGAGGAAGTCTGTTCAGTGGAAATTGTAGATTTATGATTACACTTTATCAACTATTTAGAGATGCTTCCATTTTAAAACTTCTGTTTTAACACATACTTATGTATAGTTATTTTTTAAAACATGCCACATAGAAATACACACAATATATTCATTGAGAAAAAAATCTCATATAAAAATGCATTAGTTAGAATTTAACATCTTCTCAGAATTTTAAGACAAAAGAATACAAAATGAGACTTTTATATATCTAGTATATTAAGATGAGATATAAAATTCTGGTGTGCACAGTTGTTGTTGTTTTTTTTTTGAGTTATGATTCCATAAACCATGCATACACATCCACCATGGCAAAGAACTAGCAATGAGCTATGACATGTATCTCCTTCAACCACGATATTTAATTTATCACTAAGTTCTCTCTGCTTTTCTTCATTGAAACTACTTCTCTCTTTTTCTGTCCTCTGGTTCAAAGCAACGGCTCCCCTTGGGACATTTACATCATGCTTCCAGTGTTCTGCTGATATTCACTTTACCATCTGCTCTTGACATAACAGGTCCAATCATCATTTTTTTCCTCCAAATTATCTGATTATCTAAGCTTCTACAAATGGTTTAAATATCTCAAAATATTTTAATCTTTCTCTGAATAAATACAAATCTTTGTAACATATCTTACAATTTCTTAGCTTCATTTTGATGCATTTAATTTTTTTCTACTCTAGCCATTCTGAGCTTTCTTCAGTTCTCTGTTGTATAAAACTGCATATGATTTTTCCTCTTCTTGAAACACCTAATTTGAATTTCTCAGAAACATTTCAGTTCAAAACTTTACAGCAGAAGTTTTTCCTACACTCCTGAGGAAATTAAATCACCTACTTTTTCATATCTTATAAAACATTAGAAATCCCGGGTTAAACATTTATCTTAATTGTGTTGTAGTGTGTGTATTTTGAAATTGTATATCCAAAATGTATTTCCCCACCAGACCACAATCTCCTGTAAATCATAACCATGTTTTTTTACCCTTTGTCATGTGTATTGTCTTTACATAATGCCCAGTATTCTATGAGTATTCTCAAAAATTCATATACTTCTTATAAAATAATTTACTGGACATTTTTTGAGGTCACAAATAGGCTACAGAGATTATTTGAAGGCAAATACCAATGATCATTTCTGTAGGTGCTGGTGATAAAACTAAATAAACAACAACAACAACAAAAATCTTGTCCTTTTAAAACTTCATTTAAAAAAGATGAGACAAAAATGAGTTCATGCATATTAAATATCAGTCCTGAAAAGAAAAATCCTAAAGAATGGCATATCCTTGTTTGACTAGATTTCTATTTTAAGTAGCTGGGCAAAAACAATAACAACAAAAATCAGCCTTGTGCAAAACAGTGATGAATAAGAAGAGGCCTGAAATAAAGAAAGTAGCAAGTCATGTGAAGATCTGAGAAAGGCAGCTTACGGTTGGAGCACAGGACTGGTGCAAAAGCTCAATATTAGGGTTGACAAATCAAAGATGGAACACAGTTATGGTTAACTTTCAGAAAAACAGCATTTTTTTAAGTTTAAATACATCCTAAATATAGTACTGCAAATAATTACACTAAAGAGGTATTCATTGTTTGTCCTGAACGACAAGTGCAACAAGGAGTACTGTTTGTCCTGATTCAATCTGGCAATGCTATGCTGAAGTGACCTGCACCTTGTGTATGTGAAGTTTAACTCTGTGAAGTCTAAGGCAGAGAGGTACCAGAAAAGGGAAGTAAGAAAACTGGAAAGGAGTACAGTGAATACAATGGGGTGGACCCCAAGGACAATTTTAAGGCATTTGATTTTCATTTAAAAGTGAAGAAAAGCCATTGAAATTTTTTTTTGAGCTTGAGAGTAACACGATCTCATTAATTTCTAAATATTTTATTGTCGTGTTTTAATCATTCAAGATAGTTGGATTTGTTGAGACATATTCATCCATCCTCATAACATAATTTGATTAATTTTATTCCCCAGATCTTTCTCTCTTTCTCCCTTCTTCCATTCCCTGATTCCTTCTCTTAGTCCTACTAATCTCTCTTCTTTTTTTTTGTAATTATACATAAAAGTGGGATTGATTGTGATATATTTATACATGCACATATAATAATTTGGTTGATATCATTCATGTTTTTTAAAATAATTTCTATATTTGTTGAATGAAACCTCATGAATAGTCACTTGGAATGGAAAAGCTAGAGAAGTTTGATTTGTAGAAAAAATAAATATCCTGAAAGAGTATATACTTAGAAGAGATTTTTAGAAACAAGTTACATGTTAGTAAAGAATGTACTGATTAAATCAAGTTAAGAAAGATAAATTTACAGAAGTGATCATAGAGCGGTAGACATTAGAAGATAAATATTTATGAAGGTAAGCCAAAAAATGATAGAAAGCAATCACAATTCAACATGAATTAAATTGATAGATGATAGATAAACTTTAACAATGTACATAAATTCAAAATAAGGTTAGTTTTTCTCTACAGGGAGAGATCATAAATTTGCAATAGACACTGTATTAGTTTAGTAGAATTGCCAAAACAATTTACCACAAATTGGGTGGTTAATTAGTGTGTTTTTCTTTATAATAATAAAATATCCCCAAATGGGTAACTTCATAAATAGAAAAGGTTTGTTTGCTCACAGTTGTGGAAGTTGAAAGGCCAAGATCCTGAAGCTCTTTAGGATTGGTCTTTGATGAGGGCCTAAAGGCAGATGGCATCATGGCAGCAGCTTATTTGGTAAGGAGAGATCTTATCACAAGATAGGAAGACAGAGAATGATTTGGAGATCTGACTCACTTTTATAACTCTAGCTAGAACTAACTCAGGGTCCCATAAGAAGTACCTAATCCCTTGAGAGGTTAGCACCCCAAATCAGCCAAGGACTTCACACTATGCCCCACCTCTTAAAGGTCTGCACCACATCACCATAAGAACCATGCTTCCAACACCCAAACCCTGGGGGGAATAAACCATCATCAAACCAGCGCAGTGGCATAAACAGCAGAAATTTATTATATCATAGTTCTGGGGTTAAGAAACCCAAAGTGGAGCTCTTGGTAATGCGGATACTTTCTGAGGGTTGTGAGAGAAAATCTGTCGCATTCACTATTCCTAGGTTTTGATGGCTTACTGAAAATCACTGGTGTCCCTTGACTCATAGAAGTCTCACTCAGATATCTTATGCCATCAGATAGCATTCTTCATGTATGTGTATCCAAATGTCCCCTTTTAATGAGGCTGCTAATCGTAGTGCATTAGGTCCTGCCTTACTCCAGTACAGCATCATATTGACCAAATCCACCTACAACAACCCTCTGGCTAAATAAGATCTCATTCAGTGGTACCAGGGAATAGGACATCAAAATGTGAATTCGGGGTGGGGATGGGACACAATTTAACCTATCACAGGTATTCACACAAAATAACAGGTAGGATGTTTTACAATTGACTATATTTTTTAAATCTTATAATCAATCTGTATTTTATTGTTTTTTTCACATGATATTTATTCTAACTCCATCTATAATTTTAACAGATCAAGTATTTTTTATATAAAATTTCATAAGGACCACATTTCACTTCTATGTATGTTGTTCTCTATTTAAAATTTAAGCTGAAACTTAAAATGAGAAAATAATTTTGGCCAGTGTTTCTACCCAGTGAATGACAGAGTCTTTATTTTAATCTTAAATTGCCAGCATCCAAAAGCCATTTGAAGCACTAAGTAAACATGTTATGGAAAAAGAAGGGTAGTTCAGCAAGAATAAAGTATATGATGTTTTTAATTGTGGGAATATTAAAAAATACCACAATTTGCCCCATCAGAGTCGTTTAAACAAAAATTTTTATAATTTTAATAATTCTACTTTAATAATATTATATTTATTTGAAATTCTACACAGTGGTTTCTTTCCTTTGTCTAGCTATCCAACATTTTATTCAGAATATTTAAATAATAGGTCTTTTTTTAACTGTAATTTTCAGTTGCAACAAGTAGTGCTTATCTGTGAACTCATTTCCACTTTTCCCATTTTAAGGCCATTCAGCAATTTCTTTCACTGCTGTCTTGAAATTCTATACTTTATTTTCTATTCCAGCAGTGCTGGAATGAAAGAATACTGAAGGAAGCTGTCAAATATTCCCTCCTAGTGACAGGCAATGACCTTGTTATGGCTACATCTTCCTGCTTTGTAAGAAGATACATAAAGGGAAGAAAAAGTTTTATTTTCTCTGTCTGTAACCCTTTTCTTATAAAGGTAAAGACTTTCAGTGTTAATTCTATAGTCAGAACCTATGTTCAATTGGATATCACTGGAAAACTCCATCAGCTTAATTGTCTGCAGAATATCTCCACAAATCTGGCAGGTAGTACAAACTCAAGAGAGAAAAGATCTGCACCCAGTGCAGCAACTAAACCTAAATAAGACCATAAGGTACTTATATTTTTGTCATTTTGGGAAAAAAATTGACAAATTATGTTATTTAATAAGAGAAAGGAAATGAATTTTTTGGACAGTTAACTAAAAAGACAAAATAAAATTTTAAAAATGATGAATCTAAATTTGATTGTTATATATCTTTTGTATAATTTTTAAATAAATTTAAAGGCTTGTTTTTCTATACAGATTTACATATTATCTTGACACGATTTGTTGACTCTGTTCTTTTAATAGATATGGGTATTCTTCGTAATACTGTTTGATAATGTTTTAAAATCTTTAAAAATTATGGCTCCAAGATATTTTTAAGTGAATGGATAATGCAAAGTTACCTGGAAATGAAAACTGTGTATGTACAAATGAAAACATATTTAAAAATAAAGTTCATTACATTAATAAGATACCAATGAAAAGTGGTCAGAAAATAAAATTCTAGAAGAAAAAAAACTCAGAAATAAAATTTTTAAAAAATAATAAAAGAATTCATACATACAGGATAACTGTATGTTCTTATTTTCCCAGAATTATAATGATTTATTCCTGTTCTCTTGCTATCCCTTCCAGTTTAATATTTGTCTTGAATATTTCAGTAGGATATTATTTATACCACTATTAATTATTGTACTAAAATGAATGAGGAGAGTTTGAAAAGACTGACACTTTTTCTCCTGCAGTGTTGTTTCTTCTAAACTGAGAGGGCACAGAAATATGTACATGTATACTCACCAGTGTATATACGTGTTTATTAAGAGTTCTATATGATGGTAAAAAAATGTCTGTAGTGAAATCTCCAGTTTAATCCATTACTACAAAGAGAGTGCATCCATTGCTTCTATATAAATTCCCACTCCAAAAGCAGAAGTAGGGCTCCAGAGAGTAATAAATCTGGTATCAGTTTACTTAATTTTTCAGTTTTACTATCCATGTATAGCAGTTACAAAACTCTTAACACCACACCTGTGTAATACAACTTTATCTAATAAAGGATGGTGCTTCTGTGAGTTTGATTTTGTCTTTACTCTTATAGGTTCCTGTCTAATAAATCTAATAACATTAGATTCTCTTCTTACAGTCTGAATTTGGTTCTAGGACCCCTGAGCTCCTAAATAATTCCTATTTAATTGTATACATTAAGATTCGCTCATCATGCATTAAGTTATGTAGGTTATGACATGTGCACAGTACTATCTATCTATGATTATGGTATCATTCAGATTTTATAAAACATAAAATTCCCTGCTGTCCCTATATCTTTCTCCTGTCAATTTTTACCCCCCCCACCTCAACCCATGACAATCACAAAATTTCTATACGGCCTCTACAGTATTGGCTTTTCAAAGAATTATGGTACCTGAAAAACTACATTAGGTAGCTATTGCAGATTAGATTCTTTAACTTTACAATTTTGCTGTTAATATTCATTTCTGTCTTTCATGGCTCTGTGGCTTATTATTTTTATCACTGAATAATGTTCCATTGTAAAGATGAACCACATTCTGTTTATCCATTCACCTGTTGAAGAACATCTTCGTTATTTTCAAGTTTTGACAGTTATAAGTGAAGCCACTGCAAACAATTAAGTTTTTTTTGTGTGGATGTCGTTTTCAAATCAGTTTGGTGAATAATAAAAAATAATAACAATGTATTGCCAAACTTTCAAGAACACCAGTATATATGCTGAAAATATTTTCAACTTTGTAAGAGATGCTAAACGTTTCTATTGTGACTGTACCCTTTTGCATTTTTCCCCAGTAATGATGAAAGTTTCTGTTGATCCACATCCTTGTTTTTGTATTTTAAACATTCTAATAAATATGATGTGCCACAGTCTGGCTGGGCACAAATGCCGCAGTCTGGCTGGGCACACAATCACGAGCCACCACACAGCTTGTAGATTCAAACAGCAACTCTTTATTCCCGAACTCACACCAGCCTTCTACAATCACGTTCTGGGGAAATCCACGTTCTCTGCCCAAATCCACCTCCACTGGGCTTCTATCTCCCAAATATACTGTCTGAATCCCGTGAGAACTCAAGGGGAACTCAGGCAGCAGGATACGCCCTATTCCCAGCAGGAATAATCTTAAACCTTAAACCTGGAACCTAAACCTGGAACGCCCTAATCCACCTTGGTCCTTGAGCAAGGTCACCTACATTCAATGTCACTGCAACATGGGGTACGCTGGCAAGGAAATTGTCAAACCTACTTGGCTAATGGCTCCCAGCAATGATGTACCCCATTATTGTTTTGGTTTGGAATTGTTTAGTGGCCAATATTGTGTGCATATTTTTTTTACTCTAACTTGCAATCTGCATATCTTCTTTGGTGAGGTGTTTATTTTGATACTTTGTCCATATTTTTCAATTGAATTGTTTATTTTCTTACTGTATAATCTCAAGTATTTTTAAATATTTTGCATATAATCCTTTATCAGATATGCATTTTGCCAATAATTTCTCCCAGTCTGCAGTTTGTTTTTTATTCTTCATTATAGCCAAAAGGGTGACAATTGATTGCCTTTTGTTCTTTATCACTATTTTTCACAAAGTAGTACTTTCCAATTAAAAAAAATAATATCTATTTTATTATGAATTGTGCATCTGGTGTTTTATCTAAGAATTCATTACCAAGCCCTAAGTCACTTAGATTTTTATCTTGTGTTTCCTTCTAGAATCTTGTGCTTTTCTGTATTGTGTTTAGATTTATAATCAATTTTTAATTATTTTCAGATGAAAATGTATGGTTTGTTTCTTGCTTTGTTTAAAAAAAAATAAAGACACATTTATTTCAGACTGACTCATTGAATAAACCCTTTCTCCTTGAATTGGCTTTGACTCTGGGCTACTGTCAAATTTCAGTTGCTTTATTTGTGGAGTCTATTTAAGTTCTATCTATTGCACTCCATTGATCTGTGTTTCTATTTTTTCTCTAGTACTATGCTGTCTTGATTATTGTAGTTTTATAGTAAGTCATGAAGTGAGTTAACCCCATAACTTTTTTTTCAGTGTATTTCTAGGTGTATTAGGTATTCTATCTTTCCTGTAAGTTTAGAATGAGCTTATTAATATATACAAAATAACCTTGGAATTTTGTTGGAATTGAGTTGAATGTTGAGAACAAATTAAAAATTCACATCTCAACAATATGAAATATTCCAATTTGTGAATGGAATATCCTTTTATGTAGTTAGTTCTTCCTTGATATCTTTAGCCAAAATTTGGTACTTTTTCCCATGTAGATTCATTTCCATATTTTGTTAGACTTATATGTTAAAGGTGTTTTCAATTTTTGTTGCTATAATAATTGGCAATGCATCTTAAATTTTAAATTAAAGTCAATTGCATTTGTAATTTCAATTTATAATAGTTTATTACTGTAATATGTAAAAGCAATTAACTTTAGTTTATTATCTTGCATCCTGACATCTTCCCGTAATTGCTTATTAATACCAACTATTTTGTTACTGGTGTCAATTCTTCATGATTTCCTGCCTAATGATATTGCTTTCAGAGAAAATGGACTTCAGGACAAAAAAAATGATCAGAGAGAAGGGCATTACATAATAATATAAATCACTATAGGATCAAAACTCCAAGAAGAAATTAATATACTTAACATATAGATATCTAAAAACAGATGAAGTGGACAAATTATTATAAACTATCAAAATTAATGGAAAGAGAAATTGATACATGGCATAAGCCTATGTTTATTAAAAATCAATTTTATGAATAATATATTTCCCCAAAAGGAAGTTCCAGACCAGGATTATTTCACTGGTGAATTCTCCCAAACTTTTAAGAAGCAGTGATACTAATCTATACAGTCTATTCCAAAAAATAGAAGCAGAGGGGAAGACTTCCTAAATCATTTCTGTGGGTACAGCATTACACTTATACCAAAATCACATTACGACAAAAATAACTACAGACCAATGTCTGCTATGAACACTTATTAAAAGTCTACAACAAAATATTAGCAGATGTTTCTAGTAATACATAAAAGGAATTGTAAACTGGAAGTCTCTTTATATTGTCATTCTTCCTGAGAGTGTATATTTAGGCAATCATGTACTAGAAAAATAATATAAAACATTGAACATTTAAATATTAAAACAGAATCTAAACAAGGGATTAGTGAATTATAGAATAGGAGGGGAAATAAAAATGAGATTTAAATCAAATTGAACAAGGAGAATAACCCACTTTCAGCTAAAACCCTATAATGGAAAAATTATATATTAATGACCAAGTCAAATTGAAACCAATAACATGAGTCAGAAATGATTAATTAACATCCTTTCATCCTAGCTTATGATGTTGGCAATGTTGGGTGAATATGTCAATATTTAGCTCTAACAAAGGAATAAAAGCATATAGTATTATCAGAACATAACTTGTTTATCAGGAATATCTCCTGGAGGATTTCTATCTATAACCATGATTTCCTATAGGTAGGTACAGCCTTCTGAAGTTTTAATAATATATTAAGGTAAAGGTAGAGTATATTGTAAATTCACACAGCAAGGCACTTGCTCAACTGATCTTTTTTATAAACAAAGATATAATGTAATATGTAATTTTAATAAAATTTTAACCACAAAGTTAAATGTATTCATGACCTCACTTCAAACAATATGATGTTTTTATCTAAAAATCTCACATTAACTTCATCTAAAGGTAAACACATAGTGTATTAAGAAAAAAAGTTATTTTAGGCCTAATTAATGCACTTGTGAGACATATGTAGAGGTATTCTGACAAATCCTAACATAAATTTAGTTTCATGCACATTAAATATATTCTGAAAATATAAGAGTAGCCTAGTTTTACAGATCTGTTACTATGCTTCTAAAACTTCACTTTGAAAATCACTTGATTTTTGTACTCCCAGCACAAATTTTATTCTTTTCAGGGTAGTATTTTTCAAACCACTTCCTAATGGTATGATTGACATGCAAAAAGCTATACTACATGCTATGTAACTAATAAGTAAAACTTGATGAATTTGAAGATAAATAGGTACCCATGAAACCACCTCTTAAAAATCCTGATTTCAGCTTTTTTGGATATATACTCAAAATTGAGATTGCTACACTAAAGGTAGTTCTATTTTTAATTTTTGGAAGCATCTCCATTCTGTTTTCTATATTAATTTCACTAGTTTACATTCCTACTAACAATGTATAGGATTTTCTGTTCTTAATATCCTTACCAATACTTGTTACCTCTTGGTTTTACTTTATTGTTGTTGTTGTTATTGTTACTGCTAGTGACCCCTCTAACAGGTATGAGATTATGTCTCCTTAAATTTTTGGTCTGCGTTTACCTGATGATTAATGATGTTGAGTTTTTATTCATATAACTGTTGATCACTGTACATGGTGTTTAGGAAAATATTAGTTCTGGTCTTTAGCCCATTTTTACTTGAATTATTTAAATTTAGTTTTGGTGTGCTTTTTGTTATTGAGTTGTATGAATTCCTGACATATTTTGTATATCAAGCCCTTATCACATATATAATTTGCAAATATTTTGATATTATTGTATGGCTGTCTTTGTATTCTGTGGATTATTTCCTTTGCTGTGCAGAAGCATTTTAATTTGATGCAATTCCTTGTGCCTATTTTTATTTTTGTTCTCCATGCTTTTGGTGTCATATCTAAGAACATGGCCAAGTCTAATCTTTTTTTAATAGCTTCTTTTTTAATCTTTATTTTATTTATTTATTTTTATGTTGTGCTGAGGATTGAACTCAAGACTTCGCACATGCTAGGCGAGCACTCTACCACTAAGCCACAACTGCAGCCCCAAGTCTAAACTTTAAAGAGTTTTCCCCTAAGTTTTATTCTAAGAATTTTATGGCTTCAGATTTTAAGTCTTCAATGTTTTTTGAATTAACTTGCATATGATATGAGATGATGGTCCATTTTCATTCCTTTGTGTGTGGGGACCAGTTTTTAAAAAGACTACATGTTAGGGCTGGGGATGCGTGCAGCCCGGGTTCAATCCTCAGCACCACATGAAAACAAAGATGTTGTGTCCGCCGAAAACTAAAAAATAAATATTTAAAAACTCTCTCTCTCTCTCTCTCTCTCTCTCTTAAAAAACAAAAAAACCTACATGTTCCCAATTATATACATCTGGCTTATTTCTGAGCTGTTTATTCTCTTACATTTGTCTGTATGTTTGTATTTATGTCAGGGCCATACCATTTTCATTCTGATAGATGTTAAGATATTTTAAATAAGAAATTATTATATCAGAAGTTTTATTCTTCTCTTCAAAGTTTCTTTGGTATTCAGGGTCTTTTGTGATTGCTAATGAACTTCAGTGTAGTTTTTTAAATTATTTTTTTTCAATAAAATATTCCTCAGGCTTTTGGTAGTGATTGCAGTGAATCTGTAGATTGCTGTGAATGGTCTAGACATTTTAATAATATTTATCCTTCCAAATCATGAAAAAAGAATGTCTTTCCATGTATTTACATTTTTTTTCATTTTACATGTCTTTTATTTCTTTGATTAAGTTTATTCCTAAATATTTGATTCATTTTTATATTAGTATAAATAAGATCATTTTCTCCATTTCCTTTTCAGATGGGTTGTTGTTGGTTGGTAAGAAACCAATTGATATATGTATGTAGATTTTCTGTCTCTTGGGGTGTCATTGAAGATTTTCTGGGCAGTGACTGCCAAGAGCCCCCATCCTTTTCTTTGTAGTTAAGTATTCTCAGAAATTCTACCATGCTAATTTCACCTGTGCTCTGGAAAGGCCAACAGATGAATATCTCTTGGGAAGTACCTTGAAAAGCTTAGAAGTGGGGAGTCCATTCATGCCTCCTTTCTGAACATGAGAAATCTTGCCTCAAAGGGATAACTATCAGCATTTTCTCATGTGGCCTGGGAAGAATGATACAGGCAAAAGGAAACTGTTCTTCAACCATTTTTAATGTGTCTGTTCTTTATTTCTGTTCTACATTATAGGCTATAATCCCTCTCTCGGATTTCAGAACTGTCTTTTTTTTTATCTGCAGATGGTTGTCAAAATAAAAGGCTGAGGACCTTCTCTCGTGAAGTCTTTCTCCACTCTCAAAACATTAATCTTAACCAAATTGTTCTCAGGGAAAAATTAAAATATAAATGCATAATATATGTATATATGTATATATATATATATTTAAAATATTTGCATCAGTTAATATTTATTTCAAATAAATTAGGTTCTTTTCTTTTGTGATTCAGCTCAGATATAAACTTCTCACCAAACTCTCTAACCTCTTAGAATGAATCAGATCATTCTCAGTGTTCTTTAACTTCTTTAAGTGTACTCACAATTATTCTAACACAAAGTACATTATATCATACTTTTGTCTGTATTGTAGATTCTCTTCACCCACCGAAATGTAATTTTCTTAAGGACAATCATGCTTTATTGCTTGTAATTTATTTTCAGTGTCTAGCATATATTAAATTCAACTAAGATCGTCTTTGTATGAATGATTGAAGGGATGAACAGAAATAAAATGGAATGCACTCAATATCTTTTAGAATTTTTCTTATGTAGGAAATTATTTTATATGTAGCATTAACATATATACCTCTGGCTAAAGAACTGTATAAAAAAAGGTCACATTTGAACTGAATTTATAATTTGATTTCTAAATGTTATATTTCATTTTCATGCATATGTACTCATGTACATATATGTAATCAAGGAATCTAGAGATAACATAATAGTGATTGTGAATCTCAGTTTGAAATTCTATTGAGTTTGAGAATTTTTCCTATCCAAAGTATTATAAAATTGATAAAATTTATCTAGATTTTAGCCTGGTTTGTTAGGAATATATTCATATATGATTCCATTCTTTATTGTTGAAATAGCCTTTCTGCAGTGTTACCAGTAGTTAAGAAGAAGGCGGAGGAGGAGGAAGAGGAGGAGGAGGTGGGGGGGAACAACGATTTTTATTTGTTTTGGACTGAAGAGGTGAACTAAAAAAAACAGGATCAGGAATTGGAGTTTCTTGACTTCTGTGTGGTCTTAGCATTTGAAAAGATACTTTCTATCCTTCTTCATCTCCTATATCACATTAGAAATGTTGTGTACCCCTACAAATATTGAAAGATGCCCTCTCCAAAGGGGGCACATATGTGAGGAACCTATTACCTATGTTGAATTGGAAGAAATGTACGTTTTAAAACCAGACAGACAAATATCTGACTGGCCTCCACCATACAAGCAGGTATTGGTTACAATACCCAACTCATAGATTTAGTATAAAATTAAATAAAGCCACATGAGTGGATACAGAATTCCATCAGCAATTTATCAATTGTGCATTCTATTCCTCACTTGACAATATCAAGTAGTCATTGTGCATCAAGTGATTTAGAGTTAGGTTGGGTATATAAAATATGAAAGTAATATTTATATTTTTGTTATCAAATCACTTGACTCATAATACTCAGAAAAGGACATTTTTTTAAAAAAAAGAACAACCTTGAGGGAACCATGGCAGAATCATTGGGGATCTAGGAACTTACCTTAGGAAAAAAAGTATTTGGTAATTCTTATGAATGTTAAGTAAATGAATTTAATTTTTAGCTCTAAGTTTAATTGTGTTTATTGTGTTTATTCTATAAGAAAATTAATTTCATGGTTTGTTATACAACAAATATTTAAATAAATACTAACATTCATTCCTTCTATGTACTAGATGAGACTAAATTACTTTTTTCCAAATTTAATCTTGGTAATAATAGTATTTAAAGCCTGCCCTTATGATAACTTTACATATAATTTATTTGAGTTTAGACTCACTTTTTCCTTGTGAAGCCAAGAAAACCTGATGGAGTCACTTTTTTAGAAAAATATATAGAGAATTATGATAAAATTAAAAATTATGTATGAGAAACTACTTTTAAATTACAGAAGCCCTTTGTAATTATAGATACTTTGATTTTTCTTTTTGTAAGAGAGAGAGAGAATTTTTTAATATTTATTTTTTAGTTTTCGGTGGACACACATCTTTATTTTTTTATTTTTTTTATGTGGTGCTGAGGATCCAACACAGCACCCCGTGCATGCCAGATGAGTGTGCTACCGCTTGAGCCACATCCCCAGCCCAATACTTTGATTTTTCTATTAAGAAAAATAGGGCAACCCATAACTGTATGTCATTTCAAACATTCTGCTACAAATGTTATAAATGAATGTTAATTTTAATTTCAGTATATTTTTTCAAATTTTAGTATGTTACCTGGTAATGTCTCTTCTTTGGGGAATAATTACTTTTTTTCTAACACAATCTTTACATCTGTTATTATGCAAATTGAAATATCTCAAAAATTCTTTGATTCTATTATAGATTAAGCTTGAAACAAGTAGGGGTGTTTCCTATTCTACCAGTTTCAGACACCTTATAGCATAAGTAATCTTGTTTCTTAGCTTCTGTAATGAATAATATGTAGATGGAAAGGATTTGTTCAAGTAAAATCTGTCCATCTAGACTTACTTGTTCAATGCTAGGGATGTAAGCCACCTGCTCCAGTCTCAGTTGTTCAGTATTTTGCCTCCATCTGGTCTGAGGGAAAAAAAAAAAAATCTTTCATGTTCCTACTTCTGGAGGCTCTGCACAAAGAAGGCTAAATGACATCAGATAAAATATAGAGGTAGATGCATGTTTGAGTTTTACACTCTGCTGCTGAACGAAATTCAAATTTCATAAGAATGAATTCAATCTTTTTTGGATATGGACAGAAGGTTCTGTGCAATATGGTCTTTAGCGGTATTTAATCACAATATATGAACCACACTGTTTTATATATATAGTTTTCTCTGCTTTGAATATCTCTCTCCAAATGGCCATATCTTTCGTATCCTTTATACTTCAATGGGAAAATAAAGGGAATCTTTTGAAAGATTTTTTTCTCATCCACCAAACTTAAGAAGATTCTTTCTAGTTTATGTATCAACTGTATTTGTTAAGTTTGTCATTATTTATTACATATTTTTATTTTCCTTACTCCATGAAGCCAGAAATCACAGATGGTTACTTCCTTGGTGAATATATACAATAAAGAGTTTAACAAATATTAGCTTCTCAATATATATTTATCTCACAAATTAATAAATAAGTGAATGAATAATAACCAGTATATTACATTGAAAAAGGTAAAGCATTGTTATGAAGAATTAGAGACTTGACTTTTTTTTTCTAAACAATGCAAAATATTCATTTTTATTTAAAGACAAAAATAAAATTAGATCACTTGAATTTTTAAATAGACTAATATAATTTAAATATATATATGAAATAGAAGTTTACTCTAGTGTTTGATGGCAAGAATAACACAGGTATTTTGTAATTTATAATCATCCTCCTCTATACTTTTCCCTCCAAAATTCTATTAAAATCCAATTTTAATAAATGAATCCAGTTGAATAGCAATATTATTGTATTATGAAGCTACAGGGTGTCTATTAATTAGAATCCGAATAACATATAAACTTTTTCACCAGCTATTCAGAACATTACCTATACAGGTTTTTTTCCTTTAGATGTATAAATCCTATCAGGTCACAAAATATACAATAATGGAGTAACCAAAGTATATGGCATTCTGAGACAAAAATGCATAACAATTTCATCATACTTATTTTATATTTATTTGACATATTTGAAGAATAATTTTCAGGATATGTGTCTATAGGAACCATTTTGTCATTTGTGTACTATTGTTCCTATTTTTGGTCAAATTATCAGGAGAAGTTAGGGCAATGAAAAGAAATAAAAATATTTCATCACAATAACTTTCTTTTTTGGTGTTCAGGGTGGAACCCAGGGCCTCCATCCTGATAGGCAAACATTCTACAACTGAATTATACTTCCACCATTAAACTTTTTTTTAAGAGAACTAGAATAATATTCTAAGATTTTCTGAAGATAATTTAATTTTTTAGTAATTTCATTAAAAAACTGACAAACTTTATGTTTCATTTCTACCCCTAAGACCCTAAATTATAGAATAACAAAAGAAAGACTATTTCTTCTAATCCTCCTTTCATTTTAGAGATATCCAAAAGTTGGCACTAACATAATATGGAAGCAATATGATAGAATACATTCATAGTAACATTTTATTTAAGAGGACAAGACAACTCAAAAATCAACATAGCATTTCCACCCAAACTTCCCCTTTTCTAAGTCCTTCTAAGTCCATGGAACCTAATCAATGTTACCTTCTCTGTTTCCCCTTGTGGCACATGTGAATTTAATTAGTGTATCTCCCATCCACCCAGGAGGGTGCTCCCCATCATTATTGGGAGAATTCAGAACTTTAGAACCACACGTGTCTATTTCTTTCAGCCTTAATTCTGCATATCTCTGAGAAATTTCCAATTCACCTCCACAAAGTAAGGTTCTTGAACCAGCAGCATTTCCATTTCCAGAGGATGAAAGAAAGCAGAATTTGAGGCCCTGGTCCAGATCTACTGGATTGGAATCTGCATTTTCCAAGATACCAAGAGATTCATATGGACACAACATTTAAGAATCACTGATATTTTTAATTAAAACACTGAATATTTTGTTATCATTTTTATTATCTTTCCTTTCATTAATATTTATCTCAAAATTTAGATTCTGCAGGACAGACTTACAAACGGGCCCACCAAGAATGTCATTGGTCAGTTCTACAACCTCTGAAGACACTTCTAGGAAGACTAAGTGCCCAGGACAAAACCTTCTGAAGGTGTCTCTTATTACATTACTGGCAGTTGATGGTGGCTATTAGCTGAGAAACATTAAAAGTCATTAAGTCCTGGTTCCTGTATGTTTAGCAGTTCTTTAGCTGGTATTTCTTCTCTCAGTAATAGCGTCAAATTTTGTCTGCTCCTGATTCTTCTTACTGAAGGAAAACAGAGGATCCTTTTCATTTTTTTCCTATACAAATGTGTTTATTTAGTTCCTTCTGTTCCTTAGATATGTATTCTGCTTCTCACATGAGCACAAGAACAGCTTTACTGAACTCTCTTGTTTCATAACAAAGCTCCTCTTTCCTTCACAGGGCTTTGCGTCTTCCAAAGGACTTCTTGTTTAGTCCCTAAGCCAGTGATATTCACTGAAGGTGTTTTGCCATTTGTTTATTTCTGATGGCATCTTTCAGCAACCAAGTAATAAATTTGTTTCACATGTGGTTGCAATAAAATTTACTCACAAATATTTGTATTAGATCAATCATATTATGATGCTTGTGGTTTTGGGGGGGTCAAAAATGTGGAAGGGGACAAATAGGACCGATTTGTCTCTGAATCTAGATGTTTGCAGTTTTATTGTGAAGACTCATTCCTTGGGCACCAAAATATTCTTACATGTAATTATCACTTACATATCCAAGAGTGGGTTGCCAGTGGGATTTTCCTTGGGACTGTGGGATAGAAAATCCAACATATGGCCTCTCCCTGTGACCTGGTTTCCTCATAATATGAAATCTTGGGACTTTGTAGATGGTCATTCAAATGTCCCAGTCCAGAAGTAATAATTTTCATCATTTAAAACTAAGTCTTAGATTTTTGTTTTCCTTTTTGACTCTTTTATTATTTTTTGTTTTGTTTTAATCTAATTTGTTATATATGACAGCACAATGCATTGCAGTTCATATTATACATGTAGAGCACAATTTTTCATATCTCTGGTTGTATACAAAGTATATTCACACCATTCAGGTCTTCATACATGTACTTAGGGTAATGATGTCCATCTCATTCCACCATCTTTTTTCACCCCTTGACCCCTCCTTTCCCCTCTGTCCCCTTTGCCCTATCTAGAGTTTGTCTAATCTTCCCATGCTTCCCCTCCCAACCTCACTCTGGAATATTACTCAGCAATAAAAGAGAATAAAATCATGATATTTGCAGGTAAATAGATGGAGCTGGATAATATAATGCTAAGTGACATTAGCCAATCCTCCAAAAAACAAATGCCGAATGTTTTCTCTGATATAAGGAGACTGATTCAAGTCTTGGATTTTGTACAGTTTAATTTCTACCACATTCATTGGTTAAAATGTAATCACATATTCTGCCACAATTCAAGGAGAGGAAAATTTGACGTCACCTGTTGATGGAAGAGTGACAGTGTCCCAAAAGAGCATGCCATGTTCTTTGTAAAACGAAATGCAGTCTACTCAAACTAGTTAACTCAGTGCATTTAAATATTTACTTATATGATAACTTCAACCAGTGCAGTTTTAGCTTTTATTTTTGTGTCTGACTGTGCGTGTCTTGAGAAGAAGGACAAGAATTACGAGTTAATTATACTTAAAGAATCCATAGCACAGGATGAAATGTGTACTATGTGCTTCATAAATACTTACCAACTGTAATGGCTCTGTGGTGTTTGCAAGTATAACCATTTGATTGACAGAAATATTTTATGAAATATTTAGTAAAAGTGAATTTCCAAAACAGGACTTTCATATCTATTTATCTTCTTAGGTGTTTTTTGTTTTATTTTGTTTGGTTTTGTCCGGATAAGTGTAATATTACAAGAGAAACATTGGTCTTCAAGTGTATGAAGATTTATTATACATAAGATGATAAATGGCTCTTCCTGATTTATAATAAGAGTTGATCTAGGAAAACATGGGCTTAAGCTATAATATCAATAATCTAGATTGGATCTAATATATATTTTACTGGGTATGAATAAAATTAAACATTAGAAAGAATAGCTTGGAGCAATAGTATCGTTGCATTCATAGATCATTTTAAAATAGTATAAACTTAAAACAACAACAAAAAGAAAATACCCCAGGGATCTTTTATATTTTCATGTCTAAAAATAGATATTTATGAAATTTGCCTCTATGCCAAATATTTTTTGGAAAATGGAAGAATTTTGTTTCAGTGTTTATGAGTTAAATATGCAATTCGTGTTGCATTAGTTAAGTAACAGTAGTGACACAAAATTTTAATACTTTGTTTTGATGAATTATTTATTTGGATAATATGAATTTATAAATTCTGAAAATCAGAATATAACAATTTGCTTAATTTTTATCTTTTTAGCTTCAGATGAACCTTTGCTTAAAATCATAGAGGCAATCTTAATATTTTTTATAACTTCTCTTGCAACATATATAATCTACTATATAACTTAATTCTCTCTGATTATGATTGAAATGTATATCTTTGGCTTACCTTGACTAGAAAGTAAGCTGCTTCTCTATATTTAAAGTGAGTTTGTGACCAAAAACTAAATGAAAATAATTCTTTTTTGAGAAAAGAAGCTTGTTCTGAGTGCTGTTTTTATGTTTATTTTTCTAGTTTGGTGTAAAAGAATATAATTGGTAATAGCTAACTTGATAACTAATATCTATTTATAAACACTACTTGACAGGGTATATGAGATACTATTATACAAGATAGAATGATCAGAATATTTCCTAACCTTCTACTTACATAATAGATTTCTACATGTTACATTACATTGTAAGTATAAAAACCCAGCATACTTCAACATTTGTTTGGAAGGGAAGGGTGCTTGAGATATGTAATGAAATTTCATTTATAGTCTAAGAAAATGCCCAGGAAACATGGATTATTTAATTCCCAAGATAAGACAATTATACATATTTATGAAAATCTGGTTTTAGAAATGAATACCAAAAAGTTGAGACAGAAGTTTTCCAGAGGTAGAAAAGATGCATGATCTACTTTCCAGACTCAGCTAATGTGAGACATTAGAAATATGAGAAATCGACTGGTTTTCATTGATATTTCAAGGAGGACACATTTGCTTAGATCTCCGAGGAGACACTTTGTATTTCTCTTCCAACCTCCCCTGTTCTCACCCATTCACTGAATTCCCATGATTATGACACATTTCTAGCCTTTCTCAGAATACTGTATGTGCCATGATAATTTTGCCCTTCTCTGAGAACTGCATCAAAAGCCACAATTCCATCAGTGCCTCTGATTTCTTATAGACACTATAATGAGGCAGAGAGTAGAACCTTTTTGGTGTACTTTAAAGTGAATTGCCTCACATAGCTAATGCCTCAGGTAGTAGTGAGAAACACTTCATAGTCCCATATAAAGAATTTTAAACAATCTATTTCATCTCTAATTGCTCCTTATTAGCACATGAATTTTCTAGAAAGTGCTCCTAATCCCTTGCCTACCAGTGGAGTTGATTATTTCCCTTTTGTCCTTGCCAGGATTTTTTAGCGGCAGTGTTTCTGTGGCTCCTCATGATCCATACTCAGAGGCTCAGACACACAATACCTTCCCCACCTCTCCATTTTGTCTCCAATGTGTTAACAATGCCACTAACTTTTCACATCATTGGTGATATTTTCTGCTGTGTAGGTTAACAAAAAAAAAAAGTGTTATTTGGAGATCTCAATATTTTACAGCCAGTTTAGCTGTTATTCTTTAATACTTCTTTCTGATGGAAAGGTGAGGAAGAAATTGCGCAGCCTTATCTTCCAGTATAAAATAATCCTTTTACTCTGAGGTGAACCAATTACTCTGGTTCTTAATTGTTCGGTTCTACTCTTTCTTCCCTTGGTGTATCTTCTTTCCCATTAACGGTCTTTTAATATAGCAGAAATTAAGCTGTGGTATATTGATCCCCAAAGTACTTCAGATACAAGTGGTATTATACAAAGCTGATGTCAGACCTCTGAAAACCTACAGCAACTATTAAATATAAATAGATAACTCTTTGATTTTTCAAGGGGAAAATTTTGCCCTAATATAAAATGTTTTCCTATGATATATTAGTCTGGAAAAATGTTTACTAAATCATCTCTGAGTGGATAGTTTCCAAACTTGGCTCAACTTCAGAATCCAGTTTGATTATTTCAATGAACATTTGCTAAATTTTACCTCCAAGCAATTCTATTATTATTATTAGGAAGAATCATGAAAAAAAATCATATGGAGTATAGAGAGGGGAAATGCAGCTTGGCCTTAACAGTGAATGAACTGGTAACTTGAAAGCAGTCAGGTTGAAGCCATTACCAGGGCTCCCTGATGCCAGAGGACCCCCTCATCCCCTCTGTGCATCTGTATAATGTCTGTGCTTTATTCTGTCTGGTGTCTCTACTCTGGCATCATGACTGCTCCAAAGGAGCATTCTCATTATCTAAGTTTTATTTTCTTTTAGTTCTCCTGACACAACAACCAGCTTTGCTTATACCCTATTTCCTGGTTCTAAATTTTTGAGAGAAAAAGTGTTATGGAGTCAGCATATGTCAGGTGTTCACCAATAAAATGACTGGAAATTGTTGCATCTGTTTTCTTCTTTTCAGTCTATGGAGTATATGCATTACTATCTAAGCTTTATGAACTTTTATTTATTAAATTTTTACATTATATGCTTTAAAATAGATTTTACAATCCACTTTCAAATTTCACAAATGAGCATATCATTATTGTTTCAATACTTTAAAATAATTTGGGGTGATGATTTATGTCAGATTAAAAATATGAATTGTTGAACAAATAGCATTTGTCACACATTCAGGGAAGGAGTCCCATTGAGTAGAGGATAGCTAAGACTGTAAGGATATCTCCCATCAAGACCAGCAGGCTCAGGATGTCAACCCATTGTGTAGTTTACAGGTGTTGGGGTCATCAAGAAAGATTCCAATTGCACAGGCTTTGGATGGCACAAGACTTTTATCACATGGAGGAGACAAAGCAAGATCACCTTGCTATGGTCAGCATAGATTTCTTTTTGTGGAAATGCTTTGCATGCATACCTCTTCTGCTGCAGGTAAAGAGCTCTGTTCCTTCCTTGCCAGAAGTGGATATAGTGGCATAGATGGTCAGGTTCTGTGTAATGCACGTATTTTAAGCAGAACAAGGAACTATTAAGTCCAAAACAGGTGATGATATTCCCCAATACTACAATAAACTCAGCACAGACTATGATCGATCTTCTCCTATAAGTAGGAATTGTTTGGGCCCAAGGCACATTCTTAAGAGAATCTGGGTATCAGCAGGCTGAACATGACTGTTTTTCCCAACAAACATCTAATATTTACATTATAAGTAGTTTCTTTCCCTGTATTCTGTTACATGTTTAAAACTTGTTTTCAATTGTTATTTTTCCCTAATTTTATAATTATTTCTAAATTTAAATTAAACAGCCAAAGACTTGTATTGACAGTTTATATTAACATCTCTGTATATGAAAAAGTCTAGTTTACATAGTCTTGGGAAAAGTAGGTTCATATTAAATTAATAATCTCAGCTTCAACATGTTCAAACATATCATATTTGCTATGTTAATAGATTTCTATAATCTATTTTGTTTATCTCTTCATGATCTGAGATCTGAGGGAAACATTCTCTTGAGGCACTTCAATTCACTTTTGTTAAAACAAATATAATCAATTTGTGATTTATCATACTAAAGTGAAACAAAATTGGGAAAAGAAAGCAAAGAGTAACAAAATCTAGTTAGAATAAAATTATTCAACATATAATGTAGGAAAATATATCCTTTATCTTGAGTAAACAATTTCTCTGCATTCAGCACATTAAAGCTTATTTATCATTTTACAGATTTGTTCAGGTAACAAAAACATAGCAGGTTAAATTTATTTAAAATACACCAAGAAATTCTATTGAAAAATTAATTTACACTTGGTATTTAACAACAATGGAGAGGAAGGTATGAGTTTTCTCCCATTCTAAGTTGTCAGGTAGTTATTTCGTTCATTCAATGACTTTTACATTCTCTTTTTCCACGAGCTCCAACATTCTCAAGAGACTTCATTAACTGCAGCATTTAATTTTGGGATGTTCTTCAAGTATGAAGTCTCTGGCACCTTAGTCCTCCCTAATCCTTCCCATTTCCACACAGCTTGGGTAAGGATAAGGTTTTTTTCTTACCCAGTTTATAATACCTAAAATATTAATTATTTGTAGTAATATTTTGTAGTAATATTAATTACTACAAACAATTTATTGTCAAGACTACTTTTATGTGTTTGAACTCAAAAGTAAATATTGAGTTAGTGGTACGTGTTATATGAACAAAAGTGTCATTTTCACCTTCCAATTATGATGTTTCATTTATGGCAATAGTTAGTAAACACTTTTACTAAAGTAATGTGGGCAAATTTGAAATTGGAGTTTGCTAAGCTCATTTTATTTGGTAAGTGAAAGTTTGGTATTTAATGCCATGATTCCTCATAAAACTTTTAAATCTTTATCCTCCACACAAGTTATACCAAGAGGCAATTAGGATGACTCAAATGTAACAAAGTACTTGTCTTAGTTGGTTTTAATAAAAAGAGAAACATTGTTTCATATAATAAACCACCTCTAAGAAAAACAAGCTTCAAGCAATGCACTTTGGACTCTGACTCTGCTTCTCTGTGGATTTTAGCTGCCCTTGAAGTACTCTCTTTATTTTAAGGCAGCTAGATGGCTGCAACATTTCACATGAATACAACCACAGCCTGTTATATCCAGAGGCAGAAATGCAAAAATGCCTGTTTTTAATATCAAGGACATATTTCACAAAGGGCCTCCAAATGACTTAGCGTCACATTTGATTGGGCCAGAAATGCATATAATTTGCTATAATGCTCAAACCCACAAAGTCACATTTCCAACACCTAGATACCTCACTTTGCTTCATTGTTCCTTGTCTCATGGGTTTTAATAAGGAATAAATAGACTGGGCACAGTGGTGCAGGCCTGTAATCCCAACAGTGCAGGAGGGTTGCAAGTTTGATGCCAGCTGGGCAATTTAGCCATACTCTATCTCAAAAATTAAATGAATGAATGAATGAATGAATGAATGAGAAATAGAAGATGATGATTTAAAAAAATTGTTTTTTAACATTCTTGTTAAAAATGTTCACACAACAATGATTTTGTTAACTGTTCAAGAAGAAAAAAGATTAGAGAAGAAAAAAAAAAGATTTTCAGTGACTGGAAAGGGGAAGGGGACAAATTTATTCAGATTGATGATTAATAACAACTGATTCTGTGGTACCACTAAGAGGGTACAACTGTGTAGTATAAGCATGGAAGCTGGTAGATGTGCAGGAGAAATCTTGGTTTTGGCAAAGTCAATCATGGAACATCTGTGGCTATCCAAGGAACCACACAAATTGAGAGAACATCTCTTCTTGGGAAGTAATAATTTTAATTTTCAACTTTGTATAGAGTCACATATGACCTTCATCACTCTAAAGAGTGATGAAGACAATTATATAAATCATCTAAAGATGATTATATTAAAAAATCCTTAATCTTGTACAAAAATACATCACAGAAAATGATATGATATACATGTGTATATATGTATATATACATATATATGTATATTTAGTGAGTATACACGTACAAATTTTGATGCATTTTTAGTCTTCCCTAAAATTGCTTTATGTTCATGAACACATGGACCTTTCTTTTTGTGTATTCAGAATAGACTGTCAGTAATAAGGAATTCATCTATGCATTCCTTGGATGATCATTGAAACTTAACTTGTGTCATTACTGTTCAAGTACCAGTGAAACAAAGCATGCCTTTGTTATTGGGACCTTCATTGCAGTGGTTGATGAAGTTGAGGAAAACTGAACAAAAAATAAATTAAATATGAATGTAAATATAAACTTCAAAGAAAATAAGAGATATAAGAAGATAGCCAAAGAGCTGTTTAATAAAATGTGATCTGTGGAAATCCTGTTAATGAGGACACACTTCGTTGAGTTTCTGTTGGGAATAGAAGAAACAGATCCTGAGTGCAGCACATTTCTTCATTTACTAATAGAGGCATCAATTTCTAAGATCTTGAGAAGGAGAATTTATAGAATATTGACTAATTACTCCATTGCCACATACCTTTCAAAAGAAAAGCAATGAAACTTTGGATCACCGTGTATTGAGGAAGAAAGGTACCTAGATTTCTTGCTTTCTATAGTTTTATGTATGAACATTTTAAAATATAAAAATATGTAAAATATATACTGAAAATGCAACATATATTATATATTTAAACAAATTTTTAATGACATTTTCTAATTTATTAATCCCAATATAAAAATATATATACATATATATTAAACACACATATAATTACAAATAATAAAATAGATAATAATTAAGGTTCTTTATGTATCATTTTTAGAATTCCTCCAGCTTCATCACTGCAAATTCAATCTTCCACAAAACACTAGAACACGAACACAATTCAGCCTTGCTTTTTTTGCTCCTTTCTAACAAAGACTATTGTTTCTCCATTATCAAATAATGCATTCTCCAATTCTGTCCAATAATACATCAGAATCAGTTTTACTGTCTATATTTCAACTTGACATTGTGTATATGATTACTTATGTATTTATATGCATTGCACTCCTTATGTATTTTTACACAATAAGGAATTTTTACCTCAAGCTATTTTTTTTTTTTTTTTTTTGAGCCCTCAACCAGAATCATCTTCCTGGCAATATTGGCTTTTTCTAACATCCACTATACAACTCTTTCAGCCTCTACTCAGTTCCAAAGACACTTCCACATGTTCAGGGTTTATTACAGCAGCATCTCGTTTCTCAGCATTGATATCTGTCTTAGTCAATTTGGGCTACTGTAACTGAATACCATAGACTGGGGGGGGGGGCTTCATCAACAGAAACTATTTCTCACAGTTCCTGAGGATTGAAAATTTGAGATAAGGTTTCTATTTTAGGATCTTCCTCTATGTTTTTAGATACATTTTTGCTATATCTTCACATGGCAGAGAGACAAAGCTCTAATCCCATCATGAGAGATCCATCCCCATGATCTAATCTAAACCTAATCTCCTCCCTAAACCCCCTAATCCCCTACCTCCTAATGCTACCTCATTGGAGTTTAAGGTTTCAACACATGAATTTGAAGGGCAGAGCCAAGAAAAACTATGCAGTCCATAACAATTACATACAGAAAATTTTATGTGCCTGAAGCATCAATGATATTTGTAAGCAACCAATAGATAAATGTGCATTAATTGGAAGGCTTTAGGGTGTTTTGTTTTGTGGTGCTGGGGGGTAGAGCTCAGGGCTCTGTGCATGTAAGGTAAGCACTCCACCAACTGAGCTATATCTCCAGTCTTGGAAGGCTTTAGGGAGACCCAAAGAAACAACTGTTCGAGTCCAACTGACTTGTCATGTATCTTGCCCATGGCCCTTTAGGTAAGGAGAAAGAACACTCTGGATGGTCCACCTTAAGAAAACAAAGCTTTGCCAAATGAAATGAAGGATAACTTTTTAGGAGAAAGAAAAGGTAAACCTTGGCATCCCAACATGAAAATTTGTGCTATCATTCCAGTCTTTTCCTCTATTTATTATATTTCACACATTTTTCGAGAACTTTTGAAGGTATCCATGGACCCTTCTTCCCAAAAGGAATAAATGATCATGCAAAACGTAAAAATGAACATATGAAATGGCATAGCAATAGATGATACAAGCGTTGTAGCTGGAATAATACAGAGCTGAGCTTTAAATATAAATGTGCTAATTCCTAGTTTGGGGACTCTGGACAAGTTAATTAGCCCCTTGCTGCCTCATTTTTTTTTTCATCTAGAAAACTAGCATTGATGTTGGCAGTGCTATAGTAGTAAAATAATGTAAATTAAAATTTGATATGGACTGCATGCTCCAAATCACATGCTACAAAAATTATTTTATTCACATAACAGAATATTCAAATATTTTAAGATAAATACTCTTCTTTCAAGAAACATTAATAAATAATATATTTGCTCTTTTTAATTAGGGATAGTCTGTGTATAGCTCTCTCTACCCTACTTCTCTCTGATCTTTCTTAATAGCACTATGATACCTTCACGAAACATTTAGTTTCAAAGAAACACAATATAAAATACACAGACCTCTTCCCTTGTTAATTTACAAATGAAAGGACTAAGATATAGAAAGACTATATACCTTGTCTCCTACTCATATAGATAGTGGAGGTAAAAATAAAGCTAAAGTACGTTGCTTTTTTTCTTATCACAGAAAGTCTCTGCTTATCCTCATATAGTTCATATTTTATCTTTGCCTTTGTCAGATAGAAATATGAAAGTAGCATTTTAAGTCTTATACTGCAAGTGCAAGGTTTAGTAATTCTCTTTCCCTTAGAGGATTACTTGAACTACAAAAAATCTAGTTTCTTTTACAATTGCTTTTTCTATTTAAATTGCTATTTGGTGATTGGAACAAAGAGCATTTGTGAATTTCCTAAGCACTGAGGAAAGATCTTACATGGATTATGTTTCAATGATCATTCTATTCTTTGAAATTTGATCAAAAACACTACTCTACCTTTAAGTTTTTGAAAGGAAGCTCATTGAAATTTAAACTTTTTTTCTGAGATCAGAGAAGAGAATGTTTAAAATCCAAAGGAATCTTTGTATGTCCACGTTTTTAATTATTTAAAACTATAATTATGGAAACAAATTTATGTTATAAACATACATTAAAAAATTATTGACATAAAACTATAATATTGTACACATTGTTCACAAGTATCTTAAATTGGGACACTGAAATACATTTTTTAAGCATGCAAAATCCTCCTTTCTCTATCTCGATTTCTCTCCATGTATATTAGTTTATATCATATTTTATTAAAGTGTGTTATTCTATATTATATCTTCTTTCATCTCACATGAACCTGCTTCATATTTGAAATTCATATATAACCTTAGATATATGGGGCATCTCTTTCATTGAAGTTATCTACCGAATCTGTCAAAAGAGTTGAAGGGTGGGCAGCAATCTGCTAGTTGCTAGTATGAATAAAATTTGAAAGCTTCAGTTTTATTAACTATAAAGTAGAAAAAAAAAATCTATCCTTTCTCTTTTAAGAAAGTAGGTCAAAATAACTAAAAAAGACTAAATGAACTCATAAACTATTCATCTTCTACATGTATTATTATGGTTTGGAGGTGAGGTATCCCCCCAAAGCTCTCAAGTGAGACAATGCAAGAATATTCAGAGAAGAAATTATTGGGTTGTGAGAGTCTTAGCCTAATCAGGGAACAAATCTCTGATTGGATTAACTGGGTGGTAACTAGAGGCAGGTGGAGTGTGGCTAATTGGGGGTGTGGCTTTGGGGTATATATATCTGGTCAGGTCCTTTAATCCAAGCAGCTAAAAAGCTGATCAAGACATGTATAGTAGTATCAAATCAGATTGGCTACCTTGTTTGTTTATTTGCATCTATTTTAGTTTTTCTTACATTCAAAGAGTTTCTCTTCAGCAAGACTTATATACTAATTTCTTCTTTTTTAATAATAAAGATAATTAAATAATTTATAATATAAAAACTTATAATTAAATAATTTATGTTGAATTGTGTACTGCATTTCCTATTTATTTCTACCTTATTTCCTGGGCATCTCTTAGTTGTGTATCATGAATAAACCTACTCACAAATTTTCATGGAACAATATGTTTAGACATATTGTTAATAAGCCTTTTAAAAATCATACCCCATATTATAACTACTGATCTATTCACAAATATAAAATAATTTCTAAGTAATATAAATTAATGACATTACCAACATGCTCACAAAAGGTCCCATACAGTCTTAGAGATTATGAACTTTAATATCTAGTTTCTAACAAACGTTATTTCCATAACTCTCAACTGTATTTACTGAGAATATTTTAAAATATTTGATGTCTATTGTTTAATGGGATTCCTTAAATCATTTTGGAATAAAAAGACAAGCATGCATACATATACAATTTAGTGATATCATTTTCCTTGCTTCTAAGATCAGATAATTAGTCACATAAATTTTATGTCAAAAAATTTTCCACAGTCAGGAAAAAAAATGAAATAAAAATATGGGTTGCTGACAAAAGAATAAATACCACAAGTATGTTGTCAAGAATAGCTTAATTTAAAATGTCTGCAGTTTATAAGAAATTTTCTGTAATAGTTTCATATTGATTATCTGAAGTTGGAAAATATTACTACTTTCCATATTATAACTATTCCATGTCCTTGATATTATTTTGAGTTTTAAAAATCAGTATTTGTGATATATGGTAGCACAATCATGACTTACTGGGAAGAAGGATTTAGTATTTCTTTCACTGAAGAATTTTACAAAGTTATGGTTTGTTGTTTGTAAAACATGGTGTAGTATATGTGGTATGTGCATCCTGTAAAAATAAATTTTCTCTAATTTCTTGAAATTATATAAAACAAACTGTTTTCCCAAGAGAACATTATGCTTTGCATAATGTTATGCAAAAACACATTGTAGGAAATAAAGATTTCTACTAAGTATGTTTTGTTCTTTGAAGCACAAATTCGTTTCATAATTTTGTAACTTAAGGAAACATTTTATTTAAATTACTAAGGAATGAAATTTGCCTTGTGAACACCAAAAATGTATTATATAACACTGGGCAAAGGTTAAAATATAAAAACAAATATTTCTTAATCTACAGAAGGAAACTAAATGTGGTTTGGCTTGAATCCATATACTAATGACCAGCTAGTCCCTGCATTGGATAACAAATATAAACTGCTGGGGCATATGAGGAGGATTTCATAATACTGATAGATGACCTTTACAAGTCTTTCAATTGTAGGGCTGAAAAATATTTCTGATTACTTACATATTCTTTTAAATTTTATTTTTACTTAGAAAATATATCTGAGAATAATACTATTTGAACCCTTCATTGAAGAATTACCATAGCAGATAGAAATATAATGTCTTCATGTGATATCGATCACCAACTAGCTACATTTGAATATGTTTAAGTATTTAAAAATCAATTAAAGCACTGTGGCAGGTTATTATACCTCAATGATGTAGTTGCTTATATAAATTTGTCAGTACTCCACAAATAAAAATAAAACAAAATGAAATTCTGCATATGCCCAATTAAACTTGCAAAATGTGTATATAAAGTCAATGTCATTTTATTTTATTTTATTCACACAATTTGCAACTAATTTTGGAAGGTGAAAAATAATTTATTATTAAACTAATTATTTTTGAAGTTGTAAACCCTATTTTTAGTTTTCATCTTCCGAATTTCTGGCCTGATGATACTTGATATAAGGGAAGGAAATCATGCCTACTGAAAAAAAAAATAGTATACTTCTACAGAATTTAAGAAATAATCCTAGACCAAGGAAAAACCCACATGTGTTAGGTATAACTTCACCCTGTTCATGTATGTATTTGGAATTTTGTTTTAGTCTCATATAAAATACAATCAGAAGTTGGCAAGATAATCCCCATTAAGTTTAACAGCCCAAAGGACTTTATTTTTCTTGACAAAGAACCTGTTTGGTTCTTTAGTTGCTTTCTACAAAATATTCAATAGCAGTCTTTTTGGTTGGCTCATCCAGGAAAATATCATTCGTTCTCATCTAATTGCATATTATATGGCTTGGTTTTATGATTTCAGTGTATTAAAACTATATATGAAATATTTTGCTAGAATCCATATTAGGAAAAACGTACTTTCTTCAGCACTGCTAGCCAAATGATGGCTTATTTTACTTTTGTTTATTCTTCAGTCTGTGAGTTTCTTTTTCTTCATTTCTGCAATATAAATTTTGAATTATCTGTTAAAATGCTTCAAACAAGGCCCTAGCATATTTTCTGCTACCAGCTACAATTGTATCTGTGCACTGTTTTCTCTCTTGGAAGATAATGTTTTTTCTCTTAGGTGATAGTCTATGTCCCATTATTCTCTTTCTCTTTCTTTATAAGGAAGTAAAGCATTTCTTTTTCTTATCACATCTACAGAAAATATTGCATTATCAATGCAGAATGACAGGGAAGAGATTTAATTTCCTGATCCTCAACCTATTGAGAAACAAATAATGCATTGACTACTTCTACTAGAGGACTTTTCAATTATGAATTTACCAGTAGATTTTAGATATATAAAAGACTTCCCCCCCCCCTGTATTTTGTGGAAAAAAATAGTTCCAGCTTCCCTTGTATATATATGTTGCTAATGAACTCTACATAAATAAACATAATCACTGCTCTTTGGGGAAGGTGGCCAAAAGGTATGGAAGTTGCATTTGTATAAAAAGAGTACAAGTAAATTAGACTAAGAAATTTTCTCCTACTTCTATATATTCTGGTCCTCTATCAAGTAGATCTGTGATAGGGACATAGTTTTTCTAAACTTGAGTGTAAAATAGGGATGGTAACTTACATATTCTATTCTAAGGGCATCTGTGATGGGGAAAAAATAATCCTTTATGTAGAAATTCTTTGTTGTTAGTATTGTTCATATTGAACATTGCTTAGCAAATTTGTGCAATTTAATGTGGAACAAAAAAGTAAAATTATCCCATAAATAAGAAGATAATGATCATTTAAAAGCAATTTAATTTTGAACATTTCTAACCTGGTAAACATTTCCAGTGTTCTCCCATTGGCTGAAACTGGATATCACAAATTACAAAGGAAACACATTAAAAAGGACATAGTTATATGCACACTTTATATAAAACCACTGAAAGCATGCCATGAGAATCAAAATAGTCTGTATTGAAAAGTTGATTTCAGAAGTTATAAATATGGATTTCTCTATCTATTAATTCAGAAATATGATTTTCCTGTTGGTCCTCTGTCACCTTGATGTGGCACAACACATGTGATTATATATTCCTTGAGGACAGAAAACTTTTGGACAATGTTTGTTATTGACAAGGTGATAATAGGCAATCAATTCATATTTGGATTGAACTACATACCATATGCATGAGGAATACAAATGAAAATATGTATATAAGCATTATTTTACCCCAAAATCAATTCATAAAGGTAATTCATATCTTAATTTCTTAATTATTATACCTATGCATCGATACTATATATAGAGATAAAGTAGCACTTTTGATTTAGTACATTATTTAAAAATATTTTTGTTTTACCATATAGTAATTTTCACTTATCATAGATAGACCTTAGTTGTTTTTTCTTCAGTTAATTTTGTCAAACTCTAATCAATTACTTTAATGTAGAATAATCAGTTCTTAAAGATGCTTAGTGATTGTCCATTTACTGTGTCAAGACTTACCAAGTGGTTCCTGAATTAGAGATCTCTGCAGTGACATTACTGTCATCATCAGTTTTCTGGTTTGTTTGTTTATTTGTTGTTGTCATCTCTGTCTGATTACTTCCAAACTCTCACCAATCTCTAATCTTCTGAATAAGAAATAATCAATAATTCCCTAAAAAAATTGTATGGTAGTTGCTAGCTCTTCCACCATCTCACAAATGCCATAAATGGCTCATCTTACTTATATCATAATAAATATGCCAAATATTTACTAGATTTTGAGGCTTAATCTATATGACAAGAAGAAAAACATCATGTCATATATACATATAAGTGAGTAAAATGATACAAATGTGAAATTATTACTAAAAATAATTTGATGAGAATCAAGGAAAAGCTCCTGTTATAGAGGATGTTGAAACCTCACTTGCCCAACTTCACATAGCTAATTAAGGTCTTGAGTGTATTACAAGGCACTACATTGCAGACAGAAAGCAGTGATATTTTCATTATCCTGCCAATTACATGAACATTGGAACAAATTCTCAAATTGTAAATTTCAGCAGTTTTTACTAGGTAATCTCCTGATAAATACTTGTGTCTGTGATTTGACTATTGATATCATTGGTTTTGTGTAGCACACTGAATATTATCCACCCAATAAGTCTCTCAATCCAATCCCTAGAATGTGTGAATACTCTCTTACATGGCAAAAGGTGTAATTAAGTTAAGGATTGTGAATTTTCCATGTGGATTATAAATCCAATGACGAATGTCCTTGTGAGCATAAGGCAGAAAAGAAAAGGCAATGTGGCCAGAAAGGCAGAGAGAGGAGCAATAAGGCTGTAAGCCAAGGCAACTAGCAGGTTGTAACCAGGGGGCTTGTAGACTTGTAGGCAGTTTGAACAGACATGTAGCCTCTCAAGCTATGACTTGATGTGATATCAAGTCAACATTGAGTGGGGTATAAAAAATTATGTTGTTATACTAAGAAGTGGACCCCATATTTATTGTGTGAAGAACTAATCAATTGTTTTTATTGATGTCATTTCATTTTCCTCCATAATTAGACATTATGCCCATTTCATGGAGTAGAAAAACTATAGTGAGAATTTTGACAAAGTGAATAATGACCAAAGTAACAAGCCATATGGAACAACATTCACAGAAGCAATTTAGGGGATCTAACTTTCAGTGAGAAAGCTATATCCTGAAGTTCACACACAAAAAATGGTAGAGCCTCAAATAAATGAAGGAATTCTTGTATGGTCTAAATTAATCTCTGTACTAAAGTTAAAAATAGTAAGAAGACAATATTAAAAAGTAGAAAATTGCTAAACCATATACAAAAACTCTGAGAAACTGTATAAGACAGAATAAATATATATCAGAGAAAAGATTAAATCAGTTGAGGAAAAACTAACACTGTGTTCTGATGAACTTGAATCAACAGTATTGAATGAAGAGAACAATGATTGGAAGGAAGAGTGCAAGACCATGTGATTAATCAACTATAACTTCCAAATGTTAGTCATCAAAAAGTATCTGTGCAAGAGCGTATTGAGGGAATCTTTTGTTATCCTGAAATCTACAGTGTACTTGAATAGAGCTTCACAATTTTCTTGCTTATTACACTTCAAACAAATTTTGATTGACAATCATAAGATGACAATGTATTCTACATAAGTGAGGCACATTGGGGCACATTTACTTGCATGGATGCCATTCTACTCTCTTGGCAGAATGAGAAAGCAAAACTGTTTAAATAGAGTAAATTTGCTTCCCACTTAAGAATAAGATGAAAATGAGATGAGGGAATGAGATCCTGTTACTCCATCAAGAAATCAGTTTTCATGTGCCTCTCATAGCATAAACATCCCTTTGTACTGTGCATGACTCTCATATTTAAACAAATAACTTTTTCTTATAATATGTGCTCTAAACAAACTTCATCTGAATCTGAATGATAACATCAGGCGAGGAAAGTATCTGAAGATAGGCTATTGAGAAGAATTATATTAAGTTCCAAGAGCAATATTAATAAGCATTTTAAGGACAATTTGATTATTTGCCAATTTTTCACCATGATATATATTTTTAAAATTATTAAGAAATTGCAGTTCAGACTGTAAAGTAATATGGTTTTGTAATCTGAAACCTGTATTTACCTCTGAAGCGCTGTATGTTATGTCTATTTGAATATGCCAGGCTACTGCGCTGCATACAGTGATTTGGAGAGCTGGAAACAGGTTCCACTTATTGATCAAGATTTAACAAAATGACTTAGTTACACTTTTAACACTTTCATTTCACCTAGTTTGTTGTGCTAAAATTAAATGAAATGAGGAAAATTCTCACCATGTAATGGTGCCATTTTAGATCTGGCTGAATATATCCATCAAGTATGATAAAATCTATATCTAGACCTCGGCCATTTTTTATATATTTTTTAACCCATCCAGGATGTCATGACCCAGACTTGCCAGTTTCCACCTGGAATGCTGAACACTGGAATAGAGCATCCCTTCCACATGTAACAACAACAAAGACATAGATCACCTGCAAACTGGCAAGTTAAATGCTTCAGAGAGCCAAGGTTACAGGACAACAAAATGACATTCAGGGCTAAGGAAAGACTAGATCCAATGATGGGCTTCCCTGGCTAGAACACAGCAAGCCACTGAGAATGCAGCTAAAATTGTTGACTAAACACTTAAGGCCAATGTGAGTGAAAGTGAGAGTACACACCACCTAGCACTGCCAGCACAATGTGGTCACCCTTAGCCCCTCCTTCACTGGCATCCCGGAATCCTTAGGAGAAAGACTGGGGGTTCTTCAAGGACCCTAAGAAAGTCTCCCTCAAATGGCAGGCCAGAGGCGGGGTAGAACAGCTGCAGAGGCACCATGCAAAGCCCTGCCCATACCTCACTCAGTTTATTGTGGCTTTTACCCTTAGATCTGCAATCTACTTCAACTGAATGTCCTCCCATGTAAGAACGGGTTCACTATTGGTGTTTGGTTTTGTTTTTTTCTCCATACAGATATCTTTTTGTCTTGAAATCAATTGTTCTTTTCCTCTGGACTTATTTTGGTGGATGTACAGAAAATCAATTAATATATATGTACATACAAATTTATAAATTTCTGGCTTTCTGTTCCATTCCACTGATGTCCATGCCTATCTCGACACCTTTACCACATAATAATATTTACTGTGGTTTTACAGTAAGTTACAAAATAAATCAGGTAGCATATATTATTGAACTTTATTTTTATTATAAATAAATGATTGTGACTATACTAGATCTTTTGCATTTCCACGTAACTTTTTATAGAATCCATTTTTTTTAAGTATACTAAAACACAATGCTTTCTAGGATCTTGATTAGAATTAGATTAAATCTGCAGATCAGTTTTGGGATAATGGACAGTTCTAAATTATTGATTTATCCCATTTCTGTTCATAACGTTTCTCTTTTATTCCTTCCATCCTCAATTTTCACAGCAGTTTTTGGAGATTTTGAAAGAGGTCTTATAAACATATTATTCAATTAGTTTCTAAGATGTTTTCATTATTTTTTAATATTTAAAAATTTTGGTAAAATATAAATGTAAATTTATTATTTTAATTATTTTAAGTGCATAATCAAATATAATTTAAACAAATGACATTAAATAAATAGATATTACTGTGTATTGATCACCCCTCTCTCTCCAGAACTTTTCAGTATCCCAAGGTGAAACTTTACCAGTTAGCAACAGTTCTCCTCTTCTTCATCTATTAAGTCCCTGGTAGTTACTATTCTACTTTCTGCATTTATTATTTTTATTTTTCTTATTAACTCATATAAGCAAAATCATATAGTCATTAAATATTGATATGTTATATCTTATCTAAATTACAATAAAGTGTTCCAAATTGTATTGCAACATATGTCAGAACTTCTTTCCTTTTTAAGGTTATATAATATTTCGTTGTTTTATATTTCATACCCTATTTTGGTTCTCTGTTCTTCTGTCATTGAGAATTTGGATTATTTCTACCTTCTGCCAATTATGAATAATGCTACCTTCAACATCAATGGAAAAATATCTGATTTGTTCCTTGATTTTTATTATTTTGACTATATACCTGTAAGTGGAATTGCTGGACATTGTTGTAATTCTATTGTTAATATTTTGTGGAACCACCACAATGTTTTTCACAGAAGTTGCACTATTTTATATTCCTTATGGCAACACACAAATCTGATTTCTCCATATCTTACCAAGATTTCTTATTTTTTTTGAAAGAAAAACTGTACTAATGGACATATAGGACTATCCCATTGTGGTTTTGATTTGCATTTTCCAAAACATTTGCAATGTTTAACATCTTTTTGTGTACTTAGTAACCATTTGTATATCTTTTTTTAGAGAAATATTTATAACTAATCTGGAGTGATGAAGCTTAACTGTGATCCCAGCAACTCAGGAAGCTGACAGAAAAATTACAAGGTCCGCCTCAGCAACTTAGCAAGAGACTAAGCAGGTTAGTGAGAACTTGTCTCAAAATAAAAATAAAAGGGGCTGGAGATCTCTTCCATTGGCAAAACACCTATGAGGTCAATTCCCTGTTTAAAAAAAAAAAAAAAAAAAGGAGGGGGGTGTCTATTCCTGACATTTGCCTGTTTTTAATCAGATCATCTATTTTTGAGTTGTAATAATCCCTTATCAGATGTGGTCTTACCTCAGTATCTGTGGAGGATTGGGTTCCGGACCTCTGTGGGTACTAAAATTTGTGTGTACTCACATCCCTTTCAGAAAGTCATGTAGTATTTGCATATATTCTACATGCATTCTCCTGTGCATTTAAAACATCTCTAAATTATCTGTATTACCTAATACAATGTAAATTTGATTAAAACATTTATTATACTATGTTGCTTAGAATACAATGGCAAGAAAACAAAAATGTCTGTTTATGTTCAGTACAGACACAAGATTTCCTCGTATTTTCAATTTGGTTGAATTATGGTTGAATTCACAGATGTCAAACCCAGATAGACTGACTGTATATGCTTGCAAATATTATCTTTCATGCTGGGAGTTCCTTTTTCATCCCATAGCTACTGTCTTCAATTTTTTTTGAAATGGGATTGTAAGTGGCAATTTCAATATTTGAATTTCCACCCCTTAGGATCATGTCGTGCTGACTTTTGTCCACTGCCTACAGCGGTTGTCCTATCCATGTTATGATGTGATCTTTAAATTAAATTCATCATCATGCTTTTCATTGTTCTCTACAATATATCTGAATTTCCAGCATGGACCAAAATATCTTTTTCTACCTCCACTCTTCACTCTCAACGCAAATGTGTCTAAATCAAGGGAAGAACCACCATGATTTATGGTGAATTTAATAGTCAAGAAAAGCTTCACTACCACTCATTTCAAATTGTGTCTTTGGTGGCCTGGAGACAGAAGCAAATGACCTTGAAGCAAATGAACCTTGAGTTTCAGAGCTACTTCCTAAAACAGATTTGTATTATTGCTTGGAGTTACTGTTAGTTGTAGACTGTTCTGGGAGAAAAAAATGAAGACAAATCACAAATACGGAACATTTCTATGTAGCAGTTCTGGTAAATCACTTAAAACAATTTCACAAGAAATCGACCTAGATTTCACAAGAAATCTAATGCTGAAGCATTAGAATTTATGATTTCCTTTTTTTATTCCAAGTAAATATTATATTCATGCCTGATTTTGAACTTTCATACTTGTAATTTTGTATTCTCCCCCTTTTTATTTCAAACATTTTTTAGTTGTAGATGGACTCAATACCTTTATTTATTTATCTTTACGTGGTGCTGAGGATTGAACCCAGGGCCTCACATATGCTAGGTGAGCACTCTACAACTGAGCCACAACCCCAACCCCCTGTGTTTCCTTTCTTAAAGCCTAGATAGTTCTTATTTTATTTTATTTATTTTTGAGAGGAGATTATGCTATTACTCAAGGGGGTTTTGAATTCATGGACTCCAGCAATCTTCCTGCCTCTGCCTAACAAGTAGCTGGGTTTATGGGTATGTACCACCACACCTAGCTAGTCCTTACCTTTTATAACCTTCAGTTTTCTCAAAATTGTGATCTGCCTATGTGTAGGGAATTTTGAACCTTGTATCAATACACATCTGTAAAATTTGGAAAGAGCAAGAAATCCATCTTCATTTTTTGATAGTTTAGATAAGAAAGAAAAGATGAACCACATGACATAATTCCTCAACAAAAGGCATTCCTCAGGTCAGGCAGCATACACTCAGTATATATAAAATGTCAGTATATGACATATTATTTCCCTTGAATAGCCTTGCTGGTTTATCCAAAATGGTCAGTTAACTTCCACATGTGTGCACCCCAATTTGAAGTCTGATGACTTGCACAACTTTGGTGTTTAAAATCAGTTTCATTTGGTTATTGGAGTGATCTATTCATTTAATTTTATTTTAAAAAAACCTGTACACAAGTCAGATGTTAACTTTTCGTTTTGTCACATAGAATCTATGTCACATAGAGTCCTTTATAAACTCTAAATTTTTCACTGATACAACATTTTCTGTGTTTTGGTTTTGTTTTTGATGAGCAGAGTTATATATATATATATATATTTTTTACTTTTTTATGTCTTTATTTCTCAATGGAAAATGCTCAGTATGATGTAGATGACAAATCACTGAATGTATAATGAAGCAAACCAAGGTTTGTTACTCAATTCTACCCATTACTGTGTTACATTAGAATAAATACATTTCCTGAGTTTCTATTCAACAGGAAGCTATTGGTATTGCTTTGGGACAGAGTCCGCTCATATGTAGTCATCATTATTTTCTTATGAGATGCTGGACAGTGTACAAAGGTTCCAATTAATACATTGAACTAAGAAAGAAGCCATCTTTCCTCATGTTTTTTAAAAAGCATTTTCCTCTATGTAGGATATGAATTCAATTTTCAAAAAGGAATGGTACCTCAAGGTTTAAGTAGTTACCTGTTCAACCTCTTCTCAATCCCAGTTATTTAGAGAAAGAATCATATTCAAATCTCTCATGATATCTTGAGTATTGAACTTTAGATGTTTTTTAATCAGTTTGTGGCATAATTTAACTAGGCTCCTATACTTTTCCCTCATTGCAAACATATTTGTTTCGGCCTTTTCCACTTTGCTGACTTAGCTACAATTAATCTATTTGTGTTTCTTCTTCCAAATATTTGTTTCTTTTCTTTTTTTATTTCTCTCTTTCCTTCTCTCTCTTTTTTTATAATACTCATATAGTCATCCTCTTTTCCTCAATTTGGATTCCTTACTTTTATACATTTTTCTATTCTTAATATCACATTATTTGAGCTTCAGTAAGAAGTGAATATAATGTTTGTTTTTAAGCCATTATTTTACATCAGGGACTTCTCAGTTACACAGGGTCATCTGCATTCTACTGCATTCCTTTATAAAAGCCCAAGAGCGGAAGCTGACTTTAAAAGACATTTGATAAATGTAAGTCTCCATTTTTTCCTTCCTTTCTGGTCCCAACTAGAGATATAAGTATCTATTAGGTTTGATGAAGCATCTAGTAATGGACACTGCATTTCTCTATTGACCCTTTGCCTGGCAAGAAAAATTTAATGAGATAATATAAAGCACAAACTATTTTCTCTAGATTTTAGGTTGTTATAGGAAAGACATGCACAGCTGATATGTACCTCATTTGTTTTAAATTCCCCAAAATAAGGCCCTGTGTCAGTTCAGATAAACACTTGATTGTATCTTATTTTTGTACTGAAATCACAATATCCCATAAATTTTCTAACCAAATTGTTTTTGTGTATGGCACGAAGTATGACATTTCTATAATAGGATGATAACATGTCAACAAGAGCCTAACATATTGAAGTTTGAAATTTTCTGGAAAGCCTCATAAATTTTATGGCTCAAAAGTACACTTAAAAGCTCACAAAGCATTTCACAATTCTGTCTGTACTTCTCCAGTGCTGTATGTTTATTTCTTCCTGAATAAAATAAATAAGGATTAAAATTCCATACCTAATTTCCACAGAGGCACAGTTTCCTGCATATTTTTCTTCCATTTTTTTTCAAAACAAAATCCAACTTTGATTATTTATTATAATATTGCAGAAATATAAAACTGTCAGGAACCATCAAGGAGCAGACCTTGAAGAGTAACTCAAATTTGTCTTTGATACCCGTAGCTGAAATTGCAAGCCTTCAACTCCCTCTGTAATTGAGTTCCTCTGGATTGAAACAGGGGTTATAAAATGTAGGAAATGTGAAAATCTTATTATGTCAGAAGAATGATCTCTTTATATTGATAATCTCTAATGAAGGTTAAGGTATAAGATTATTCCCAATTTTTAGACATTTGAGGTTGCACGTTGTGTCATATATTTTTATTTTCACTCAGGCATTATTTTTAAGATAGTCTTCAGCTGGCATCCATGATGCAAATAATTTCAAAAGGCAAATAAAATCATTGACTTTCAGTATGAAAACACTATGCACAATGGAGTTTTATGTTTTTTAAACTTTCTCATAAACACAATAAATATTTAAGAATTTCTGTGAGCAATAAACATAAAATGATCACTTGAGATGTCTGTATTATTGATTAGTGTTATTAATAATATTATCCAATGGTAGAAATTACTTTGCTCTCTATAAAAAAGGATTTTCCTTAAAAAATCAGCAGTTGTTATGGTTGATTTTTGCAAAATGCCTAATTATATTTGAACTATATATTCAATTGATATGTAACATAAATTGAACTTTTTATTCAGGTTTATGTTTATAATATTAGGGTTTTAAAAAATAAATACAAATTTATGTGTATAATATTTAGATTATAATATATAAAATAAGTATATATACAAGAGTAAGAAATACAGCAGAGTTTGAGAAGGACCTGTCCTGCTTTATCATAACATTACTAAAACTCTACGAACAGAAAGAGAGATAAGAGGTCCTAATGAGCAGTTATGATTTCCTCAGGCTGAGAACATATCCAGTTTCCATCAATTTTCTATTGCCATGGTGTATCTCTAGTTTATGTAAGAAACAACTTGAAATAAGAAAGATATTTATTTGACTGTCATATACTACAGCATTCATGGTGATAAATCACTTCCTTGGCTAACGTCAGAGAAGAAAGAGGTACAAGTGAGTAGAAAGGTGTCTCAGATATAGTGGAGACTAACAACTTCTGCAGAAAGAGAGCTTTGACAGTCTTTCCCTGAGTGGCTGCTGCACTATAAAACATGCAGGCAACCATGTATAGCCATCAGAATAGAATAGGACATTGGCAGGAATTCTTGGAAGAACTTAACATGGGTCCTGTAGAGTTTGGGGGTAATTTATTTATAAAGACTGGTTCTAGGATTATTCTGTCAGAGCACTTGAAAGGACCATGATATAGTACTCCTGGGTAGAATATGGATACCATTTCAATGATTCCATTTCTCTAAAATCCTCAGAACATGAAGCAGAGGGACCCATATGATCCCCTCTTTCAATAGAAAGAATGAGGAAACTAGAGAACTTTTACATTATCAAGAGTGGGGACACAGAGCACTGAGGTGGTTTTGGTGGGTAAACTTCTACTGGGATCCAAAGGAGTTAAGGCTGGACATATCTACATCCTTTATAAATATCCTCGAGTCTACTTTTAACCAGTGCTCCTCTTTGAAAGGTAAAGAATTTGTGTTTAAGCTTTTAAACTTCACTGTGCTATTTTTTTTGAAATATACTTTTTGAACCACAAATTACATATATTACAGTGTTTATATCTTAAGGTTACATATGTGTGATGATAATCTTAATTGTCAAGTGGATTAGATGTAGAGACATGTAAGGTTAAGAGACTTCTGGGTGTCTCAATGAGGGTATTTTTGAGAATGATTGGCATGTGGGGCAGCAAAATGAGGCAGAAATCCATCCTAAGTGTGGGCAGTACAGAATCATGTTGATTCTGTTCCTCTAAAAAAAACCTTGATTAGTATTCTATGGTTAATTCACTAATATGACAATCAAGGCATAATGAATCCAAGCCTTGTCTTGGACTAGTGGGAAAATTGAGGGTCAACCTGAATAGAGGTTATGAGAAAGTTTAGACTCAAGGGCTAATCAATAGCACTGGTAGTTTTCCAAAACTTAATTAGCATAAGTTTTAAATAATAGCATCAGTAATTTCTCAAGACCTGATTAGCATTAATCTCACCAATAGCAATGGTCTGAGAGCTTTATATAAACACCTAAACTTGTATACTTAAGCAGCAACCCCTCTCTAGTCCCCCCCACACACACCCCTATGGGAGCTCTGTCTCTTTCCATCTCACTTAAATAAATGCTACCCCTTTCACTCTTGCCTTTAGTGTAGTCTGTGGATTTCATTCTTTTTATTTTAAAAACAAGAACCAGAAAGATTGGAAGTGAGCTGTTGGGGTTCACTGCAACACTGGATAGCATAGCCCACCATTGAGAGCTACAACACACCACTGGATAGTAGTAAAGAATTGAGCTTTGCAAGCTGCAACCCTCAGAGCTGACACCAGTAGGCACTCCCTACTGTGAATTGCTGCTACACTTACTGGGCTACAGAAGCCTGCAGCTTACACAGACCCCAACCACATATCCATATGCAGAAGCAGGGGATCAAGTTTTATCTCATCTCTGTTTTCAGTAGGACATACAAATATTCAAATTCTTGCCTATCAAGTTGCTGTCAAACCCTTTCATCTATATCCACACCGAGACTCAGGGAACTAATTCTGGGTTTTCTATGACCACAGATGAGCTTTGCTTTTTTTTTAAACAACTGCATAAAAATGGAATTATTCTGTAGGTTCATTTTAATCAGCCAATGTTCACATAGGAGAATTCCTGATTCCTCCACTTTGTTTCATGTATTTGTAGCTGTCCCCTTCGTTGAAATGATTCATCATAAATTATTTAGGTATTCACATTTTGATGGACATTTGGGTTGTTTCCAGATTCAACTTGTTATTAATAATACTATTAAAAGGATTTGTGTTTAACTTGTTATGTAGGCATACATTTCAATTTATTTTGAGTAAATGCCATGGAGTAAATTAGTGGGTCACACAATAAATATTTAATTTTTTTTCAAATTGATTTCATCACTTTGTACTCTAATAATCAAGGCATAGGGGTTCCACTAGTTTCATATCCTTAAACCTTGTATTGTTTTGTTTCCAATATTTTAGTCTCTGTATATCTTCATACTGCTTATCAATTCTGTGAAGACTACAGATCCAGATACAGAGAAGCTTTTCACATGCTTATTTGGCATTCAGATATAGAGTTGTTTCACCACTATCTATTAAAAAAATTTTTCTTCCACTATTAAATTGATAACTTTGCTGAACAGCATTTAAACAGTATGTGCATTATTTTTCTTTTCAACTCTGTATTCCTATACAGAGGAATATTAGCATGAGGATAGACATTGCAGAATTAATAATTAACATTAAATAATAACTAATATTAAACAGCTTCATTGTAGCTTTATATAGTAAGTCTGAAGATAAGGCAGTGTAAGTCTTCCAACTTTATTTTTCTCCTCCTGCATTGATTTGTACTTATCAGGTCTTTGAGCTTGGAATACATTTTAGGAAAACATCTGTCTTTGAAAAAAAAAATGGAAAAATAAATAAAAACCTTGATGTATCACTAGAACTAGATTAAACTTATAGATTAATTTGAAGTTAAAAATCTTAACAATAGAGGTATTCCATTTCATGAAGTATATCTAATTATTTTCATGCCTTTTAATTTTATCAGAATTTTGACAGTTCTGACACATCCTTTGTTAGATTTATTCCTTAGTATGTTATATACAATGATGTAAAGTGAATAGAATTATTTATTTATTTATTTATTATTTGTTTATCCTAATATTTGGTCCCTTCATGTAAAATACATGGAAAGTGTGTGTTCACTTTTTCTTCTTCATGTGCATGATAAATTATTAGTTCTCATAGTTAACTTGTAAATATCTCAGAATTTTCTAGATAAATATTTATCATATCTGCAATAAAGTATGTTTTTCCTTATCTTCCAAAAATTCTTTTAATTCTTTTTGTTGCCTTAGCTAAAAATATTGTCTGATTTAGTGCTTAAAATTATTTGAAATGACTCTAACTTTCTTGAGTTTATTGATGGAAAAAATAAAGGATAAGGAAATTATGTTTTTGCCTAATTGAGTAAGTAAAACAGACAAAAATTAAATTTGAACATTTTTTATTTGTGTAATCATTGTTTCAATATGCTTCTCTGCAATTTCTACTCATTTTTATTACATTGCATTTTTGTTTAGTTTTCTGCCTTTTTAAATAGTTTCCCTTATTCAGAGACTAGGCATTATTTCTACATGACTACTCAATATTTCTGTGATGGCTTTTTGGTTATTGTTGCAAATTAAACCATCTGAGCCCTGAAAGACTGAAACAAAATGGATTTATTATTATATAAATGACAAAATTTCACCACTTTAATCAATTGTGCAAATGGTTGCAGAAAAAAGTATCAAATTATTTATACTTTCCAGGTGTACCTGGAAATCCTGATGATCAATATATGTTGTATGACTGTATGAATAGACCACAATGAAACCGATTAATCTATATATCTTATATGAATTAATAAACATGTTTGTGCTATTTGCATCAGAATCAAAAGCAAGATCCAAACCAAGAAAACAGAATAGTTAAAACCCTTAATGATACATATTTGAATCCATATTGTAACTTTATCTGTTTTAGTGATAGTTTCTGTCATCCTTTTTGATAGAATGTTCATTGGTTGAATTGATTTATTTTATTCACTGACCTGGCTATAAGGGTTTTATACTTTATCAGATACTGGGTCTCACTAAGCCAGTCCTAGAAAAATGCTTCCAGCCACCGGAAGCTTGCTTCTGGCTGTCTGTTTGAGGTTGGTAGGAAGGGTGATAGAAGCAATCCTTCAATCACCTGGCTAAAGAGACCCAAAGCTCAGTTTGAGGGCATTAACCTGTGGTCAGGAACTTTGGGACCTTGTTTGACCCTGAGTTTTAAGGCCACAGTCTGGCCTTAATTCCCTTTCCCTCCCCTAGGCAGAACATCTCTGTCCATACTATGCTGCTTAGAGTTGGAGAAGGGCTTATCCTGACAAATCTTTCCTTCCTGCCTTAATCCATGCATCTTGCCTTATTTTTATGCTAAACTAGGCATGGCTTCCTGCCTGGCTTCCTTACCTCTTATTAAAGTGTTTTAGTGTGTGGATATCTGTGTTAATTGGTGTCTCTGTGGGGCAACAATCACTGGGGTGTTATTCAGCCATCATGCTTCCCTGCTCTCTGTATATATTGCTTTTTATTTGTTTGAGTTTTACTGCTGGGTTTGAAGTTCTTTACATAATCTGTATAGAATTATTTACCAAAAATATTAAACTTTAAATATAACATTTTTATTATATTAAAATATTTAAAATTCATTATACATCAAAGCAAATATTTTTCCCAATTGTTGCTTTTATTTATATTTTCTTAATAGTTCCTTTCAAAGAGCAGATGTTCTCACTTTTTCTTAAATCAGATTTGTCGGTTTTGGGGGGATATGAGGGATGAAACTTAGGGACACTCAGCCACTGAGCCACATTCCCAGCCCTATTTTGTATTTTATTTAGAGACAGGGTCTCACTGAGTCGCTCAGTGCCTTGCTTTTGCTGAGGCTGGCTTTGAACTTCCTCTCTTCCTACCTCAGCCTCCCCAGCCACTAGGATTACAAGTGTGCATGCACCACCACCGCCCAGCAGACTTATCATTTTTTTTTGTTTTATGGATTATGCTATTATTCTTATACAGAATAAATATTTTAGGGGGTTGCATGATCAAAATATTTTTATATGTTTTATCTTGGAAACTGTGTATTTTTTAGGATTTACATTGAAGACTTTAATAAATTCTGAAATACTTTTAATACACGGTTCCAGGTATGGATCAAAGTTCTTTTCAAAATTTTTAAAATGTATTTCCACTATTTCCTATACTATGTGTTAAAAAGGTATATGTTTCAGGATTTATAACTTCAAGATGAAAATAATTTTTCATTTAAATGATAGCAAAAAATACACACACACAAACACATACATAACCCTTCCCATCAAATCTCTTATACTGAATTTAATTTAATGATGTTAACTCAGGGAATGTTTTGTAGGAAAAAATACAATGCAGCCAGAATACCCAGTGTCAAAAGTGTTGTGGCAGTTGCAGATGCTAAGCACTATGTTTTCAGGGATGGCAGAGGTTGGAAATTTATCTTGTGCCTAGGTGATTGAGAAGGCTCCAGGAAGACAGGAACACATGTGTTCAGCTTTCAAAAAAGAGTAGGAATCCATCAATTGAGATAATCATGACAGGGTTGTCATTTTAAAGGGTAAAAAAGAAAGACACTCCATGAATAGTATTGTGTAATGATATGCAAAACTATGAAGGAGTGTTGCAAAACTGGAAAAAAAAAATGCTGTGTAAGAGAAAGCTAGAGTTTATTGGGGCTCTGGTGTAAAAAGGAGTGAAAAGTCAGGTAGGGACCTCAGCTGTTAGACATTAGGGAGTTTGGTTTTACTTCATGGCTCCAATGAGAGTTATTAAACATTACATAAAGATATCATTTCAGAAATATGTTTTTCTTGTGAAACACTAACTATTGTATATTCCTTTGTACTTTAAAATTATTTAAGTTGTCTTTAATCTTGTCTTTATCTAGATGATATAAGCATTTAGAAATAAAGTAATTGCTGATTTCCTGAAAGTAATGTTGATTTTAGTTTCATAAATTTCTATTTAGTCAGTTTTGTAGAATCTGTGACAAATCACGGATTTGCTATTCTCCTATGTACTATGAAGCAGTAATGTAATTTGTTTCAATTAACATTATATTAATAAGAAATTGACAACTAGATTTAACCTCCTGAAAACGAAGCAAATTCTCTAAGATTGATTCTTAAACTGACTTCAGACCAATTTTCATTAATTATGAGGTTTTTTTTTTATTAGCTTTAGCTTCTTATTAACTCAGGATTTAAGAAAATGTTGATACAGAGAAAACATTTTAGTTGAGTTGTAGACTCAGAAAATCTAATCCTTATACTACCCACGTTAACTTGTTTATAACTTCAAACATATCACCTTACTACTTCTAACTTCAATTCTCTCTTATTAAAATTGTGCACCTTGATAGACTTTGAGATCAACTGAGAAAAATAGAAAACAAACAAAATCAGAACTATCAACTAAGTAAATATTTTTCTTAACAGTAAGAATGTTCTTCAAAATCCATAAAGACTCCAATATTCAATAGTAATGCCAAAATGAACATGACATGAACATATTTATATGTTTTTGTTAGTTACCCAGAGGAATTTTAGAACATTCACCTGTTCTTTGATTGGAAGGGAGCTGTCATTTTGCTAGGTTAGAAAATAAACCACTTTGTATCTTATTAAGAAAGGTGACATTTTGTTATGATTCTTTCTCTTTTAAACAAACTCTTCATTCATTGCCCCAAAGCCTAGATATTATATTACACATTGCAAAATATATTAATAGTACCATTCACTCTGATACATTATTCATTAAGATAGAACCATTATTTATTTATGCCTCTGGTGATACAAATATGACAGAATACTACATCAATCTACAATAGTTACAATTTTACAATTGTCATTCCTCAAATGGATTGTGATAATTGCTTTATTATGAACCCAACCTTAACTATGCAAATACAATGTCAAGTTTCTGATAGTTGTAGTTAAAAAATAAATATGTATAATATGAATCTCTCCAATTTAATTTTTGATACTGTTAAGATATCTTAAAGTTATCTTTTCCTAATCAATACATCTGTGAAAGTTAATTTTTAAAAGAAATCTTCTGTTGTAGAAAGAAATAGAAAATCTTAAGGCAGACTGAACTCTGTGGCACTACTGAGAATATTCAGTTTGTAGATAGGTCTTTCACAAAGTTATCCCTGCACACCTTTGAACATCAATCTGGACTGAGACTTAAGTCACAGGGGATTTTAAGACATTAAAAGTCAGGGTTTCTAGAAGAACTAGCAAACGAATGTTTCAGAGTTTACTAAGAAAGATAAATTCATCTCATGTCCAACATGAAGATCTGAAAATCCTCAGGCTTCCACATAAGAAATTGTATCATTTGGCAATGTTAAAATTAGAGGTTTCCAAATTTGGCTGTATAATGTTGTTCACAATAACATAAAATTGTAAAAGCATTAATTATGCAAAAGGCCTGAACATAAACTTGTAGATTTCAATCAATTAAGAAAGTAATAACATTTCCTCAGAAAAGGCATAACTTTCTTTGTAAAAATTGATACCTTTTGCTAGGGAAGAATGAATGTTTGAGGAAAATCATAAAAATAAAATAAATCCATATAACTCAAGTATCCAATATATTTACCTCATCCTATAAACTGTAAAAATCAGAAACTTCTCCACTAACCAGCTAACTGAAGCTTTAGAATGCTATGTCATAGCATGAAATGTTGAAAATTCATATACCCTTCTTGTATACCCTATATAAATTTCTTATAAATTTTGCCAATTTCAAACTAGAAACTGAAATATTTGAAGTACGTAATATGTGAAATACCAAAACTGTAATTAGCAATGATCTGCTATAGAGTTTAAATTCCATAAACATTTTCTTAAAACTACTTGAGATCTGTGAGTATGAAATCAGGTATGCCTAAAGAATGAGCATATAAAACTCAAAGAAACACAATTTGAACCATATAATAGTGTTCATTCATGTAAAATAATACTCCTTAAATCTCAAAAAAAAAAAAGGGTTTTAAAAATTTTTCTTCAATCGGGACCAGATAGTGAAAATAACAAGAAAAAGTATTAGATACCTGGAATGCTCTTTTCCTGAAATTAAGCTTTTTTATTTCTTGTCAATGATTAACAATTTATTTCTTCTTCTTTTTTTTATACATAAAAGAGCTTAAAGGTAGCTTAAAATAAAGTTATCACTATTATAGAAGGTAGGCACTTAATATCCCTGCCTCTTCAAAGATTCTGATGTTCTTTTTATTGTCTTACATAGAAATATATGGATTTTTAAGATTATCAACTAATAAATTATTAATATAATATATAATCTTCATTCTAACATATACTCAGTTTTAGCCTGCACTTTTAAGAACTGAACTTAGTAGTTTCAAAGAAAAATAGGTCTTTTCCAACAAAATTTATAATATAATTGATAAATGACTGTTGATTTCTAAAATAGACTCCTTTTTTAAGTCATTTTGTTATTGCAGTTGATTTCTCCCTTGTCCACTGTGCCTACATTTTCTGACTCTTCAGCATTTGTCACATTCATTAAAACTTTATTTTTCTCTGCTCATACTTTTATCTGATCATACTTTCTTCTTCACAAACTTAATATTTTCTTTTATTCTGAATCACATTAACTCAAATGTCCTTTATCTTTATTCTGTGTAGTAAGTGTATAGGAAGAGTAGCTTAGCCTTTCTAATTTTTTTGAACCCACAGATCAATTTTTGTAAGAAATTTTAAATAGTCGTGTGTTTTTTAAGAGTGTGCACTATTGAAGGAGATTTTGTCAATTTGTTGATTAAAATCTTGTTTTTATGACACTTGCACCAATGGGTAGGTAAGACTCTGAAGGTTCACATTGACAATTCTGGGAGAAAACTGATTGCTGCTAAAGTAAGCGGCACTCGGCCCTTGATGCATTGATGCCAGTTTGCAAGCATGGCTAAGAGTGAACACAGACTGGAGTAACTTGTACAGGTGTCAATGTATTTAGGTCTGGGAACTAGAGTGAAATCTGGAGCATCTATTCAATTTATGTAGTAGCCACAGGAAGAGTTCCTTGACAAAACCCAGTGAGCTTGGAAAAAGGCTTTGCAAGTATATATCATAGCATTTTCCTCATTAACAATATTAATCTCCTGAAACCCAAATTGCATTGCATAATTCAACTCAGTGTTTCCAAGCAAAGTTTCAGACCCTGTTCTCCATTTGTATTATCTACCCACCCCACTTCCATTATTCCTTATACTGCTAAGAATACAGCAATAGATGTGTGGATCTGGACCTCTTATTGGTGAAGGAGTTCTTTTACAGATTTTCCATGTCAGAGCCAGAATTATGCAGCCTGGATCACACAGGGAGGAGGCATGAAAATGCAAAACAAGATGGCGTTTCTGAGGTTTCAGGAATAGTGGGTATTTGTTTTCTTATTGTTTAATTTTTTGAGTTCTTTGTATACTCTGGATATTAGGGCTCTATCTGAAGTGTGAGGAGTAAAAATTTGTTCCCATGATGTAGGCTCCCTATTTACCTCTTTTATTGTTTCTCTTGCTGAGAGAAAACTTTTCAGTTTAAGTAAGTCCCATTTGTTGATTTTTGTTATCAACTTTTGTGCTATGGGTGTCCTATTAAGGAATTTGGAGCCCGACCCTACAATATGTAGATCGGAGCCAACTTTTTCTTCTATCAGACACAGAGTCTCTGATTTGATATCTAGCTCCTTGATCCACTTTGAGTTAACTTTTGTGCATGGCGAGAGGAGGGGATTCAGTTTCATTTTGTTGCATATGGATTTCCAGTTTTCCCAGCACCCCAATCAACAAATGGGCCAAAGACCTGAACAGACACTTCTCAGAGGAGGACATACAATCAATCAACAAGTACATGAAAAAATGCTCACCATCTCTAGCAGTCAGAGAAATACAAATCAAAACCACCCTAAGATACCATCTCACTCCAGTAAGATTGGCAGTCATTATGAAGTCAAACAACAACAAGTGCTGGAGAGGATGTGGGGAAAAGGGTACTCTTGTACATTGCTGGTGGGACTGCAAACTGGTGCGGCCAATCTGGAAAGCAGTATGGAGATTCCTGGGAAAGCTGGGAATGGAACCACCATTTGACCCAGCTATTGCACTTCTTGGACTTTTCCCTGAAGACCTTAAAAGAGCATACTACAGGGATACTGCTACATCGATGTTCATAGCAGCACAATTCACAATTGCTAGACTGTGGACCCAACCCAGATGCCCTTCAATAGATGAATGGATAAAAAAAAAAAAAAATGTGTCATTTATACACCATGGAGTATTACGCAGCACTAAAAAATGACAAAATCATAGAATTTGCAGGGAAATGGATGGCACTAGAGCAGATTATGCTTAGTGAAGCTAGCCAATCCCTAAAAAACAAATACCAAATGTCTTCTTTGATATAATGAGAGCAACTAAGAACAGAGCAGGGAGGAAGAGCAGGAAGAAAAGATTAACATTAAACAGATACATGAGGTGGGATGGAAAGGGAGAGAAAAGGGAAATTGCATGGTAATGGAGGGAGACCCTCATTGTTATACAAAATTACATATAAGAGGTTGTGAGGGGAATGGGAAAATAAACAAGGAGAGATATGAATTACAGTGGATGGGGTAGAGAGAGAAGATGGGAGGGGAGGGAGGGGGGATGGTAGAGGATAGGAAAGGTAGCAGAATACAACAGTTACTAATAGGGCATTATGTAAAAATGTGGATGTGTAACCGATGTGATTCTGCAATCTGTATTTGGGGTAAAATTGGGAGTTCATAACCAACTTGAATCTAATGTATGAAATATGATATGTCAAGAGCTTTGTAATGTTTTGAACAACCAATAAAAAAAATAAAGGAATAGTGGGTAGTGGAAAGGTATTGGACGTGAAGGGAGGGGAGGGAAAGATCACAGGTCCAGACCCTCGTTTCTGCTGTGCTAGTGACTTGATAACTTCCCTTTCATTGCATCAGAACTGCACATATTACTAACCCTTTCACAATTCTGATAGGATTCTTTCCTATCCTTTTTCCCACAGCCCAGACATCCATCGGTCATTTTCAAAACACATCTTTTTATGCCTTTTTAAAATTCTTTTCCTTTATTTAAGTCAAGTTCATTTCACCTGAAAATTCTACATTACCCTACTATTTCTGTGTGCTTTTAACTCTGTCTCAAATATTTTTGAACTTACGTGGCTTGCAACGGATAGGAAATTAGTGGAATTCAGACAGAGAATGAATTTTTCAAGACAAAGAATGTGAAAGCAATTGTGTCAGATGAACACACTGCTCACTCTTTGTTCTCTTACACTTCTACATTTATGGGCATATGGCATATTCACATAAAGCCAGTCTTTAGGGTGACTCTAAGGCTAGATATAAACATGAAATTCCAAGGCACAAATACAGACACAAACCTGAAAGAAAGAAAAAACAATTAGGTTTATAAAATGGAATTTAATATTTTGATTCTTAGAAAAGTGAACTGATAAAAGACTCAGTCACCCAATACTTTTGAGGAATTTAACAATATTGAGTTGTTACATGGTCATCTTCCAGAGCAATTTAGAAAGACTTAAAGGGACATATATGTGGATCAGAGGGTTTATATGGGAAAGAGAAATCTATAGCACCCACTTTTAAACCACTCTAGTCTGTATAAAGAAGAGACTATTATTGTGCTATTTAAACCACAGAAGACTTTTATGAAGTTTTTATTATTTGTTTCTCTTATGGGCAACATTTATTTCTTATGTTTATTAATATTGAAATCAGAAACATTTATCTTATGATGCCTTATATATAATATTACCCTTTCTGGCATGAAAATCAAACTATAATCTTTAATTCCACTTTTATTACATGATTTGGATCTTAAATGACCTTTAGATGCCATGTGCTAAAGGTCTGGTCACCTGTCTGTTGTACTAGTGGGAAACAGTAGGTGGGCAGTAGTGGAAAGAAATTAGGTCACTGGGGACTTTCCTTTAAAGGGGATATGAGACCCCTGCCCCTTCATTCCTCTCTCTTTCACTTCTTGGCTACCATGAAGTGAACTGATTTACTCTGTCACTTGTTCCCAACATGATGTTATGTCTTACCACAGGCCCAAAAGACACAGGGTCAATCAACAATGGACTCAAACTTCTGAAATCTGAAGCCCAAATAACCTTTTTCTCCATAACAGTTGTATAGTGCGGGCTTTTGTCACAGCAACTGAAAACTGGCATATTCACGCATGCAGAAAAAAAATATTTAGCAGATCATATATGTCATGCACACACTTAAAAGCAAATAAAATTATTCTTAATTTATATTGTCTTTGTCAATCTTCTTGTTCTGACTCAAACCCATCTAATCTGAGATATTCAGCTAGTATACTGGGGCTTTAAAAAAGCAAATTCATACCCATTTTCCATGAGAAACTGTACAGAGCTGGTGCTAACTGCTGCCACCTTCTCTTAATCAGTAGAAAAGAGCACAGTCAGGTAGTTCAACCAGAAGAGAAACCTGAAAACCACTCAAGATGTAAGTACTAGTTGGCCTTGTGGAAAAGCTATTTCCTAGGACCCAAGAAGATAATGAACAGGTACGTTTTCTATATTCCTGAGAAAACCTTAGGAAACATGGATCCAGGGAAGTTTTCTCCTTAAATTTAAGAGGGAACTGATAACCTGATGACATATAAACCCCTAGTCCATACAAGTACTGAACAGGACACCTAATTGGACACATCAGTCAGAGATGAGGATCAGATGACAAACACCTATCAAACACATCTAGGTCTATGCATGCGTGTGTGTCTGTCCATTCTTACATATGCACCTATCTGTGAGAGTAATTTGAAAACAATCTTAAAAAAATATCTTTTTTTTAATAAAAAGCATTCATGAAATGAAGGTGAAGGTCATTGCTATGTCAATTTGTGCCTTAAAGATCTGAAAGGCCTCTCTCAAAGCAAAACCAAAAATTTGAAAGAAAAGACTTTGTTAAGAAAAACAGAAGGTACATAGGAAATATCCCAGGGAATATGAAATGTAAATTGGAGAAAAACCAAAAGGAGAAAATAGAATAAATGGAGACAGGACTGTTATGTTGCACTACGGAAGAAAGCTGTGTTTGGTGATTCTGAATGGAGCAGAGGCAACATTAAGGATAAAATAACTTTTTCAAACTGAAGAAAAATCTGATTTTTCATGTTAAATCTGTTTCTTACTAAATTCCTGTGGAAATTGACTATAAAACAGATAAGCATAGCCATATCTAGTAAGATGGCTGAATTCCTAAGGAAAAGAAAAATAATGCTATTTTCAGACAAAAAGAACATATAAGATACAAAGCAAAACCCTATAGAGGATACCTCATCTGCTGGAAATTGGTGGTAAAAGAGCAAGACTATTAAAAGAAAGGAGCACTAGTAGCTCTATAATCCTACGTGTAGGTGGATTGGAAGGAAGAGGTGAAGATCCTCAGACTGCATCAACCATGCACCATCTGAGAAATACACTTGAGAAAAGCACTCAAAGGCCATGGGATGCCTGGGAAAAGACAGTAGTAGCAATGGGCAAACATGGATGAATGCCTGTCTCTCTTTCTACATCTATTTATTTCCAAAAGAAAAGTCAGAGCAGAGTAGTTTGCATTACAATGCAAATAAATATTCCTAAATCATGAGGATTTTATAATATCAAGGAGTTAAAATACCCTTCTTGGGTACCTCTCTATAGAGGTATCCTATAAGATCTACACCTCCTTTTGAACACATAAACTCAGAGATTGCTCCTGGTCCCCAATTCAAAAGCTGCTGTGACATAAACTCCCAACATAGTCACACCTTACAGTTTTGATCTACACACTTCTCTATTTTATTTTTCTCTGCTTCCTACAAAGGTTTATGCAGGCATCAAGAGCACATCTTCTTTTCTACTTATTTCTTCAATCGATGTAAATGCTAGAGCTATTGTGTAATACCGAGTCAACAAAGTGGTTTCAATTTTACACGTTCTATGAATCTATAGGGGAAATCTGTGTCTATCATCAAAAAAATTTGCATTCATGTTGTACTTTTTTGAGATTTTTTTTTTTAAATGAAAGCAACTTGGATTATATTAAATGCACGGTAATGGTTATTTTCTCATAGTGAGGCACTAAATGAAAATCTTGAAGAAGAGACTTTTCTTTTTTTCCTTTTATGTTTATAATACTATTATTTCTGAATGTTTATCCTGTTTACTATACTTGTGCTGAGAATGCTTTTAAATAGAAAGCATGAGAAAAACATATAAGCTTATTTTTCTATTTGTTGTTTTTAGTTACATATGACAGTAGAATGTATTTTGATATATCATACATACATGGAGTATAACTTCCCATGATGTGGATTTATACTGGTCCTGTATTCATATATGAACACAGGAAAGTTATGTCCAATTCATTCTACTGTTGTTTCTTCCCCCAACATCCCCCATTCAATCAGGTGAATCCCCACTTGTCCCTTCCTGCTTCCTATTGTGAATTAGCATCTGCATATCAGAGAGAACATTCTGCTTTTGTTTTGGGGGGGATTGGTTTATATCACAGCATGATATCATCCAGATCCAACCATTTACTGTAAAATGCCATAATTTAATTCTTTTTAATGGCTGAGTAATATTCCATTGTGTATATGTACCACATTGTTTTCATCCATTTATCTTTTGAAGGCACCAACATTGGTTCCATAGGTTAGCTATTGTGAATTGAGCTGCTGTAACGTTGATGTGGTCATCTCCATAGTATGATGATTTTAAGTCCTTTGGGTATATGTGGAGGAGTGGGATAATTGGATCAAATGATTGTTCCATTCTGGATTTTCTGAGGATTCTCCATACTGCTTTCCAGAGTGGTTGCTCCAATTTGCAGCCCCATGAGAAATGTATGAGTGTGCCTTTTCCCCCACATCCACACCAACATTTATCGTGGCTTGTATTGTTAATTGCCATTCTGATTGGAGTGAGATGAAATGTCAGTGTAGTTTAACTTGCAATTCTCTAATTTCTGGTAATGTTGAACACTTTTTCATGTATTTGTTGGCCATATTTTTCTTCTATGAAATGTCTGTTCATTTCTTTTGCCCATTTGTTGATTATGTTCTTTGTTTCATTGATGTTAAGTTTTTTGGGTTCTTTATTTATCCTGGAGATTAATGCTCTATCTGAGGTGCAGGTGGCAAAGATTTTCTCTCATTCTGTAGGCTGTCTCTTTATGTTCTTGATTGTTTCCTTTGCTGTTAAGGAGCTTTTTAGTTTGATATAATCCAATTTATTGATTCTTCAATTTACTTTAGGTGTCTTGTTGAGGAAGCAGTTCGTAAGCTGACATGATGTAGATTTTGGGCTACTTTTTCTTCTAGTGGGCACAGGGTCTAATGCCTATATTCTCGATCTATTTTGAGTTGACTTTTGTGCAGGGTGAGAGATAGAGGTCTATTTTCTTTCTTTCTTTTTTTTAACAAATGGATTTCCAGTTTTGCCAGCAGCATTTACTGAAGAGGTTATCTTTTCTCCAATGTATGTTTATGGCACCTTTGCCTAGTATGAGAATTGTATTTATGTGGGTTTCTCTCTGTGTTTTCTATTCTGTACTATTGGTCTTCTTGTCTCTTTAGGTGCCAAAACCATGCTGATTTTGTTAGTATAGCTCTATAGTATAGTTTAGGGAGTGGTATTGTGGTGCCTCCTGCTTAACTTTTCTTGCTAAAGATTGCTTTGGCTATTCTGGATCTCTTGTTTTTACAAATAAATTTCATGGCTGCTTTTTCTATTTCTATGGAGAACATCATTGGAATGAATACCTTGAATGTAAAAGTGAGTGGATCAGTTAAAACATGACATGGAATTCTCTTCCTAACACTAATCTAAGCATGTCTCACTAATTCTCCTAGATCAGATAGAGCCACTCTCACATGTCACATAGATAATTTCCCCTATTATCCTTCCTATTGTCTTCTTGTCTTTCCCTTCTGTGGAATGTAAGAAGTATGGAGTAAAATTTTATGATATTATTATTATTATTACTGATATATCATAAGCACTATAAACACCCAGCAGATGGCTGAGCAGGGAATTGAATAAATAAAATTAATGAATGAATATACAAACAGCTTTTTTTATAGTTACTGAATTGGAATATGAGTATAAAATACTTAAAAATGATTGGATGGTAAATAAAGGCATGGAGAGATATTGAATTATATAATCAAGCAATGAAAGCATATTTAAGTATCTTATTCAGTTCTGTGTTTTTGAGTCAATATCCTTAAAAAAAACCCATGATATACCATTGAGTATTATTTATTTGTGAATGGCAAGACTGATGATACTAAATACAGAGGAGACCTCTTTTTCATATATTTGGATTAGCAATGAGGGGTTATTGCTTTTATTTGTATATACTAAACCAGAATTATTTGAAAAATTATACTTTGGCACTTAAGGTTGAAAAAAATAAAAATATCATGCTGGGTTCACCTCCTGTTCTTTAAAAGATGAACAACGGGAGAGGGATTCACTAAAGCTGCCTAGGCAATCATGCTGTGGGTTTTGACTTTTGGCAGTATGCTTAACCCTATTAAATGTGGTAATTTTTAGGCCAGAATAACATGCTGTTGATGAGACCTGATGAGAAAACTCTTGAACTGGTCTTCCAATATTTGTTGTCCCTATCTTATAGGGTAGTGAAACTTTGCCTTCTCAACTCTTTCAGCCAGTGTTGACACATGAGGCAGACCATTGTAACAGGATTATGACAAGCTGAACTCTTAGAAAAACCTCATTCATTTTTGTGACTCACTGATTAATATTAAGAACCAGAAAATCAAAACTCTAGCAAGCACAAAAAAGTAGTGTTTCTTCAGAAAAGTAAAAGCAAAAATATTAAAGATGTTTAAAAATATTTACACATCTTTGAGAATGTATAAAAAGGTTTGTTGTTCTTTCAAATAGGAAGGAACAATTTGTCGAAATTCCAAGTGTAATTATTTAAAAAATAGCGTCTTACCATGAAAGATCCTTTTGATTCATTTTTTTTTTCTAACAGCTTATCTAACTTTATAACTATTTATTTTTAACGAGCTATGCAATGGTTCACTTCATATATGAATTCACCATTAGCTACTGCTAATGGCATTTTCATCAAAAGATTAGGTTTTAGAAAAATCAAATTATGATTTAATTAACTTACATTAACAAAAACAGAAAAAAAAAAAAAACTCAAAGCAAATGTGATTTGATACAATTTCTGAGCCATTATTTACAAAGATGTACTGGAAAGACTTTGTTAAGATTTCTTTTCCTAGAACAGTTTTCTGTATATTTTTGCAAAGTTAAGTGGAAATTTGACAGTAAATTTTCTTAGAGGTTTATTGTAATACACATATTTAGGGAAAAAACATGGTAAAAGAAATTGAGATATTGAATAAGTTTGATTCCTAATGAATAACTGACCTTGCTAATGACACATTTAAATTTTGTGGAATGGGCAATATTCTTTTATAATAGGTTATGTATACATGTATATATATACATACATATGTAGTTTATATGTATCTGTCTGTGTGTGTTAACCATTTTATTTATTAGGTTCCAAAAGAGTTTTGTTTCCAATATTGTATTTCAATATTACTACAATGCACCCTCACTAAGCCATTCCATGCCAAGTATAATTCCTGAAATACAACTGTTCCAATTTTATGATTGTTAAGTGAGTTTCTTTTTATGTCTCACCTCATTATGACATGGACTTTTGTGCCTAAGACCAGGTTATAATCGGCTTTATGCATACAGGAAGAAATACAAGTTTGTAATAAAGTTAACAATTGGTAAAATTTAACTGAACAGATAACAAATATTAATTTATAAATTTATTTCACTTGGAATTTTAAAATCCCTTCATAGCAATACACTCCACTCTATAGCAATTCTCCAGTACATTTGATATTTTAAAATTACAAGCAGTTGCTTTTCATTTCAAGTAAACTAAGGATACACAAAAAACAATCAATCATCAGACTTATTCTCATAAAATAAAGAAGTTTTAAGAGGTTTTGTCAGTTTTCTGTTTTATGAAGCTAAAATTTATCTATGGGCAAAACAAATAACATTTTCTTAGAATAATGTGTACATTTTTCATAGATAAGTAGTTAAATACTTTGTTTTCCTTTTGGTATCCTGTCTTTTTCAAATGGTGCCACTATATTGAGATTGTACATCTTATATTCTGAAAATACTTTTAAAGCATTTGGCTTTAATGGTAATTTAGCTGCATGTGGATTTCGTGAAAAAGGGGGAAAACATGTTTCTCTTCCAGATAGATGCTCCTTATTTAGTAAATCCCATTATGCACTGAAAAACTACTTATGTTGTAAGACTATTTGTTTTATTTAAGTGATTTTTATAGATTTTTAAATATTGTACTGACATTTTGTTTATTTTCATTGCCAATTCTTTGAGATTAAAGGAAGTTATTACATACTTAGAAGCTAATTCTGATTATTCTAGAGCTATTGTAATAAATAATCAGCAAAACCAGTTTCATACTATTAACAACTCACCTCAGTGCACATATTTTTCTAGTTGAACAATCAGTGTTAGTCTATCCACTCCTGCCCTGTTACCACTTTTAAAAATCAACAAATCAGGGATGGACTCATTCCAATAAGCATGTTATTGAATAACAACTCTTCAAGAACACTGTCATTCATATGACCTGAATTCTACCAGATGATGTCAATCCATTATGCCTCTGATGGTCTTTTTAATAATCCTAGATAGCAATGCTGTCCAAAACAGCTTTCTGCCTATGGTGGAAAGTAACAAAATATCAATGTTAAGTGTGAGACTTACTAGCTACATGTGACTGATGATTATTTAAAAATGTGACTACTGTGGTCATATTAGCAACTGAAGTTTTATATATATTTTAAAAATGACCATAGCCATATTCGCCAGTTGATAGCATATTGAACGTACCAGCCTGTAAGAGCCATAATGTGTTCTACTTAAAGAGACCATTCATAACCATAGACTTTCTGTAGTATAAAAAACAATAAATACAAGTTTCTCCTTTTATACTGCATCATTCAATGAGAATTAGGGAAATTGCACTGAAAGTGATTTCATCACACGGTTTTGGCAGGATTTCAGGAGATCATTGGTCCAACAGGCTTCTTGTCCTCAATGGGTCCCTTATGCCCAAACTACTTCTGTTCTTTAAACAGGCTGCCTGATGAGTCAATCTAAGCAAGGATCTAAACAGTGGTCAGTTTAACTCTAAATGATGAATTTGCTTTGTTATCCTAGCAGTTGTAATAAAATGGGTCTTCTTTCTAAAAATTATAATATATATACAATTTTTATGAGATAATAATTCCTAGATTTCTATAATTGAGAATTTTTCTTGAATGAGGTCATTAGACATTTTTTCCATTAAGCTGCTTATTTTCTTCAGTTTTGCTTTGTATTTTGGTATGGAAATGCACATGTGCTTTGTTACAGTTTGTCTAAGAATCTCTCATACAAATTTTCACAATATTGTTTGTAGGTAAACTTTATATTAGAAATCATAATGATTTTTTTTAAAAGCTGGACATTCATTATTAGTGAAGTAAAATAAAAAATCCTATCCCAAATACCTATCCCAAACTCAAATGGTTCAAATGAATGGACTGTAACCTTTTCTAGGGAACAAAAAGTACTTAAAAAATCATGTAAATATATGTATAGGTCTATACAGATAGGTATTATAAAGGTGTAAACGTGCAAATATTTGTGCATATACATGTATATCAACTTTTAAAATCATTCACTGATTCCAAACTCTATAAAACTTTTTATCAAAGTTACAATTTTATTGTAGATTCATTTTATAATTATTATTTGTTTTGCAATTATTTGATATCTGTTGCTGAGAGTTGTGAATGCTTTGACATAATCATAGTCCCAACAAGCAATTTAAAAACAATTTTCAAATGTCAAAATGGACCATGATTCATGATGATTAATATGAGACTAATTTGTGACATAAAAATAACACATTCACAGATGAAGCTTAATTTAAAATGAAAATGAATTATGGGAGGGAAGGTGGGGACAAACTTTGATGCTCTCTCCTACATTGTTGACTAATGTGTACAAAAAGTATTCTCAAACATTGAGAAGGATTCATTGGTCTTCACCCATAGAAACAGTCATCAGAATCAGATTTAAACCGATCATCTGGTCAGTGCACCTCAATGAATTCAATTCTGCAAATGACCAATCAGTGTTAAGAACTCACCTCTGAAACTTAGTCAATAAGGACATTTTACTCCAGAAAGCACTCTTCTGAGGGCCACTTATTCCATGCCCTCTACAGATATTGTTAGATCCATTTATAACTCAAAGCATACACCAGGTTTTTAATTTGATGCTTCCCAAATATCCACTTCAGAATGAACATACTTACCTTCTAAGATAGCCAAAGCCTGACCACCATATCTCACCCTTAGTATTATTGAGGATTCAGATTTCATTTCATTGCTAGTATTGACTGATGATCTTATTACCTGTTATTCTAGAATATATTTTTAATATTTCATAAAGGAAATCTCCCTAGATATTACTTCTTTTTAAATTGCCTATTAGAAAATTATAGTTAAATGATTCTAATTGTAATTTAAATTAAATTCTAATTGAAAATTGTAGTATATATTGTGATTTCAGAAGAAATGAACATCTTGCATATCATTTTGCTCTTCTACACAAAAACAGAGTATTTCCATTTATGGTCTAATTTTAAATTCTCTAATGAGATTTTATATACATTTTTATATATTTGTTGTCTCCTTAAATTTATATTTAATTATATTGTTTGTTCAGTGGTAAATGGACTATCATTTTGGGCTCATTCTAATATGGCTTTTTAAATCTGTATTTTAGAACAAATTATAAATTCCTTCTAGATTTACAAACGTGCTATCCAGATTGTATGTAAACCTTTAAACTGTGATTTTTGACACATCTATTATTCATGTATTGTTATTTTTATATTATTCCTTTCTATGATAAATATTGTAATCCGTTTATAATTCTATAAAATAAACAACTTTAGACATATTTATGATTTATACCTTTTATTTTGTTTTTTGTTTATTTTCCCTCTTTCTATTTTTTTGTGGTCCAGAATTATAAATTTAAATTTTTTTCTACTTATAATATATTAGAAAATTTTTTGTCACTTTATATAACATTCTGTCTTCCTTGGAGAAAAGGAAGAGTGTAAAACGCCGTGTTCCCGAATTGCCCCTCTTATTCCCAATTACCTAGCCCAGCTAAGGAACAGTGAAAGCAAGTAGGGGCTGAAATGTTCAGATAAACATTATCTTGGAGAACACTGGCTTTTCTCCTGAATGCTGAGAATTAGGGCAGCATACAGTGTTATCTATGGAAAGCTGCTTTCTTGCATGCATGCCAAGTTCCTTGGGATGCCCGTCATACAACAGGAAAAGCAAGCAGAGCTAGTGATGTTGCTGCTTCTGTTGCCCATCTTATAAAATCCCTTTCCCTGTGGTAACTGGTGTGGATCAGAGCACTGTGGAGAGGAGAGTGCTCTTCCTTGTGGTGGCCACTGTACAAAGCCTTGTGGGAAGGGAGGCACTATTTTCTGTTGAAGCACTGGAGGCACCATGTGAAATGGAGGTGCATCTGTCTAAAAACTGTCTAAAACATCGCCACTGAGTTTTCTGTAAACATTTTGCAATAGACCTGTCTTACATCCCATCTCAGGGTATCTTCTTCCTCTTGGCATTATTCCACTGTCCTGAAATGAATGGACTGTGGACAGCACAGACATTGTTAAAAGAAAATAAAAAAATGTGTCCTATAACATCTCTACTATAAAAATATTTATTATGAGTTGGACTATAGTTGAGTGGTTGAGAGTTCACCTAGCATGTGTGAGGACTTGTTTTGATCCCCAACACTGACTCCCCAAACTGTCTTATCCTTTTAGCCAAACATAATGATTACATGACAATATGGAGAAATTTAATTCTGTACTTTAGGACTAAAATGATCTACATACCTCTCCCTTTTAAACTTATTTTTCTTGGATTAAGGATTAAACACATGTCCTCATACATGCTAGGTAATCACATTACCACTGAGCTATACCCTAGTGCTTTTTATTTTGAGACAGGTCTCATTAAATTGCCCAGGCTGGCCTTGAACTTGTGATCTCTTGCATCAGTCTCCTGAGAAGCACCTGGATTTATAGATACTAGCCACCATACCAGTCTCTCTCTTAAATGGAATTTGTTATAATATTTTAAAATATTTCTGTTTATATATTCCTTTTGTTCTACTATAGACTGATTCTTTTAAAATAATGCATAAAATATTTTCACTCTAGGATTTTTTTAATAATCTGACCAAGTCTGCTTTTAATAACAGATTAAATGAACAATTCGCATTAGTGTAAAAGTAGATAACTTGATTCTTTCCTTTCATCTGACCAGTGTTTACTACTCATTATCCTTCCAAGTTTTAGCCAATATTTTGCTGGTTTAATCAAATCGCTATTTATTCATATGTCCTGGTTATTAATCTGGGAGTTCATCTTTAATTCCCTGCTTTTCATATTAATATTTCTTTTGCTGTGTTCATAATAAACATTCATTTCTCTACCAATATGTGAAAACAGACATTATATTACCACCAACATTCTGTGTTATACCTGGTTTTCCATTCCAAATAATGTATTTGGAAAGGCTTATTTCTTTCTTTCATATAACTGTGTTCTCCCTAAATTTATTATTTTCTTAATTCATAACAGGAATTTCAATTAATTTTTTCTTAAAATATATCATTGTTTCCAAAAGACTCCTTCTTTAGGTCTCAAATGATATATCACAAAGCACACCATTATTATCTGTTCTGAATATTTCCCTTCTTCGTTGTTCTTTATTAAGCTCTATCTATAAATAATTTTCTATTTAGTTAGATTGATTTACATTTTCTTTAAAATTCTCATGTGAATAATATATATTCTCATTGTATTCACTTTATTCTGACAAATTGATTTTTTACTTGAACGTAGCATTTATCCCACAGAGTAGCATTAAACATTAAATCGATTTTTATTTGTAAGGAACTTAGAACTTAGAGTTTGGAATAAAAATGCTTATGTTGTTGTTGCTGTTCTTTTATTACTTTAAAGTTATTTTCATGTTCCTTTATTAATATTTTCATAGTTCAGTCCTTTCTATTTATATACATATTTACAAACTTTATTAGAGACACTTGTACACATGAGTGTATGCACTTTATACATATATGTATATACATACATACATACATAGAGAGAGAGAGAGACAGAGAGATGGAAAGAGAGAGAGAGCACCATTTATGACTCATATATATTACATATACATGTGTATATTTCTAATAGTAGATAATGGGTTTATAGATACCTTAATATTTTTTACTATTCTATAATTTCTGTTTTATTAGTAATAAGCATTTATTAAATTCATAAACAAGAATTTACTTTACACAACATATTGTTTTATACAATATAGAAAAATAATGCAGAAAGCTGTTTGGTTTTAAATTATGTAGTTTGGGATTATAGGTCTCAAGAGGAATTATAAACTCCAATAAAACAAGAGGCACAAAAGTGCAATAGACCTTTACATTTATAAATAAGGGTATAATTTCCAACTTAACTTTAATACGCTTAGACACATTTACTTACTTTAAAGAAAAGAAAAAAATAAGTAGCAACCTTTGAGTGCAAATTACTAAATAGGAAAAGAAAAGAGGTTGTCATAAAACAAAATAATACAAAAGATCCCACAAATACAATGCTGACAGAATATTTTTTCTTAAAAAAGTAAGTTAGAATAATTCATGTGTTCTTAATGATAATGTGTTTCTAGTATGCACAAGAGAAATTTCTCCAACTTACTTTTTGCAATTTTGTACAGAGAAGTTATGGGAAAACATAGTAGTAATGTTATAAAACCCAGAAGCTGAGGTTTCCATATAGACTACATTCTAATTCTTGTCATATGGGATATTTTGACTGTCTCTTCTAAAGTGGAAACCAACTTTTGTCCAGCTTACCATATTACTATTAAAAGGGAACTATGGCATTTTAGGTGGAAAGGAGAACAAGAGAAGGGTCCTCCCTGGTATAGGAAATGGCTCAAGTGTATGTCTCAGGTGGCTCTTAGGAACGTCATCAAGCAGTATATAAAGAGTCTCTGGTAAATGAAATGTAATACATAGAACTCATGGGAAGCTTGTATTGGAGGATCATTTCTAAGGATCTTGGGTTTTGGGAACACTTTCTTTTTTTAGAAGTTGAATGTTTTTCATTTGAGGAATAGGTCTTGGCTTACTTCTAAGCCCTTGAAAAAACTATAAACTTGAATATGGAAAACTGACTGACTAAGTGATCTAAGGTGCTGCTACAGGGAATGGTTTGGATGAGTCCCCAAGAGGTATGCTCTGGAAGACTGGTCCTTAGGTGACGCTGTTAAAAGGTGGTGAGACTTTTGGGAAGTGAAGTCTAGTGGAAGATCATTAGATTATTAGGCGTGCTGCCATCATGACAGATTAAGTTGTTTTCTTGTAATTCCTATTAGTTCTCATCAGAATGAGTACTATTAAAAGAGCAAGACTGACTCCTCTCCCTTCTCTCCCTGAGTTCTTGTCTTACCAAGTAATCTTCTCTCTTGCAGGAACTTTGGTCATGATGCCATTAACCATGAAGTAATGAAATTAGTGGACCTTTCCTAGAATCAATACCATGATGTTTTTCAGCCTTCAAAACTGTGCGCTAAATTAACCTATTTTCTTTATAAGGTTCACAGTCTCAGATACTTTATTCTAAAAACATAAAACAGACTGATACAGGTATTACCATGAATTAGGTATTTTTAATCCATAAAGTCATAAATTTAGAGTAGTCAGTGTTACTCAAATTTTCTTGGTAGTCCATATTCTGATTGCCAAACAACCACCCTCTTTAGATGACATATCTTTATTTCTCTCAGGAACAGATGAAGAATTCTCCTAGCAGTAGAAATCTAACAATCACATCACCTTTTTTTTTTTTTTTCCCTAGAAGGATATACATGTTTAGCTGTTGCTCCACAAAAGTCTTATTTAATGCTATAATTTGGGGCTAGGAGAGACAAACCAAAACAAAATAATATGAAACTAGAAAAATATTTACAATCCTTCAGAGAATTATCAAATGGTTTAATAAAATCCTGTTACCATAATAGTTCACAGAAAAACTTTGTAAAAGTTGAAGTTTAGTATCATTCACAAATAAAAATGGCTTTTCCTCTTATGGTCAGAATACATGTATCTAGGGACCAGGTAGTTTTCAAGTAATATTAACACTCCAAATAAAATTGAGAGTGGCATATTGCATGGTTACATAGAATGATACTTTCTAAAATTCTGTCACCATTCTGGACTTCATCTCTAAACTTTATGTAGGAAACTAGTTATTTGTTAGCATACACTGGGCACTTACTATGTACAAAATGTTCTGAGAGATGGTCCATATGGAATAATTCATTTAACTTTTATGAGAACCTCATGAGATATTTACTGTTAACCCTCCATTTCATCAGTAAAGAAACTGAAGTACAAAAGTCTACACAGTTTATTCAGGCATACACCTATTCAACTTTATAGTCATTCTGAGTATAAACTTCATGCCTGTAGCCACTGCAAAAATCTACTTCTTAAAAGCATTTCATTTCTTAGGGTGTGAACATTTCCTTGTTGGTTTTGTTTTTGCTGTTTGAGTGAAGTTTAAGTGTGAAAAAATGTGTGCACATTTATATGAAACTATTATATTACAAAGTACTGACCAATTATATTTCTTCTTTTTTCTGTATTACATTTGAATATCCTTCATATTTAGTAAATTTTCCATGTTGTTAAAAGCTATTAAGCAGTAGAAATTTGTTTTCCTTCCTTCCTTCAAAATATAGTTCAGGTATGCAGCTTAGCTTCCAGAAAACAGGTACACATTTATGTGTCTTCATTTGAAAAGCAAACATTGTGAGAAAGTAAATGTTGGGCATATTGCTTTATTGGTGAAGGAAGCAGGGGTGACATTGGGCCTTCCATCCCGGCACCAGTGGTGTTAAGTTGCACTGGCACATATCCAAACTGTCATGGAGTGAAGGGTCTAGAGCATGCTTGAGATTCTTGGAGCTTCCTAACCCACAGCAGTCAAACATTTTTCTGTCTGAATTAGGGAGGGTGGGTTGTGTTGTTTGCAGCTTTGAACATGAGCTGGTACTGTCCTATTGCCTTAATGAGAACATCCTGTCAGTTGTTACCAATCCAAAATAGGTTTATTTCAAATAATCTTCTAAAGTGATGATACTGCTACTCTTTTTTTTTAACCTATCCATAATTAACACCACTAGAGATTGATATCTAAACAAGTCATTATTTAAATTTATAATATAAATATGAAGTTGACAATGAGTAATTAATATGGTCAATCCTCACAGCGCCAGGCAGTGGGGTTTCTTTGAGACCCTGGGTAGCCAGAGTCCTTGTCACATTCCTCCGTTTTGCTCTGACTATGACTATGGCCTCCACTCCTTGTTCCAGCTGGCCCTTTATCTAGCTCTGTTGTCCCTATAAGTACAGGACTTCCTCTGAAATCACCTAAGACCAGAAGTAAATGAATCTGAAAAAATTCCTCAAGTCTGCTTTGCTATATTTTTAGTGAGCATAAATGGAGCCAGCACTAGAATTTGTGTTTTGTTAGTTTTCTAGACTCCTATTTCTAGATCCCCACTTCCCAGACATTCTTTCCTTTATTTAATTTTTCTTCTTTTCAGGGGTAGTCCTTTAGAGGTTTCATGATTTCTTTCATGATTCTTCCCACCCCACTGGGGAATGAGCCCTGGGGCACTTAACCACTGACCACATCCTCACCTGTCCTTTTTATTTTTTGTTTGGAGACAGGGTCTCCCTAATTGCTTAGGACCTTGCTAAGTTGCCCAGGCTGGCTTTGAACTTGTGATCCTCCTGCCTCAGCCTCATGTTTTTAATTCTTATATTTGTACTTAAGTACAAATGCTGTGAAATTGTATCACAAACTCAGTTGTTCAGCATATTGTTGAATCCCTGATGTTTAGTTCTGTGATTTTCTTAATTTATATAGTTTGCTATTTTTAGAGAAATATAATTTTGGTTATTTTCTTATGAAACTTCATATATAACAGTTAATTAATTGAAATGAAAATAAATACTTTTTTACTATTTATATAGTCACAAATTTTATTTTATTTTATTTTGTTTTAGTCAGTCCATTAACACAGTTAAAGAGAGTAAGAAATATTGGTTCAGTTTTTCTAATATTTTAGAAATTTACAAATTGTATTTTACTTTATTATTTTGTGTGACTGATGACCTTCTTGCTTATTACAGTCAATTGTTCTGCTTTAAACTCTTAAAATATCTACAAAAAATAACAGGCATATGGTTCGTTAAAATAAATGTAAAGTGAAAAAAATATATATATATCTATATATCTATATATATCTATATATATATATAGTTTAAGAAATTTGTTGAATCACAATTTGTATTGGTTGAAACTTATTTTACTTATTTATTTATTTTGGTACTGGAGAGTGAATCCAGGAGTACTTTACCAGAGAGCCACATATCCAGCTCTTTTTATGTTATTTTATTTAGAGATAGGGTCTCGCTAAATTGCTTAAAGCCTTGCTCAATTGCTAGGCTGGCTTTGAACTTGGGAGTCTCCTGCCACAGACTCCTGAGTTGCTGGGATCATAGGTGTACAACACCATGCCTGGTGAAACATTTTATAAAAGTGTGGTTTTTGTTTTAAAAATCATTTAATAATGCATTGTGTCTCATAAGTAAAATTTTAAAATGTATTTTAATTTCCTGCTAATTCCATGTGTTAATTTTTTCAAAAAATTCACACATTTCCTGTCTTTCATTGTCTCCCATATGTTCCATATTACAATTAACTTTCATGGGTCTTCAAGATTCCATGGGTACAGTAGAAACTAGGTAGAACTTTTCGTTCACTGTGGGTGGGAAAGACTATTACGAAAGGAGAGTGGAAATGGTTTCTGTAAAATGAAATGGGAATTTGAGAAAACTAGATAAAATAATCAGAAAACAAAAGAGAGGTCAAAGGAATCTCCACATTTTACTGTAGGCAATGATGATATTGTGATCAATCATTTTCCTTTGAAGTTGAAGAAAGAATTTCTCTTTTGTATAGCATCTATTGATCTATCAAATGATTAATCTATCTCTGAGCCTAGATCTACTATCTGATTATTTAGTCTATCAACTGTTCCTTGACATGTTTGTTAATCAATAGTTTGTCCTGCTTTGTTTTATATAAAGAAAATTAAGTAGGGCCTTTTTGTATTTCAGTTAAAAGACCTATGAGATTCAACCAAAGTTAATGCATAAAAATTCTATGTGCTTATTTTAAATATACTATAAAATTCTATTTCACATTTCTAGAAAATCTCAGAATAAATCCTTCCAACAGTATTTCTACAGATGATTAATAATGAATGATTTTATTAGAAGGGAATGCTTACACACAAATTAATCAGTTTCCTACTAATGCACTTATACTAAATATCAATTAGATTTTAATGATATCAAACATATTTATAATATACACTGGAAACTGAAACAAGTGAAATACTTATTTTATATAGTAGAAAAATGCATTCTGAAATACTTAAGGGTACAGACATTAATTATATTAATTACAATTTTATGCAAATCAAAAACTGCATTAGTATCTGAATTTCATACATTGATGAGTAATGCAATATAATTGACAAGGAAGATTACTGTCACCTCATATATCTCAAAATTTCATTTTTATTTTCCATTTTCTTAACTTTTCATGCTCCAAAGTATCATCTTCCCTCAGAGGTAATCAAAAACTTGAATATGTTACTCATTTACAGTTTTTGATTAATAGATTTACTGTATTTACATGACCATAAATTATATTTTGCTCTTTGGCCTCACTTCAACTATGCAAAGATGGGCATTCAGAAATGGACAAACATTGTAAATTATTCCAAGACATTCTAACTCAGTATTGTATTGAGATTCTGCCATGTTAAGGAATGCAGCTTTAATTTATTTATCTTATCTTTGAAAATGACTCCATTTTGTTTAAAATAACCCAATCTGCACATTTCATTATAACCCAATAATGGATAATGCATTTTCTCAATAACTTTTATGGATCATTGCATTTTTCACAAATGATTAACAGGGCTCCACCATGATGGCTAAAATTACTTTATGGTTTCTTTTTGTTGCTATAGTGTTTTTTTGTTTTGTTTTTGTTTTGTTTTAATGTACTTTTGAATGTTGGCACTAATGCCACAATGTTATAATAATCTCAGCTTGTTAAGGGATATAATTTTTGACTCTCAGTACAAGTAGAGGGTTTCTATGTCAACTTTCTCATTTATTGATAAGCTGTACGCCACACCCCAGCCTTTCATAGATTGTGCAGATTTTGCTTTCGTGCCCCAGTAAATCCTGTATACTCCTCAAGACCCCATGTACCAGTCATGGAAATAAATCCTAATTTAACTCAAGTTACACAGGTTACTGGGCTTGAGTTCCTCAGAGTTTTGGGGCCATAACTTTTATTTTTTCATAAGAGATCTCCACCCTCTGAACCCTGGCAAGTTTTCATATGTGGGCTACCTTTTGGGTGTATCTAAAGTAAACAGAGGAGAAGGTTTCAGCAGATATTCTATCCATCATATTAAAATTAAGACCATTGTAAAGCTTTCATTTTAGTTTATGGAAATATGATTTTATCTTGGTTATAGTATAGAATAAATCTAAGCATAACTTAAGCATGTTTTTGGTGATAATCACACCAAGTTGATACATACTTGTATTACCTCTGCAGTAATAAAACAATATTTCTTTTAATAAAATTTTCCATATATGGTTTGAGCTCTGGAAATATTATTTTTCTTGCTTTATAGTCACATATTATTTTTATTAAAAACAGTATTATCCAGCTTCCTAATTCACTTTATTGGCCTTCCTTTTTCAACTCTTTCCATCAATTTTTATTGAACATGAGCTATAAAATGTCAAAATATCACAATTCCTCACAAAAGACAGATTTCCTGCTCCAGAATATAATAAAATACTATAATAAGGCCAGTGAAATTATGTTGAAATTTATTTTGAGCAAGGTGACATCATGGGAATAAAAAAACTAGCATATTACACAAACTTTTCAAAAGGGACTGATACATAGTTAGATATTTATTTTGTTCATATCTGGGTTTTTAAAAGTCATCTTAGTTTATAATCAAAAAAACTTTGAATAATTGGAAGAAACATTAATATATATTACTCAATCTTTTGCCAGCTTCAGGAACAGATATTATTTGCTTAAGATTGTTATTTTCTCAGAGGGAGCAAAATGGTTTCAATCATTTAAATCCAATTATGTGTATTTTACATCCAATTCTTCTTCAGAGTAAAATCAGTAAATTGGAGGTATCATTATAACTAGACAGAGTTTTCCCAGCCAGAAAGTGAAGCCGATTTCATCACTGAGGATAAGAAATATCAAGCACCACTTTCAAATAATAGATCCGGTCTCCTTCAGATCGATTTGGCACCAGCTTGACCTCACATTCGTGCCTGTGCGATTTAAAGTGAAAATCTCATTTCTTCTTGAAAGAGATGTGAACTCAGTGTATGCATAATGTTAAAATTAAATGTCACCAAGAGTAAAAAATATTGTTTTTAAGAAATAGTATGACAATGGCTAATATATATCTTTGCTAATTTCTCACTGAAATAATGAGACATTTTTACTGATAGCTCAATTTATACATAAATTTAAAATGTTCACTTATTAAAATTTAATAGTAGAGATCATTGCCATTTTGACCACAGAAGTTATAACTTTGTTCTTAAGAATAACTCATTATAGTATCTATATACATATGTGTATATATATGTATGAAATGTGTGTGACGTGTGCATGTGTGTGTGTGTGATTTTATACATACATATATATATATATATATATATATATATATCATCAAAATTCTCAGACTAAATGGAAAGAGCATTAATTTATTTTATTCAATTTTTGTCACTTTTAGGAATTTATTTGTTTAGGAAAGAGCAAAATGATTTCAATAATTTAAATCCATTTATGTGTATTTTATATTCAATTCCTCTTCAATGTAAAAACAATAAATTAGAGGTATTACTATAACTAGATAAAGATATAAATTGTACCTACCAAAGATATATAGTATACATTTTCATACTATTCCTCAAAACAATATTGGTAACATACTTGGAGGTATAATGAAACTCTATGGAATAAAGTTTGAGTATTGTTTTTATAATATCTCCAATAGGAGCACATCATCAATCTCAATGTTAGTTTTGCAGAATTTGTTTCATTATCCAGGACAGTACTGAAAAGCTACAAAGAGAATTGTAAATTGTGAAGAGAATTAAAAAGCCTTTAATTAGTTATCCATGTAGTATACATGAAAAAGTTAAAATAGTCATTACTTGCACTGCTAAATGAGACAGCATTTTTTTTTTCATTAGAGAACAATTTTTAAACCAGGAGAAAGCAGAGATATTTCAGAGTCAAGCAATAACCATGAAAGAGAAAATATAACCCACATAATTATTTACCTGAAAGATTTATGTTTTGTGTACTAAACCAATAAAACCTGTCAAGTTCCTCTCTGTAATTCAAGGAGAGTAACAGGGAAAATGTTGTTTGTGAAAGTCATGTCACCTGAAGTCCATGTCAGATTGATTTCATCACAATAGGGATATTATTTCTCCTATTATTATGGTCATTAAAAGTCACAAATCTCTGAAAGTTTGTGATTCCAGAACCATGGTACATGCATCATCTCCCACACAGCTGTCTATTAACACCAAAACATTATGTAATAGACAAGGTTGTTGCCTTACTTTTTATAGGTGAGCTCCTGATAGATTTGATCATTTGTCCAAATCATATGGCTAATAAATGTCTCTTACAGACCTCATACCCAACCAAATTCTAGAGCTTACCTCTTTTACAACGGAGAAGTCAGAATTACAAGAACCACAGAAATAGAGCACCAACTAACATAAATAATGTTAGTTATGGAAAGTCTATTATGGAGGAATCCTGTGCCAGCCTGATGGAGTGCTACAAGCAACAGAGGAATGAGCAGAATAGACTGCAGTTGACCCTCAAGACAATAAGGTTCAGATGCTGCTATTATTCTCCAAGCACAGCAGCTTCCTTGTTCTTCTGAACAGCAGGGGTATCTTCTACCACAGTGCATTATTGCATGTCACTCTTTCTGCTTAGAGTGCTCTTTACCTGTCTTTGCCTGGCAATCCCAATCACTCTTTTATGTCCTAGCTCATGTAGTGCTACTGTATCAGGAAAACAATAATCAGATCAAATTCTCAATGGGCATCTTTTGCATTTTCCTCTTCCCTCCTTCATTTCTCCTTATATTACGTGTTTTGGTAATTTTCAGACATTATAACTAGAATGTCCAGCAGGTAAATAAGATGCTGAATATTTTTGTCCGTGTTTCTTCACAATACTGAATTTGCAGCATCTTGAGTGTGCCTATTAACTAGTGCATGTTAACCAAGTATTTGTTGAAGGTATCACTTAATGAGGTTAGTTGACATTTGATTGCATATCTCTTCTGCTAGACTCTATAAGTCCCAGAAAGAAACTCCCACATTGTTTTTGTTCACTTACTATGGTGCTAGGGAGGTCACATCAGACCTTCATTTAGTGCTTAAAAAAAGAATGGGTGTTTATTTTTCAAACTCAGGAAAAGAACGCAGACACCCTTGGTGACCCAGGTCTTAACCTTTCTTCTCAAGATAACTGCACAATATGCTAGAATGGGACATACTGAGATGAAGAAGTACTGACCAAAACATCCCAAGTTTTGTTCCCATCCTTCCTAGAATCAGAATGACCTGCAGTTCTTTAGCCTACCCTCAGGTAGGAAACCTGATTGAAACCTGCTTTTGGAATCTCAGCTGCAATGTGCTGTGAAGCATCTACAGAGGAGACTCAGTACCTGGCTTCTGCCATTTTATTGGCCCTCATGGGACCATCTTTGAGATATGTTCTACCCAGCATTGATTCATTTTAATATTGATTGACTATCTAGCATAGTTACCACAATAAAGTCTAATAAGAGGCTTCTTTGTGCCAAATATATTTTAAATACATTTTTTTCTGTTTTTGAATTTTATGAAGTGACTAACATAATTGTTGCCCTCTACTTCATTTTAGAGATGATGAAGCTAAGAGCAAAGGGCCGAATAGCGTGCTTAAAGTCCAACTCTTCTAGACCTATCCCACAATTCAAACCTACCTGACTTTGAACCCAGGCCTATGTCCTTTGTATACAAATGCTAGAATAAGAATTTCTGTATTTTCATTGCTTCAAGAGAGAATGTGAATGAACTTACCACAAAGAAATGACAAGGGTTTAAGGTGACTTATATGCTAATCATCCTGAGTGAATCACTACACAAAATATACATGAATCAAACTATCACATTGCACCTCATAAATGCACAGATATTTTGTACCAATCAAAAATATTAATTTTTAAATGTTAATGTACTCTATCTTCATTAATTCAGATTGAAAATCCTTTGATTGTCTATTCCTTTTGTTTAACTTTGGATACTAACATGATGTGTTTAGATGCCAACACAATTTCTCTATGATCAAAGTAAAATTTCTATTTAAAAAAAAAACAAACCACTGAGTATTTAAAAAAAATCAAATTGTGGAATTATTTTGATGGTTAAATAAGATGCTGAATATTCAAAACAATCTTAGTAATGACTTAAGTTTTGTGAGTTTTAAGTTGATTCAAATTCTCTAAGAATAAAGAAAAAGAATAGGTCAGAAATAAATATTGAGAAAAATAAAGACAAAATGGAGAATTCTAATGGGGGTGGAAACGAATGCTTGAAAGAATAGAACACATTGGACATTTGAGCAGAAAAACACTTTGTGATTAGAGAGAGAGAGATAGAGGCATAAGATGAATTATATTCTTTTAAACACAACCATGAGAGAATCCAGGAAACAGAAATAAATTTCAAGTTCTCAATCATGCTTTTGTTGTACACTCTGCATTCCACTCAGGTTAGGGACAGAAAGCTCTTATTAGTGCATCTAGATTATAATGAATACACATGAGAAGGGACAGATGCTCCAGATGAGGACTAGACCTGTTTGGTCAGCACATCAGTGGAGGAAGGTCTAGAATGTACTAGAATGGGATCTCAGGTAGACATGGTGAGTTCATGAAAGAATTCTTCATGAAAGAGAAAGCTGAGCTATATTTAATGTAGTTCCTTGGAGTAAAGATGGAGAGCACTCGATTAGGTGAACACAGGTGTGTGTAAATGAGCTACATGAAGGGAGCAATTTCTGTTCCTGAGTTGGCACCCATCACTTGCAGTTAAATGGCTATTACTTTTAATGTAATGATTCTAAATATTAACAATATTTTGTTGGTGATTTGTAAGTTCTTGGATGAATGTTTAGGCAAAATATTGATAGTATTTTATATAGCAATTTTTCCTTCATGATTATAAAGGAAAAGATTAACTGATAAAAACACTTTTTAATATTAAGTGATACAAAATGGAAACTTAACTTTTCATTTTGTATCACTTAATAAAGACTTAACTGATAAAAACGCTTTTTAATATTAAGTGATACAAAATGAAAAACACACAAGTTTAATTTTTTTGAAACAATTAAAATTTTCTAGGGAGAATTTTGTGTTGACCCAGTAAGCAGTATATGTTATTTTAATGCTTTTATTTAAAAAAAAGTATTTTTTACAAGTGCATATGCTATAGTTTTAATGTCTGTGTCTCTTAGAAAAATCAGTTCTTACCAGATGCTGAGTTTGTCAGAAACTTGATCTTGGATTTCTCAAACTTCAGAGCTGTAAGGAAAACATATTTCTGATATTTATAAATTACTCAGGTATTTTTGAAGGCATGAATGGACTAGGAAAACAGATATGGCAGGCACTGTGCTTAGCATTTACATGTGTAGCTTTTTCTCTATACCTTACAATCTGGAAAATTATCACCCCCACTTTTCATAAATAGGAGGTGAAGTTCAGAAAACTTAAGTAACTTGTCATAGAATGTGTTTATCAGTGAATGTCTATTAAGAATCTGAGCTCAGCTCATGTGATCCCTGGGAGATCTACTCACTGCAGGGTATCCAATCTGAAATTGTGTGAGGTAGTGTGATGGGAACAGATTCCCTAATTTGGCCTTGATTTTTCTGTTGGCCAGATACTCCTTTGTCTCTGTCCTCTGTGGACCTGGCTCCACCTTCAAGGAGAATTAATTTCCTCCTTATACACTATTGTCATGCAATCTCATAGTGTTCATGTGGAAGACTCAACTTTTTTTAAAAAAAAATGCTTAAATATTATTTTTTGAGCACATTTTATGCTTTCTTGATCAAACCCAATTTTTATAATCTGAAGTTAAAAAAAAGTCTAGAAATACAGAAATCACAGTAAAAATCACAAAACTACAATATTTGACATTTATGTAATGCCAAATGTTATAATGTATGATTCCTAGAATGCAAAAGCAAAAACAATGCACATATGCTATTATTCAGATTAATGCTATTATCAGAATTTAGATTGATGGTGTTTAAACACTGAGTTTTGCTAGGTGTCATGGCTCATGCCTGCAATTCTAGCAACTAAGGAGCCTGAGGCAGGAGGAAGGAAAATTGAGGCGGGTATCAACAACTTAGCAAGTTTCTGTCTCAAAGCTAAAACATAAAATGACTGAAAATGTGGGTCAGAGGTGAAGCACCAATAGATTCAAACCTAATACCAAGAAATAAATGAACACATAAAGACAAAAAGTAAATAAATGTTGAGCTTTGATATTTCATACATATTTGAAGTTCAAACTACTGCTGTCATCAGCAGCACTAGTCTTCTGTGGAAGTAATTGTGAAGAACCATGTTATTTATGCAGGGCACTGATTCTGTGGGTAAGCGTCGACATATTCCTGGTGCAACGACATTCTCATGGGTGAAGTATGGAGTTGTTGTCTCCACTTTTAAAACTTGGCAAGTGCTAATTTTGGTCAACGTATGAAGAAAACTGCACAATAAGTTAAAGGACATTACATAGCTTCAAAAGATGACAATTGGCCAGGTATAATAGCACACACCTATAATCCCCTTGACTTGGGGGCTGAAGCAGGAGGATCACAAATTTGAGGCCAGTCTCAGCAACTTAGCAATAACTTCAACAACTTTAGAAATACCCAATGTCAAAATAAAAATAAATAAATAAGTAAAAAGAAGAAGAAAGAAAGAAAGAAAGAAAGAAAGAAAGAAAGAAAGAAAGAAAGAAAGAGGGCTGTAATTCAGTTGTAAAGGGCCCCTGGGCTCAGTCCCCAGTGACAAAAAAAAAAAAAAAAAAATCAATTGTGCCAACTTACCAATAAATGATCTTCTACAAGCAAAATAAAAAGTTTCAGAAACTTATAGAAAGTTTTAAATTAGTGAGATGTATGATTTGTACTTCTTTTCTATCTTGTACATGCCAAAATATTCTCTGCTCTACAGTATTATATCAAAATAAAACTGAGCTCTCCAGGTGATGGTTTTGACAAGTTATTGTGCAGAAATTGTTGTGGTATTGTGTAGCTTCCCTGAAAAAAATACATTGGTTCATTTTTAGAATAAGCTGTACTTTTCACATATTGATTCTAAAGAAAATAGTGATGTCAAGCATTTGGAAAATATTTATTTAATTATCTAATAACTTGCAATAATTATTGTACTTTGTCCTTCTATTTTGATTTTCTAGTATTTTGTCTATTTTGTCAATAGACTATCCAGAAATGCTGAAATAAATAAGACAATTTTTATTTTTAAGAAATAATTATTCTTATATATTTAAAATCAGCCTTAATAACACTTATTACCTTTGCATTTAAAATTCTTATTAAACTTGGTGTTAGTTTTTAATTCACAGACAAGTTAAGAAGATACTACAGAGAGCTCCTTTACACTCTTCAGGCAGCTTCCCCTAATGTCAATAGCAGCATAATTAGGGGATATTTATCAAAACTAAGGGATACACACTGTTGTAAGACTGCTAACTAAATAATAGAATTTCACCAATTTTTCCAACAATATTGTCTTCTTCAAGGTGGCAATCGATATTTCAAATTATATTAGTTGTTGGGTCTCTTTTTAGTCTCTTCTGGTTTGTGGCAGTGTTATTTTGTTTTGGTTTGGTTTAGTTTATGGAGGTGGAGAGTTTGCCTAGAGTTATGCAACTGAATAATCATAAAAGGATCTGATATAAATATTTTAAGAATAATTCATAGAACTTTCTATGTCTTGGTTGTTTTACTTGCAGTCTTTCAGGTAGATTCATTCAACTGTATAATGTGTATTTTGTTTCACATAAATTATTCTCTAAAAATTGTGATTTTTCACAATCTATTAGGGACCACTGGCCAAAGGTTCACTAAAGAACACACCACCTTTTCACTCTTTTTTTGTTATTAATAAGTTCCCAAGGACAATTTTCAGAACTCAAATTAACTTCTGTATGGAATGTTGCCTACTTCAGTTCACAAAAGTGGAGAGAGATTATCAAGAGACCTCTGGTACCTGCTAGGAAGTGATATTTATGTTTTTAATAAAATGTTGCATTATTAGACTCTATAGAAGTTCACAAGTTAATATTCTATTCCCAGGAAATAATTAGACAAAGAATTTGCCATGAAAACAATACCTGGTCAGTATGTGCTAATAAATAATAACATTATAGGGATACCTTTAAGACATAACTCCACTGAATGCAATTTATAAAAATCTTAAAACAAGAGAAAACACTTATGTATACACATAATATGGATAATAGCTATATATAGGTACATATATGTATATAAATATATAATTTAATTGGTAGGTAATTATATTAGCTGCTTTGTAACTAAAATGCAAAGATTTAAGTAGTATCTACTCATGAGATACTGGTCAATTATATCTGAGTAGGATCCAGGTCTCATCATTTATTTACCTCCTTTGTTATACAACATTCCATGTGTACGTATAGATTGAGACAACCATTTTAGTGATTTTAATGTATTAATGTGTGCACTACTTTTCCAATGTTTTCTTACATATGTCTCAGAATCTTGAAAAATGAGTGATGTTCTTTTCTATGCCTGCATTATTCTAACATATATGTTTTATTTTATACACATAGTTCTGTTCCACAGTTCTAAGCATTAGATTTTAATGATCTAGTCACTTTTCTCTAAATTCATTAAATCTGTTCACTCTAGATTTATTGTAATACTTTATAGTGTATGGGAATATTTTACCTATTAAGTCTCCAATTTACTTCTAGTTTCCTATTGCTACAAACTACAAGTATTTTTGCAGATATACACAAAAATACAATCTATTATGGAAACGTGCAAGGATATTTATTTGATATATCTCAAGAGCAGAAATATCGAGGCTTTTAATACAGGACTACTTAATTTGACTAAATGGTGCCAGATTGCTTTACACAATATTATCATCAAGAATGCGTGAACTCTCACCATGTACTACTACTACTACTACTACTACTGCTACCACCAGTATGACTACTACTAATAATAATTTTTACTATATTGAAAAGAGAAAGGAAAATAAAAATAGATGAGAATAAAATAAATCGAGTGAAATATGAAAGTGTAAGACATCTCAACATCAACAAACTAAGAAGACTATAGTTGAAAGAGAAAGTGGAAAGGAAAAATAAAACAGAAAAGAAAGGAATGAATAACTGCAGATTTAAAGCAGATTTAAAATAAAAAATAAACTACTTTATGTTAAATATGTTAAAAGTAAAATGTGATTGATAGTTTTAGAGAAAAAAAAATGGAAGCTCAAAATTGAATCAAGAAGAAAAAAATTGACTTGAGTGAATCAAAAGTGTTAGCAATGAAAAATAAAGTGAACAGTTTCCTCTCTTCCTCCTCTGAGGAACCCAACTCTAAATGAATCCTTCAACTGAGACTCACTACACATGAAGTAATGTCTGTACTAGGCAAAATGCTCTAGAAAATAGAAAAACAAAATATAGAGATTCTCTTACTGAAGGAAGTAAAAATGAAAAATCATCATCAGGTCATGTAAGAAATATCTTTAAGAAAGCTGCTTCTACTATGGTTTATGCAGAACACCCACTGAACAAAAGACCACAGTGTTTCCATCTTTGGTTTGATTTATATACTAAAAAAAAATATAAAGTCATATCTAGAATTTATTCACCTTGTCTCCATCTTCCTTCAAGATTGTACTTTGGGGGATATTGTGGATTTTGGAGAACTTTCAAGAGGTCTGCAAGAATGACCTTTACCAACTGAATATGTATATAATTGTGGATCATATTTTTTCTTTATATTATGATAAACAAAAATCAGACAAAATGTTAGAATTCAGTTGCTTTTATTAATCTTTTTGAAGAATTCTGTAAATCTATAAAATAATGCCACTTCTACACAATTGTTTTTTAATCCTGGAAAAATGTTAGTTTTGTAAATATGGTATTTGTGTTAAATAATAATAGAGTTCTTATTTTTCTTTTAAACCTGATAGATATTCAACTATTCAACAAATTGTTAGTTTTAATTCCTAGTATTACAAATATTATAAGATTAAATTCACATAAATGAAAATAATTGTGTTTAGGGTCTCTGATAATTTTTAAGAATATGGAAGTTTTCTGACACCAAAACTTTTCAGAAAAAATATTTTAAGGTACAAAATAAGCATCACCCTAGAATTCTAGTTTAATATGCTTTATAGAATTCAACATGGAGTATTTAAACATGACATCAGAAGATCATACAAATAAGGGAGACCTCAGGGTATATTTTATTTCTTCACAATCCTAATTTATGTTATTAAATTATAATATACATTTGGATAGAAAATAAAGATGCAGTTATACAGATAAATGTCTGAATGCCTGAATAATGAAGGTTGTTTTTTTTTTCCCTAGCAACATGGTTTGAATTGACAATTTTAAATTTTTATTTCTACCACATATTTTAACTACATGTGAGAGAGTAATTTCTTTTTCTGCTAATTTAATTCTTATCAAGGTCTAGGCCTCTGGATCTCAAAAAGATCATGGTTGAATTGAGTTTGACAATGAAAACTATTACATTTATTTAAGCAATAGCTTTAGCTGGCTTCCCTAGAATTAAGATACATATAAATGTTTGGGTACAACATTTAGAAAGTTGCTTTTACTTCACATATTTATGTTTCTGTGAAATTTTGAGAGTTACTTAATACCTTAATTTGGGGAATATAATTTCAGGTTTTCTGAGTCAATATAATGTTAGTAGCCTGTTTTAGGATGTGTCAAATATTGTCAATATGGTTGGCAGAATTCTCAAGACTTTCCCCCAAGATTCTTGTCCCCTGGTTAGTAAAACACTAATATAGGTACTTATTTGAAATAATTTTTTAAGTATAATTAGGTAGTGTGTTAGTTCATGTTTTTCACTATGACCAAAATATCTGAGAACAAGTTAATAGTAGGAGAAGCTTATTTATGGCTCATGGTTTCAGAGGTCTCAGTCCCTGGTGGGCCAATTCCACTGCTCTGGGCCTGAGATAAGGCAGAGCATCATGGTAGAAGGGTGTGGCGGAGGAAAGCTGCTCAGTTTAAGGCAACCTTAAAGCAGAGAGAGAGAGACAGAAAGAGGGAAGGAGGGAGGGAGGGAGAGGCAGGCTAAGCTAGCAGCAGGGAATGAAATATAATCCAAGGGCATGACTCCAGTGACCCACCTTCTCCAACCACACTCTATCTGCCTATAATTACCACCCAGTATAGTAGTCCTGTCAATCCATCAAATGGATTAATCCACTGATTAGGTGACAACTCTCATAATCTGATCATGTCTCTTTAAACATTCTTGAATTACCTAACATGAACTTTTGGGGACACTTCATACCCACTTCATAGCAGGTAGCCTTAGAAGAACAATTCTTCTTGCTTTTCTTCGTGGACCCAAGGTAATCATGTCAACCCTTATAAGCAGAAGGCAGAAGTATTAAACAGAAAGAAACAGCTGAAGAGGAAAACAGGGACAGAAATGCCTTCAAAGAGATTAGAAGGATTGACTTAACTCTGACATGACTTTACAGACAAAGGAAGAGAGCCACCAGCCTAAGGACAAGGGCACCCTCTAGAAACTAACGAGGAGCCTTAGCTGGAAACCAGCAAGGAACCCAAGTCATAGAAATGTATGCAACTGAGTTCTGCTGGCAACCTGGATGGGCTTGAATGGATTCATCCCCAGAGTCTCCAGAAAGGAACATAGGCCTGCGCAGGACTTGATTTCCCTGCTGTGAAATCTGGAGCAGAGCTCCCGCTGAGCCTATTTATCAAGACTTCTTATCTGCAAAACTGAACAAATAAGTCAGTGCTATTTGAAGTTGTTACATATTTGGTAATTTCTTAAGGCAGCAATGGAAAATGCATATGTTCAGGCACGGAGCTTTTCATTCTTCACAACAGCTTTCTGTGCCATACACTATGATCGTCTAAATTATTTTTAAGCTGAAGCAGGGATATTAAGTAGCTTTCTGAGGTCATGCAACTAGCAAATGGTAGATAGAAGATCTGAACCTGTCATCAGATTCCATTAAACATTCTCTTCACCTGCACACCACACATCCACAGAATAACTTGTTAGATGACAAAATAACACACTTCATTAAATATATCATCAAACATTTTGTTTATGCTTTCTTTCCCACTGACAACCTTTATCACTGCTGAATGTTTTCTCTCCTCTTGTTAAATCAATGTTTTCTCTGTCCTAGCAAGACTTCGTGCTCAAACTTACCTTTGATTTTGTGCTCTTTGTTCTCTGCTTCTCACCTCCCTAGCCAATTCTCCCTTCTTTCAAGTTCTAATTCTTTGAATAGACTCCTGGGGAATTGTCATTTTCATTCATTTCCTAGCCTCTATTGGGCACAGCTCCTTTTAGCTATAAACTACCTTTCCTTTCTCACCTGTAAGTTGCCCTGTATAGTTTGTGGCTTTCAATGTATCTTTATCTGATATGCAATATTAAGGATGGAATCTTGATAGAAGTAACTTTTTCACCATTTATAGTGGCTACCATGTGCTGTGTATGGGACAGGCAAATGGTAATAATTGGCGAGTGAGATATTTCCTAGAAAATAGGCTATTGTTTCTTCTGTTCACTTATTTCTTAGAGAATTTATAAGACTCTTTGGAGAATTTCTAAGTTACTTCTACATAAGAATATTTTTTTTCACATATTTAAGTGAGTATTTATTTAGATTACCATAAAAAATTTAAATTTAATCTAAATGGATAATACTTTTTAAAAAAAATCAGTTGATTTGTAGGAACAAAGTTCAACCTTATTTGGAATTGAACTACTTTCCCTTTGTGATATTTTTTAAGTCATACTTTAAGGACTTAACACATTTTAAGAAAATGTCTCAGTCCAATATGAAGTACTGTGAATTATTTGACAGGGAAACTCTTAATAAACTCTGTTCTGACCCAATGGTCAGGAGTTAATTGGTATTCAAAATTTTCTTACTTGCTCATCTATCCAAGAAAAATAATCATTACTTTGCTTCTCCTCTTGAGTAGGGAACATGATGTTTAATGCTTATTTCAATTAATTATTCCCCACATCTTTAGTCTTTCTTCATATCCAGAATAAAAATGTAATTGTTCATTTTCTCCAAGTTCAGTAGGACTAGACTTGTCCCTGTGATTTTATGCCAATTAATTAAAACTCTCCTTAACGTCAACATTAACCTTTTTATTTCTCTTCAGGCTTAGTTAATATCCACTTTTTCTTCTTTGGTAACATAGATAAAACTAGAAGTGTTCTAACTGTACTTATTAGAAAACAGTTATTAGATTGAACAATGAACGGATTGAAGGTAATTTAATAAAGGTCAGGATAATGTTGCTCTTTGTCCCCCAAATTGACAAATGTTTTCAGGGAAAGAAATGTGAAGCCCATTTTCCTTCTCTAGTTTTTTCTTCAATGTCTTTCCATTTGTTGCTTCAGAAGCTCTTAATTTTTTTTTTTAACAATTATCTATTTCATTTGGCATTTGTGATCCTTTTTGACAGGACTACAATCCTGCCACCAGTTTGTCCATCCTACTATTAGTAAAATGTTGATGGAAAAAACTTGACTTTTACAGCAATTCCAATGCAAAGGTTCTGAAAGTTTTTAAACAAAGAATAAGGTTGTTAGTCTTGAAGACTGATCTTCCTGCTGTGCTAACACTGGAATGTTCTAGGCAAGAAGTGATGATTATTTAAATATGATGGTACAAGTGGGATAGAGAAAGAAATTTATGAACACTCTTAGGCTTTCTATCAGACTATACGAAGTTATCAGGAACTAAGCATTGTTATGTACATTTTTTTTTTCACATTTACTTACTGGAATTTAATTCAAGTAACAAAAAATAAATAAACAAATTTTATTTTTATGTTTTTAGACCATGGTATAATTATGTAGTGTATAAAAATTGTTTTAGAAAATAATTTAGTGATACAATTAACTGTGATGATAAATTTAAAAGCAGTTATAAGACATTGTACACAATATTTGCTAGGACGCTCTTCTAATTATTCTATGCCATCATGATTACAATGAAGAAGATTTTATATTTATTCCCATTTCGTAAATGAAGATGATTTATGTAACCTCTAGGTTACATCACTTATAAAGGATGGGACTAACAATGAAAGCCAGAAATAGACTCTGAATCATGCATATACTAGCAATATCAAGCACACGTTTATACATATATACATCTAGATATGCTGTATTTTTATAAAGAGTATATCTGAATGCTTGAATAATTATCTGTATTTGTATTTTGTCTTTTTTAATGCTTCTTAAAGCTTTTGGGAGTATTATTTATAAAAACTGCTCATATATAAAATATACAATTTAATGAGTTCTTACATATGTACACACCTTCGATATCACCAGCACAGTGAAGATAAACGTACAAATATACAACTCTCTCTTTGTAAACTGATGCTTCTGAATTCACCTTCCTTCTTCATATATTTATACATATCTCATATATTTATATATACAATTATATGAGATATATTTTATAAATATAGATATATTATATATGTGTGTATATAGAGAGAGGGGGGGGAAGAGAGAGGGAGAGAAGTGTTATAAACATTGGTGTAAAAGTCTTTTTGTAAATTTTTTTGTGTGTGCTGGGGATTGAACCCAAGGTCTTGTGCATGTGAGACAAGCATTCTACTAACTGAGCTATATCCCCAGCCCTTAAAAATATTTTTTTTATTGTACCTTGGAACTCAAGATGAAGTGATAGAGTCATATGATAAGTGTACTTTAAAAATTTTAAAAATATGAACTATTTTTTTGAAGTCATTGTATCATTTAACACTTCTACCAGCAATTTAAGAGAGTTACAGATGTACAACATTCTTTCAATATTTGGTATGGCCAGTGTTCTGAATTTTAGCCTTTCATTTCATATATGGTTGCATTTAATCCTAACTTTTATTTCCTTAATGAAATAAATGAAGTTAAGCAGCTTTTCAGGTATTCATTTTCCAGCATAATTTTTGTGAAGCGGCTGTTCAAATTTTTGGGTATTTTAATTGGATTTAAAATAAGTTGTAATAGTTCTTTATGTATGCTTAGACATGTTTATTTTATAAGATAATAGTTTTACAATTATTTTCTTTGAAGCTATATATAATTTTGTTTGTTTGTCTTCATTTTGGGTACTGGGGATTTAACCCAGGGGCACTTTACCACTGAGCTTATTTACTACTCTTTCCTTATTTAATTTTGAAACAGGTTCTCACTAAGTTGCTGAGGGTCTTGCTAAATAGCTGAGATTGGTCCTGAACTTTAGATTCACCTGGCTCAGCCTAATGAGTTGCTGGGATTAGAAGTGTACACCGCCATACCTGGCTCATATATTCAATTTCATAAGAGTATCTTCATATATTTTCAATTTAAATTTTTAATAAAACCTAATGTACTAATAATATAATCTCCTTCCATAGTTTTTAAGTTAAACTCTTGAAATATTTGCTAAATCTAATTTCACTAATATTTTCTGCTGTGTTTTCCTCCAGAAGTTTCATAGGTTTAGTATTAAATTAAATTGTATTGTAAATGTAGAGATAAATCTAGTATATAGGATGTTGGAATAAAAATCTTCTGTTAAAGATGTGATCATTTTCTAGTATGACAAGTAAGTATATTTGTTGAAAATCAGTTGATCATAGAATAGGTGGATCTGTTTCTTGACTCTCTATTCTTTTTCTCTGTAACTCTGTTTTGATATACACTTTTTAAAGTTATTATAGCTTTACAATAAGTGTTTAAATCAGATAGTGTAAATCTCTAAATTTATCCAGGCATAGCGGTGGACATGTATAATTTCAGTAACTTGAGAGGCTGATCAAAGAGGACAGCAAGTTCCAGGCAGCCTCAGCAATGTCATGACACTGTCTCAAAAAGTGAAAGGAAGTGGGAGTGTAGTTCAGTGGTAGAATCCCCTGGATTCCACCCCCAATGAAACAACAACAACAACAACAAAAACCCCCACTAATTTTGTAATTGCTTTTATAAACTTGTTTTGACTATCTAGATCATTTGCTTTTCCACATAAGTATTATAATAAGGTTGTCATTTATTGGTGGGTTTGGGTTGACTTTAAAAATCAATGTATGGTTGAATTGAATTTTGCAATATAAAAGCATAATAGGGCTTTTTCATTTATTTCAGCAATACTTTGTAGTGTTCAATGTACAAATGTTATACATATTTTTGTCAACTTATTCTTATGATTTGATATTTTGTACCTTCTTTAAAATTTCATTACATTAAAAATATTTTCTAATTGTTGCTAGTTTGAAAAAGGCAATAATTTTTGCACATTACTGTTACTCTCTAAAAATTTGTTAAATTTATTATTAGATCTAGTAGCTTTTTGTTGTCTGTGCCATTTATGAATGACAGTATTTTCTTATTCCAAATAAAAACCCTTCTATCTTTTTCTTAACCTACTATACTAGTTATAAGTCTAGTAAAATCTTAAATATTTATACTTATAAGGTAAACTCTTATGTTCTCCCTGATTTTAGTGAAAAAACATGCATTTTTTCACACTTAAGTTTAAAGTTAACTTTAAAGTTTTTATAGATTCCTTTTATGAAGTTGAAGAAGTTCACTGAAGTGAACTTATTGATACTTTTTTTTTTCTTGAATGATAAGTAGATTAGACTTTTTTTCAGGTGTCATCCTCGTATTTTAAAAAAATGGTTAAAAATACTTGTGTATGATATTTTATTGGAATTAATTTTCTAAAACATTTAAATTAAATTTTTATACATATTTTGCAGGAAATTGGGCTACTGTTTTGCTGTCTTGGGAAATATTTACCCAGGTTTACAATAGTCATAATTTTGGTAGGATTCAGAGAAAAAGTCAAGAAGAAAAATTCCCTTTTGTATCAACTTTATGGGGCAGTTTAAATAGAATTGTCAATATTTCTTCATAATATTTTGTAGAATTTATCGGCAAAGTCATCTACCTTTAGAGTTTTCTTTGTGATCATTACAAACTCACTGTTTTGAAGATCCTTCACATTAAGCTGTAGTAGATATTTTTTTTTCATTTAAAAATTTTTTTTTACCTGTGTTTTGGTCTATTTTACCTGTGTTTTAGTGAGCTGTTTCACTGCTCACTATTGACAAAACAATTTTAAAGGAGGAAAAGTTTATTTTGGACCTCATGGTTTCAAAGTTCTCAGTCCATTGATAGCTGGCCCCATTCCTCTGGGCTTAGGGTGAGGCAGAACATCAGGGAGGAAGAATGTGGCAGAGGAAAGCTTAAGACATTACATCAGGAAGGAGGGGGAGAAAGAGAGAGAGAGAGAGAGAGAGAGAGAGAGAGAGAGAGAGAGAGAGAGAGAGAGAGAGAGAGAGAGAACTGTCCTTCATCTCAGACAAAATATATACCTCAAAGGCAGGACCCCAGGGACCTACCTCCTTCTGCCACACCCTACCTGCCTACAGTTACCACTCAGTTAAGGGTCTCAAACCAATCATTTCACTTCTAAACCTTGCATTTTTTCACATGTGAACTTTTGAGGGACACCTAATAACAAAACCATAAAGTCTTGAGTTGTTGGGTGTATTAACATAAAAACTTCATAATATTCCTTTTTCATTTTAATAACTACACAATCTATAGTGATCTTCAATGCTCAGATTTGTAATTTCTGTTGCTTTCTTTTTTACATATTAGTATTACTATGGGTTAATAGATTTTATTTTTCTTCCTAAAGAAAAGTTTTTATTTACTTAATTTTCAATGTCATTTTTTAATTTATGTATGAACAATTTCACTTTGTTCCTAATTATCTCCTTCTGTTGTTTACCTTGGATTTTATTTTCTCAGAGTGAAAGCTGAGGTTTAATAAGCTTCTTATTTTTTAATGCAGGTGTTTAGAGATAATAATTTCACTAGACATGGCTTTAATTTCCATTTTGCTATTTCATTTTCAATTATTTTATGTTTTTCCCTCATTTCTTACCTTATTTGAATATTTTTCTATTTTTTTTGTCCTTCTTTGGTTTGTAGCTGTAATTTTTATGTTACTGATTTCTTTAGGATATATAATATACATATACATATTTTACTTATTGGAATTTATATTCAAATATGATAAAACTACATCATATTTAGGTTAAAAGCCTTACAGTAATAAACTTCTATTTCCCCATTTGAGGTTTCTGTTCTATTTTTGTCATTTCTTTATTCAATATGTTGAAAACCTAACAATATGCTATAATTATTATTATTTTTAACTATCATTCATTCTGTGAAAAAGTTGAAATCTCAAATGCATTTACCATTCAACATGGTCTTTGGGAAGATCTCATGTAGATTCCTCATGTTATCGTTTTTCTTTGCTTTTTGAATATCTTAAATATTCTTATAGTGGGCTCTGCTGGTGATAGTTTTTTTTTTTTTTTTGTTTGTTTTTCTTTTTGGATTTATATGCCTGCATTTCTTGTTTGTTTTGCAAAATGTTTTTCTGGGCATTGTGAAGAGACTTATTTAAACCTCACTAAGTTATGTTGAAGTGTATGACTAATTACATGTGATAAGTACTCTGTCAGAAACAAATATAGAAATACTGATATAGATTTATTAAGAAAAAAACTCAAAGTAAGCCTGCTAAGCAATTATTTAAAATTCAACATAAATAACCTACTGTTAGCTAAAGCTAGGAAAATATCTAATAATAATTGTAGATTTAGCACTTTTGACTACCCACTTTGCACTCAGAAATTTTGTTTGCATAAAATTACTTGGTTCTGTTTATAAATTTGTGTGTTTCTTTAGATTTCCATTTCATATTTCTCAAAAATATTGATGACAAAAATGGTATTCTTTGCTTAAGACCTTCAGAAGGATGAGTTTGTTGAAGTGTTTGTGGTCACCATTGATCTAATAAAATATACTGAATATTTAAGGCTGCATAAGTATAGATATCCCTCTAATAACAAGTAAGAATATCATCATTGTAAGAAATAATGACAGTGCATTGGAAAAAGAAATGCTAGAAAGGATTGAGGAAGATACATGAGGGGCATCTGAGAAGCTGTATCTGCTTCTTCAAGAGATTTTTCTCCCCAGAAATTAGTTGAAAAATAATAAGAAATTAATAAATAAAATTGACATAATAAGGGAAACTCAGAGCTGAGAATGTAAGAAATTTACATGTGTAATTTCCTTTCTTTTAACTTTCTTTGCAAACATAGAAGCTAAGTGTTGTACAAATTCTACTGATTTTTCTCGTTTACTCCAACTCCTAAAATCTCCCCAATGGTGTGCTTCTCTGCTACTTTCTACTTGTTCTTTCATTTCTGATATTTTTTATTGTGTTATAATAGTCTCTCTTCCTTTCCCCCACCCCCTCTTTTCTTTGACTTGTTATAATTAATTGTCTTCTTGCTTCTCATACTTTGTGTTTCTTAAGCTACTTAAGATTATATACTTATAAATTTTATAGAATTTAAAACAGTTTTATCCATATCTCAAATACTTTTAACTACCTCAACTCATTTGCAGTTTCCAATTACATGTTCATTAGGCCATTTGAAATCTTGTCTATCACACTGATCTATGTGTGTGTGTGGTGGGGTGTCATTTATTTTTGAATTGATTTAATTGATAAGCTTCAAATTTTTGCTGTTTTTTTCTACAATGTCTGTTATTAATTCAATTCAGTGTAAATTCTATATCAGACTCTGTATTTTTCTTCTCTATAAGATTAATTTGTCTTTCCTGTCCTCTGTTTCTAATTTATTTAATTTGTCCTCTCTCTCTCTCTCTCTCTCTCTCTCTCTCTCTCTCTCTATATATATATATATATATATATATATGTATATATATATATATATATATATATATATATATATATATATAACATGTAATGTCCTAATTTCCTAACTTTAGTATTCATGTGAATTCCAGATATATTTATATTGACTAGTCCTTATTATTATTGTTGTATTTTTCTTTTCTTCTTTCTATGACAAGAATTTTTCTTTTCTTTGCATGGAGTGGTTATCAAAGTAGATTTTGCTCTCCCACCGAGATATGATGTTTCTGTAGGATCTTCCATGTCACTTGCACTCATGTCAGAATACAAACTAATTTTCAGAAATATGTAAGAATTGTCTCTCACTGTCTCCCCTTGTGGGTATTATTTGCACTTTCTTGAATAATTTACTCATAATTTACTTAGAGATACTGCACTGTTCTCATCTGAAGAATTGAGTAGAGCCTCCTGTAGATATTTGGAGCTATATGTAGCTCTTCTGCAGTACTCTATCTGAAGACCTCAGTTTCAATAAACACATGGAAAAATGTTCAACATCATTAGCAATCAGAAAAATGCAAATTAAAACTACACTGAGATTTTATCTTACTCCTGTTACAATGGCAGCCTTCAAGAAAATAAACAATAATAAATGCTGGAGAGCATGTGGAGAAAAAGGCAATTTTTCTACAATGTTGATGGGATTGTAAATTAGTAAAATCACTATGAAAATCAGAATGAAGTTTTCTGAAAAGTCCTGGAATGGAAACATCCTATGACTAGCTGTACAATTCTTCATTTTTTCATTTCTTCTTTATTTATTCTGAAGAATTAAAGTCATATCATAGTGATATATGCATACCCAAGTTTATAGCAGTGCTATTTACAATAGCCAAATTATGGGACCAGTCTGGGTATCCATCAACAGATGAATGCATAACAAAAAAATGTGGTAAATATGGACAGTGAAGTTTTATTCAACCATAAAGAAGAATGAAATTTTGGCATTTGCAGGAAAATGGGTGAGACTTGAGAACATTATGTTACGTGAAATAACCAAATTCATATGTGGAATCTAGAGAAGAAAAAAGAAAGAAAGGTGGGGGTGGTTCTCTTTAAAATTGAAGCAATATAAGTAGAGGAAAGGAAATAGGGAGAGGGAAGAGGGGAAGGAAAGAGGAAATGCTGGAATAACATTGGTCAATTTATATTGCATATTGTGTACATGTACAAATACATAATGACAAATTCCATCATTGTGTACAACTGTAATGCACAAATTTAAAATATGGCAAGATAAAACTTGGCCTCACATACCGCCAGTATCTTCTCAGCTCATGAAGACTGCATCTTCCATCCGATTCCTGTTCTCTGCATTGTAGTCTGCAAACTTCTCTAGACAGAAACAGGGGACACTGTTGAATTCCCTCAGCTGCTTCTCCTCTTTCAGGGATCTATTCTGAGAGGGCTAATGTTCTATGTTCAGAAACTACTGATTCAACCTTTGTCTGTGTTTTAATTCTTTTAGTTTAAATAATTAATATGGCCCCTTGTATTTCAGCTTATGTAGAGGCGGAATTCAATGTATTGTATTTTTAAATAATTAATTTAATTTCTTGAAAATCTTAAATTTGGGGGCTGGGGTTGTGGCTCAGTGGTAGAGCACTTACCTCGCACATGCGGGACCCTGGGAGCGATCCTCAGCACCACATAAATATAAATAAGCGAAATAAAAGTATTATGTCCAACTACGACTAAAAAAGTAAATATTAAAAAAAATCTTAAATTTTCTATAATATACCAATTTTGTTTTGCAAATTAAAGAAATAACTGATAGTTTATATACATGTGCATATATGTGTATATATATTCATGTGAATATTATATGCATATATTCATATTGATGGCTATCATTTATAATCTAAAACTATCAGTCAAGATATAGTGGTAATAATCATCTAAGAAAAACGGTTACTGTTCACCAATATAATATAAAACTGTCAAATCATTACATTTAAAAATGAACATTTTAATTTGCATATGTTCATACAGCTTCTATGTATGAACATGAAAATGCTGTAGAATAATGTTTTTAAAATGACACATGAAAAAGTTTAAATAATGGGTAACTAGTATTATCATTGATTTTTTTAATGTTTAGCTGCTTTATATCAATATAGACTAATTTGGTTGGAGTCATTTGATTTTAAAATTTCCTAATATTCAGTTTGCTTTCTGCCAAATATAGTAAAATTAAGTTCAAGAAAATGTATCATATTTTAATTTTACTTTGATTTTGAAGAATACAGTTTCAGAGAATTAATAAAAGATTCTCACTGTGTTTTCTTCATATTATGTACACCTAAAGGTACGTTTTATATTTATAACATCTTAATATTCATTTTGAATTTTTTGAAATTTCAGTATTTGGCACATATTCAGATAAATTATTCCTTTGGATGTGCTCTAAGGCAACTACTTTGGTAATAATAACGTTGAACAGCTTTATTTTCTTAGAAGCTACTGTCAAGCAGAAAAAGAAAATGACATATATTACAATTATAGATATATGATAATAATCATTGACTTCAAGTCTTAGGTTCTTTGTGTTTTCACTGAAAAGCCTTAAGTTTCCATACATTCTTACTGATAATTATTCCAGTTTTTATATATTTTTTCAAATTTGATTTGTCTTTCCAATTATGGAAGAATTATGCCTTGGAGTCAGACTGTATTCAAAATATAATTTTGATAGTTATAACTTATAATGTTGAGCAAGTGGTTTAGATTTTTCCTCTTTAGTGCAAGGGGAAAAAATAATGGTATCTAGCATATGACCTATTATGAGGAAAACATATGGAAACCCAAATGGAGGACCATGATTATTAAATGTGTTAAGACTTATTGCATGTGAGTATTTCTAGAGTCTGTCTTCAACCCTTAGCTTGCAAAGTCTTTTTCTGGCCAGCAACTTAACATTTCTCTGCTTCCATTTGGTCATCTCTCTCTGATCACAACCAGGAAAGATAATCTGTTTCCAAGGACCCATGTGATCATATTGAATTCATCTGAAACAATTCAGGATAATCTCTCCATTTTAAGATGATTATTTCAATATGTAAAATCTCTTTTGCCATGTGAGACAGCATATACATAGGTTCTAAGGATGAGGACATGGAGATTTGGAGGAGCCATTATGTGCCTATCACAATTAGTTCTCTTGTTATTTCATTCTTTTAAATGAACTTAAGGAGTATTATAAAAGTATACACAAATGTACAGGAGACTTTTTAAATTAAAATTACATTTAAGGGACTGGGGTTGTGGTTCAGTGATAGAGTGCTTGCCTCACATGTGTGAGGCACTGGGTTTGATTCTCAGAACTGGATATAAATAAGTGAATAAAATAAAGGTCCATCAACAACTAAAAGATATATATATCTTTTGGAAGGGTTCTCAAATGGAGGAAATCAATCTTAAGTTAGGAAATAATCAATAATTTTTTTCTAAACATTGAGTGATGATTTTAGGAATACTATAAATGGTTGCTGCAATTGCCTCAGTGGTTCATGGGATGCATTTTTTAAAGTTGGTAAGAATGTGTTTATGGATTGGAAATTTTTATGTTGAAGTCCTATTACTAGTGCCTCCAAATATTCTGTATTGGGGAAAAAAGTTGTTTTTTTTTTTTTTAATTAGTTGCTCAAGACAATACAATGATCTTGACATATCATACATTTGATTCAAATGGGGTATAAAAATTCTCATTTTTTAAAGAGGTTATTAGCTTCAATCAAGGTCTGTACGGTTGGACCTCATATTAGTTATATATCTAATATATAACCTTGTCCTTCTAAGAAAAAGAAATGTGAGCAGACACATGCACACCCCCAGAGTAAAGATCATGTGAGTGCTCAAAGGAAAGACAGCAATCAGCAAGCCAGGCAGAGAGGACACTAAAGAACTCAAAGCTGCCAACACTATCTTGGAATTCTAGCCTCCAAGAGTAGATATTAAATAAAATCAACAGGTGTTTGGGATATAATTAATAAATCAATTTTGAAAAGCAACTAGGTCACTCTTAATTCAAGTTTCATATATTACATTCTAAAGTTGATTACATTTTCTGACATATGGTCTCCCAAATGCTTGACATGTAAAAAAGGAGCAGATGTGCAATTATGTGAATATTGTATGATGTATTGTTCACATCATTTGGATACTAGTTCAAAATCAATGAATGTAAAATTGCAATGTCCTTTCCCTAACTGTGCAACCCCAGGATTTTGCTTCCTTTATGTTATATAAGCGTGATATTTAATTTTATGTGTCAAATTGATGGACTAAAGGATACCTCAACAGCTGGTAGAACACTTTTTTTGGGTGTCTGTTAGGGTGTTTCTGGAAGAGATTATTACTTGAATCAGGAAACTGAGTAAAGAAGATTAGCCCTTGCAATGCCTGTCCAATCTGTTGAGAACAAGAATAGAATAGGCTTCTATCCTTTCAACATCTTGAGTAGAAACATCCATCAAAACTCCACTTTTCAGGCCTTCAGATTCAGACAGAATTACACAACTGGTTTTCCTAGGTATCTACCTATAAAAATAAATAAATATATGATTAGCTATATTAATAACCTGTTGAATTAAAGTTAAGAATAACTAAACAATTTTACCATCAAACTGACAGATACTGACAAATAAGAAGGAATTATCACAAAACAATATTTTGATTAAAATAAGAACTCTCTTGGATTGCTGAATAGAATAAAAAATGCTACAGCTATTCTGCTGACCAAATTGACAGTATTCTCATAATTCAAATGCAAATACAAATACCTTACTAATAAGCAATTCTATGACAGGTATTCCAATTAAAGACCTTATCAATATGTTAGTTGAGACAGAAAAAGGAGTTTATCACTGAAAATTACCTTGAGTCAATCAGGGATCTACTAAGTAAAATCTAATTTTTCCATAGATCTAATAATGCATATTAATGTATGAAAGAACACTAGATGTATTAGAAACAGCATAAACAGTTCTTGTGAATATACTTATGAACGGAGAAAACTAGGTTGTATAATGCTGTATATCATTGATATGAAAAAATATAAATGTACAAAACAATATTTGTTAATATGTCTAATATTTACATAAGAAAAGTCATGGATCTATAATCCCAGATACTTGAGATGCTGAGGCAGGAGAATAACAAGTTCAAGGTCAGTTTGGTGAGATCTTGACTCAAAATAAAATAGCAATGGCTGGGGAACTAACTCACTCAGTGGTAGAATGACCCTGAGTTCAATCCCTATTACAAAAAAAGAAAGAAATAGGAAAGTAAAGAATAGGAGAGGAGAAGACAGGAGGGGAAGGGAGGGATGGGGAGGAAGAAAGAAAAAGAGGGAGGGAGGGAAGAAGGAAAGTAAAGATTGTTTACCTCTACATTTAAATCCCTGACCCATAATGATTTACTAGATAATTTTGATTAGAACATCCACATTACTCTCTTCACTTTTCTATTGCTATGTATCCTAGCAGCTTATATTTATTTGTCATATCCATGGATATTTAGATGCCAACTTTTGCTTTCTTTTTAGGTTTGGCAAACACAAATTTTTGATGAAATATCTGTTTCCCAGTCCTATCCTTAATATTTGTACCAATAACATCATTTACGAGCTTATTATAGAGTATTCACAACGGTAGTATTCCACACAAACTTCTCTCTGCCTAAGGAACTCATCTTACAGTAAATTGAATCTGGCCACCATGGGCTAACTATTAGATTCAATTGTGCAACTCTATACTCTGTCATAGTGAAGTAGTTAGACTTTCAAAATAGAAGAGTTTTATTTGAGGTCTACATCATAATACTGAAAGAGCCAATACCTTTTGGTGTTAAATGCCACAAATAAATGGTACTTTCAGTCACAACTGAAATGAATATATTTTGGGGAGAAAACATATTCAGCATGATTCCATTTATATGAAATATTCAAGATATATACATCTACAGAGATACAAGAGTGCATGGGTAGTGATGGCCATTGAGTAAAGGATGCTAAAAATATTCCAAAATTTGTAGTCCTGATGGTTGACATGACTGATATGAAACCTCTGTGTTTTTACTTTAACAAAGTAGCTATAAAAGTTAAAAATTAAAAAATAATGCCTTTTGAAAATAAATTGAAAATGAAAATTCTTTCTATTTCTGTAGCTTAATAGTCAATTTGAATTTTTCCTTTCTCTTTCAAATAATTAACTTGAATAATTACATTTTATCTCCCTGGTACCAATTTTTGTCTCTCTTGATTTAGATATTTTATTACTAGTGTATATAGCAGCTGTTTAATTAAATTGGAAATTGATAATGCCCCTATGACAAGGATTAAGGGGGGTTACATGATTGGGATTGTGCCATTGGTTATAAATTTCAAGAGGGAACAAAAAACAGAATTTTTGAAAAAATGATCTGTGTATGGGAAAGTGCTCCAACCTGGAGCAGATAGAGCACCAGCTTCATTGTTCTTCACAGGTGTGGGCACAGGTAAGGTGGTTATTTCCAAGCCCCAAATGTATAAGCCCTTGCCCTCGTAGTGTCCCTATCTCCTATGAATTCCTACTCCTATATTCTTTTTCATTCATACTCCTATATCTTTTTCTTTTGACCTAAGCATTGTAATTGCTTCTATAGCTATTCATGATGGCTTCTTCTCAACATCCTTTTGTGACCTTTTATGCATCTAATAATGTGTGAACACTTATTTATGTTATAATTAATTTTCTTTGAAACACCAAATATTGTTATTTCCACATGAACCTTGCTAAATTCACTTGAGAATTGCTGTTTTTGAATGTGTGACCTCCAAAATTCAAGCACTGTCAATGTGATATTATTAATAGGTAAGGCGTTTGAATTAAACAGGGGGTTATGTCATGAGGGATCCTCTTTCCTAAATGGGATAAGGCCCTTTATGGATAGGGCTCCATGGAGCATTTGACTTTTCTTGCTCTTCCTTGTCCTGACATGTTAGGACATGGTATTCCCAATCTTAGAGGACCTCCCCCCTCACCAGAAAGGACCTTGGACTTCTCAACCTCCAAAACTGTGACAAATAATTTTTTTTAATGCTCACCTCAGATGTGTAATTATAGTAACATGAAGACATGAAGCCATTTTCAGATTAACCATTATTTGGTTAACACAAATTGTGAAATTATTCAACTGATACTTTTCAAATTGTAACATGATTATAATTTTAATGGATGAACCTGCACCTTCAACTGTATCCTTGTAATGCATACTTGTCCAAAAGTCTAGGAAAACATAAAAGACAGATGCCTTGAGTTACATGCTATTCCAGATCTCAGATTTTATGATGCAATCTCCTCTGACCTTTAAAGTATGGCTTAAATTATACTGACCTAAAAGTGAATATAATTGGTTTAGTCAGTTTTTACATCAGTGTGACAAAAATATCCAACAAGAACAACTCAAAGAAGAAAAAGTTTATTTGGGACTAACAGGTTCAGAGGTCTTAGCCCATGAATGGCCATCTCCATCACTCTGGACCCAACATGAGTCAACACATCATGTGGGGAAGGACCCAGGGAAAGAAAGCTCCTGAGCTTATGTCAGAGGTAGGAAGCAGAAGAGTGTTGAGGAAGACTAAATCACAGGGAAGAACAGCACTTCCAGGGCAGGGTCCAGTGACCCACCTCCTCCAGCCAGGACCTACCTGGTTACAATTACCACTGAGCCAGTTCATTCAAACTAGAATGGACAGATTAGGTTATAGCTCTCAAATTCTAATCATTTTGCCTATGGATATTTGTGCATTAACAGGAGCTTCTGGGAGACATTTCATATCCAAACAATAGAAATATAAAACATACATCTGTTTTTTATAGGAGGTGACCAGAAGTTTCTGATAATGTTTATTGAATACAAAAATACAGCAAAAAGATGTAAAATATAGTAAATCACTCAAATTGGTGGAAAGCATGCTTATTTCATCCATATTCAACTGTATTAGCTATGGAATGAGTCTACTTACCGAACTATCTGGGTAAGTTATCTAACGTCTATGTTCTTTAGTTTATGTGAAATGAAGATAATAATAATACCCAGGTAATGGTTTAATGCTAATAGTGATTAAGTCAATATATGTAAGTTACTGACTGAGAACATCATAACATATTTAATAAGCATTAGCTGTTAAATGCTGTTATTACCAAAGCTCATATTTTCCCTACTTTTATTATTAATCAAAATGTTTATTCAACTTGAGTAGAATTTAAATACAATTTTCTAGAATTTCACCATCTCATTTCCCAAATTAGAATATAATATGTAATAATGTACAAATCACAGAAAACCTGAAAAAGAGAATGAGCTTATTTTCATTTAGCTCATTTTTAAAAGAAAGTTTCCCATTACTTAAACTATTACTAAAGTCGACAATAATTCTAAGTCCCATAAATCATTAATGAAGTTCTATTTTAAGACTAAACAATTAACTCCATTCAAACAAAATTAAGACAGGAAAGTATATAGAAAAATATTATGAAATAATAATTGGTAACTCTGATATATGTAGACAAACCTAGTTTCCCATATACTATGCACTATATTCTTCCTTCTTAATAACAGAGTACCAGCTAGGACAATGGAGAGAATAAGCAATGTTTTGCTCAAATAAAACTTTGTTTTATAAATAACCTCTGCTTCTACACTTGAATGTATGTCATAAATCAAATGAATGTAAGCAAAGACACCCAGTGAAGTTTGTTAAGAGGGGGCCAACTTAGTTTTCATGCATATTTGCAGCATTCATTTTTTTCTCCTGATGTCTGGATTTACTGGAAAAAAGATTTTAAAAAATTAAAAGAATAAATAAATAAAGAGAACTACCACCAGTATATTCCTAACATTGTATTAGTGAAGATGGTAGGCAGAATTTGAATATACATCCCCTTCAATTTCTTGCAATTCCTGGAATTTTGCATACCATGAGAAAAATAACATAAATGTGAGTATATTACATGACAAAAGGGAAAATTTAGATGCAATTAAGGTACCTATTCAATTAATTTTGATGTTTTCAACAAGAAAATTCTTCAGTTTGACAAAATCTAATCATAGCCCATTCACTACTGTGTTTTCTTCAGCCCACTAAAAGCTGAGTAGCCCCCTGCTTATGCATACTCAAAGAGATTTTTCATTTCTTCTTAAATATTTGGAGCTATCTATGACTAAAGGATCTCAATGTAATTTTTTATTAAAATTTTAATAGATATGGATTAATTATGTTATCAATACTCCCTTTGTGAGTTTTGGAGGTTTGTGTCTTTCAAGTTATAAAACTATATTAAATTTTGTTACTCTGTGCTCAGCTCTTCTGGAGTAGATAAGCTTTCAACACAAGGGAATTGTCTATTGAAGTCTCAGTTATGACATTGCTGGAAGCAATATAGTGTGCTACTAAAATGTCACATTAAAGAAAGTTTATATAATTTCAATCAATGACTAATATGTGTTGCTTTTATCCAAAAAATAAAATTAATATAGTTAGAAACCAATTCTATAAATGGAATTATTTCTATTTGTGAGATTTGAAGTTTAGTGCTTTTTGAAGTATTCAATTCATATAAATAATCACAGATTTGTTTATAGTATCCACTTATTATGTTTTTTATATCCATTAGATGACTAATATTAACACTGATAACCTCTGTTTTATGTTGGATATTGGTAATTTATGCTATGACTCTTCCTCTCTTCCCATTTTTTTCCAAAAAAACCCATCTTTTAATTTTTCTAACTTTACTATCCATTTTTGTCAATTTTGAATTCTCCATTTTTTATTTCATTTTTTTCTACCTGCCTTCATGTACATTTGCTGTTCTTCCTCAAATTTTATGTATGAAAGTTTATATTTTTATGTGAAAATTTTCTCAAAAATATGCATTATTTAAATTTTTATTTAGCTCTTTCTTTTATTGCAATACTTTTTAATTTTTTTTTTGTAGTCTGATTTTCATTTAGCTCAAAATGTTCTTTTCTATGATGACATTTTTTTGACCACATGAAAAGTACAAATGTGTCTTTTAGTTTCCTAATATTTGGGAATTTCCCCGCTATCTTTCTGTTATTTGATTTCAAGTTTAATTGCCTCATGATCTAAGGACATATTTTGCTTTTTCCATTACATTAGTTAGTGTGTGTTTTCCAGCTCAAATGTGGTCCATCTTGTTAAATGTGCCATGAGAGCTTGAGAAGAATGACACTGGATGGAAAACCCAATAAATGCCAGTTAGATCAAGTTGACTGAAAATGCTCCTCGGGACAAATATATCCTTATCAGTTTTCTGTGTGCTTTTCAGTTATTGAAAGAAGAGTGGCAAATTCTTCAATTACAATTGGAGATTTCTCCTTGCAGTTCTATCAGTTTCCCTCAAATATTTATATACAATGTCGTTATTGCCTACAAGTTTTCAATCTTTATATCCTAAATAGGGAGAATTGATTTCTTTATTCTTAAGTATTATCCCTCTTTATTCTTAATAAAGTTTCATTCCTTTGAATTCTGCTTTTTCTAAAATTATATATCTACTTCAGTTTCCTTTAATTAGAGTTAGCACTTCTAAATGTCAAAGCAACTGAGCATTTTCAAATTATTCTTTTGTAACTTGATATCTTACTTGACTCACTAGAAAATATATACACTGAAGGATTTCAAGCTTTGAATTGTGTTTTTTTTTTCTCTAATGTAACCAATTTTATGTTTTCTCTATATATCTTTGTTAAAGAAACTTTCCTTAAGTAATTTGTAATATTTGTTCACATTATTTTATATTGTTTTGTAAGTGATACTTTGCTTTATCTATAAAGCACTTTGCATTCTCTATAAAGTAGAAAAATAAATTAATTATTAAGATTGATTGCCTTAACTTTATATATTACCCACATATCTTTATCCACTATTTGACAAATGTTATATATTAATTGCTCACAATCATGAGGTTGTTCCTAATCTCAATATAATTTCATATTAAATTACTTTATTTATATAAATTATTTATATGCCTCTATACTTACAGGTAATTAGTAGAATGATTTCCATAATTCAAAATATTCTATTCCTAATTTGTTATATAGTGCATGAAATGTGTAATTTTTTATATTTAAGAATGCAGTCTCTCTTATCTTCATGCTATTTTATGACTTTCAAGAAAGTTTGGGCAATTTTAATTCAAGATTTTGAAATTATTCTCATTCAATTTTTGAATCTGTATCTATTTTATGTTCTATATTTATTGTTGGTATTTATATAAATACTGTGTTATATTGAAATGCTTTTAGGTCTTTTCTTAGTTCTACAGCTATTAATTGATGGCATTACATTTTATAAGATTACATGTTCTTGATTAGTCAAGTTCCTTACATGTATAGTTTATATTTTTTCCCTGTTCTTCCTTCATTATATCCTATTATATTAAGATGGCATCCTACCTGTCTCTTTGCTTTTTTTCTTTCCCCCCACCTTGGCATTGGGGATTGAACCCAGGGGCACTTAACAACTGCGCCACATCCCCAGAACTTTTTTTAAAAATATTTTTATTAGGGATAGAGTCTCACTGAGTTGCTTAGGGTCTTGCTAAGTTGCTTAGGATGTCTTTGAATTTAAGATCCTCATGCCTCAGCCTCCTGAGTTATTGCTGGGTTTACAGGTATATGTCACCATGCCTGGCTCTTTGCTTCATTCTTGATGATAGAAATACCACTTACTTTTGCATATAATCCTTTCTTCAAACTGTACAGTATATTCAGATGACTTAGCATTTTCCCCATTTTCTTTACAGTAAATGAGTTAGATGAAAGCAATGTATTGGCCGTCTGGGGGATCTTGGTTGATTTATTTCACATTTAAGGAGACAGCAGCCACCTTAAATGTGAGCGTATTTGTTGATGATTCTCACAACTGATCTATGCATCTTTCAATTATAAAGTGAGACAATCTGAGAGCAAAGATGGTCTTTCAGAAGTGGCAATACTGCAGTGCCTCGGTTCTCCAAAATAGCTGGCTTCTCCACCACCCAGCTCATACACAATGGAGAGCTGCTTCCATATCCAAGACTCACAGTGCACCATGGTCAGCACTACTAGATAGCTGCTGCCTCCCCAGAAAACCTCTTAGGTGGTGGAGTAACACCTCTAGTACACAGCTCCCCTGAACTCTAGAGGGCCTACATGTTAGCAAGATTTACTAGGCAAGCACTACAACAACATCTCTACTAACCCATAAGTCATAGCCATGTTCTCTCCAGCAGGCCTAGACTTCTGCCTTGGTGGGGAAAAGACAATTCTTCTTTGAGTGTTATCCCTACTCTTTGGGATTCTTATATTCTTTGGGGTTCTCTTATTTCTTAATAATTAATCCCTATTGTTTTATTCTTTTAAAAATATTATTATTATTATTATTATTATTATTATTATTATTATTATGTGTGTGTGTTGCTAGGAATTGAACCCAGGATCTTGTGCATGCAAGGCAAGCACTCTACCATTGAGCTATATCCCCAGCCCCTTGTTTTATTCTTTTTACTATATGTAATTATATTAAATTTTCCCTGTTCAAGTTACTATATGGCTCATATCTCCTGATTGTTGCATGTAAAATATGTTAATTTTGCTTTTTGATATTTATTTCCTTTTAATTTTAAACACTTCTACAATTATCTAGTTTTGTTCCTTTATGAATTTCTTGCTTTTAATTAGAGGTGGTCAAAATTATCCTGGAAATTTATTTTTATTCAGGAATTACAATCTTGTCTGCTATGAGAAAAGTTTTGCCTCATATTTCATTCCTGTTTACAGTGTCATGGCCCATGTTGCTGGCCATGACTCTATAATACTTAATTCCCCTCAACAAGTGCATTCATTTAAAAAAAAAATTGACCCAAGTCTCATTAGAGAAATGTATGTCCTGGAAATTATTAGTGACAAGAAAGGATTCCCAGTAGTCATAGCATTTAATTTTTTTGGTGTTCAGAAAGTGTTACTTTCAACATTTATTTCTGGTATAATGTCTATTTTTCTCTAAGTTCTTATAAGTGTTTTTGAAATATTGAGTGACTGTTGTATACCCATGTAATGTTTTCTCATATTCCCACTTTAAAAAAAATAAAATGCTTCCCAGTTAGGATTTTCACATACAATTTCTCATTTTAAACCATAAATGTCCGAACATCCTACTGAGCATTAGTCCTCTATTTAATGTCTACCTATTTGTTCTGTATGGCACACTCAAAAATGCCAATGAAAATTCATCACTTTCTCTTCAAAATATGTCTCTCATACTCCAGATTGACAAAATCACCCGAACTGGGAAATGTCTTAATATTACTCCCTTAATCTAACCACAGTGTCATATGTATTACACATTCTTTGCATTTTACATGTTGTCTATGATTTTCCTTCACCTGATTTAATTAATGTTCTCATTATTAATTGTATTACTCATCCTTCACTGTATCTCTAGTGATTCCAGGGCAGTATTTCCTAAAGTAAATGCAACCATGTGATTTTTCCTTCCCAAGGAGTTCTTGGGATAAAATTTGCAATTCTTAACAAATTAATTCAAATTGTGGTATCTGATTCCTTCTTTTGGCGAGTCTTCGTGTAGGTGTACTTATGGGGCACACTTTCATTTAGGAACACTAAGATTTTCTTAAAACAAATTCTCAGGATATGTTGCAATTTCTCAAGCCTCTTCATTATGCCATGCTCTGGCCTAACAGCCTTCTGAACCGTCTTGCTGTTCTTCAACTCTGCTACTGTGGAATGCTCTTAATGTTACACCCATCACAAATTCTATTCCTGCTCACCTCCTTTTTGAGATTTTTATATGTATTTTAAAGAGATAATATCACCTAGGGATAGGTCTATTGATGTACTTATCAAAGGATACTTATTACATTTTGCCATTTAAATGTCTCCCCACCTCCCTTTTGGATCATCTTTAAGGAGAACCAATTTTAATAGAAGTTGAAATGCTAGCATTTAACAAAATATATTCCACACAGTGTCATGTTTTAAAAATACTCTTTTGATGAATAATCTTAAAAGGCTTGGAGACATAATAACATAATACAACCTATCAAATGTATAGTAATATTTTCATCCTTTACACCAAAATAACTAGAAGTCTGTTTAAAGTGTCCTAATACATGCCCTCTACTATATTTAGTCACTATTAAACAGTTAGGCTTTAAAAATAATCCTCCATAGAGAAGATAAATAGGACTGTGGCAGACTCCTGTAGGGCACTAAGGTGCCATAAAATAGATTAAATGAGAGACAAACTTTCAAAGAACATAGAAGGTGAAGGACAGTACCAAGTTTTGAAGAGGAAAAAACTGTTTGTTTATTCCTTACAATGTGTTCCCCGGAGACAACAAACATCTCAAGCTTGATCTATATATTAGGGGAAAGAAACAGAAACTGCATGCTCAGGAGGATTTAGCCATAAGCAAATAAATTGGTGATGTCTATTTTAAAACACATTCTCTATCTCTTTGGTGGACTTTTGATTCCCTCTACGACATTACATGTGGTAGTTTACAACTTTTCAGTCACTGACCTCAAATTGCATGGCTCATGAGTATCAGAACAGAAAGAAAAAGCATTAGGGCATTGCTCTCTATAGCCTGATACTAAGTATAAACAAATATGTAAATCTGAAAAGCAAATATTTTTCTTTATATTTATCTCAAGTCACTGAGCTTTCTTACATGCCCCATATACTGGGTAATAGGAAAATAAACTAATCTTAGACCAACCATTTTAAATTCAGTGGAGACAGATGTAATCAGTTAAAATTATTCTCATACTTATTAGGGTTATATTTAGCTATAAAGGCAAACAAAAATACTATAAAAATATGTGAGTAAGGAACAGAGTAAGAGTTGCTTTCTTTTCCACCTGTAGTGTCAAGAGTTAAGCAGCGGCCTGGCTTGGAGGTGCTGGACCACTAGGAGCCCAGGCTTTTCCTTCAGGGCTGTTTGCTAAACTCAGTCATGTGGTCTTCTCAGGTAGAATGGATGAATGGAGCTTGTAGGAATTCTTTTTTTAACCTGTATTTTTTTTTTATTTTTTAAAATATTTTTGGACTAAACCAGGTGTAGTGACACATGCCTGTAATCCCAGAGATCGGGGAGGCTAAGGCAGGAGGATATGGAGTTCAAAGCCAGCCTCAGCAACTTAGCAAGGACCCAAGCAACTCAGTGAGACCCAGTCTCTAATAAAATATATTTAAAAAGAAAGGGCTGGAGATGTGACTTAGTGGTTAAGCACCCTTGGTTCAATCCCTGGAACCCCTTTTCCCAAAAATTTTGTTTGGACTATATGCAACACTATAAATCAGACTATTTTAAAGAAGGGGAGGATTGGTATTGAAGAACGAATTTTATTTAAATTCTCTTGAGTCAAAAAGTTCTTTCCCTTTGAATTCATACCTTCTTTTCCTTTATTCTAGAAAGTGGGTATTTGTTTGGTTATAGTGTGGGAAATCTAAGGTAACCTCATAGAAGAGAGGAATTTTCTGTGACTGCTGTAAAGATATTAGGTACCTTTATGAGATTTTGCTGAGACGTGGTTGTTATGGGTGATCTCCTGAACTGGTGATGGTGGGGGGCCAGGAGCATACTCTGTTAACATACTACACTGAATTTAAATCAGCTGTAATACTGAGCCTAGCTGCTAGAGTTTGGGCACAGTTTGAGTTTATATCAGTCATACTTCTTTGCCTGATTCCCTCAGGCTAGAGAGAGAGCAAGTTCACCTCTTTGCTTCTTATACTCTAGAAATATAATAAAAAGTAAACCAGTCCACAACCTCTATCAGATTCTAAGTTTCTGCTCTCATTAACTAATCCAAAGGACCATATTCCCTTTGTGTATTATGGATCATTTTCCCTATTTTTACCAATGTTTTTCAAAAACTCTAATTACTATCTTTAAGTAGTTGAATTTTATTCATAGACATCTATTTTGTCATTGAAGAAGCAAAGATTAGAATGTAACATTTTCGTCTTCAATTCCTTTTTTCCCTATTTCAAATTTTTACAAATATAAAAACATAGAAGGGCTATATACACATCATCAGAAAAGTAGTTACCTTTAGAAAACAGTTTGGAAAAGAATTTATACGTAGGTAAAATGTCACTTCTATTGTAATATTCTATGTCCCTCACAATAAAATAATGAAAAAAAAATTGAAGCAAATAGAGGTAAATGTTAACACTTATAAAATATGTTGATTGATAAATATGCATTATTTCCAAACAGTTAAAACAAACATAAAATGTCTTCTACTTATTATTTGTGACACTTTGTGTGTAGCACTGGCCTCTTTGCCCTTTATTTTTTAAAAAGAGTGTAGTATTTTACTGAATTACAGCCTTTATTATTACACACACACACACACACACACACATTAATTAGTGAGCTTGAAAGCCAACCTCATACACCATACAAAATGTTTCTTTGGAGACAGTCGTTATGCTTAAACTATTGATTTTTAGAATAATTATTGGTAACATATTTTATTTTCTATTTATCCCAATTTCTCCTGGCAACCTCCAACTTCTAAATTATCCTTTCCCTTGTTAAACTGAATATATTTTTCTTGCCTTTTTTTAACACTATCACTTTTTTTTTAGAGAGAGAGAGAGAGAATTTCAGTGTTACACAAAATTACATATAAGAGGTTGTGAGGGGAAAGAGGGGGGAAACAAGGGAGAAAATTGAACAACAGCAGATGAGGTAGAGAGCGAAGATGGGAGGGGAGGGGAGGGGGGATAGTAGGGGATAGGAAAAGTAGCAGAATACAACAGTCACTAATATGCCATTATGTAAAAATGTGAGTGTGTAACCGATGTGATTCTGCAATTTGTATTTGGGGTAAAAATGGGAGTTCATAACCCAATTGAGTCAAATGTATGAAAGATGATATATCATGAGCTTTGTAACGTTTTGAACAACCAATAAAAAAATATTTATTTTTTAGTTCTCGGCGGACAAAACATCTTTGTTTGTATGTGGTGCTGAGGATCGATCCCTGGCCGCACGCATGCCAGGCGAGGGCGCTACCACCTGAGCCACATCCCCAGCCCCCTTAACACTATCATTTATGAAATTACACATCTCACTTTATTTTGCTTGGACTATGCTTTTGTTTAAGTATTTTCTTTTCTAACATAGAGTATAATCAGTCTTTAATCAAACAATGCAAATAATATGTTATCTTTTTGCTTCTCCCATCTCCTCTCCCGTGTTCTCATAGGCTAATTTTTGTCTAAAATACCTAATTCCTGTTTAGATTTTTTAAATCAAAAACAAGACTTTGGGGAGTCTAGGGTTGTGGCCCAGTGGTAGAGTGCTTGCCTTGCATGTGTGAGGCACTGGGTTCCATCCTTAACACCACATAAAAAATAAATAAACAAAATAAAGGTATTGTGTCCATCTAGAACTAAAAAATATTTGTTTTTATAAAAACAAGACTTTAATAAAAGGAATCATTAATTTTAAGTGCCAATTCTTGATTTTTTAGCTATATACCTACTCCAAAAATTATCAAAGAGAAGATATCTAAATTTTAAAGTTTCTACTTTCTTGTTTATCTGAAAACATGCATCTCACTTTCAGTATGAGATTAATGCTTGATTCCAGACTACCCAAAAGCACTTCCTTCACTGTTTTTGAAAATTGTTTTATCATTGTCTTTTTTCAAATAGTTCTGCTGATGAGAAATGTTAAAAAGAGTCAATAGTCAGTTAAAGGAAAGTGGAAGATGCAGTAGATATATTCCTATTCCTCCAAGTGTAACTGAAGTTCCTATGTATAACATATAATGCAAACTTAAGACATTGAAAGATGGAATGTAGTCTGCAATTTGAAATCTTGTCATTTAAAGAACAGAATTTTGGTGAATACATTGGGGTTTTTTTAATGGACTCTTTTACATTTAGACTGATTGCTGGAAGAGCTGACAATGCTGATATATCAACAGAAATAGACTAAAAATAGCCCCAATAAATGATTTCTGCCTCTAGGCAAAATCTAGAAAAGGAATAACCTTAGCAGGACAGATTTTTTAAAATTAACTGTTTTACTACTATATCCAAATACCACAGAAAAGCACTGTGACCTTGTCCCACCCACAAAAAGCCCAGACCATGTGGTAAGTTCAGATTTCCACTCTAAATACTGTGTAGTAAGGCAGTTTTCTCTCTCAATCTATTGAAAATGGGATGATTGTGGAAGGCCAAATAAAATCCAAATAGTCTTATTTTTGATGGGTGACACCTATATATGACATGGTTGAGTCACATACATGTCATCCCTGAAGACTCCATTGACAGCTAGAATTCCCACTCCTACCTGGGAACAATGAAGGTGACCTTCTCTGAACCTTGAGTGTCAGTGGAGACTGAGTGGAGAACCTGGCTTCTCCTCTGCTTAGACCAACAAAGCAGCAGCATGTGTGCCTCTTCCCTGTTGCCTTGTTAGAGCACTAGCACAGGATCCAGCTAAAAAAGACTCACATTTCCATATTTCAATAAATGCGAATATTTACACCAAGATCCAGAAAGTTTTAAAAGTGAATGTAAAAAAATAATAATAATAAAAATTGTAACAGATGACAATACCAATGTTCTTAGAATTATTTGATGAGATACTAGAATTCTCTGATAAGTATTTTAAGTAGTTATTGTTGAGAGCCAGATGTTGAGAGCCACAGTTTAGTCTAAATAACACCTGGCATTTTGCTAGAGGGAATGGTTGAAAGGTGACCCTGCTCTGGGATTAGGGAGGCTCTGGGATTAGGGGGATTAGGGCGGATCCTGCTGGGATTAGGGCAGATCCTGCTGCCTCAGGCACTTGCTACTTTGGAGTTCCCATTGAGTTCTCCTGGGGTTTCAGGGAGAATTGGCGCACAGAGCCTGGTGGAGGGAGTGTGTTCCCGGGAAGTGAAGTGGGTGTAGAGTGCCTGTGAGAGTTCAGGAATAAAGAGTTGCTGTTTGAACCTACAAGGCTTTGTGGCGGCTCAGTGATTTGTGCCCAGCCACACTGCTGCAAGTTATCATGAAAATGTTTCAAGAAGCATTTACAAACAGGTTTGAAACAATAAAAAATTAGAGTTTTAGCCAATTGTCTTAGCAAAGAAATAGACATATAAGAGAAAATGGAGCATTTTACTGTTAAAAAATCTAAAAATGGAAATTGAAAACTACAACAGCTCAGTGGAAGGACTTAAAAGCATAATGGGTAGAACAGAGAGGTGATTCATAAACTTGCAACTAGAAAAATAAAAATTAGCCAATCTGAACAAAAGAGAGAAAATATGCTAAAAATAAGTAACACAGTCCCAGGAATCTGTGGGACTATAACAACAACAAAAAGACTTCCTGTTTCATTGTATTCACAGAAGAAAAATAAAAAGAAATATAGAGCTTAAATAGTACTTGAAGCAAGCAATAATAATAGTACTGATAATGTTCAAAATTTGGTAAAATATAAAACAACATATTTAAAGAGTTGCATAAATCTCAAATATAATGAACCCCCCAAATACACAATAAATTATAGTCAAACTTCTGATAACTAAGAAGAAACATCACTAACATAGCACTCTCAATAGGAAAGTATTTAAATGTCCCAGTATTCATTTTAAAGATTTAATTTATAAACTTAAGCTTCCCAGAAAGGAAATCTCTGGGCTAAGATGATTTCATTAGATCATCCTAATAAATACTTAGTAAAGAGTTGATATCAATTTTATTTTTCTCTTCCAGAAAATAGAAAAGGAAGGAATACTTCCCAATTCACTTTATAATGTATTACCCTGATAACAAAAGCAGATTAAGGTAATACAAAACAAATTATAAATCAATATCCTTGGTGAATAAATATTTAAACATCTTTATCAAAAATATCAAGTAGAATTTAGCAATGTTAAAAAATATATACACTGTAACTACATAGAATTTATTCTAAGAACGCAAAGTTGATTCAATACTTGTAAACCATTTCATGCAATCCACCATAAAAACAGGCCAAAGAGAAAAATCACATAATCATATGATTTTATGAGGAAGCATTTGACACAGTTTAAAATCCACTTTTAGTGAAAACTTTCAGAAAAAAAGTAGACTGAAATGTTCTTAATTTAATAAAGAACACCTACAAAAACTTAAATAAAACACAATATTTAATAGTTAAATACTGAATAAATTTGTTCCCTAATGTTGATGAACAAGGCAAGGATATCTACAATAATAGTTTTTGTTCAAAATAGTCCTAGAGACAAAGAAATAAAACATATATTGATAAGAAGAAAGCAACAAAAATTTCTGTACAGGACATAGAAAATCTTGAAAAATGTTTTTAAAAAACATTAAAAAATAAGGGGGGGGGACCCCATCTTAGAACCAATAAGTGATCTTAACAGAATCAGTATAAAACAACCATAGAAACATCAATTACATTTATCTATATTGACAGTAATCTCACAGACACTGAAATTTAAAAACATAATGCCTTTTTCAGCCACTCAAAAGTTAAAGGAAATGATTAGCTGTAATATAAAAGATATACACAAAATGCTTCTGAAGTTATAAAGCACTGGCTTAAAAAAATAAAAAAAAAACAACTAAGTAAATTGAGAGACCCCTATGTATAGATTGGAAGACTGAAAGCAATATAGATGAAAATTTTCCCCAAGTTGGTATATGAGTTTAACCCAATTTCTGTCAAGTTCTTATGATTTTTTATAGATACAGAGAAGATTATTCTAAAATGTGTATAGAAATAGAGAAAAGTAAAGTATCTAAAATAAGTTTGAAAAGAAGATTAAGATTTGAGGGGAAATCTAGCCAATTTCAAAACCTATTATACAACTAGAATCATAAAGACAAGATGGTGTTGGTAGAAGCATAAATACACAGATCACTGGCACAGAATAGGGAACCCACAAATAGACCCCCTACAAAAGGGCCCCACTTATTTGTGCCAAATTTGTAATGACAATTAGAAGAAAGGACAACATTTTCAATAAATAGTACTGGAGCAATGGGATAGTCATGAGAAAAAAATAAGTTATAGAAAGAAACAAAAAAAGAAAAAGAATCTTGATATAAGTTGCATATCTTACACAGAAATCAACTGAATTGACCACAAACTAAAATACAAACTATAAAACTTACAAAGAGAGAGAGAAAGAGAGAGAGAGAGAGAGAGAGAGAGAGAGAGAGAGAGAGAGAGAATATGCAGGGAATCTTCATTATCTAGAAAATGAAAGCACAAACTATAATAAAGATAATAAGTTGAACTTCATTAAAAGTAAATGCTTTTATGCTGCTTAAGACCCAGTTAAGAAGATGAAAAAATAAGCTGCATATAGGGAAAATATTTGCAATTGACATAACAAATACACTTTAGTGTCTGGAAGAAATAAACTCTGAAAGATCAAACCATTTTGTTAGAAAATGGGGCAAAGGCTTGAGGAGACATTACTATGTAAGATGTATAAAATGCAAATAAACACATGAAAACATGTTAGGAAATTATAACTTAAAATTATAAGACACCACTGTAAACTTGTTAGAATGTCTAAATAAGAAATTAGTACATAATTATTATGTATCTATTTTAACGATTATGTGAAATAATAGTGAAAAACCATACAACTCAAATGAATGGTTATACAATCTATGGTAGTTATCTACAACATAGTATCATGGAATATTGCTTTGTAAAAAAAAAATAGAAGCAAACTCTTAACAAATACAACCCCTTGCCTAAATCTCCAGGGAAGTGTACTCCTGTCACAAAAGTTACACCAAAAAAAAAAAAAAATAGGTTAAACAAGTCTATGCATTTTATAATCCTATTTTGTCATTCATTAAATAAGATATTATAGAAATAGAGAATAGATTAGTGTTGCCAGCAATTAAGAATGGGGTATAGGCCAAAGAGATGTTAATTTGGTTATTAAAAAAAAAAAGTAATGCAAACTCACTGGTAATGAAAATTTCCTGTTTTGTGATCGTATCAATGTCAATATACTGACTGTGATATTATACCATAGATTTATAAAATGTTACAGTTAGAGGAAACTGACTAAAGTGTACAAGGGATATCTCTTTATTGTTCTTTACTATGACAAATCAATCATCAATTATTTCAAAATAAAATGTTTAGTGAAAGGAAAAGAAAGCAAAATGAGGTTATGGAAGCTGAGAGGAGAAATTATTTATAATTGATCATGTGAGATGCTGTCAATAGTGTTAGAACCAGTAGAGAGAGGTCCTCATTTCACAGGCTGTTACCGAGGTCATTAACAATGTTAACAACAGTAGTTTTCATAAGATTGTTCCCAAGAGTGTAATTGCATTGAGAATAGTAGGATACAGAAGGAGAGGATAAGAAATTAGGTCTATGGTTAATTTGTGGAAGTTCGATTTAAGCAACAAGAAGTCATAGGTGAGAGAAGTGAGTTTAAGATAAATGTCTTTAAGATGAGAAAAGAAATGACCATTTATTTTTTCCAGCGGTTTTCTTTTAGAAGAGAATGAAAGATTGAAGATACAGGAGAGAGAATGGAAAATTGATTGAGAAATGTCCCAGAATAATTCAAAGAAAATGAGGTCTGGGAACAAGTGTCCTTATATGGATTGATGTCTTTGAATAGACCTGGAGAGTTCATTTATAAGTAGTTAGAAAAAGATCTGGGAAAGGGTGTGGGTGCAAATGTTTGTCAAAGAATACAACTAGTAAAAGCACCTATTTCAAAGTTCTCACTAGAAAACAGCATCAACATAGAGTGAAGATGGTGTGGAGAAAAACTGAGAAGAGATGGTGTGAAATAACTTTAGGAGAATAGGAGAGTAAATTGACTATGGAAATGTCAGATGTCTACAATGTAGAATATTAATATAATATTTTCAAGATCTGTCCTGATTGAGTTAATAACTTGCACTGTTATGAATTCTTCACCTGATTGAGCTTACCTCTCTTTCATGGTGTCCATTTTTCTCTAATATATGATGATTTTTTGATAGGCAGCCATTTGTGCATTTGAAATGAACTAGTAGGCTGCCTGAATTTTTATGGCAAATGTCCTTTGTGCACTGTAATAGCAGTAGAAGACGCCCTCTGGAGATAAGCCTTGGATCTTTTAAACTACTGAAAGAGATGTTAAGTCTTGCTCTGGGCAAAACTGTGTTTGAAATACAGTGTCACTCTGTCACAATTGTTAAAATGGTACATGCTTATGAGATGAAGAGACATTTTATGTTATTAGAAAACTGATAATGTACATTCTGCTAATGTCACCCCAGTACATGAAATAAATAGCATTTTAATTATTCAGGTAAAGCATTACCTTTGCTCTTAAGAATTCTAACAGCCATATTTTGCCGCACCGGTTTTGGCTTTACCCAGAAGAAATAGGTGAACCTAAGGAGATGAGCAAGGGAAAATATTTGAAGCAAAATCTTACCCTAACGTATTTTTAAATCAAAGATGTTAATCCGATGTATACATTAGTGCTGCAAATATTAGAGACATAACTCTATAGACACATTTTCTCATATACTGAGAGAAATACAATTTACATTGTATCTCATTTCTTTGCTTTAATAATAAATATAAAAATCTAACAATTATCATTATCTTAAGTAACAGCACATGGAAGATTAAGTTTCTCACAATCATTTGCCTAGTTGTCAACAAGAAATTTGAGGAAATTTCTAAAAAATTCCACTTTGCCTATAATTGTTTCTACAGATCTCAGTTCTTGGGGTAGGAATCGAATTGCATTGGTTTTGACTAGAGGACTAAAGAAATCTTGCAATTTTTGCTAATACTGCAATGAAAAATGCCTTTACCTATAGAAGAGACTCCTTCAAAAAGCAGAAAACAAAAACTACTTCCATAGAAACAAGTTTGGGCTATTATGCAGGTAGATAACTGAGATGCTTCAACAGATGGACAGCCAACTCCAGCTTCCAGAGGTGACTCAAGTCAGTTTAGATCTGAAAATCCCAGTTAAACTAAATGACTACAGATCCGTGAGCAAAATTGTTGGGATCATGTAATGCCTGCCCAGAGCAGGAAAAAACCAAGAGCTAAATATTTTTGTTTTGTTTTGTTTTAGTAGACTAAGTTGTGTATGGGTTGTGCAGCAATAAAAAATTGATATTCATTGAATTTATAAATTAAGTATGAATAAATATAAATATCAATATCTGTTTGCCACAAGTAGTCTGAGCTTTCATCAGAACAAAAATGAAAATGTTATTCATATTGATAGGCATATTAAAGGAAAAGGATAATATTAAAAGTTTACCTAACACAGTGTAAGTAAATGCCATTACAAATTTCTATAGCCATATAAAATCAAATGCATTTCCAAAATTTATGAAAATTAAAATAGTTTTCATGTGAATTGAAATTGAGGAAATTAATTGACAGCGAAAAACTACATTATCCATGTTAAGCTGTTTAGATCACTTGACTTTAAACAAAGAAACAAAAAATTATGGAAATTAAATAAAAACTAAAATACACATACCCTTATTTTAACTGCTTTTATGTTGTATTATTTTTATTTTCATTGCTCGAAAGCAAAATAAGTAGCAATGTACTATATTTATAGAATATGTATATGTAATGTCCTTGAGCTGACCTTGGTGGCTGAAGCTGACCTTGGAGACCAAGGCAGGAGGATCACAAGTTCAAGGTCATAGCAACTTAGCAAAATTAAAAAAAAGGGGGGTGGGCTGAGGATCTGGCTCAGTAGCAAAGCACCCGTAGGTTCAATCCTGAGTAACAAGAAAGAAAGAAAGAGAGAGAGAGAGAGAGGAAGGAAGGAAGGAAGGAAGGAAGGAAGGAAGGAAGGAAGGAAGGAAGGAAGGAAGGAAGGAAGGAAGGAAGGAAGGAAGGAAGAGAAAGAAAGAAAGAAAGAAAGAAGAGAGAAGAGAAGAAGAGAAAAAGAAAGAAAACATCTGTGGCCACAGTTTAAAAAAAATGAAAGGAGTAGGAAATTGGCACTATTTCCCAATTATAGTGTTAATAAGGAGAGAAAATAGAAGGCTCTTTGTCTTAAGTTTCATTATCAAAAAGGAAGGCAGGAAATCAGAAACAAAAATTGGACAGAACAATGGCAAAATGATCTAATTTATTTTAATTATTTTAAAATCTATATTTTTAATCACCACATAGTAATTGTACATATTTATGCAGTACAGTGTAACACTTCAATACATGTATACAACAAGGCAATTAGCCTACATACATATGTATATATCACCTTAAATATTTACTATTTTGAGAAGATTCTTAATTCTTTCTTTCTACTAGTTATTGTCAACCACTTATTTTATTTTGTTACAGAACATTAGAAATTATTTCTCCTATTGAACCGTCCTCCTGGACATGTTAACCATCTCTTCTTAAAATGATTTATTTTAATCCAAACACATAAAAAAATTATTCCTAAATGCAAATGGCTTAAAGGACATACATTATGTGATAGGATGAAAAAATCAAAAGTTACTATAAATTCATTTTTATTTTGCTGAACTATACATAATGTGGTGTACCATCTACAGACCAGTTGTACCAGGTTAGTGGGATAAGTTTCTTAGAAACAAACAAAAAAAAGACTCAGAAATAGGATGTAAGGAGGTTTATTGAGAAAAGTTTGTGGGGACGATCCAGTGGAATAGGCTGGACAAATGCTCTGGTGATGATGGGCTGCACAGCTGCACCTCCATTGCTCACAGTGCCTCTAGAGCTTCATCAGTGCCGCAGTCCAGCTGGGCAAAATAACCGGAAGGTGACAAGCAACTTGAAGATTGAAGCGGGAACTGCTTTATTGCGGAACAGCAGAGGTATATATACCTAACTGATTACACACAGCTTGACTCAATTAGCATCATCCAGATACAGCAATCAGCCAATAAGGAATCCCCACCATCTTAATGGCTCAGTGGCGTTGCCTCACAAACCACTCCTCCTGGCAAACTGCCAGGTGCCATCTTGACTTGATTGTGGCCTCCAACACATCAGAAAATTGTGCCTCTATTCTCCCAGGCCATTTCCCAGTGGTTTCTGGCTGCATGAGCACTTTCCTTTCCATGGTGCTCTGATTAGTTTTCACAGGGAGTGGGATTTAGAAATTAGGTTACAGAAAAAGCATCAGGTTGGCTCTCTTTGTCACATAGTATGACAACATTCCTAGGAACTTGGCATAACTGCAAGAAAGCCACTTACTAAAGATAACAGTAAGTGATGCTAATTCCCAGCACACAATGAAAGAAAGCCAGGGTCCTTCAAGGCAATGTTTTCTGGACAATCTTTCCCAGATTTGTTCTCATGATTCCCTAAACTTATAGGTACTCAGGAATCAAAAGGGGAACTTCGGGGACATGGTGTTTCAATATCGCCATTTTCTCCAAGGGTGGCACACATAACTTTTTAACCATTTTAACCATTTTTATGTGTAAAATTTAGTGATATTAATTTCACTTCTATCATTGTACAATCGTAACCACCATGAATCTCCAGAAATGTATTCATCTTCAAAACTAAAACTCCATACCAATTAAACATAACTCCCCATTCTCCCTGACAATACCATTCTAATTTTGTTCTATGTATTTACTGATTCATTTAGGTAGCTCATATTAATGGAATCATACATTATCACTGTTTCTGATGATCCTATTTTATTTAGTATAATGTCTTCAAATTTAATCCATGTAATATGCCTTGGAATTCCCTTCCATTTTAAGGTTGAATAATATTTTATTTCATGAAAATGCCACATGCCACATCTGTTTACATAATAATTCCTAAATGGACATTTGAGGGTTTGTTTTTTTTTTTACTTTTTTGCTATAATAAAGAATTTGGTTTTGAAACTGTGTGTGTAAATATTTGTTTGAGTCCTTGCTTTCAATTATTTTAAGTATACACCTAAAAGAGCAATTATTGAATCATATGGTAATCCTATGTTTATATTTTTGAGGATCTTCCATATTGTGTCACATACTAATGGCATCACTTTACATTTTCATCAGGTGGAACAAGCATCTCAGTTTCTCCTTATTGTTTCCAAACTTATTCATTGTTGTTTTATAATAATCCTTCTGATGTATATATCATGATATTACTTTATAGTTTTGACTTGTGTTACCCTAATTTTTGAATGTTGGCATATTTCAATGTGTGTATTGGACATTTATGCAAATGTCTGTTCAAATATTTTGTCCATATTTTAATAAAATTGTGTCCTTGTTGAGTTAGAAGAAATCTATATGTATTCTAAATATTAAAATTCTATCACATATGTAATTTGTAGCTTTTCCTCTATTGTGGGTTATTCTTTCACTCTACTGATAAGGATCTTTGATATACAGAAGTTTTAATTTCAAAGTCTGTTATCTATTTTTTTTTCTCTGTTGCCTGTGCTTTTGGTATCGTAGTTAAGAAACCACTGCTGAACTCAGTGTTATGAAACTTTATTCATTATATTTCAGGTCTCTCATACATTTTGAGTTGATATTTACATGTAAGGTAAGGGATCCATGTTGATTATTTTGCATTCATATACTCAGTTAACTCATGACCATGTAAAAATGATGGTCCATTTATGCATTGAACAGACTTGAAGTCCTTGCAAATATCACTTGAAAATATATGCATTGGTTTATTTCTGTGTATTTTATTTAATTGGTTCATATTTCTTTATGCTGGTACACACTGACTTGATTATTGTAGTCTAGTAATCAGAAAATTACTGTAGTTTGAAATCAGAAAGTATAAGAATGCCAATTTTGTTCTTTTTAGATATTGTTCTGGTTAGAAGTCAATTTTTAATTTACAGATATAGTTTTTTTTAAGGATAGAGAAAGAATTATCATACAAACATAACCAAAAGAATATGTTAGGTTACAGAAAAAGCATCAGGTTGGCTCTCTTTGTCACATAGTATGACAACATTCCTAGGATAGGAATAGCTGTATTACTATAAAAAAGTAGACTTCATAAAAAGAAATTAAGAGAGTGATATAACACAAATGAAAAGGAATCCATTGTCCAAAAAATATATATCAATCCTCTATATATACAGAAATAACATCAAAACTTCATAATACATGAAGCAAAATTACATAGAAATGATGACAGAGAAAAAATTAGAAAACTCCAAAACTTTGATTGAGAGACAAGTAGAAAATAATCAGTTGAGACACAGAAGACAAGAACAAAATTGAATTAACTAAATTTAGATGAGATTATTATAAAAGGGACCCCAAATCATAAGGAAAAAATAAACTTTCTTAGGTCCAGAAGGAACATTTATCAAGATAGGTTATATTCTGGGCCATGAATAAAATTTCCACAATATTAAATAGTTTAAATTATGCGAAGTATAATTTCAGATGAATGAAGAATTGAAAGTGTGTAAAGGTATATGTGATGTATACAAATATTTTAATAATGCAATACAATATGCTTTTAGATATTCCATGACTTAAAGAAGAAATCATAAAGAACATTATGAAGTATTTGGCATTAATTAAAAAGGAAGTATAACATATCGAAAATTTCAGGATGTAGTTATAGCAATATTTAAAAGGACATTTTAAAGAATAAATGCTTATATTTGAAAAAACTTAATATTTTAAGTCAATAATAATTTTTTACCTTGAAAAATAGGAAAAGGAGAAAATTTAGCTTAAAACAAGTAGATGAAATGGAATATTAAAAAATGAGAACACAAATGTGTGATGTTGTAAAAAAAAACATAATTATTACAGATATAAATATTTCAAGAGCTGGGGATGTGGCTCAAGGGGTAGCGTGCTGGCCTGGCATGCTCGGGGAGCTGGGTTCAATCCTCAGCACCACATAAAAATAAAATAAAGATGTTGTGTCCACCGAAAATGAAAAATAACTATTAAAAAATTCTCTCTCTCTCTTTAAAAAAATAATTCAATATACATCATCACTGACCTTACATACACTACAAACGTAATTACAGTAATTATCAACAAATATACCTCCAAAACTTGATGACTTAGATGAAATGGACAGATCTACTTAAAGACCAATATGACCTAATATTATTCACAAGAATAAGTCTGAATGGTACCATATTGATTAAGGCCATAATTAGAAACCTTTCAACAAGGAAAATCACAGACTCCAAATTGTTTCACTTGAAATTCTACCACTTACTTAAGAAGAAATTGTCAATTCTGCACACATTTATTCTTCTATAATAAATTAAAATGTTCTGAGTAATTTTAAGACTCACCCTGATATGAAAAGTAGAAACAAGATATATTAAGGAATAGTGAGAGTAAATAATCTTTATGGATAAAGATGCAAAAATCACTAACAAAATATTAGAAAATCAAACCAACAATACATGTAAAGGATAATATGTCATTGTCAGTGAAATTTATACTGGAAATGCAAAGCTGTCTTTGCATTTATTACTATGGTATATTACTATATAAAAATCAATTAATTTTGTGATTAATGTGTGAATGTCAATTAAAAAAACATAAAGCAGAAAAACCTATATCCCTCTCTAGAAGTAGAAATAGCAATTGATACAATTCAAAAACCACTAATGGATTAAAGAAAAATACAATTTCTAAAGCTAAATCCAAAGAATGTGTAGTCATCTAATGAAGATGGTCACAAAAAGAAAAATAGGAAAAAAAGTCTAAAACCACATTTAAGATCACACTTCCTGGATAGAATTGAATGCTTCTACTATAAGTGGAAATAAGACAAAGAAGCATGCCCTCATCCTATTCAACTTCATACTAGATGTTCTACACACTCAAGAAATAATTTGTATTCTGATGAGACAAAGGGCACAGTGGTGTAGGCCTATATCCCCAACCGCTGGGACTCTGAGGCAGGAGGATCATGAGTTCAAAACCAGACTCAGCAAACACAAGGAGCTATGAGACCCTGTCTTTAAATAAAATACAAAGTAGGGCTGGGAATGTGGCTCAGTGGTTGAGCCTCTAAGTTCAATCCCAGTACCAAAAGAAAAAAAAAAAAAAAAGACAAAGGGAAAGATTTTTGAAAAAACATGAAAATAATATTATTTTAGTTTGCAAACAAAATTACCATATATAAAAACAATTTCAAGAAATGTATGAAAATAGTAGAAACATAAATTTGCCATTTATCAAGTATAATGTTAATAACAAAATTAATTGATTTGTATATAGTAATATACCATAGCAATCAAATTATTAATGAGCTGTTACTTACAGTATCATCTTAAAAATGAAATAGTTGGATTTAAACACAACAAAATATATTATAATTTTATATATTTAAAACTAGAAAGCATTGATGAAAGAAATGGAAGATTTAAATAAGTGGAGATATACATTCCATTTATCAATAGATAAATTGATATATTAGTGTAGTTCAGTAGTCTCAATATCCTTAAGGTGTCAGTTCTCCTTAAAATGAGATCATTCAATACAGTTTCAATCTCAGATGGGTTTTCTTTTGCTCTTATAAGTTGACAAAGTCACTCAAATGTGTACATGGCAAGACTAAATAATTGGAAGAGTCACAGGAATTTTGAAAAGCAAAACAAATTTGAAGGACCCAGAATGCCCGATATCAAGTCTTACATGAAGCCCTGGCTATCAAGCCAATTGTTGAAATGAGAAAATATGCACAGATAGATACAACAGATTAGAGTTCAAATATAAACTCATAAATATGCAATTAAATTATTTTCTTTTAAAAATTGTGTAACCAATTCAATAAAGTAATAATAAAATTTTCAACAAACTATTCTAGAAAAATTGGACATCCATATGCAAAAATTAAACTTCCATCTCTAACACTTAACTATATTTAGTAATTAATTCCATGTAGAATTTAGACTTTGTGAAACCAAAAACTATAAAACACATAATAAAAATCCTAAGGAAAAATCTTCATTTTCAAGCTGCATAAAAATTATATTATATCTCATTAATGATCCATAAAAGGAAAAATTATGAATTTAATTTTCAAATCATCCAAATTCAGGATGTTTTCTTTCTGAGAACCATTGCTAGTTGAATGAAAAGGTAAACCACAGACTCAGAAAAAACCTTCTTAATTATTTTTTATTAATGAAATTCATAAAACAAATACAGAATATTTATTGAAATCTGTGTGATCAGTGTGTGCATTCAAGTATCTTTTGGATATAGTCTACTGAAATTATGCATATTTTTTTCAAAAATTTAAGAAAAAATGGTGAAATAATTGAAATTAATTTATGATCAATATTTTTTTATTTAAAAAAATTTCCAGTATTTCTGTAAGATTCATATTATATCTACTATGTTATATCTGTACTTTAGTTCCTAACAGTAAGACAGAAAAAAGAGGTTCTGCCTTGGCATCTTTATTTTATTCTGCTATAACAAAATATTGAAGACTGGGTAATTTATCAAGAAAAGAAATTTATTTCTATCACTTTTGGAGGCTGTGGAGTCCAATGTTAAGGTGTCATCACCTGGTGATGGCCATCTTGATATGTCATAACATGACAAGAAGCCATCACATGTTGAGAGAGCAGGTGAGAAGCAAAGGAACAGTAACAGGAAAGCAAGCACATATGAGAGAGCTTGAGTTTATAGGAAAGCCACTCTTCAGATAAGTAGCCCCCTGTCATAGTGATGGCATCAATAAATGAGTGTGGAGCTCTCCTAACTTAGTCACCTCTTCAAGGTCCCCAGCTACCAATGTTCAAGAGCTGGAATCTTTACATTGATGAGATTTGTGGGGATATGCAAACCATAGCATTCATCAAAAACAAAATAATTGCATTGCTATTTTTAAATCTTTAAATAATTAGTGATATCTATTGTATGGACCACAGTCTTTATTATTTTATTTTCTTGCTCTCACTCTGATTTTCACATTAGAGTAATATATGTGTGAATATATACATTCAAAATTACTTACACTGTAACTTGTAAAAGTAACTGTCCAAGATTGTTGATTTACCCATATAGAAATTCAAAAGGACATTATATGAATTTACATCATAACTTACAAGAGAATTGTTTTCAAATAGCTGTCTCTTTGTCATGAAGCATGAGGCAATGAGATAGAGCAGAGCTGCAGACTACTTACAGTGTCATCAATTGAGTAATAAATAAATTTAGGTATTTAGTTTTAAGCTAGTGAGAATTTAGTGTTTCTTGTTTTAACAAAAACAACATAATGTAGATTGAAAGAACAGGATTCCAAATGAAAAATTCACAATTAATGTTACATTTTGTACATTTTGTACCTGTGAAATATCACTGTACATTTTTTTTTCCTTTTCTAACATTGCTTAATTGGTTGTTTTATTAGGAACTATGAGGCAATCCTCAAATCATTTTAAATGTTTTAGCCATAAATAGCCATAAACTGTAGATAGCCTTATTCAAGAGAAATCTTATGATTTAGCAATGGGATTAAGATATATTCAGGAACTTATAATAATTTCTCTAGGGAATTTTGGAATATTGAATTCATATCTACCTGAATGACATTAGCTACATTGGCTATTATACATTTCCCATTTTACCAATTTACACATTCACTTCTTTAGTGAAATTTACTGAGAAAAACATTAAATAGTTAAGCAACTTATTACTTTCCACTAATAAAATTATTAGAATTATTATTATTTAAATTATGATGGGGACTTTCAAATGAAGGTTATTGTCCTTCTAGTTAATTAAAATCACGGGAAGTAATATATTCAAATTTATATAGACTTAAAACATACACGTGCATATACACATACACACATTTGCTTCAGAAAAAATGTAATTTTAAACAATTTGATTTTAAAGTTCTTGGGGAGATGAAAGCTCTTTGCTTTATTTCTATCATGCCTAAATTTTCAGGTGGATAAGGAAATATTAAATGACTGAAGATGTTTGGTTTGTTTAATACTAACTTTGAATGAATGTATGTTTCCATATGGTCTTGAGTAAATTATATTTTCCTTGTAACGGCCTAATAATAAATGAAATGATGTTTACCGAAGCACTTCCCATTCATTAAAGAATCTTGCTACAACATATATGCCATTTTTCATATATTGACACTCTCGCTGAATTACTGTGGCTGGGTCTCTTCTATACTTCATTCTTTCTTCCCTACTTCCTTTCTTTTATTTTCCTAGTTTAGTTCTTTTTTTTTTAATTACAATTTTGTTACCATCTTACCTTCTCTGTGGAATGAAAATAATCGAGTGCTACTAGCATGCTGAGGTCCATAAATTTGCAGTAGGCTAGAAAAGGAAATGGGGTTTCACACAGATCAGACCCAGTAGACAAAATTAATAACTCTGAGATGTTAGCATGTGACTTCATCTTCTTCATCTTTCAAAGAACTAATGAACTTTCTCCGACATAGTAGAGTGGTCTGTTGTTAAATGAGGCTGAAGAACAGATGTGTATGATGTGTGTCTAGGGTAAAACTCAAATTATGCAACTATGTTATTGGCTAAGATTTATCTCAATATTCTAAGTCAATTTTGAATATTCTTTAGTAGTAGTCCTAATTTCTTTTAGGGAAATACCAAAAGATCTTTATATTTTAAAGACATATTTGCAGTCCTTTTTACATGGCTGTATTTTTTATTTTTTAAATTATAGATGTTTTTCTGAACCAATTTATTTCCAGAACATACGTGTGTGTGTGTGTGTGTGTGTGTGTGTGTGTGTCCACATTTCTAGTCTTCACTATGATGAAAATCAAATAATACACCAACAGAATGTGGGCTCTATAGTACTTAGAAAATAGTCTTTCTGTAATGGCCTGTAGGTGTTAGGCAATCAAACACTGTAATCATGATTAATTGCTAGCCAACTAGCAAAGAGAGCCCCAGATGCATTTAAATACAGATTTCAGCTCAGCACGATGTACAAATTGAAAGCTCTCTTCTTTTTTATTAGTGTGTCTATTAAAATAACTGGCTATGCTTGTCTGAAAGCATTAAGTACCAACAAGAATACAAAAACAAGTTTTAATTCCATTAATAGAGCATTTATGTATTTCAAGATCTTTATCTTGCTAAGTGAACTCTGCTATTTGTCTGCTGTGTTAAGAAAAATAGTGTTATTAAGAGAAGGTAATAAAAATAAAGCAAAAACTTATTGACAGTTCACTTCTTTGGACCTTAAACCATCAAGGAAAAAAATTCCCCTTATCTATGGAAGGATGACAAAAGATACATTTCAGGAATGACCATAAAAGAATTTCTGTTTCATCAGTCTTCCACCAAGATTTGGACTCACTAAAAATTTGGCCTCCTAATATGGCAATTTTAGATTCTTAGCCTACGTGAAGAAAGGTAGAGATGCATAGAACTAGAATGATGAGCCACGTAAAGAGGATGGAAATGTAAACAACAGTCAATAGTCTTCTGTACATATGATGAAAACAAACTAACATGACTGAAGTTTCCGCTAGGTGTTCTCAACTTCTGGTCAACTTCACATTTTCACCATGGAGATCTATGAGTGATCTAAGAATGTTAGTTATCTCATGGAACACACTGCAGTATTTCTCTCCTAATATACTTAAGGTGTACCCCAGAGGTCATCACTACAAGAATTCTGGTATCTCTGGTATTAATTGTGTACAGGCGATGGATAAGCATTAATCCTGACCCTTTTTTTAATTAACTATCTTACGCTTTTATTTTAAGACTTTAAACAATCTACAGTTCAGGTAGAAAAGATACCAGAGGAAAAACCATTAAATTTTAGGAATATTCCCTTTGTACATATTAAGTGTGGGAAAATACTGATTGAAGACTTTGGAAACAATTTATTTTTCACAACTGAATCTGTATCAATAAGGAACTGGTAAAAAATGCTTATATGTATTCTAGATCCCATGAAGTAATAATACAAGTTTGATTTTAAGAAAATTTAGACAGTTATGAATACATTAAAATTCCTTTGACGAATTCTGTTCCTACAGGTTCAGGTTCTTTTTAGTCACTTGTCTTGTGAAAATTCAAATTATATCTGAAAAAGAGGAGATTTGTAATATAATACTAATGCTTCTGTAACATGGTACTGCAAGACCTGGCCTTTGCCCTCTTACAGTATAGCTTTATAAGTTACAATAAGGGGAGAAAGCAAGCATAAAGCTTTCATAAAATTTTATTGGCAACTACAGAAAGGCCATGAGCATCAAACAAGAAGAATATAACTCTGTAAAGAATCTATCATTTTTTGTTATCTTGGTTATAAGATAAGGGTCATGTTGCACTTCCCTGGAGAGACAGTGTGTTAGTTAGCATTTTGTTTCTGTGACCAAAATACCTGAGAGAAGAACAACTTTCTTGAGGAAAAGTTTATTGGGGGCTCACAGTTTCAGAGGTTCTGTCCTTGGCTAGCCAGCTCCCTTGCTCTGGGCCCAAGGTGAGGCAGAGCATCATGGTGGAAGGGTGTGGTGGAGGAAAACTGCTCACCTCATGGTAGCTGAGAGGTGCAGCGCCAGCTCAATCCAGGTACCAGGAATAAAATAGAAACTCCAAAGACATGCCCCTAGTGACTTGCTTCCTCCAGTCATGCCCCTCCTGCCTATAGTTACCACCCAGTTAGTCCATTCAAAAGATGAATCCCTCAGGTAGACTAATCCACTAGTTAGGTTACAGCTCTCATGATCTAATCTATGCACCTATGGACATTCTTGCACTAACACAGGAGCTTTTGTGGTTCACCTCATATCCAAACCACAACAGAGAGAAGATACATCAAGAACATGGCATGGGAAATATTAAGAATAAGAATGAAGTCCATTTCTTCCTCACTGAGGAAGAAAAGAACGTTGGGAGCACTAGACCTTCTTATCAAAGTGCTGATGGAACTTACTTAGAATTGATGGGGCTCCTAAAAATGTCTTAAGTGTCAAAGTCTGAGAAAATGATGTATGTTTTCTTATTAACACTTAATAACTATACACATTAATGCGGTACAGTGTGATATTTCAAAACAATGTATACTGTAGAAATCAGATTAATAATTAGTTTCATCTCTTTACCATTTCCTCCTTTTGGAGCCTTCAAGCTCCTCTCCTTTCCATCTTTACAGAATGGCTAATAGGATACTGTAAACTGGTCAGCCTATGGTACAGAAGAACACTAGAATTTACTCCTCCTATCTCATCATGTTTTGGTTCCTGTTATCCAACTTCACTCCAGCCCTCCTTCCCTCTACCCTGTCTTGTCTCTAGTAATTATTTGACTTTCAAATTGACGTCTTTAGGGGTAACTGATTTAGTCTGAAGAAATATTAAGGGAATTAAATGTGAAACATAAATATGAAATGGATTCTTTGCTATGACAGACACCATTGTTGAGACATTAGCCAACTTTTCAATAGAATCTGAGGATTAGATAGTAATAGATTTGGTCTTCTTTCAAACTTAAAGAGTATTGAAAATGAATTTAATAAGAAAAATGATGTGTTTTGGTGAATTATTGTAAACAAAATAGGATTTATGGATTTATAGGGAATTGAATTGATGGTAGGAAAAGGAGAATTAGTTACATGGGCATTTTTTCCTGTGTATTTAAAGAACATAAATTATGGAATCCCATTTTGAAACTGGTTACAATAAAATAGTGATTCTACACACTTTGTCAGAAATTCTGTTAATCCACCATGTGATTAGTACTGTAGTGAGGGGACACTTAGAAGCTACACCTCACAGATTCAAGCTCCTTCGTAAACTTATTGTATCTTGCCTACCTTATACCTATTTTTTATTAGTAGTAAAACTGGTGTTGTGCAAGACCTATGATTCACATGATTTTGATTTTAGTATGGTTTGGATCTGGGATGTGCTCCCAAAAGCTCATTTATTGAAAGTATGATCCCTCATGCACCAAGGTTCAGAAGTGAGGCTTTTAGGAAATAATTGGATTAAAGGCCTCTGCCTTCAGTCCATTGAATGGATTGATCCCTTGATAGTTGAATAGACAAATGAGAAGTGGGACCTAATAGGATAGGGGATTGCCCCGGATGGGTTTATCTTCTCCCTGTTCTCTCTCTCTATTTCTCTTTCTCTCTCTCTATTTCTCTCTCTCTCTCTCTCTCTCTCTCTCTCTCTCTCTCTCTCTCTCTCTCTCTCTCTCTCCTTGCATCATCCTGGCTGCTATTAACTAAGCAACTTTCCAACTTTTCTCCTTCTGCTGTGATATTTCTGCAAGGAAGTTGGCCAACCATAGACTGAGACTTCTGAATAAACTTTTCCTCCTCTTTTTCTGTCAGTTATTTTGACCACAGTGAGGATCTCAGACCTCTCACAAATACTGAATTCTGGAAGCGCCCAATTCCGTTATATAAAGGTTTAGTATTTGTTGATAACTCTCAGAGTTCTTCTCATGAACTTCAAATCATCACTAAATTGCTTGCAACAACTAATACAATGTAATTCCTATGTAAATAGTTGTTATACGATAAGTTTAATAAAATAATGAAAAGTAAAAAAGTCTACATAATTAGTACACATGGATTAATTTTCAAATATTTTTGGTCTGTAGTTGGTTGCATTGTGGATGAAGAGGGACAACTATAAGTTCATCTTGGAGGTGGGAGTATGAAAGGACTTTACAAAGAGAAATGAGCTTTTCAGATTCAGCCAGATATTGCTTGTAGTAATATAACACAACAAGGGTACCATGAACACGTCTTAGGGAATTTGCACACCAAAAGGAAATATGTTGAAATACTTTGTGTGGAGGATCGCCATATGGCTCTCTCACTTCCCTTCAAATATTGGATTTTTGCAGATAAATAAGGAATATCATCATAACTATGTTGTTGTTAATATCCAACAAATTGAAATAAGGAAGGTTTTAATCAGCATTGACAGTAGTATATGTTTATTGCCTAATCACATCTCATGTGTAAAACAAAGAATTTGTTAAAACCAATTTTAACATATCTAACTCCTAGAATTCAAATCTTTTATTCCTAGTCTTACAAAAGAAAACAAATAATCTATAGTTTTGAAAATAGAAGGGAATCTATAATGCATTTGTAACTCTTAGAATAAAATATTATTTAATAAAATGTTATTTAAATGTTATTTAAAATAAAATGTTATTTTAAACATGGTGGTGCATGCCTGTAATCCCAGTGGCTCAGGAGGCTCAGACAGGAAGATCTCAAGTTCAAAGTCAGACTCACCCAAAGCCAGGCCCAAAGCAACTCAGTGAGACCTTGTCTCTAAATGAAATACAAAACAGGGCTTGGGATGTGGCTCAGTGATTGAGTGCCCCTGAGTTCAATCCTGGTACCAAGAGAAAAAAAAATGTTATTTAAAAAAAAAGCACAGAAATAGACATATGTTTGTGCCCTCCTGCCCCCCCACACAATGTTGTACTTCCAAAGCTATAGATTATTTGCTGTGTTTTATCAGACCCTGAATGAAAATTTTGAATTAGAAATTATAAGTTAAAATAGATCTTTCAACAAGGAATTTGGTATAAATTGAATGGCATTCCAATTATATAATTTTCAAAGAAACACTATATACTGTTTCAGCCAGAATACTGAATATATAGTATTACTAATTTTTTTAAAAGTTAAACCCAAAATATTAAATTGACCAAATATAATGGGAAGAATTATACCCATTAATAATTTGATACTGTGTGTGACATATTTATGTATGTGTGTGTGTGTGTGTATATATACACATATATGTATATATATACATTCACATATAAGTACATATATATATATATATATATATATATAGTATTGAAATTGGTTATATTATTAATTGGTTATATTATTAATTATACAGGCTGAAAAGTTCCATGCTTTGCCACTTGCAAACTTGAGAACCAGAAAACCCAGTTGTATAATTCAGTATGGAATGGATGCTTGCCTAAAAAAAAAAAAAAAATTCTTTAACTGTAAGCCATATTGAAAAGAAAAATTCTAGTTAGAAAATCCCTTCCTTTTGTGTATAAAGTCTGGATCCCAAATTGTTCTCAATATGTGCGCTCAATACAAATTCTGCCCTCTAGAAGTTTAAGAGTAAATAAAGTGACTTCATATGCTAATCTCAGAGTACTTGTATTTCTTTTTCAGCTTCTAAGAAGCTTTAGAAATCTAAAAGAGAAGTTTTTAAAAATACATTATAGAATAAGACTGTGACCTCTGAAGTGTTTCATTTTCCCTCTCCCCATGAAGTGAAAGTCAAGCTAAGTAAAAGTCCAGTCCTACCTGCAACAGGCATTTAAGTTTCACCATGCTTTTGTATAAGTTTGCAAAACAAATCTCTAAATCCAAGTATTGTAAGTTATCATAAACTCTAAAATATTTAAAATGGAAATTTCCCTAAACAGAAAGCAGAAGGATGAAAATATGGACTGTAACACATGTTTTTTTTTAATAGTGTTTCCTATAGATTTTTACTATACATATTAAGTGTTTAGATCAAATGAGACAAATAATATAGTATGGTGGACTCAGGGACAGTAAAAGCATTCAAACACAATTTATGCATATGTGTGGCAAATTGCAAAACTTCTAGAAATATAGCATTTATTTTCTAATCACACATACACACCTTCACAGTGATTTCTGTCCAAACAATTCTAGGACTTTTTTGATGCTGTTCTTTCCTTACCCCTTAACCTGTTTATTTCACTTGGTCCACTGAACACTTAAAATAATTTTAAAAGAATTTTATCCTGTTAACACACATTATACGGTATGTTGTTTATATCTCTTCTAACTCCATTAAGTAAAAAATACTAATAAAAAGGGTTTATAATTATATATTATTTCCAATAAATTTTAGATTTTAGGCTGATGTCATGTTACTTCATATTTCATATCCTTTACGGTGTCAGAACATGTATCTTCCTCAACTGGGGCATGTATTTGAATGGTTATTTGCAGCCCCAACTCTAGTATTGCTTTCCATGAGACTGACTTCAGAAGTTTTCAATGAGTTATTGCTCCTTGCTATGGTTTAGATATGATTTGTCTCTCCCAAGCACTCATGTGTCAGAATTGCGGTCTCCAGAATAGTGGTATTAGGAGGTGGTGCAACTTTTAGGAGGTGGGACTTAGTACAAGGTCATTAGGTCATTGGGAATACTGCCCTTGAAAGGAATGAAGGTGGTTCTCTTGAGACCAAGATTACTTGCCACTGGAGTGATTTTTTTTATAAAATAGAAAGGACAGACCCTCCAGCTCTCTTCCTGCCTCACCATGTAACCTTGCACTCTTCTGTTTTTCCACAATGCCATCCATGGTAAAGTGATGTAGCCAAGAGGACTCTCACCAATGGCCAGACAAGGCTGTCTGATTTTACACATCCGGCCTCCAAAATATGCTGAAGTTTGATTATTGTTATAGCAATAGAAAATGTACTAATGCAATGCTCAGTTAAAATGTTTTTTTTTATACTCTGTGATTAACAAATCAATTTTAATCTACAAAGATAATCACGTTGGAAGAGTTCAGATTATTTTTCTTATTTTTTAATCTTAATATATACATTTTGCTATTATGCACAATCTTGCCTTTAAATGATTTTTTTATTTCCCATCTTCATTTGAAGATTAAAGTTTATGATTTTAACTAGTATTATCCCTTTTTAAAGCTTGATGGTAGTTACCTGAGTGAACTCTAATGAACAGAGATGTTTTTTTGGATTCTTTTGGAAGTCTTTTCATTTCCTAACAGGATATCTATTATCACTCCCCATCAGTCTGTTTGGATTGTGGCTGGTAATTTGGCCTGGATATGTATTAAAGGTTTGCAATTCTGTAATTCTGTTTGTCTCTCCTCAATAACTGTTGTACTGGGTTAACTCCCAGAGATGGCTTGGACATACTTACATTGTATATGTTGTTTCCAGCAATCTTAACCTGTAGCAGATCCGAATATTTCTGTATTTCAAAGATACTTATTTAAGATAAAAAAAAAGTCAGTTGACTTTTGTTTCACATTTGAGGAATAACAGTATTTTACTAATAAACCAAGCAGCTGTTCACTTTGAATTTTAATATTTCTTAAAAATACAGATGCTAAAGTATATGACTGAGATTGAGAACATATTTTGAATTGAAGTTCTTAGGTTAAATTCTTTGTTATGCTCTTGAAAAATAAATAAATTACTGTTAATTATGTTATGATTTTCCACTGGTGTATTGCAATAAATATTTGCTAAATATTTGATGAAGCCAAGTAATACCTACAACATGTTACATCTGCTCGTAGTGTCCCTTCATCACTAATTATTAAGAATTTAAGCTTCTTCAAAAACAAGAAATTTTTTTTCTGTATTTTACTTACATATGGATTTGCATTTATAGCTAGAATACAGATAATTTTCTTCCCATGGAATACTAACTATCCATGTGTTAATTGTTTTACATAAAAAAAAAACTTTTTGTAGATGCAGGCCCCCAGCAAAGTGGTATGTCTATTTTAACCCATAGCACTGTCAGAAGCCACATTATAACTATCATTACGCTTTTGTGAATAGATCTTTTTGGATGCTGGCTTTGCTTCAACATGTCACCTCTGTAAGCACATATACATCTTCTTATTGATATGAAGTGACCTTTTGGAGAGACACAATTATAATCACAAAAACAATACTCTTATGCCTGTGAACTCTTCAGTCCTCTAAATTGAAACAATTTCTTTTGGAGGTTAATCAATGGCTCTCGGAGGAGTTTTCAATAATTTTTGGAAAAGATAAAACAAACGGACAAGAGAAAATTAACTTTATATCAATATCTGTCTTTATGTTCAAACTTTTAAAAAATAACTAAATGTGAGACAGGTTCTAAGATTTATGAAAATTGTTATTTCCAAACATCAAGGGTTTTATTTTGAAAATTTTCACATTATATTGTGATATGATAATATACTTATTTACATTCTCCTCAAAATATTTTTAAAATGAGTTGTCTTATTAAACAAATGTTATGAAGACACTTGCCACATGCTGGGATCTCTTTGACACTTTTGGAGCATATGGCATAAATACATACATGCACACTCACACATATATATGTATATGTGTGTGTGTGTGTATATATATATAGTTTATTGTGAGAGACAGTCACAAAAATTAATAAAATCACAAATATAGATAGAACTTTTAAATTACAAAAGAAAAATAAAAAAGGACTTGAGTTCAGGAATCATGTCAAAAAGCAGCTACTTTCAATGTAATGATTACAAAGATCACTGAATAAGTTTACTAATTATACTGATACTGATAGAAAGGAAAAGATAGTCATAAAACAAGAGAAATTACTATAGTTAGGAAGTGTAGTTAGAAAAATCTATGACTCTACGATAAATTTTTTCTGGTGATGAAAAGATATATCCCTACTGGGGAGAAAACAGAATGTCATGAGATGAATTTGAAAAACAAATATGAGTATAAAATTATGCCATGTTTTTTAGAGTCATGTTAAGTCTTTTGGATTGTACTCTACTTTGAATTGTGTTCTTTGAGGTTAGCACCTATGAAATTGCTACAATTTGATCACTACTTGCTACAAAAATAGTAACTTATACATTCAACTAATTATTGGAATAAGAGGGCATGAGAAGAACTTCTGAGTGAAGAAGACTTATAATCTTTATCAAGGTGACTCTTTTATTGGATGGAAATATTATTAATTTGGAACAAGAAGTAAATGCAAAAGCATTCAAGAAGCTGTTGTAGAAGTCTATGTAAAAACCAGCAGATTGTATTAATCTGAGCTAGAAAAAAATGGGTATATATAATAAGTAAGTGTGCTTCAAAGACTATCAAGGACACAAGGGGAAAATTTCATTGTTATCCATAATACATTCTAAGACAGTTGTTGAAAACCAAGATGTGTATAGGACAATTATTTTAAAACAAGATGTATATTTTATGGTCCTAATGTAAATTTAAAAAAAAAAAAGAATATGGATGTGCTACCTTTATCCCAGATCAACTGACAATTTCTGTGGATAGGCTCAGCTTTGCAGATGTGCAAACACATATGTGTGTGTGTAGTCTGAAATCATAACTCATCATAATGTATAGTTCAGGTTAAAAGCCTTGAATCTTTAGAAAAGCATACAGTTAAGTGAATAATTACAATTCAATGTGGCAAATGCAATGACATAAGGAAACATAGAATTAAGGAAACTCATAAACAAATTAGCTAATTGAATAAATCATAATTACTGAGTGCTTTTTCCAATTTTTCAGCTGTGTACTTTGTTTCGAAAGTACATTTATCTTGAAAGTCATAAACAGCTCTTATGAAAATAAACACTAGTAAATCAACTGTGTTTGTTTAAGCTTTTTACCTTTTTAAATAATTTATGTTAGTATTTGGGCAAGGCCAAAATATTTCATTTGGATAGCACCATGGTATAAAAATTGTATGCTATGCTTTAATAATTTATATGTGACCCAGAATTTACAAAGAATTTGAACTTTCATCTTTCTGAGCATTGATTTCAGACAGGATAGAGAAATTAATATTGTGCTTATTTAGAAATTTATTCTTCTATTTGTGTTTTTCTTCCAGGGTTTAAATAACCACACTTTTTTTTCCTTTTAGGGTTAATAAACTTTCAATTAAAAATAAATATAATTCTAATGTGTAGCTAGCTTGTAATTTTTACACTATTGGTATTATTTACCAAACTAAGAAAAGGGCATGTTAAATTCTACTGTATTATTACTTGGTTGTAGGGATGTGCTAGAGCATTTTGATCAGTCTCCGACCAGGCAATGGTACTTCTCTTTCCAATTGCAGACTAAGTGAGATCACATTGGCACTGATGGATAATTCTTTATTGGCTTTTCATGTTTCTGTGTCTTATGAAGAGAAACACTGATTACCTTTTCTTCCTTTTTTGTGGATTATCTTTTCAAGGTTATTAATATTTTAAATAAACTTGCAAAATGCTTTCTTCCTTTTAAGCAAATGACAGGTTTATGCTTTGTGTAGTATAATACATATCATGTTCCCCCTGGGACATTGTAGCTTGCTCATTATTAAAGATTCTGGTACCCTAAACATACATGCAGGTGCTCCTTAGATGTCTTTGTTTTGCCCTGTGGGATTTGAGATGCGGGAGATGGAACAAATTCCGATACTCTGGCAACTGCTGTGACCATGAGTTATAATCTGTCTTTGTCTCTGAAGGAAGAGTCTCATATATTCTGCAGCGTATTTGAAAGTGAGACCTGCTAATGTGTTGCTTACAAGTAGGGTAACTAATGCCCTTCACAGTCCTTGCAATATAGAAGATTGAAATAGTCCAAGGTAGAAATATTTGTCCCCCCAAAATCATCATGTACTTCAAAATAGCGCTTCATTGTTTTTGTTTCTGAAGAGCTATCTGTTAAAAGCTTTGTCAACAAACCCTGTTGGTTGTTTATTGAACAGTGTCTGATTAACAATGCTCTCTGCCATGGTGTCTGAATAGCACACTGCTGCCTTCCAAACATTCATATTGGAAAAACTGAAAGCAACTGACACATGCCATCATTACCTTGTTTTAATGAAAAGACACAAACTTTGGGTTTCGGTAGGTTTGAGTATGGATCCGATTTGTGTCCTTTAGGATCTACCTGGGCATGGCTCTTCATTAAGCAGTTCTCATTTTAGTTTGTGATATCTAGAGGATAATTCTAGGTTCACAAATTTGTTTTGGATCTTTTTCTAAATAATGTGGAGTTTACAGTATGAAAATTATCTCATGCTTTAAAAGATGGTCTTTATATTGACATTTTCACTCCCATTTTTTGTGCTGTTGTGATTACTGACACAGAGTGAGACAGAAGGTTGGCGCACACTTTGGCCTCAGTGATTTGCTGCTGGGCACACATTTGCCAGCACATATTTGTCTTTTCATCAACAGAGTAGATTTTATAATGAGAGTTACAAATGAAAAGACAAATATCCTCTCAGGATTGGTCAGCCCTTTGAGGAAGAAAACCAAAAACATGAAAAAGAAGTCCCTGGTCCTTAGAATTCAACAAAAATAGTACACTTGTTTTGTTCTAAGACTTCATAAAACAGAAGGGCCAAATGCATACTTTAATATCCTCTCTGGCATCCTGAAACTTGTGTTGAATCAACAACAGGAAGACAACAGCAAGACTAAAGAAAGAATTAGAAATAGAGGCCACAGTTTAGATAGTCCCATCTGCAACCACCTGTACACATAGCTTAAACCTAAATCCACCTGACTTTCCCAAATGCTAGCTTTGATCATAAATAAACTACAAAGTGTAATTTTAACATCCTTGTCAGCATCATTCAGTGAAATTAAACCATAGTGATAGATAAATCATCTTAAACAGTGTTACCTGTCCCCAAAGAATGTTAATGTAAAATAGCCAATACTAAAAAAGGTCAAAATACTTCCTCCTTTATGATTTATAAACTGTGCAGTTAATGCCTCTAGTGGCCTTCTTTGACTTCTAGTTTTGGGTTTTCCAACTAATGAACTATTCTTTTGCATATACAATAAACGTTTTTAGTATCTAATCTAATATTAGTATTGACAGGCATTGTCATAATATTTAAAATGAAACAGCATCAAAAACAAAGCTTCCAATCAGGTTTGTTTTTTATATGTGAATACTTGGTTAAAATTTGTAAATATGTAGCTTGAAATGAAAATATCTGAACAAATTTAATATTAACATTCGATTTTTTATTTGTAAATATAAAAGCATTTTAAAATGTATCCATGCAAACTTCAGCAATCATTAATAACAATTGTGAAGATTGGTTATCATTAATATAAAATATTCAAGGAATTGTTGAATTAATTGAAAACTCCAGCTCTTCAAAGTAAACTATTAGAAGAATGAAAAAAAAAAAAAAACATACCAAGAAATGGTCTTTGTAAAATACTTATCCAATAATAAAAAAACAAACACCCCAATAAATAACTGCAAAAAATTCTGAGAAAGCTCCCTATCAAAGAAGATACATTCAATGGTATATAAGCATGAACAACAATTCTCAACACCATATGCCATTAAATAAGTAAAAATAGAAATAATAATTAGATACCACTATAAATTTCTCAAAATAGCTAAGATCTCAAACACTGAAACCACCAAATGTTGGTAAAGATGTGAGGCAAAAGGGACTCTTCTTCATTTCTGGTAAGAATGCAAAATGCTGCAGTGAGTTTGGAAATCTGTTAGGTGATCTCTTTTAAAAAGCTGCACATAATCTTAACCATATTATTCAACAATTGTGAAACTAGGTCCACACAAAATCCTACACGTGAATGTTTACAGCTTGTTAATTAATTAATTTATTTATAATTACTCAATTTGGAATCAACCAAAATAATTTTCAATTAACTGTGGTATATGCATACAATGGAGTGATAACAAGCAATAGATATATCCAGATATAAAAACATGTAAGAAACCTCAATGCCTACTGCTAAGTAAAAGAAGCCAATCACATTGTTTGATTACAACTCTATGACATTCTCAAAAAAGTAAACTATGGAGATAATAAAAAGAATAATGGGCTTGGCACGATGGCCCATGCCTGTAATCCTAGTAACTTCAGAGGCTGAGGCAGAAGGATAGCAAGTTCCAAGCCCACAGCTACCTAGAGAGACCCTGTCTCAAAATTAAAAAAAAATAAACATAAAAAGGGTTGGGGTGTGACTCAGCGATAAACCAAACCTGGATTAAATCCTCAGTATCAAAAATTTAAAAAATGAAATAAATTTTAAAAATTTAAAAAATTATAATAATGGTTGTAAGAACTTAGGTGTAGGAGTGGGAAAGAAGAAGGAATGGCTGAATAAGCAGAGCGTGGAATTTTTAGGGCAGTACATCTATTATATGATTCTACAATGGTGGATGCTTGCCATTATACATTGATCAAAACCCATAGAATGTACAACGCAAAAAGTAAACTCTTACGTAAAGTAGGGGCTTTTGTTGACGATGACATATCAATATTTACTCATCAATTGTGACAAATGCACCACACTACAGTAATTTATTAATATACCAAAGCAAGATGTTTCGAGAAGGGAAACAGGGAAAGATTAAGAAAATATGTGGAACTCTACTTTCTGCCCACTTTACTGTAAATCTGAAATTACTTTTAAACAGATGGTTCATTATTTATAATTATGAGGAGGAAATTAAGTGCAAAATAATACAATATTTCATTTTTCCAGTGCAGGCATAGATGTTTCCTCCTTTAAAATCCACCATGTTTTGTAGCTTAAAGAGCAAATTTTTATCTGTCATGTTAGTTCTCAAATCAATAAACTCTTTTTCACAATATACTACCATTTAATGGATTTAGCTTGTTTAATTCATTGTAGTTAATGTGTTCTCATCTACAATGGTTTGTTTCTGTGCTTTGATGCACAGCATACCTGAGATTCCTCAAATGGCTTAGGCTAATTAGTTATGGAACATTGAAATGTTTGAATATAGGAAACTCCTGTCCCTCATTTTAGATACACTGGACAACATTTTGATTGGTTATTTAATTTCTTGAAGATGTATGATATTTGTGGTATGTGGACTTTACAAAGTATTTTCTTATGCAAGTCAGTCATTTGCTATATGAAAGTATAGGTTTAAACAGTGTTAAAAAAAATCTGTGTTTTTTATCTTGTTATAATATATCATACAATATGTTAAATCAAGCTTTATTAAATTATTAAGCATTTAAATAACTAAAATCTCACATCTGTTTTTTTCTTTTTCTTTATTATTATGAGCTCATTTTTTTCTGACACCTATCCACATGACTTAACTATAATATTTTATATTATCTAGAAATAGGAAACTATCATTAGTAATTCATATGTTTTCAATAAGAAAAATTAATTCACATTAATGAATTATGTAACTAGTTGAGGCTAAATAAGAAGCCAAAGAAGCAAATGAGTATTAAGGTTTAGAATGCCATGAATTATTTAAGAAAGAAAAAAATTAAATAATAAAATTGTTAGGAAATCTGAGACAAAAAATGTGTTATTTCCCATTATTCATAAAAGTATGACATTCAAGAAAAAGACATATATATATATGTATATATATATAAAAAGACATATACATATATATATATATATATATAAAAGACACACACATATATATATTCTTTTCTAAAAAAAAGGTTGATTTGGCTAATAATTTTGAGAAATACTTCCTATTTCAAATTGACAAATATGAATTGACATAAACTTCAGTTTTGGGACACTAATACCCACAATTTAAGAGATAGAATATAACATCTGATTTTCTGTGTATTCCTCCTGGACAGAATTCTGGGGTGTAAGCAATTTTCAGAGTTTTGAGTGTATCACATTTTTACTCCTATTTTGCCTTAATGGCATTGTATGTTTCACTATATTGAGCATTTTTTAAATTTTTCTGTAATATATGTGCCCATATCAGTGAGCACAATTTTGTACTTCTGTGACTTGCTTTCATTTGACATGATGTGTATGGGTGGATCATCCATGTCAATACACTGAGCTATTTTTACACTATTTAGAACTTCTCAAAATATTCCACTGAGAATTACCACCCAGGTTCCTTTCAATTTTTATTGTTTTTTGCCATTACTAGCACCATTTCCATGAATATTCTTGAACACATTCAGTAGCATACATGTGCTGGTGTTTTTCTAGAATATGTATTCACCAGTGTGATTCCTTGTGTCCCATTTTCCGTTTAGTATTTACAATCCGAGATGTTAATGTTATTCCCTTGGTCCTTATTCTCATCCACTCTGGATATGGGCCAACTGTTTCTTCATTTATTTCTGGCACAATGCACTGCATTGTAGTTTGAATTTGTATTTTACAAATTCCAAATGAGGTTACAATTCTTTTCATATGTTAATTGACTACTTTTATTATTCTTTATAATGTGTGCTCATTATTTTGATTTATTATTTCACATTGAGTTATTTTTCTCTTAGTAAAAATTTCTTTGTATCCGAATAGCTAATTCTTCATATTTTGTTGTTGTTTTTCTATTGTCATGCAATGAATCACCACAAATTCAGCAGCTTAAATCAACAAAAATTCATCTAACAGTTTCTGTGAGTCATGACCAGCCCTTCTTGTTATGATCTCTGTACTGAATTCATATGATTGAAAGCAAGCAGTCAATATTGTATGACTTTACCTAGAGGCTGAACTTGGAATCTGCTCCAAGCTTTCTCAGATTGTTAGCAGAATTTATTCCTTTGGATGGCTAAGGTCTTTGTTTTCTTGTTAGTTGTTGGACAAGGCCCACTCGAATCTCCTAAAGTCATTTTCAGGCCATTGTCATAGTGTCTACTCCCTAGACCTTCTCTAGAAAACAGTGGTCAGTTCTTCAAGTCTAATGGAACAGTATCTCTCTGCAGCTTCATATTTGTTAGACCTCTTCTGTCTTTGAATTCTAGACCCTCTTTTAGAAGAGTTTACCTGGTTAGGTAAGGCTTATCTATACTCAAGGGAGGAAACTTTTTTTTTCTTTTTAAAAAAATTATTCAATTTTTATTCATTCTTTCATCAGCAGAATGAATTACAGTTCATATTACACATATAGAGCACCATTTTTCATATCTCTGATTGTATAAAAGGTATATTCACACCATACGTGTCTTCATACATGTACTTAAGGTAATGATGAAAATTTTACAAGACAGGAAAGTCAGGTTCAATTTTAGAGCTTTACCTACTCAGTTACATACATTGCAAATATTTGCTCCCAATTTGTGCCTTGTCTTTAAATCCTATGGCTGCTGCTTTTACGGGGACGAAGGGGGGTATCTTAATTTATTTTTTGACTATGTTTTGACTTTTGTATTTCTATAAGTAAATCCCTCCTTATATAAAAATATTTCTTGTGATTGATTTTTTTTAATGTGATTAAGTGGTGTTAAATTCATGTTAAACTCTTTACAAGTTTGAGGTAAGTTGCCAAATTACCAACCTTTTCCCATCTGATAAACAGATCTCTCACTTCTGTTTCCAAATTATTTACTTAGAGCTCCATAATATCACATTTCAATAATAAGATTTATTTTTCTGGAATAACAATTTTGTTTGGTCTCTTTGATCTTTCATTTTCCTTTTCTGAATACCACTTTCAACACTTGCAATAAATTCTATGTTTAGTATTTCTCATTGATTTGTTTGTTTTATATTTTAAAATACTTCTTTGAATCACAAGCTCTTTAGAACTGCTTTCCCATTTTTAACTCTAGTGTTTCTGCTATTGATTGTTTACTAATTTGATTATAATGAAAAATTGAATTTTGTATGTTCTATCAGGTAGTAAGAAAAATTACTGTATATTAAAATCTCCTAGATATTAGAGAATTTGTCAATTAATCTTTGCATTGCATAAATGATTTTCTTTTAAGATACATTTTAAATGAATGTAATTAAATTATTGAAAGATAAAATTAATGCATTTCCCTTGCAAATTAGATCATTAGGCTATGTTTCTGAGATTAATAGAATCTTTTCTTGGGTTAATATTTGTTTATTTTATGATTTCATTTATTTTCATTGCTTTATCCATGTTTTTATATATATATATATATATATATATATATATATATATATATATATATATATATATATATATATACTTCTTTAATTTAGCAGAGCACATAGCTGCTTTTATTTTGTAATTTTTAATTATAGTGAAACACTTTAATGTGACCAATTAATATGTCAGCATATAAAGTTACACATAATGAAATAATCTTTTTAGACATTTATCATGTTTTTGTTTTATTCTCTAGTCTTAGATTTTTAAATAATTTTTCATTAGATAATTCTCTTTCACTAATTTTGAGTCACATACTCCTTCAGTTTTCAGGCATTAATATGAACATATCTTTAAGAATATTTAATTTGACAAAGTTAAAAATTGATAAATACCCAACAGTCTTCTGCCAAACAATATAGGACAGCAGAATTCTTTATTGCTGTTCTGCTATTATTATCCACCATTTTATTTTCATCTTATTGCTTTAATGTCTCAAATTACTGTTATCATTATTATGTAAAATTGATGTGTGTTTAGATATGTGTCCCCCATGTTTATAGTTTTATTAGACTGTGATTCTTGGTTAAATCACATTTTCTTTAAATTTTCTATTCTCTTGACTTACTTTCAAAGTTCCTTAGTGAAGAACTATTATTATTAAACTATGTCAATTGAAATTATCTAGAATCATAGAGCCAATAAATTGGGTTACTTTTAATATTCATTATTCCTATTAAGTAACCTGCTGATAGACTGCCTGCCATTCCCTTGAGGGAATCTGCATGTTATCATTGACTTTTCAAGATATTCCCCTCTCTTTTTGTAATTTCAACACTATATTTATACAACTATCCAACTGGAAACTGGTTTGGATTCTTACATATAATTATTAATTTTCTAATTGATTATTTGAATTGTATATTAGTATCTTTATAACATTGTTTCACCCTTGGAAATCCACTGGGATTTATCTTCGTTATTTTCATGTTATTTTAAAGCCTCTTAACTATTTGTTCCTATTTTCCATTTCTTTACCTCCCTGTAGTCCATTCTGAGTAATTTCAAATGATTTATCCCTACTTTAATAAAAACTACTCTCAGTTCTACTTACCAACTGTATTATAGGTATTACAATAATTCTCACATTTAGAAATTTTATTTCCTTCTGTCTGCAAATCTTCCAAGTCATTGGGATGTCTTTGCACTTTCTTCATGCTTTTGACATCCTATTTTTATTAAACATCATATATGTGTGAATATATCGTATTTTACACTCGGTTATGCCCATTTCCATTGGCATTCTGATCCTTCAGTTACAGTTGATTATTATGATTGATAGAGTATTTATTCATATTTTTTTCCTGATTTTTGAATGTGAATTATGATTTCAGAATTTTATTTGGGGAAGAGTTAGAACCCTGATTAGAAAAATTGTCCTACTAGACATAATCTTCAGAAGACATGTTTGAAGTAAACACAAATCTGAGACTATCATGTTTTGCATCTTTGTTTTCAGATTATTTCCGTCATATAAGTGACACAATGACAACATGTAGGTAAGAATTTGATTTTTCCCTCCTCAATCTGTAGTTCAGGTTAAAGTACAAAGGACCAAATTGAACAAACCTACAACATTACAACATGCTTATGCTCTTTTTTCTTGCTATTCATGTAAGATTTTTTTTTTTTTGGAGTTGTCCTCTATGATAATAAATTTGTAGCACTATTTTGCACTTTGTGCAGCTCTCTGGCTGGGTTTGTGCAGTCCTGTGGCTGGGTGTCCTCTGTCCTTGCAGCTCATTAAGCTTTCTTGTCCAATAGTGAAAAATACATGTTCTTCTAATAAATATTACCATGAGTGATCACTCACATGATGGAAATACTTTTCACCACAATATACCTTCAAGGACATCCATTATTATTATTATTATTATTATTATTATTATTATTATTATTAATATACTTAAACTGTATGTTTAATATTTTAAAAAAACAAACAAGTTTTTTTTTTAACATTTTCAATTGTTCTCTAGTTGGGAGTATTGTCCAGACAATCATTTAGTGCATTTCGTGTTATTGTTAAACAAAAATGTTGTTGTTGGTGGTGGTGGTGTCTTTGTTTTTAAAGAGCCAAGGCATTTTCTGCATGAGAAAAAGCAACCATAAAGCATTAATTTGTTTGAAGCACTATTATTCTAACATTTAGAAGAATTCTTCCTGCCATTTCTAAAACATTACAACAAAGAAAAATGTATAAACTATGAAACTGTCATTTGTTACTACACTTTTAGGAACAAACTGTGGATATTCAGAGGTTTTAAAGTTAGAACTATATTTATTTTGGTACTTTCCTAAGATTTCTGTAATCCTATCAGAATGAAAATATAAACAATTCCATCTTAGATAAGCTGACATATAATCTAGATTTTCAATAAATTGATTTTTGTTTGCAAATAATTCCTTTGCTTTCTGAAAAAATGAATTGAAAACCAGTCCCCTAGGCACCTAGCTGATTTTTCCTTGTAAAGCTAATCTTCCTTGTGACATCCAAAATGTTTCTAAATTCATATGTTTACTTAGGTTTTATCTTTTTTGGTACCTGGCATCTTTTTCTAAAATGACTTGCTTTGAAGCATTTTATGGCCAGCACTAAAACCTTATTGTTCTGTCACCAAAATACATGTATTTGGTCTATTAACCTTCTTAAAAATGTGTATTACTTATTAGTCTTTTGATATAATTTGGAGTATTGTTAAATATGTCATCTCTTGAGAGATGATGGATTCAGTTTATACAATTAACCTAGTTTACTCTTTTGAAGACAGGGATGGCTATTATTTATATGCCATTTCACAGCAAACTGTGGAAAATTATTTTACTTGACTAATGATAAAACCAGAATTGATAAGTCATTATCATACTGGTAATATTTCAATGCTTTCAGTGCCTTCCTATTTTAATCAAAATTCCTTACATTTAATGCAAAAAGAAGTGTTAATTTATAAATAGTGCATTGAAGAAACAAATTCCAATTATAAATATTCTTATCAAAATCTTAGCCAATTATTTTTATTTTTGCATTGCAACTATATTTCATATACTTCATATTAACATCATTATTTGGGGACATTATTCAGGACTTCGAATCCTTTCAGTGAAAGGAAATTCTGCTGCTGCTTTTGCTTCTAAGATCAAAATTGTCACCATGTGAATATTATCATTAACATTCAGTCTTTCCACAGATGGTCTCTGACTTTTTTCCAGAAGGTCAATTTATATGGTCCAGTCAAAATGTTTTCATGGCATGTATTTTAATGGTTTTATTATGTGGGAACCTTGCAAATGAGCTTCCTTTCATGGACCTTAAATAAAGTTATTCATGTATTACAACAATGTAATGATATGAAATTTCCGCATAAAACTACATGTTTAGAAAGTTCCAACAAGATTCTTTTGAGTATTCTTATAGAACAAGATCAATTAGATACATAAATAGACTGATTATTGGTCAAATTTACTAAAGAAAGTTTAAAACAATAGTAAAAACATTGTCAAAGATGGCAAAGTATCACAGTGGACTATAATTATTAACTCAAATTGTATTTATAAGAGGACAGGGGAAGGTAACAGATTGAAGAAAACAAAACCACAAGTTTTAGATATGGAAAATTAGAATATATGGTAAAGTCATACTTTAAAACAATTTGGGAAAGTGTAAGAAGCTTGTAATAAAAACAAAACTAAAAAGTGTATTTCAGGTGTTATATATACATATATCAATTTATATAAGGAATTGAATATAATGCAGGGAAATGTACATGTATATAGGGTAGTAATGTCTGTCTCATTCTACCATTCTTCCCATCCCCACCACCCCAGCCCTTTCCTCACTCCCCTCTGCACAATCCAAAGTTCCTTCATTCTTTCCTACCCCCAACCCCAATATGGATCAGCATTCACTTATCAGAGAAAACATTCAGTATTTGGTTTTTATGGACTGGCTTATTTCACTTAGCATGATATTTTCAAATCCAGCTATTTACCTGCAAATGCCATAATTTGATAGTTCTTCAAGGCTTAGTAATATCCCATTGTGTATATGTAGCTCATTTTCTTTATCCATTCATCTGTTGAAGGGCATCTAGGTTAGCTCCAAAAATCAGCATACTATAGTGATGCATCCACATCAATGTTTATAGCAGCTCAATTCACAATAGCTAAACTATGGAATCATGATAATTTTTAAAGAACTTATTTGAAAGGCATTTTATATAACTGTGGCAAGATTCAAAATGGAATACAGTTTGGGGACACATTTATAATACAAAAGTAAATATACAGATGATACAAAGAATTCCATAAAATAAGAGACACAAATCAGTAATACTTAAGCAAATGTTATGAATTAGCTAATTATAATTGCTAATAAATTAGGAAGAGATACATATTTTTAAAAGTTTATTCAAGTAAATTTTTAGCAAAACAAAAATTTTGCAACCCAGAATCAAGTTGTGGAAATTTGAATACTTCTTCAGTAAGTATGTATGGTGGTGTTATTTTTCAGAATTTTAAAAACAGAATATCAGATGTTTTCATTTATATAATATTAAAATGATTTCTTTAGTCTCTACAATTATGTCTTATTTGATTACTATTCATTGTACATATTTGTATGGTGAGATTTAAAAAAAATAATATAGTGAGAAAGATATTATAGTCATCTTATGTTTATAAGTAAAATCAAACATATCTCATTCTAAAAATTACCAGGAAAATCTAATAATAATGGAATAATTTTATTTTAAAATGATTTTACATGAATTAGTCATTTCTATTTTAAAAAATTTGAGAAATGCCACTGAGACCCTGACTGTAATCTCCAGCACCACATACACACACACACACAAAAAAAAAAAAAAAAGAAGTGATATAATGGGCAAAAAAAATTTACTTTCATTTTTTAAATTTCAGTTGACTTTAAGCAAATAATCAAATTTTTCATTTTATAGTTCTTGTTTATAAAATAATAAAATTTAAGTTAAATAGAAGAAAAACATTTTGCTGTCATTTTTATTCTTACTTTTGCTATTTCTTAAATTTCTGTCAGTTTTATTGTTATACCAAAGATTATTAAATGTCACTCCACCTTCAACTTTATACAATGTCAATATGTTTTTATATTTGATTGCATATAAAAGAACTTAAACATCTGAGTAAGCAATTAAATTACAGTTGGCCCTCCATATCCTGTGGTTTTATATCCATAAACTAAACCAAACTTAGGTTGAAATAATTTTTTAAAATGTACTTTACTGAAGATGTATTTCTCATTGTACAGTGTAATTACTTATTGTCCTTGTAATTACTCTCTTAAGAATACATACAATATAATACTTCTTATACAACATTTACATTATTTTAGGTATTGTAAGTAATGTACAGAAAATTTAAAGTACATACGTAGATTTGTGTAGATTATATGAAATGCTTTGCCACTTTATATAAGAGACCTGAACATCTGCAATTTTTTTTAATCAACAAACCAATCTTCCATGGATATTGGAAAACTACTATAATAAATGTATGATTTTCCAAAACTTATTTTGTGGGAAAATAAAAACTATCTTAAAAATCATTTTATCTATCTCTCTAATCTATCATCTGTCCATGAAAATATAATCCATGGTAGAATGAATTATTGCAGTGAACTTCATTAGAATATGCACTAAATTGTGTTTTTCCACATGTGATAATGAGTTATATCTGGTCTTTCTGTTTTCACTAGTTCAGATTTTCATCCTACTGTGCTCATGTAAACCCATCTAAAGTTAGCATAAAATATAGTCTTAGTAAATAAAATACTTATAATTAATTTTGGCACAAGAAGTTGCACACTAATATGAAAATGAATTTTACCTAAGTGTAAAGAAGAAAAAAGGGTTGGAGCTTTTCTTAAGTTAAATTTAACTTCTACAACATTTGAAGATACAAAACAAAATGACAAGAAGAACATTTTATGACAAGCAGAAAAATACAATGAGAGAACAAAACGTAGCTAATAATATTATAGCAAAACATAATTAAGAAGATTGTGTCTTTTCAAAGGGCCTTGCTTCTGTAAAAGACATTTTAATTTTAATTCCTCCTATCTCATTAACTGTCAAAATAGACGAATAAAAGAAATACTGTATTTAAAATTAGATATTCTTTTTTTTTACTTTTTCCTCAATAATTTCTGAAGCAAATATATGGTAGAGTCAAAAAATATTACCACTTGGCTGGCATGTGTGAGGCACTGGGTTCAATCCTTAGCACCACATAAAAATAAAACAAAGTTATTGTGTTTAGCTACAACTAAAAACATAAATTAAATATCTTAGATTACAATCTTGAAATTTAGGTATGCTTGAGAATATTTTTGAAAAGGACACTCAACTATTTTAACTTTATTTTACTTATATATATATTTTCATTTAGAATATTGATAAGACACATTCTATTAGAAGAATCTCTTATATTTGAAAATATTCTTTATTTTCTTCAGTAATTTTTACTGAGCCATGATGAGTTCTTCATTAAAAGTAAAATTGGCATCAAATTCCTGTGTTTAATTTAGGATTTTATACTTATAGTAATGTAGAATATAGGCAAATTATTGATACACTTCCTATTTTATGTAGTTTTAGCAATCAATTGCATTAATAAGCATAGATTTGGATATTGTATCAAAATATTTCAGCTTACCATCTGCATCTATAGTATTATATATATACTTGGGATTAAACTGATGATTTCCTGTAGTCTGTTTTGGGTTATTTTAGACCATCCCAGAATGTGAATCACTTTATTATTCCTCATAAAAGGTGAATATTTGTATTGTTTTTAATTTTTGTAACTATTTATTATTTTACATTTTTTGCTTAGTAGTCTAAATCATTAATATAAATTTTATTCTTCACTGACTAATGATTTAGGAATATTTATTTATTAAAGTTTTGATGTGAATATAACAGGAATTGGATGCTATTTTAGTACAAAAATCAATTTCTGACTGAAATTTTTAAAATTCTAAAGGGTTCAACACTTTAAATTTTTGTTCACTCATCCTGTATTACATCTTATTTTTCTAGGTTCATAGAAATATTTTCAAATAATTTTCCACATATCTCTCCATTATTATCAATTAAAATTTTCATGCAGACTAATTTGAAAAATTTATTGCATTAATACTTTATTATATACTTAAAATGTTTGATTTTTTGTTCATTGTTCTATAGTTGATTATAGGTCAATTAGTCAGGTTGATTAATAAGGTAGCATAAATTTTAAACACTTCAAATTTTAAATCTTTTTTATTTTGAGATGAAATTAAGAGGAAAAGAAGATAAAATGTGGCCTTATTCTGCCATCTTGAACTAATGTTAGAATAATTATAGATAGACCTGATGGATTCATTCCTCATAGTAGAAAAAACTTGATGCAAATACCATTTTAACTAGTGGAGGGTATTTGACACAGGTCTGGCCAATAAGCAAATGTTTCTCCAAAGCATTTTTTTAATGTAACCTACTTGTGAAACTGTGACATTTTTGTCTATTGTCTTTCATTTTCCCCAATCTTTATGCCATATTCTATGGAAAGCCTGAAAGAGAGAACACACACACACAAACACACACACACACACATACCCACAAATATATATACACATTCATGGTTATAGATATTTGCATGTAAATTATAATTTATTATCAACTCATATATTAATTCATCCTAAAGAAAGGACTGACTACCTGAAACAAAATAAGACAACAATGGAGTGCTGATTTGAGACACTCCTGACTTGCCTGACCTGGTCACCCTGTAAATCAGCTAGTGAACTGTGCCAATTATGTGTGTTAACATTATGGTCTCTGTAATATGGCTGTTGATGATACCAAATAAATGAGATACTAATTTAAAAAAGTACCTTTTCTTGTGCTTCCAGAATCACAGTGAGGAGAGCAAGTCCCAGAAACATGCATCAGTGACAGTAATGGATGGAAAGGGAGACACCAAACCTGTGGGAGCGCTGACTCGTTAAGGTTCTTCTCTGTTCTTATTTTCAGTCTTCTAACAATTCACTCGATAAAATCATAAGAATGAGGAAAAAGCCGCTCATGTTTTAAATTTGAGGAAAGAGAATAAAGTACAAAATAATTATCCAAGTAAAAGGAGAGAAAAGGGAACAGATTAAATATGCCACAGTTGTGTCCTTAAAATCCTACCTGAAATTAGTTATCAAGTAAATTAGTTATCATGGTTCTAGGTTTATTTGCAATTGATTCTCTTTTGGTAGTTTTAAAAACAAACAAACAAACAAACAAAAAAACCCAGAATAAACCAAACTGAAGATTACTGATCACAAAAATATAAATTTAAAAAGTATCTATAAAGAACAACAAAAAGACAAGATGGAAAGTGGCAGAGACTACTAGAGCCGTAGAGGATACTGGGAGCTCTAATATCCAGTTTTGTCAGAATTTAGGAAATGAAAAAGAATAGTTGAGAATGAAGTTGGAGAACTCAGAAGGACTTTTCCTGATTTTGCCGAGTAGTGGTTCTTTGTAAAGGGCTACACAACAGTCAGGTATTGTAATAATCATAATCTACTTTATCCTTCTCAGTTTAGGGTGGGTACTATTTCTGTTGTGAAATTATGCACTATCCCCAGTCACAGGGATGTTTCCAAGAAATCGTGTCACAGATATAAAGGACAGTAGTTGCTATCTCGCCTTTTCTCCTTCTCCAAATAAATAAATAAATAAATAAATAAATAAACAAATACTACCTTGGATAAACTGGGTTAAAATATCTGAAAGCCTCCTTTCTTTAAGAAATGTGTTTTCCACTGTATAGTTCATGGTCATACAAACCATTTAGGTACTTTTTATAGGGAGACTGCTCAGAAAACACCCAAAGACCACATTTGAAACAAATTAGAGAGCTTTATTATCTGGCCAGGGACTGTTTCCCATAGAGACTGAAGCTCTGTGGGAGAACAGCAATTTCCTGGCTTGTGTCTTGGGAATTTAAGGACGAAAACCACAGCTCAGGGACTTCCCTTAGCGTCATAAAAGCAAGCCAATCATAGAAGCTACAACAGCAGTTAGCAGAGCAACTCAGACAACCACATCTTGGGTTTAAGCAGGTGTTAGACAACCATATACTGTGTTCGAGCAGGTGGTTAGCTGGGGCAAGAATCTACTTCAAAATCTTAGGTCACCAAGATCACTATATCCTGGGTTGAGAACATTTTGTGGGTACAAAGTAAAGAAGACTATATATATTTTAAATTTAGCAGAAAACAGCTTTCATTTTGTTTTCTCAGAAGCTGTCTCTTCACAGGGGCAACAATGGAAAAATTAAGGTGGAGTCTAGACCAGCTGAGGTAGAGTCCCTACGGCCATACCTGTGTGCTCATATAACCACAGTGACTCCATTCTTGCTACTCCAGCAAGGAGGGAACTCTTACAAGTGATCAGGTAGTTTTACCATAGCAATTGCTTTACACAACCAGTATTAGTAGCTTATTGATTGTATTGATCAGTTCACACCACAACATACTCATGTAAACAATCACCACCATGCCGGGCTTGATGCAGCACGCCTGTAATCCCAGTGACTTGGGAGACTGAGGCTGGAGGATCGTAAATTCAAAGCCAAGCCAGCCTCTGCAATTTAGTGAGCCCCTGAGCAACTTGATGAGACCTTTTCTCAAAACATAAAAAGGGCTGGGGATGTGGCTCAGTGTTTAAGCACCCTGGTTCAAGCCCCAGTACCAAAAAACAATCAAAATACCCCTCCATCACTCAAAAAATTAAGCAAACACTCCCTCCCTTCTATGATCTACTGATCATTGCCATTATACTTAAAACCTCATGTCAGCTTAGATCCATGAAAAGCAACATATGCATTTATAAAATGGGTGGTATTTAATAGTTTGTACTGACAAATGCATTTTGAAAGTATCTTAAAAACCCTAAAATTATTCTAGAATGATATAATGAAAATTATCATTCTTATTCTAAAATTTGACATTTCTGAAGAACTAACATGGTTTTGCCATGACATTAATCATCAGCTTTCTACCACTGTAACCAATACATCATCACCAGAAGTTATTATTGCATTATTTTGATCCCAAGCCACTCAGCTCATCCTGCTGGGTAATACCTTGCAGAGCAAAGCTACTGACCTCAAGGCTGGAAGTGAAAGTGAAAGAGGAAGTTTCTGGGGCTCTCCTATCCCTTTCAAGGACACATCCACAGTGATCAGAGGACTCACCATTAGGACCCACCGCTTGAATGTTCCCACCAGCACCTCCAACTAGCACCATGGATTGGGGAGTATATCTCTAACCACATGAGCATCTGGGGTACGTTTAAGATCTAAACTATGCAGTCTCTATGATCATAGCCAACATCCAAATGAAAATTTTGCACTTAAATCAGCTGTGTGTAAAGCCTAGGGAATAAAAGAACTTTTCCCATGATCTCTCTTCAAAGGGACATGCTTTGCTTTCAAGAATGGCTTTAACAGTTTTATATTTGTAGCTTCACTTCTAATTGAAAGGCTAGAAAAACTGCAAGCTAAACAGCCAGTAGTTAATGACAACTGAAGATGAAGATGTGAAGACAGCCACACCCTGGGGAGGAGAGAAGTGGGGCTCTCAACTGAAAGCACTGTACTGTGGTCTCTGTTACCCTTCTACTTTTAATTATTTGTGGAAATTTTGAAAAAAGCACTTAAGCTTTAAGTTTTGATCTTATAATTCTAGGGTGAGACTAGAAGTAAATTGTCATTGTGAAGAGAGATCACAGTTTCTGGAGTTCTTTTTCAATTGTAAGAGCTATAGATTCATGAAGCACTGCCAAAATAAGGGTTACACCCTTCAGAATGTGTGGGAGAAGTGGAATGCTCCTGCGAACACAACTCTGATTCAACACTGGCTGGTTGGGCAATCTTTGAGAACCTTACTTCATATATCTGTACCTTGTCTTCCTTATTTTTCAATGGGTAAGGTATAGTAAAAAACAATGTTTTTTTAAACTCTTCTTATCTAGGCAAAATGTTCCTAGTATTAACAAAAACAGATATTTCAGTTCTAATACTTGAAATTTTTAAAGTGAAGTTGATCTGGAAAAGTGGAATGGAAGTCCAATGACTCAGCCCTTCCCATCCATAGGTAGATGATAATCCTAATGGATGACTAGAATCAAATAGTGTACATAATTTCACTACTTTCAAAGCTGATTTGCATATTATTTCCTCAGCTCCATTTTGTTATACCAAAAAAGATAAGTCTTTATTCAACTCTGGTATCCTGAATGAAGTTTTCATGAGTAGAAATTCAGGACCTTTTATAACTAGTCTGAGAAATCACTAGAAAGTTATACATATCTCAACAAACACTTTCATGTTCTACCTAGAAAGTGCCAAGGGGCACTCTAGGACCTCTCTAGGATTCAACTCTTTTTCTTTCTAAGAAACAGTGGCCCTTCTTCTTGTGTATATACTTTTTTCCTCAAGAGATTTATGACCATTCGCTCTTCCCAGAAGGTCAAAGCTGAAATGGAAAGGTCCCCAGAGGAGACACTACAATCTAATTAGACAGGTGTTTTTGTCCTTGGGATAAATACCTTTGAGATATTCAGATTATTTATTTTGAGGCAGGGTAGGTTTTCTGCTGTGGCTATGGTTATCAGTCTATCAAAATAACTCCTAATCACATTCTCTAGTGAATGACAGCCATTCTTGACACATCTCTTCTCTCACCTTGAGGCCTTTTGCTATCCCACATCTCAAGGAAATTGATTCTGTGCAATCTACAACTAGGAGGCTCCAGAAATTATGAAAAAAAATCGTGATTAAAATTTGACTGTAATTTTTCAAAACAGTCTGGTGATCATCATTAGTTATAATAATTAAAAACTGACTATATGTCATTAACTAGACATATTAATTCAAAGATCAAACTAGTATTTAGATGGATACAGAATATATAAACTTCAAAAGAAATTTTAAATCTCAAATGTAATAACTATTTAAAAAAAGGTATAAAATCAGGCCTCAATTTTTAATAGAATTTTAATTAATATAATATTCCAATCTTACTTCAGAAAAAATAGGTTTATGTTCATATGAATACTTTTTTTAAAGCACAAGTTGACAATTTATTTAGTATTTAAGTGGTCATTAAGAGCAAAGAAAAGATTATCATTACTAAAATGTACTTTGACTTCACTGATTTTTTAAAAGATTTTTAGAGAAAGTTCAGGTTAAATAGAAGATAAAATGTTAGTAGTAAGTTAATGCATTTATATTTTGGAGATTGATCTTTCTGCTAATATCTGCATAAGCAATATTATGTGCTCTGAAGCACATATATATTATTGTGTGTGTATATATGTATATATGTATACACATATGTAAATATATATATATATATACACACACATATATATGTATATATATATAATATATATGTAAACATTTTATATTGGGGAAAAGAAGTAAAGTCCTCCTGGATGACATTGGATGATCTTAGTTTAATAATGAAATACCTCTCCAGCAATAAATAATAATATCTACTAATTATACTTAACTTAGATATCCTACACTTCAAATAAATATTTAGAATTTTTAAATCAAAAATAAATGAATTTAAAAGACAAACTTTTAAGTCAATAGGATATTATTCTGTGTATGCACAGATTCACTTTAAGAAGAAATATCATCATAACTATCAGAGTTATAGTCATTTACTTTATGGATGCTTTTTTATCTGAGAAGTTTTTACCTGAAACTTTCCGTTCAATTTTAGTTTCATCTTTATATTGCTAAATATCACTGTGTAAAAAATCAAAGTTGATTGGATTGAGAAATTTACAAATGAAATTGTTCCAGTAACATGTAATGTCTCTCCTGAGTCATCAATTGAATTAAGCAATGTTTGTCAAACAACATGCAAACTACTTTGTGCTGTGACATAAATTTTGGGACTTGCAGGATGAATGAATAGATAAGTTATTTACTGTTTCTTGGATGATACTTTACTTTGCAGTTATTTTTTTTTACTTATGTTATACATACTTGTTTGGAAACAAGATGCTAAGTAGATACAGAAAAGGACATTAGGATTTAATACTAAACAATGTTTTCCCCATTGTTGTCTGAATATTGGAAGTATTCTATGGTAAATAGGTCATATAACCACTGAGTTGGAGGTGCATGTACCAAGTTCATTTGTGTTTTTAAAGTATCCTGAATCTGAGCACGTACCCTACTGATCAACATATCAAATTTTCTTTCATTATTATCGGACAGAAATTATAACTAAGCCAATTTGAGCCCTAGATCTCCAATTTAGGGGAAGAAAAATGAAAGGCAAGTAGATGAAAACAAGCAACAATTTTGGGTGTATTTGAAAAACATATGTAAGAAAATAAATATTCTCCTGTGGTCAGAAGATGGGAGCAGTCAATAAAGAATGGAGCTTTTCAAAGTGTAGGGCACATACCGATGTTTACCTTCAAAGTCCTGATGAGGTAAGTAGATTCCACAATTCACTTTCGTTTGCTAAACATGAAATCTCAAACAATATTCAGGTATTGTTTGTGTAAGGAATAGGGGACAGTGGATTTGTGGATGCAAATAGCAGACTGCTATACTATGCAAGTATGGGAGATCTATATATTTCCACGGTTAGGTGGATGTTCTAGGAGTGAATGTTTATGTGAACACAATAGCCCTCTGCACAACACAGTGGAGTAAACATGCATAGGCCTCAGCAGTCACATTTGGTAAAATACTTTCAATGTAAAACTTCTTTAAAAAGTTTCTCATAAGGATTTTCAAAGAGGGGATTGAGGGGTTTGATCCCCAACTCTGCAAAATATTAAATAAATAAAATTAAAAAGTGATTTGAAGAACTATTTCTGGGACTATGAGTATAACTCAGTATAGAATGATGCATGTTCAGCATGAGTAAGGTCTTGGGTTTTATTGCTAGCAGTAAAATAAATAAACAAACAATCAAACAAACAAATAAATAGACCTGAATGACCTATGTGATTTCAATGTACTGGCAACACTCAACCATGGGCATAAATGCTGGTGATAGAGATAAGAGTTACTGACAATCTTGTGAGGAGTATGTTTCAAGAAATTTGGAGATTCAGAGAAAATATTTGTTAACTAGATGCACTCATTTTGTTATTGATATCCTAATTGTATGATCAATGTTTGAGATATATGGGCAGTAATATGTTGAAATAATGACACATACCATACAATTACTATAAATTAATTTTTAGACAATCACATAGATGTGTGTTCCTCACATATGAGGCTTAGGCTGCCTGATGGTGACTGAAGCTGTCCTTGCAGTGATATCTCATTCAAGAAACTGACAATAATCTACAGGGAGTCGAAAATGTTGAAATACTTTAAGGATAGATTTTCAAACACAAAAATCCAAAACTTCTTTTTTTACTGATTGGATATTAATATTTAAATTGAGAGACTCTTGTCTTTATCTAAAACTTTAGCTTTCACACAGGAAAACAAAATATAAAGTCTTGTGAAATGAAGTTATAATTGTCTTTATCTTTTAATCTTAAAATGCCAGAGGGATTAAAGCCATAACACTGATGAATATGAAATTAATTTACATAAATACAAACACAAACGTACACATATATTCAAGCATATATTTTACTTTTGTGACTAGCAACATAAATTTAATTGTCATAGTTCTCCTAATGCCAAAGCATCTTCTAGTTTTTCTTTATAACTACAAAACTAAATGCAATCTATCATTACATATCATACTTGTCATATTATGCACTCTTTTAATTTCTTTCTTCATTTTACTTGTTTATCAGTAATATACAGACCATTATATATATATATTTATATATATATATATATAAATATATATATAAGCTATATATATATATATATAAATGTATATATATATACAAAATACATATATATAAATATATACAAAAGATCTAAGATATTTTTATGATGGTTTTATTTGCTTCTAAAACTATCTTTTGAACATTTGAGTTCTTTCATTAGACATTTTGATCCATTTGCAAGTTTTTTTTCAATTTGAAAAACTGAATCTGAAATTTCATAGTGTTCTCTCAGAACTAACTTGCAATTTATTTTGTTTTAAAAGTTTTTAAAGTAACTTATAGCAGCTCAATTCTTTCCTCATAGGGGATTATGAAAGATACACTAACTTTACTTTTTTAACACTATATATAAATACCCTTCAAAATTTCAAACCTCTTTTGTTTTTTATCAAAAAATATCGTTGTGTTTTCAAGTAACAAAGGTTAGATCAATAATGAGATGGAGCAGCGGTACTTCTAAGATATTCCTTACCAAAGGCCCTGATGGAGCAGAAGGGTGATGACATACTGCTGTCAAGACATGAGCTTTTACATCTCATCAGTGTGCACTGGGCACATTGTGTTGTGAGGTTTCATATGATCACTCATATTGAACTCTGATGCAAACCCAGGGTAAAGGAAAGCTCATATTCCCTGAAAAAAATTGTGCTGCTCTTGCTGATTGTTTGCATCAGAGGTCAATGCTCGTGATCACTTGAAACCTCACAACGCGGTGTGCCCGGTGCACACTCGATGGGACGCGAAAGCTACTAGTGTATAAATACACAAATTGTTTTTTCTAAATATATATACACATAAATATACCTACTTATATACATATACAAATGGTATCTCATATTCTAATTTGCAAACTATGTTTAAACACCGCTTTGAAGTCAGTTGGAATTAGTGTAGGTTGCTTCATCAGTTCACCCACTGAGCAATTTTTTTACCTGTTGAGGATATAGGAGGTCCAACTAACTGCCTGAGGCAACCGACAGAAGCACCACTATCTGGGCAACAGGAATATTTAAGAGGGATGAAAAAGTCACCCTATTTCATAAACTTTTATAAACTTGACATTTGCTTACTGAGAGAAATATAGATCAATATGATTAGAAGACTTTTGTGCATGTGGAAAACTGAGTTAAAGACAATAAACTCCCATCTTTGCAAACACTACATAACACCTTTCATGTGTTGATGGAGATCAATATATAAACTGAACATGAAAATGAATAGGTATATTCCCTTCTTGACAAAGAAGGCTAATGGAACTTACCCAACTAAAACTTTTCACATTAAATTGAAATTATACCTCTAAATCTTGGAGGTAGTGAAAGCTAGGCATACCTCTCCTATGTAAAGACACTGCAGATATATTGGCCAAAGCAAAGATTTATAAGATGTCATTGAAAGCATTCACTCTAACAATAAAGAAGACAGCAGGATGGTGAAATGATGGTTGGGATTTAAAATAAATCACATGGGCCTGTAATAATTCCATAGCAGTTAGATCTCCTGTACCACACTACATCTGGCATCCCAGCATGTTGTATTTTAAGAGAATAATTGTTTTTTCATAGGTATAGCAGTTCAATGTTCAGAGTTCAAAGTTATAAGGAAATAATATCGGGAAAAATTTCACTAAAAAAAAAAAAACAGGAAAGATTTAGTGTGGTAAATATATTATAAGTTTTAGAGAAGGTTGACATTTTGCCAGCATACTATTTAGAAGTTAAAAGAGTCACAAGCAAATCATAAAGAGTATGATTTTTTAATTTTTTTGCCTATGAAAATCTAGTGAATAAAACTATTATTAATCCAATCTTGCTTGGTTACAATTAGCATGGAATTTTCTTTCAATTATTACTATCCTGACTTTCATTTTTTTTTTCTTCAGAAGGTGAAATAAAACCACAATGACAAAAATCCCTTTCACTACATGGAATCTGTTTATTGTATGCCTTATTCTAGTTCATTCGTCTTTACTATGAATCAGTTATAGGTAGTCTTAAAACTTCATGAGAAAAAAAATATAATTTAAAAAACATTTAAATGCAGGTTACCAGTCTTACCTCTAGACTCAACTGCATTGTACTGATATTTGACTTTTGGCTAACTCTATTTGCATCACTGTAATAGACTGAATAGTCTAAATCCCAAACCAAATCCATGTCCACCTTGAAATTCAAAATGTGATTTTATTTGAAACAGACTATTCACACATATAATTTGCTAAAGATCTTGAGATAAAGTCATCTTGCATTTAAGGTGATTTCTAAATTCAGAAACTATTATCTTTATAATAAGAAGAAACAAACTTGGAGAGAAGACCCGATAAAGGCAGATGAAAAGTGAGGTGACCTAACTACAAGGCAAGGGCACACAAATTGCCAACAGCTACCTGAAACTACAAGAAAAATCAGGCAGGTTCTGACTCAGAGCCTTCAAAAGAAACCAACCATGTAGGCTCCTTGATTTCCAATTTTTGGTCTCCAAAACTAAGATAATAAGTTTACATTGTTTTAAGCTGCCCAATGCATGGTATTTTGCTGTAGTTGCCCTGAGGAAATAATACAGATCATTAAGAGAAAAAAATGGTTAGGCATTTACTCATAACTGGTACTTGATACAAGATAAATGAAAATTTGGCCAATACTACACACTGAGCCATGTAGCTATAATTTTCGAGATCTTCATGGAATAATAACTAGTTAAAAGAAACAGCTCATATGAAGAATAGTGTCTAATTACATGCATATAGGGTATCATTGAGTTAACTAGGTAAGAAAGAAACAGGGAGGCTCAGACTTGACTTCACTGGACTGATTTTATATATATATATATATATATATATATATATATATATATATATATATACACACACATACATATACAACTAGGCTTAAAACAATTCAAGAATATTCACTGTGGGGGGTGGGGCGTGTTCTAGCTAGTGAAATAAGAAAAGAAAAATTAACTGAAATCTAAAAATTAAAAAGGCGAGCGTATATCTGTCAATTTTCAGAGAAGATATGAATGTCTACTCGGAATATCCAAAAAGTATTCCCAGGTGAACTACAGTATATATGCATATTTAACAAGATAAGTATATTTGAGGTAAAAGATTGACTGTAATTTTAAATTCAACAATATTTCTGCTTCTATGGAATTATATTATAGGAAGTGCCCCCCACCCCCACCGACCCCTTTCCTAAATTCAAGTTCTTTATCTTTGGTTTAGGGGATTGTTCTCCTTATCAATTCCTTCCTTTATGAAAATAAAACAACAGGCATTTCAAAATAATGCCCAAACGACTCAGCCTCAGGAGAGGAGGGTACAGAAACATGGTGATCTCAGAAACCTGGTCCTGGATGCTCCCTTTAGATATTTAATGAGAACAAACTTACAAGCAGTTAGACGCTCCTTTTTTTGGTTTACCAGAGCAGGGGCTCTGATGTTCTTCCTCCTGTACCATTCGGATTTGCATTCTTTCACAGTAGACTCAAGTTCTCCTCATCTATAATGAAAAGTTTTCAAATACTCATTAATTTAGGAAAAAAGCAAAAAGGATGTCTTTGTTTTTCAGTATATATGATAGGGGTGCTTCTGTACCTGGCAGTACTCCTTGTACTTATGGGAATACTGCTATGGAGTAAATGCTAGGCTCTCCAGACCTGGATCTTATATGTCTGCCACCTAAGACAACTTGTCAAAATCTCCCAGGACACCTTCAGTCTGATGCTCTGTGATGCTTGGTGTATCTCCCTTTGTTGAGTGCAATGATATCACTGAAGATTTTCTCCCACCACAAATATCAATTTTGAATTGATAAGAGAGAAATACAGGATAAATAACAGGGTTTTTTTTTTTTTTTTTTTTTTTTGTATTGGTGAAAGAAGAAATACTTTCTCAAGTACAAATGCCCTTGAAATTTAAGAACTTTTTTAAAAATATTTTTTAGTTGTCAATGGGCCTTTATTTCTTTATATGCAGTGCTGAGAAATGAACCCAGTACCTCACACATGCTAGGCAAGCGCAGCCCTCAATGAAATTTTTTAATGCTTATTTCATCAATGACCTCATAACATAATGGTAATATTATTTTCTGAAGTAAGAGAATCATTTAAACTCATTGCTGACTATAATATTTTGCACACTTTAAAATATAACTTTGTATAACATGTATAACAATTTTGTGAGACATTTATTTCAGTATCATCGCCACCATAAAATTGGAAAATGAGACATAGAAAAAAATGTTACCCAAAATTTGGTCAGCGGTTCTGTGAGCATTTATTGAACATGTACGGTTTGCTAGGTATGGTTGTTGGTGTTGCAAATATAGAGTTGAACAATCAGAATTAGCCTCTCCTGGCATGGTTTTCAGCTTCAACATGTGACATTTCAGAAGCTGAGTAAAGGTAGTTGTTAATTCCAAGCCTGGTGGCTACTGTGAGTTCCCTTCTATATTGCTACATTCCCTGATCCTCTATTATGAGGAATAAAAAATGCAGAGTCAACAGAGAATTCTGATGGCCACATAATCAAGTTAACCAACAAAGAAAATTCTTCCATACAAGGATTCTGGAGTCTCTTGGAAAACTATGGCAAGGTTAAGAATTGGATTATCAAGTTCTTTGTCTTGCTATGAGACAAAGAAAATATCTGCTAATGAGACATATAATTGGACAAACTATATCAATCTTGTAAGGTTTATTTTACCATTTTGGAAAAGAGTTTAGCATAGCCTACCTACCTTGTGTTTTGTTCTTTTGGATAACAGAGTTTCAGACGTGGTTTGTATGAATGAATATGGATCTCATCTCATGTACCTCTCCCTAGTTTTATCTTAAATTTATTTAAATTTAAAGGATAACATAAATTAAAATTTTGGTTGATTTTTCAAGCAAAATTAAGCATATTTCTAAGATTGAGTAATTTGGAAAGATTCTTTCAACAAATCTAAAATAGTTTAGAAGAAGAATAATGACAAAATATTCTCAGATTTTAAGGCATATTTTATATATGAGAGTAAATCTTGCGGCATAAAAGAGGATAGTGTCTATCGGCTCATTTTTTGCACATAAAAATTCAGTTACTGATAATTCATTAGGAATGAAGCTTTGGTTAAATGGAGCCATCCGTTGTTAATAGCCTGTGGTGCAGTAAGACTCACTGTGAACAGGTGATGATTACAGTACTTAGCACTTCTGGAGAATAAAAGTGTAGCGACTGTAATCATTTTAAAAATTACTTCATATGTGTCACACTGTTAATTACAGTTCAAAGAATTAGCATCTGGTTGAAGTTATAGGTGTAGCTTTGAGGAATTGGTATTACAGGAAATGCATTTAAAGAACCCTTAATCACAACATAAAATGTTCTCTGCCTGGCTCTGGATACCCTTGTACAGTGTCACACCTGGTGTTTACTAAAAGTACCAAAGTAGAAAAAGCAATTGACACCACATATTCTGCTATGGTACATGAAAAACAGTATCATTTTACCTCTTAGATATTATGGTTCCTAAGAGAAACTAAAATCGTGGGACCTTTAGTGAGTTTTTAAGTTCTAGTAACGTTGAAGGTATAACTCAATTATAATAGTTTAGTTGGATTTAGAATAAATATATAAATGAGATGTGAAATTACCAAGAAAAATCAAATAACATTAACTTTTTTTTTTTTAAATCTAGACTGTTGAGGTTAATGTTTTTGGGAAGAAGCAGTGAAAACCATTTCACATATGCAGATCCATTGACAAGGAGGAATTTTCAGAAATGTTCTGAAATCATTCAAATTATCTTGATTTCTTTTCTTTCAATGTACTGGGAATTGAGCCATGGAGCACATTACAACTGAGCTACCACCACCCTGGACCTTTTTACTTTTTATTTTGAACCAGCGGCTTACTAAGTTGCTAAGACTGGCCTGGAACTTGCAATCTTCACTGGGATTACATGTGTGTGATACCAAGCCCCATTTGACTTTTTGATTTTTAAGTTAGTAATTAAAAAAATTCAATGGAGAAAAAGTCTATAAATGATCTCAAAGATCTGATCAAACATATAATAAATGTGGCATTTAAAATCATCTTGAAAGAAGTGTTTTTTCCTTAATAATGTCAAGGCTAAGAGTTGGGGGTGCCGCAGTCTGGCTGCGAACAATTCAGGAGCCACTTGTCAAAAGAAACGAACTTTATTTTTAGAACCACACACTCCAAACAGCTCCTCTACAGCTTCTGCAATAGCCATCACTGAACTGCTTGCAGAACTTGCCTGGACTATGTATCACTTGTATGCATTGTGAACTCACCTGTATGCATTGTGAACTATCTGTTGGTGCAGTGACTTGTGGTAGTGTTGGGGTATTTTTGCTGATGATGTCATTGGTGGTACAATTTTTCCAAAAGGAGCAGTCAATTGACTTGGTGTATCTTCCTCCCTTCTGCTTGTCATGATCGTTCAGCTAAAATTTGGGGGCCAACAGAGGTGAGGCAAAGAACCTCACCCCCCCCCCCCCCCCGCTGGTACAAAGACCTCTCCACAAGTGTGGCTGTATACTGGACCGGTAGTCAGTGATGGGTAAGATCCAATTACAATGGTACCAACCTAAGACAAGAGGCTGATGTCTTGAGGTCAGCTCATCCGATAACGGTAAGGACCATATGTACTATTGGACAACCTAAGGCAGGCACGGTCCCTAAGCCACATGCTTGTTGTTTAAACAGAGAAGGGGGAGATGTTGAGAGCCACAGCCGAAGGGGCCCCAGCAAACTTTCAGACTGCCAGCTGATGATTGGCTCACAGCGCCCCAGCAACATCTAGCTGATTGGCTCCTCTGCGGTGATGCTCATTGGGCTGTTTCCCTGCCCTTTCAGACCACGGAGCTGCTCATTGGGGGACTTGTTTGGCTCTGCCCACGCGACCCAGCCAATTGGCCTCAAGAACAGAAGGATTGTGGGAGGTGGAGAGGCTTGTGGTTGAGAGAGAGGCTTGTGGGAAGCCGGTGGTGGCAGTTGGGCTCTGAGGGTTTTTCCTGAGGAGCGGTTTTGTTTGGCGTGTGTGGTTCTAAAAATAAAATTCATTTCTTTTGACAAGTGGCTCCTGAATTTTGCCCATCCAGACTGCGGCATGGGGGGAAAATATAAACATGTTAAAACATAAACATTCAATCATAAAAATAAAATAAAAATAAGTAAAATAGTTTTTTAAAGGTTTAAGCATGTTTTATTTTTTAAATGCTGCCAAATTTGGAATTAACAAATTAAGTGGACAAATATCTAACTTCATACAACCTATAATTTCTATTATACCATGTTATAATAAAAATAAATGAAAAAGTTGGGAATATAGTTCAGTGGTAGACTGCCTAAACATGTGTAAGGCCTTGGGATGAATCTTCAGCACAGTTAAAAATAAATGAATGAATAAATAATGAAAAACTGATAATGATACAAATGATCTTTCCAAACTTAGAAACGTTATAACCTAAGTAGACTAAAACATGTTCATCAAGGGTCTGAGCACCTGGTCTTGGGCCTTATGTCAGGAAGGGCTGATGTGCACTGCTATGTTGGTTCAACAGTGTGCCCAGATGAGAGACTGAGACTCTCCTGTCTGTCCTGTACTTGAAGGTTGGAGATGAAAATGGCTGACAGGTACCCACAGCCTCATAGTAACTTAAACCTCTGAGAAGCATATAAAAGAACTAAAGAAGGCATACAGCCAAGGATCTGACATTGTGATTGGCTCACTAATAATTCCAGGACAAAGTTAGAGATTCCTACTCAAGCTGGAGTCCTAAGACTGCCACAATCATGTTCAATATAAAGATTTGGGCCGAGTACCATTGTGGGAAAGGGCGTCAGAGTCCCAGATCATTTCCTTAAAATTGAATTTGATCTTCTTTTCACTGTTCTTAGCAAATAGTCCATTTCTTGGAAATTGGCAAAGATGATTATGCCAGAAAAAGGAGCAAGAGAAAAACCAAAAATATTAAGAAGATATTGCAAAAGCTAAGGGATTTTAAAAGAACCGAAAGAATGAACAAGCTCTGTAACCGGATAAAAATTATTTGGAAAATCATTAGCTTTTGAAGAGACACTAAGGTGACTTCTTTGGCTTTCATGACAATACTATTGAGTTTACGAGGTCTGACCATTTGGAAAAATTGTGTTAGTGCTGACTTCACTACTGTGGTAGTATTTAGACTTTTGTACAGAAGTCTGTTGTCTTAAGAAGTCTGTTGTGGTAGTATTTATACTTTTGTACAGAAATCTGTTGTACAGTTATTAAAAATTAGTTTTATTGTGTTACAAATTTCTTATAACTGATTTAGTTTTCTTCTAACTGATTTAGTTGTTTGCCATTTTGCAGTTTATGCACTCAGATAAGATTATGAACTTATTATTATTCAAATAATAGTTATAATGGGTCCTATTCGGGACAAAGAAAATTAAGAATGTAAAAGTCAGAATTTTTCTCTCTGAATTGAAAAGTATGCTTTAGCTTAAATGAGATTCAATATACTAATCTCACCATTTTTTTTGTTTATTTCTTGGAATATAGTTATTTCTGGTTTTCTCAAAGAAAATAATATTAATTCATGAGTACTTCAAATTTCTGTAGTTTTTTCTATTTTACCTTAGTAGTAACTACTAATTACCAAGAAAGTTTGCTTTTTAACCTGATTTTATAAAGAGTTTTCATTATCTTGACTATGTAGAATATCATCTATTGGATATAGATAATAATTTTTGTATGTATAAAACACTGTCATTTTTTAGAGGTGGCTTGCTCATAAGAGTAACACTGTAATTTAAGACTAAGCAATAGCAAAGTATTTGGGAACCAGTTTATTTTTATTTATGCTTTATAAATTTACATAGAGTATACATATACATAGAGTAGTATATTTTTGATCAAATAAAATAACTAAAATGTCTCATCAGATAATTTTCTATTTATATATACACTATTTCTATATTTCATTCCATTCTTCACTTCAATTCAAGTCTGTTTTTTTCTGACAAAGAATTAAAATTTGAAAAATTTTAAAATAACTTCTAAAAAGTATTTCATAAATGGAAAAGAATAAAATTTGGGGAAAGTGTCTGTGCGCATGGTGATAATTACATAACAAAAGTAAATTTTGTTAAAATGAGTATATTCTTCCATTAGAAATAAGAGCTGAAATATATTTCCTTCAGTTAAGTAGTATAGTTAAAATTTATTATTATTAAACATAGTTTTGTAAATAAATGTTCCAGTACCTTTTTTCATTGTCAGTATTTAATAGCAGTAATTAATATTATCTTAACCTCTGATAATAAATTTTATTTTAGAAGAATTTTAAGCATTTCTAATTTAAAACAAGTCATATTGAAATAAATTGGGTATCTTTTTATAAAGGGAAATTTGTTCATCTCTATGAAGAGCTCTTTGCTTCAAAACAATATGGAAAAATGAAATGAAATAGAATTGTTGAAGAATGAATATAAACATTCGGTTAGCAAATGATAGAACCTAGACCAATATTAAATTGCAGCTATATTGAACTACATTAAAATGTAAGTTTTTAGAAGTAATGTTGAAAATTGTTAGACAATTTAGATTTTAGGTATGATGAAGTGGGGCTTTTGGAAGGAAATAAGTTCATGCAATGACTATCAAACTATTTGCAATAAATAATAATAAATGGGTTTATAATTAGTACTATTTATCAAATCTGAAAATATCCGGGTAGTATTTACATTAAACTTATGTCTATATTATATGGTAGTATGAAATCATTAAAAACATACTTATATATGATAATAGTTATGGAAAATATTAATGTACACACAAAAGAGGAAATCTGCACACAAAGGATGGACAGAAAAATATTATCAAGAGCTTTCTATAGAGTAGTATATTTTTTGATCAAACAACAAGTTTTTAAAAGTTGTCAGAATTTATCATTTATCCTAACAGCTTTGCCTCTACAGTGGTAACCACTGTTCTAAATTTGCTATTATTCTTCCTGATATTTCTTTTTTTTACATCCATATAGTTTTGTCCAGTAGCAATATGTAGTAGTTGTGTTTCTCTCATGTAATTTGTTAAATCATCCAATAGTTTATTTTTTGAGCAATTATATTTCATTTACGAAAATTTGAAGTAAAAAAAACATAAAGGAAAAATATTGCCATTGTATATGCCTTAAATCTTAGTAAATTGAAAATACAAGCTAAAATGTTAAAAATATTTATATAGGTAGTATTAAGACTACAGAAAAGGAATAGGAATGTGAGGGATTGGAGTTTGCAGTGCTGGGTTTTGTGGACCTATGTGCCCATGCATACACTTGCATGAGCATTCTCTTTTAAATACAGGGGTAAAGCAAGACTTCACTGAATAAAGATTCCTGAGCTTCACCTTGAAGGAAAAGGGGAAAAACTTTTGCAACAATTGTAGTTTGAATTTATAGTGTCCCCCCCCCCCCCAAATTTCATGTGTTAGGCAATGCAGCAAAGTTCAGAGGTGAAATGATTAGATTATTAGAACTATAATCCCAATGGTTATAGTTCTAAATTGATCCATTTGAGGGATTAACAATTCGAATGGCATACTGGATGGTAACTGTAGATAAGTAGGCATGTTTTGAGTAAGTTGGTCATTTGGGCATGGTCTGGACTCTATCTGGCCCCAGCTGCTGCTTCTTTCTCTCTGACAACTTCCTTGCTGTCCCATGATGAGCAGCTTTCCTCCACCGTTCCCTTCCACATGATATTTTATCCTTACAGCCATCATCTATAGACTGAAACTTCTGAATCCATGCACCAAAATCAATTTTTTCTCCTCTAAGTTGTTTCTAATCAGTTATTTTGGTGACAGCAACTAAAAGCTGACTAATACAGTGACCATCTCATGGGAGAATAACTTAAAATTGTATAGTGGTTTGTGAAAATTTCCAAGGTTGATTCATGCTTGGTTTCAATGCATCAAGGAGATCACTATGGATGATGAGGAATAAATCTGGGTAAAAGCAGTCATAGATTATGTCAAGAGAGATTAATAATTTATTGAATAGATGGTTATAGTCATTTAACAGAAAGTATTGAGTAAAGGGGGTAATGTGACATGAATGTTAACTTCAATGATGTTTAAACTATTAAAAATCAATAATACAAATGTGTCTATGAATGTATTCAGGTATAGATAGGTGTTGGGTGAATGGATTGTGAATGCATAAGCTTGGTAAGGATATATTTTTGAAAAGTTAATTTTGAGATGCCTATTATACAACCAAATGGAGAAATCAAATAGGAAACTGCAGATCCAGGCTGAAATTCAGGGGGTTTTAGCTATCAGACAGGAAATACAATTTGGAAAATTTCACTATATAGATACTTATTTCAATACGTCTAAAAATACACAGAATGTATTTAAGGCAGAAGAGTTCCAAGAACTGAGTACTGGATCATTCCAACATTTAAATTCAACATTTCAGCATTCAAAAAACAAGAAAGATAAGAGGCACATATAAGACAAATAGATATTCGATGAATATGTTGTCCATAATTTCCCCATTCTCCATTTCTCCATTTCACTCTTTCTTCATTTATATTTGGACACACATGCACAGGCACTCACTTTCAAAAAAGAAGAGAATGGTCAACTATATCAAAGGTTAATATTGCATCATACTAATTAAATATTAATTTTGGATTTAGCAGAGCTGATATAATTGAAGATTTTAAAAAGAATGACATCAGTAAAGCTACATGATCAACCGTCTAATTAAAGAGAGTTTCAGAAATCGGAGGAATTCTTTCAAACAATTCAGCGAGCTGAGAACTCTTAGAGACATTCCTGCAAAAGAAAAATGCCATCTCAAAAAGAATAGGGGAAAGGGAAGATCATGAGAGTCCCCTCCTTCATCCAAAAAAAAAAAAAAAAAAAGCCATTTAAAACAAACACACAAATAAAGATCTTGAGTTTGGGCCAGACCACGGAATGTTGGGCCAATTTGCCATTGGAAGGAAGGGATTAGGCTACCCTGAGAGTATATGCTGTTTATTACTGTACCTTACTAGACCTATAGTCAATAATAAGCTGACAGAAGAAATGACAGGGACTCCTGTGTGGTGACTGGAATCTTGTGGTTGGATTGACCAAAGTGATGATACATTCTGGCTCTCAGAAGTACTACCATGTCTTCCCATAGGGATGATAGTTCTAGTTGAGAAACACAGTATTCCCTAAAATTAGTACTGAACAATTAACTTTCACCAAAGATAACAAGCAGATGTTATAACAAACCATCATGAGAATTAACTGGAATATCATATAACACAGGTATCAGGGACTATTACAGATATTAAAATCTTCAGATATAGCCTAAATGGTAGTCTTAAAATATTTAAGTTTTTTGAAGTATATTTAAACAAAAGATTCTAGAAATAAGCAAGAATACATAAAATGGATACAAATTGGACTTCTGTAAGTAACAAAAAAATATAATTGTTGATTTCACACATTCAGTAAAAAAATAAACCAGCAGATTGCTCACAGCTGAAAAGAGAAAGAATAAAGTAGAAGATACAGCTGAAGAAATTACACCGAAGTCATTCCAAATATTAATGAAAAGAGATTGACAAGGAGAGCCTTAATAAATATTCTCCTTTGTTTGACTAAAATTTAGATAGGTTTCTCCTTAACTATAGACTTCTGATCTGCCATTTCTTAGAGTATTTGCTTTTTAGAAAAATTGTAATTGCGAACCCTTTCCTCTGCCTTTTGAGATGTAAATCTTCTCCCAGCTCTAGTGAGTTTTACAACACCAGAATGTAATTCTCAATTGCCTGGGAGCCATTCCTTTGAAATGTAATCAAGAAAACTAAGGTCCTTATTTCCCAGTCTCTGTGAGAGGCTGGAAGCCTAACTTCACTAAGTACCAATTAGAAAATACAGATGGCCTAGTCCTGAACAGCATCACCTCACCCATTTATTCCTCTAGCTACCCTCCAGGTTAAAAATTTTCCTGCCTTTTGTTACAGTCTCCCTCCCCTATTGGAATAGTTTGAGCCTTGCAAGAATCTTGAACAAAATCTTCAGAATAACTCTGTCTAGTGCAAGATATGGATAATAAAAGAAAACTTCTAAAATATGTGTAGAAGCCCATTTAAAAAATAGAATGGAGACAAAAAGGTTGATTTTCATAGAAAATACTTCTGAATCTAAAAAAAAGACATTAATTTACAAACCGGAAAATCACATATCCCAAACAATTATAAAAAGAAATATTACACACACACACACACAGGTACACACACACACACATATACATACATATGATTTAAATTATATTTTCAAATTTTTATCACTGGAGATATTTAGTTTAATATGTGCCCTATAGATTATGTGCAAAACAGTCATTCTTTTTTCTAAATATCTATTAAAAATAGATACCACTTGAAAGAAATCAGTATTTGTGTCCAAAATACAGACTGATGAAGTGAATTTCAAAAATTTATGAATGTTTCATATTTTATTTTAATTTTTATTAAATTAGTTATTGAGAAGGATTTAATTTTCTTTTTGAAAAGTATGGACATGTTGAATATTTTATTGCCAACTCATTATATTAACATTTTTTTTCCACCTATACATTTTGGTGGATTTAACAATCAATTGTGTGCAGAATTGCTGTTGGATATAAATGGTAATGGATCCTAGTTCTTCATAATCAACGTAAGTTTCTCAGCAAAATTTATCTGTATTTTTCTCTTGGAAATGGACACACTGTATATTATTTATATTATACCTATATAAAACACTAAGTAATATTCTTAATGTTTTACTCAGCTTTTATGTAGTTATGACTAAAGGACCCAATCAGCACAATTGTAGAGGAGGAAAAGTTTATTTCAGGGCTTACAGTTTCAGAGGTGTTAGTCCATAGAAAACCAGTTCATTCCCCTGGGGCTCAAGGTGAGGCTCAACATCATGGCAGAAGAGTGTGGCAGAGGGAAGCAGCTCACACTGTGATCAGAAAGCAGAGAGAGACTCTGCTCTCCAGATACAAATATATACCCATAACTATTCGCCCAATGGAATTAAATTCTCCAGCCACACCCCACCTGCCTCCAATTACCATTCAGTTACTGCCATCAGGGATCAATTAAGACTATACTATAACCCACTCATTTCCCTACCAAAACTTCTTGCATTGTCTCATACATAAACTTTTGTGGACACTACATCTAAACCATAATATTAAATTTTAAGATTTTTTTTCATATGATTTTCTGTTTCAACTGCACTTTCTTGTACATATGGCTAAGAAGTCTATTTTTGAGATCTGACAATATTCAGAATGCAAGTAATTTGTTTGATGTAGGGGTGAATGTATATAACTTGCCATAATTTCAGAGACAGGAGCATATTTAAATTATGACATAATTATAATGGATTAATATTTATGAATTATGCATTCAACACTTAATTACATCATTAGTTATATCATCCAATTTTAATATTTATTTTAATTAGTAGCACATTAAATATTTCTGAGAGTATATGTATATAGTTTTATATTTCAATACTTTGAAAGTTAATGTGGGACAAATATGTTCACACTTATATTTAAGAATGTGTTACTTAAGAGATATTAGTCAAATTCATATTTTAACCAATGCTATTTTATCTAATTGCATTCCTGGAACTACTTTGAGCAATCGATTCTGGTGAGGAAGCCAACAGTTAAGATAACAATGATTAAATTAAACATGATAATGATAACTCATATTCAAGTATTTGAACATTATCTTGTGTTGGTTATTCTAAAGCAACGTACATGTTAATCACATAGTCCTACATTTTGCAAATTGATTAAAAGATTTCTCTCATCTCTTTGGAGAAAGTGCAGTAAAGATTGGTGTCTAGATATATAAACTACCTTATTGTAAATTTCAATTATTTTTGTTTGATGTTTAAAAATGTGATTGTCTTAAAATAGAACCAATAGAATCATAATAATGAAGAAAGCAGAAAAATAGAAACTCATCCAAAGTGTCTGCAAGTAATGTATTAATTCTTTATTTCTTGAAAAATATGTAATCTATATACTTGATCAACACAACATAATATCAATTATTTCAATAAAACTCTACATCATAAAATGTTCTCTAGATAAACTCATATGTGTGGAATGTACTCATATGGCATCTGTACTACATATAAGAGTGTAACCTTGTTGGGAGAAAAGCATCACACACAAAATATTAGATGCAGAAAACAGTGTACATTTATCTAATTTAAGATAAATATGTTAGGGAGCAGTTTGGCATGAGCATTGGGTCGAGAATTTAAAAAATTATTTAGTACAGAACAAACTAGTTAATCAACAGCCCTGCTTCACTGGTGCCTCAGGTCTGACAAGATAACTATCTCTGGACCCTTGCCTGATCTCAGTCCTTTAAACTATTCCTTTTACAATATGAGGAAAATAAATACATTCAGGAGAGGAAAAGATATGTTTGCTCAGGAGGGCCTAATTGCTAAAATACATTAAGGAAACACAGGAGAGAGATTGCCAGACCTAGGAAAGCAGGATCACTGAAACTGAAGACCACCCATCATAAATTTTGCAAAGCCAGTACCCATTACAACTCATCATCCAGGCCAAGATGACCAAGAGTTGCCCTTTGGTTGTTAGCTAATGTAATCTGTCAATCCAAGCCAAAGGTGACACATGGATGAAACCTTCCAACAGTCCCCCTCCCACCCCATTAAAAGCTGGGACACAAAGAATTAAGTTGTAGCTCTCTTCTCTGCTATCTCTTTGGAGGGTGCATTTACCTTTTATTCCTTTTCTTCTAATAAACTTTGCTATACTTTCACTAAGTCTTTATTTTATTTTTTACTTTCACTAAGTCTTGTGTCTTGCTTGAAACTGTCTCATGAGAAAACACAAGAACAAAGAACACAAGACAATCTCTTGTAAGAACTTCTCTTGGGTATATTCTTATCTTCATTATCAAATACAGGATTCATCAAAAAATGTATTCCATTGTTTGAGGAAAATGCATTTGAATAAATTTGGGTCTGAGGGTTAGTTAATATAAATTTATTTCTCAATAGATAGAAAAGATATTTAAAGAGATTACTGATTAGTAATCAGTAACAACATGTGCTTCAAATTTATTCTAATAATATCTAATATTGATAATCATTATCAAGAGATACTAAAATATGTTTAATAAAAGTTAAGTATACAACACTATCAAATAATAGGAATAGAATCACATTATATTTATTGTTATAAAAGAGAAAACAGCAAGAAATATCTCATAGACTCTAGAGGTGAGTTAGTGTTTGGAGTGCTCTATAAAAATATTTGATCACATAGCATACTATTAAGACACCATTTACATAGCTTAAATAAGTGGCTCACCCAATATCTCACCCTACATATATTCTGTGTATCCACATTACATTAAGTATTGTTCGTGCTGTGCAAAGGATACTGCAAAGAAAGGATTAAGAAAAAGCTCTCAATAAATGATAGCCATTAAACATTTATTACTTTTAGTAGTAGATCATATTAGTATAAGGCAAATGATATTAAAATGATTTTGCTAAAGGAAACTTTCAATAGAATCTATAAAAATAATAATATGTGCCTTAAATTCTTTCTGATAATAACCAGTAATATTTAAAAATATGATCAGGAGACACTGAAAACATATTTAATAAAATTAAGTACACGATACTATATAAAATAATATAGAATAGGGTCACATTGTGACCTATTATTACAATTGTTTATTATTTTAAAACAAGTACTTCTCTTTTTATATTATAGACAAAAGTTAAGTATGCACACAGTACACACTAATAGATTAGTTCCCTCTGTAGATCTTATACAGTGGGAGTAGGGAAAAAGAAAGAATGCAATTGCTGGAGGTTAGGTTTCTAAATGCCATTAGTTTATATGACTGTTAACTTGGAAAGCTTGAGATAAGCCACAGGAAAATAATTCAAAATTATAAAATTGTATTTGTATAAAATTAACATACCACTAATACCCTTTCTTATACACAAAAAGAACTTACTTAAGATATAGGTGGGCGGTGGGAATGTAGCTCAATGGAATAGTGGTTGCTTAGCATGAGCAAGGCACTGGGTTTGATCCTCAGGACTCCAAGGGGAAAAAAGAAAAGAAACATATAGAAGGCACTTTCATAATATTAACAGTACTAACAAGTAATAAATAACCATGTCTTAAGGGCACGCACACAAATCTATCTAATGGTATTAAAAATAAATGGAATCATGTACTATACGTTACATAGAAATTCTTAACAATTATAAAGATGTCAATCCCCCAACTACCAAAAGTAATCAAATGTTTGATGATGACGATAATGACAAGACTATTCTACATACTTTGGAGCTCCTTCTAAGAATATTTCTAAAACGGATAAACTTTCCCACCACAATCTACAGGAAGCCCTCAGAGAAATGCCTGAGAACCTTTTTTAGCATGGTTGACAGGGAGGGGGTAGCTCTGGCAATGGGAACTTCCTTTGGCAATCCCACTGGAAGAGACCGCCCAATGCACATGGATTTCTCCTCACCTCTGCTAGAAAGTTCCCACACAACACTGGAGATGGGTGTAACCTGTTAGGAACTGAGCAGCATATCTACCCCCACCTCTAACCTGATTTGGTGAAGAATTTTCCATAGAATTTCTTTCATGCTTTCCAATATAAATAAAGCAAACACGGGCTCCTTTCTTTGTTAGAAGCTGGACCCGTCTGGTCAGCTTTGCCCATTCTGCCCTCGTTCTGAAGCTATTTTCTGTGTTCTGTGATTATTTTGGAATAGTATTTTTCATAGTTTTTATTTATTGGTCAGCCCGTCTCATGGAAGGGGAACCCCATTCCCTCGCCTATGAGAGGTGGGCTGTAACAATCCATTCTTGCAGTTTTCCTTCTATGTTGAATATGGGCACACTACAATCTAAATAAAATGTATTTAAAGTTGAAGGCAAAAAGTAATGAATAAAACTGCAGGTTCATTTAAAGAAGATAAAACTTTATGCCCAGACTAGAGAATGGCAACAATTGCAGAGATAGAAGACACATCCTGCACATAGCAAACCTGCCTGCTCCTGGAGAAAGGTCATCCATCCGGATTACTTTTGCTCCATTGTATGTAATGAGGAAACTCCCCTACCCTGTGTAAACCAAAAGCTTTGGACTTAACATTGCAGCAGCAACATAGTTTGACTCTCATTTTAAGTTACATTTTAAGGGAGAATGTAATTTGTACTTTTAAGTCAGAAAAAAACAAGAGGATCTATGTCACAAGAGTCCTATAACATGTCCCATCCTCATCCATCCTATGGTGACTTATAAATAAGTGTCACTTTTTCTCTTCTTATGAGAAGTAAATACGCGAATTGTGCTTCTCCCAAGTGGAAAAATTGTCCCAGTTTTCTCAATCACCACTAGAGTTTTCACACTTAAGTAGGGGTTATTATTGGCTCAACCTATTTGTCATTCAAAGTTTAGTAAAGTATCTAAAAATTTACTAATATTTTTGTGGGATTAAAACTGACAAATGCAGTATAGTACTCCCAGCACCACTAGCACAGGGTGAATATTTGCTAGCCTTTGAGTATCCTCTCAAACAGAAATAATCACCAACTTTAGAATATGCTCGGCAATAGGAAAGAAAGTGCTAAGCAAGATAAATCCTGAAAATAATTATTCAAGTGGGAGAAATATTGACTTATTTCATATTTTATTGACAGTTCCAGACTAATAGTGCCTCCTTATTTTGTACCTGACAATTCTGGAAGAGGAAGAAGCACAAGGATCATGCCAAAGCTCCAAAGTGAACTATAAAATACCATCTTTCTTTCCATTCTCCAAAACAAAGGAGTCATCCAAAATTATCAGATAATAGAGCAAATCTGTAAATTAAGATTAAAAGTGTTTGAAATGCATTTCTATTTTATTCATCTAAAATTATTAAAATAGTTATTAATTGGCAATCTATATATAGATACTGACTCTGACAACAATAAAAGTTACTGGGTTTATGCAAGTATAATAATTCATTTTTCACTAAGCACATGAAAGTAGTGAAATAAATGAGCAATCTTCTCTCCTTTTTCAACTTAAGTGGAAAGCTCTTCATAGGCTCCATCACTTTGTTTAAAATTTGTGTTGGGGAGCCTTCATGGTCACCCCACAACTCTTAACCTTCTAAAGTGTATCTAGATTGGTTCCACAATTTAGCTATTGTTAACTGTGCTGCTATAAATATTGATGTTGCTGTGTCTCTGTAATATGCTGTTTTTAAGTCCTTTGGGTATAAACCGAGGAGTGGGATAGTTGGGTCAAATGGTGGTTCCATTCCCAGTTTTCCAAGGAATATCCATACTGCTTTCTATATTGGTTGCAACAATTTGCAGTCCTACTATCAATGTAAGAGTGTGTCCTTTTCCCCACATCCTCACCAACACTTATTGTTTGTATTTTTAATAGCTGCCATTCTGATTGGAGTGAGATGAAATCTTAGAGTTGTTTTGATTTACATTTCTCTAATTGTTAGAGATGTTGAACATTTTTTAATACATCTGCTTACTGATTGTATATCATCTTCTGAGAAGTTTCTGTTCAGTTCCTTGGCCCATTTATTGACTTCCAATGCCTTTACAACAATGAGAGTTCTCTGTTTATGCTGGCAAAATATGAAGACATAGGCCCAACAATTTCTCAAAAATACTCTCCATACTGGCTTAGATGTTGAAATCATTATCTCTGTTTATAAATATGTACAAATGTTCACAAAGGAATTGATGAACTTAATTATATCTTAGAGCAGTTTTGTTTTCTCACAATATCTTTGCTGGAAATAAAACTAGATTCATAGTACATGTGAAGCAATGCACTATTTTTTAAATGATCTACTCTAGACCTTATATATTTCTAGTCTCTGAAATCATATATTCTTCTGTGTTATTTATTGGTTCCACTTAACAGAAGATTCAAAAGTATTTCTGTACTCAGTGCTTCCATTTTCTCTTTCCTGCTCTTTCTGGGTTTCTTCCTGTTTTTACACATAATTTTTGCGTGTTAGTGGTTGAAAATTGTCTAAATATATATATAAATATAAGTATATACCAAAACATCCCATAAAATAATGTAATATACATTAAATGTGTATAATAAGATTTAATTTAAAATTTTTTCTTGCTTCTATTTGTACCCTTATATTTTCAAATCAGATCTTTATTTAAAAGAAAACAAATATTTTTACTTTACTATGTTGCTTATTTCCACTGACTTTTGGTCATAATCCATAGAAAATACAGATGTTTTTCTGTGACCTCTAAGCCTCTCATTTTGGACTTACCCCATCAATTCAACTTCTGTTTTGAGTCGCTATATAACATTGTAAGCATATTGACTTTCTTCTTTTTCTTTAACTATGACAAAGTAATTCCTGCCTCAGGAACTTTGCATTTGTTGCAACATTTAAAGATTTTTTAAATTTTAACTACTTCTTACTTCATTCCAGATTTCTTCTCAAACACCCCTTTCATAAAATTTCTTCTAATTTCTACTCTCTAATCTTTTACCTTCATACTACATAAAATACTTGACATAATAATTATTTTTAGTATCTACCTTTTTCCTTAATACATAAATTTAATGAAGAAATGTTAACTTATTCATCATCTTGTCTCTAGTGTCTTGAGTACAATTTAGAATACAACAAGAATGGTTGAATGGATAATTTAACAGATGAGTTAATACTAGAAATATGGTATTTTAAAATAAATATTAAATAATCTCCATAGCTAACATTAGTAGAGCCATTGTAAACTTAAATATGAACTTCAAAATACATTTTCATTTAAAATGCATTCAACACATCATTGCAACTCTGATAGTTCAGATATTGAAATGCTATAGTTGTCCCGTAAAGTTTCAAATTAAGCAATATCCTGTATCTTTGAAATACAGTTCAATCTCCTTTTCATAATTCAAGAAATATGAAACCTTGCTTCTCTCTGCCTCCTTTCAAGATGTTATCCTGAATGACATATTTGTTTAGACATGTGGCCATGCAGGCTTGAGTTATCCACTTCTACCCCTGTACTGGTTTGGTATATAATAATAACATTTGCTGTAAATGGAATAAAATATTTACTGTAAGATGTAAATTTCATTTAGAAGTTAAAAAATGATGATGCAAAGACACTTAAAAATATTTGCATTTTCTTGACCTGAAACTTTGATATGGAGCATGCATTCTCTTGTTCATCACAATCACCACCTCTCTTTATTTCCTTAATCCTTTCCATTTTACTTGTTTCCACTCTCTGATAATTATTTTAAGGCATGTACATTTAGGGCTTTGTAAGATATCTAAAAGGATTCTTCAAAAAGTGAGTGAAAATTGAAAATAGAAGCTATTTGTATAATGATCATTCTGATTTTTACGATTTCATGATTGACAGAAGAGTGAAAAATCTCAATGTACACAGGGAAGTGTGCAGTTTCCTTGAATATAGATCAAAGATTAAAAAAAATACAATTACAAGTAGTTAGGAAACTCAGTGAATTTTTTTTTTTCCTGTCAAGAGTCAAAACTTCATAGCAATGTAACCTACTCATTAAAAAAAAAAAAAAAAAAAAAAAAAAAAAAAAAAACCTGTTTGGGTGAGAATGTTGGAACTTTTTTTTTTTTTTTTTTAAGCTGCCTTTTCCACTCTTTTCACATTTTTATGTTGTAGCATTTACCTGGTCTTTTTGCTTTGTGAGCACTTGCAGGCACAAGTCTGTCTGGATGACAGGAGCCAAAATTCTATGGAGTGCTTCACTGAATGCGAGAGCTGTGAAGTCTGTTCCTCTAGGTCACATTCCCAGTCATGCTGACATCCTTACTTTGGGCTTTCAACTGGTCTGTTCTTAACACCATTATCATCATTATTGATGCTTTAAAAAAAAACAAACTTCTTTTACCTTCATTTACTTCTCTTTATTTTATTTTTATGTGGTGCTGAGGATCGAACCCAGTGCCTCATGCATACTAGGTAAGCACTCTACCACTGAGCCACAACCCCAGTCCCAGATGCCTTTTCTTATGCTCTGAGTTTTGCCTCACTTTCCTTGCATTCTCTCTCTAGTAATCCTACATATTTTAAAAGATTATTTCAACACTCATTGAATTATGAGGCCTTTTAAAAATGCTCAGTAAAATTTATGCTTTAATCCTTTATAACTAAAAGCCTTCTTTATTGTCACAATATAATTACACATAATAGTGGGATTTGTTGTTACATACTCAAGCATGCACGTAGCATAAATGAAATTGAACAAACTAAAAACTCTTTCAAACCATCTTGGTTATAGATACATTGGCTTCCACCACTCTGCCTAAACGTTAAGTTCCTGGACAGCATGTGGGCCTCTCTAGCTTTCTTATCAACCACACTCCTCACAGGACCTCAAAGTGAGCAGATGCTTCACAAATATTTAATGAATTGAATTGCAACATCATTAATCTTTTTTTAGAGTTTACTTTTTTTTTCTTTGGCCGTAGAATAGAAACATCATGAAACCAAACTTGGATCTCTTATTTACTTATGTTATGTGATTTTTGGAAGTAGAACTTAACCCATAACAGAAGCTCAATAAACAGTTAAATAAATTAGTAAATAGGCATTTAACATTTTAAGTAACTATATCAGTCACCTTGTGCTCCTCATTTATTTAATTTTTAAGTGAGAAACATAATGGGTCACAAAATTTCCAGGTAAGGAAGATATAATGGACAGAAGGTATATAAACTGAGATCAATCAAAATTAATTTAGAATGGTGACTCTTTGATTTCTAAGACATTTTGTCTCTAAAAATCTTATTTTATCCATGTTATGCAAAATAGAAGTTTTCAGAGATTATTGATCTAGATCAGAAACTTGATCACTGAATTGTTCTTTATTTCCTTTCTTCATGAAATCTAATTCTGTTATGTGCATGTTGAATGTGTTTAATTCTATCATTTCTCTGGGCATCAAAGAGTTTGCAATTATCATTTTACAAATACCTAGATAATTTATAATTTGCTGTTTTTATTTTTTTCTTACCTCCAGGATTAATTACCATGCCTTTAAATTTTAACAATGTCTGAATCTTTTTTTTTTTTTTTTTTGGAGATGAAATCTCTTAGAGAAACAGTAAGTACACATTTAAATATCAATAATTTAATTTTCATTTGTGCAGAAACATGGAATTAGTAGTTGAAGAAAATTGATAGAAATATTAATTTGAATGTTTGTGAATTAAATAATTTAGAAAATGAAGACACAACTAGCTCACGAGTTATTTAATAAAGTCTTTCCTTCTAAACAAAAGGCTTCTTCTAAGTCCCTCAAAACCTAAAAATATCTCTTCTATAATACAGTGTGCCTGCAGTAGCCCCAAGAGGCCTTATGCATGCTTATGATTGTAACCTTCAAAACAGATGCTGACCAGAATATTTTGTGACAGTTTAATTATATGTTCACATTGCTAATGCTATATTTAAAATATATAATAGTGAATGCTTCCTTATATGTTAAATTATTTGATCTTAATTACCTTTTGTTTAAAATCATGAAGAAACATGATAGAAAATAGTTCGGAAATGTGGTCATGACAAAATACAGGAGAGTGTATAATCATCTAGATGTATTTATGCCTATATACCCAAGTCAAATGCAGAGTCCTGTTTTATTCATTTAAATGTTAGTAACCAGTGACTAATATATCTGAAGAACAGGTCCACATTGCATTTCAGGTATGTTTCAGGAGGGCTCAGGAGGTCCCAGAAGCCCCCTGAGTTTTTCCCAGTGCCCTTTCTGTGGTCACATATCCTGTAAAGTAGCTCCAAGGATATTTCATTTTTCTGGGGATTCTTTAAAGGAGCTGAAATTTCTCAAGAAAATTAAACAAATGTTCACTGTTGTGAATATGTCAATCAAGAGATATTGGGGAGGGCTGGGGTTTTAGCTCAGTGGTAGAGTGCTTGTCTATCACATGTGAGACCCTGGGTTCTATCCTCAGCACCATATAAAGAAAAATAAATAAAATAAAGATAGTGTGTCCATCTACAACTTAAATATATAGATATATTAGTATTTAAAACAAAAGAGATATTGGAGAAAATAATCTGAGACCATTTATTGTTTTGTTGTTTGGTTTGTTTTCCTAGAAGCATACAAGATAAATTATACTTTATTCTGTACATCAGCATTATTTTTATAATAGTCACAAATTACTGAATAGGGAATAATTAGTAGAAACTATTATCTTCCTAATTAATTAATGCAGAAAGTGCCACAATATGCTGCAAAGGCACTTATAAATCCTTGCATACATTGAAATTTTGCAAATGCTCTCTAAAGGACAAATTTTTATATGATTTATATTCCTCTAAAATATGTAAAGTATTTTACAATAGTTTAATGACATTAAAATGCTAATTAATGATACTTAGCAGAAATCAGGGGCTTTCATTTGATGGGCTCAAAGTGGTAGGAAAATAACTAATTTCTTAGAGCATTATAACTTGGTAATTTAAAATTGTAGCCCTTCTTTAATAAATTAATTTTAAGCATAGCATGAGAAGAGTTGAAGTAATGGATAACATAAAAATTGCTAGATTTTATATTTTACCAAAAATGAGAGATACAGGAAAAGAGAATGAAAATGTATTATAATTTTATAACTCAAGTACACAAACCAAGCTTTTTCTAATGATTTTGATAGCTCATCTCCATTTTGTTTTGATAAAATATGATATGTCTAAAACAAAACATTTTATAAAGATGATAGCAACATAGGAATTACAAGGAGCATTCAAACTACATGCCATCTGCAATTTTTCTTCCTCTTTTCTAGGTTTAAACTTAGTTAAATGACTATTGGGCCAGTGATTTTTCTTCTTAAAATAATGAAGTTTATTTATTTCTAAAAATACCAAAGTTTTCAATAAAACTATGAAATGAAGATGGATTTAACTTAAACACCCATGTCATATATGTCTGTCAAGAGCAATAACTGATAATTGGACTTATAATTGGTACTAATATTGAGGAGGCAAGTGTGTTGTAATAAAGACATTGACGTGGAATAAGAAGAAATAATATAAATTCTTTAATAATTATGTGGTCTTGAATTAGAAACTTAGTGCCTCAGATTTTGGTCCATCACCTAGAAAATATGACAAATATTAGCTAACCTTGGATATAGTTATTTTGGATAGTATATATTAAAGGTAATTGATTTATACATCATAAATAGCTACACAAAATAAAACATTTTGTATATAATTTTCAGGAAACCATCAGAACACATAAATTTCATAATTAGCATCTAGTTTGATTTCCTAAAATACATTTCCAGGTTTACTACAAAAACGTATGTATTTTCCTTCTTTGTATAACTTTAATAAACTTTATTGGTTAATATTTTGCCCCATCAAATATTAAAACCTAGGTGTCTTCAAAACAGTCCCACTATATCTCCATTTTCTTTAACATGTCCTCTCATTCACACTAAATTCAGAAGAAAAAGAATATAAATTTAGCATATTGGAACAAAGAATGGAATTACATGTTAATGGAACATATCTGAATTCTATAACATTTATTTTTATATCCTATACATGAGACCTGGTGGTTCTTAAACACGATGTAATCATATACTCACAAATTTTTATGGTATAGATTGCTAGATTAAATTCAAAATATTTCCATCCACTATATCAAACATATTTGCCTAATTATTTTTTCTTACTATTATTGTGACCCATTCCCATTTAGATTTTTATTCCTTTGAGGTCCATACTCATATTTGATGTTATATAGGGATCACATTTCATGACACTCTAGTTAGTAAACTACGTTTTTAAATCTCATTTATTAATAATCAATTCTTATATAAAGTATTATTCATCATGTTCTCATGCATTTATGGTTTGATCACAAGTTCTGCCTTCTCTTCAGTTGAACTATTTGTCTACTTGGGAAGACTAAGTATTTGTATCACTCTGTTCCTATGTGATATTAGTCTGTTTTTGTTTTTGTTTTTGTTTTCCTTCATGTTTTGTTTTGCAAAGCTTGTGTCTGTTTTGTTGGGTCAAAATAATGTTTGTGTAAGCAAATTCATTGGAATGTCTTCCTGCTTTAGTTTTCTGGAATTGTACAGAAATGATATTTTTACTTTGTAAATGTTTAGAAGAATTTATTAGTGAGCCCATCTGTACGTTGAAAAGGATAATACTTCATGACCAGTGGAGGTCACAAAATAAGTATATATTTTGCTGATTTAATGACACAAAAATAAGTATGACTCATCCTGGCAGGAAACTAAACAAGGAAACACATCTGATCATAAAATTTTAATTTCTTTCTTACTGATTTCCCTTAATTGTTATGGTTTACTTGTTTTTTATTTTGAATTTTCACTGATAAAACCTCCTTGCAATATCTGGAATTAATTTTTTGCTTACTCCTTTTTTGGTTTTGTTATTTGACTGATAATTACATTTAGAACTCCAAATTTCTCTGAGTCAATGATATTATTGTTACACAAATTTTGATGCTAATCAGTATTTCTTATTTTCGTCAATGAATCTTCCTCAGTACAAGCATTGATTGCAATAGTATGTCAAAGCCATATGTGGGTTACAAAATATATTCTTTTCCTATTAATATCTAACCTGTATATTATATATATTAGGTTGCATTATGATCAGAGACACATATTTCTTTCTATGCAATAATTTGTAATACTTACATATTTTTAAAATCTATAATTGAATATAATTACATAGTTACATAATGAAATTATAAAAACAATATGAATCTATAAATTATAAATGATTATATAAATTTAATATATTACATATATATAGAAATTATCTTACAATATATTATTATTACATATACAAGTATAACATTACATTGTCTCTTCAATTTCTTCACAACCTAATATCTTTGAAAATATATTGCATTAGTGATTATTTTTGAAAGTATATAGTTTGATATTATATATATATATATATATATATATATATATATATATATGTGTGTGTGTGTGTGTGTGTGTGTGTGTGTGGTGCTGGGGATTGAACGCAGGGCCTTGCGCATGTGAGGCGTGCACTCTGCCAACTCAGCTATATCCCCAGCCCTGATATTACATTTTTGAAAGTGCTTTTGCACATCAATTTTAATACATGAGTAAGATTGATTTCTTCATAGTCTTTTCATTTCTCAGATGTAGTTTTTGACACATTAACTCCTATGCAAATATTTAGTTTTAAATGTTTTATTTAAGTACTTGATACAATCTTGCCAATTTTTATGAATTCAAAATTCTTTTGGTATGTCCCTAGTAAAATTCAACAGTACATAATCTTTTTAAAAAATGCTTAATGTCTAAAGAGAGAAATAGAAGAAGATCTTAGAAGATGGAAAAATATACCCTGTTAATGGATAGGCAGAACTAACATCATCAAAATGGCGATATTACCAAAAGTTCTCTATAGGTTTAATGCAATGCCAATCAAAATCCCAACGGCATTTCTTGTAGAAATAGAGAAAGCAATCATGAAATTCATATGGAAAAATAAAAGACCCAGAATAGCAAAAGCAACTCTAAGCAGGAAGTGTGAATCAAGCTGTATAGGGATACCAGATTTCAAACTATATTACAGAGCAATAGTAACAAAAACAGCATGGTACTGGTTCCAAAACAGGCGGGTGGACCAATGGTACAGAAAAGAGGACACAGAGACTAATCCACAAAGTTACAACTATCTTATATTTGATAAAGGGGCTAAAAGCATGCAATGGAGGAAGGATAGCATCTTCAACAAATGGTGCTGGGAAAACTGGAAATCCATACACAACAAAATGAAACTGAATCCCCTCCTCTCGCCATGCACAAAAGTTAACTCAAAATGGATCAAGGAGCTTGATATCAAATCAGAGACTCTGCGTCTGATAGAAGAAAAAGTTGGCTACGATCTACATACTGTGGGGTCGGGCTCCAAATTCCTGAATAGGACACCCATAGCACAAGAGTTAATAACAAGAATCAACAAATGGGACTTACTTAAACTAAAAAGTTTTTTCTCAGCAAGAGAAACAATAAGAGAAGTAAACAGGAAGCCTACATCATGGGAACAAATTTTTACTCCTCATACTTCAGATAGAGCCCTAATATCCAGAGTATACAAAGAACTCAAAAAATTAAACAATAAGATAACAAATAACCCAATCAACAAATGGGCCAAGGACCTGAACAGACACTTCTCAGAGGAGGACATACAATCAATCAACAAGTACATGAAAAAATGCTCACCATCTCTAGCAGTCAGAGAAATGCAAATCAAAATCACCCTAAGATACCATCTCACTCCAGTAAGATTGGCAGCCATTATGAAGTCAAACAACAAGAAGTGCTGGCGAGGATGTGGGGAAAAGGGTACACTTGTACATTGCTGGTGGGACTGCAAATTGGTGCGGCCAATTTGGAAAGCAGTATGGAGATTCCTGGGAAAGCTGGGAATGGAACCACCATTTGACCCAGCTATTGCCCTTCTCGGACTATTCCCTGAAGACCTTAAAAGAGCGTACTACAAGGATACTGCCACATCTATGTTCATAGCAGCACAATTCACAATAGCTAGACTGTGGAACCAACAAAGATGCCCTTCAATAGATGAATGGATAAAAAAAAATGTGGCATTTATACACAATGGAGTATTACACAGCACTAAAAAATGACAAAATCATGGAATTTGCAGGGAAATGGATGGTATTAGAGCAGATTATGCTAAGTGAAGCTGGCCAATCCCTAAAAAAACAAATGCCAAATGTCTTCTTTGATATAATGAGAGCAACTAAGAACAGAGCAGGGAGGAAGAGCAGGAGGAAAAGATTAACATTAAACAGAGACATGAGGTGGAGAGAAAGGTAGAGAAAAGGGAAATTGCATGGAAATGGAAGGAGACCCTCATTGTTATACAAAATTACATATAAAAGGTTATGAGGGGAATGGAAAAAAAAACAAGGAGAGAAATGAATTACAGTAGATGGGGTAGAGAGAGAAGATGGGAGGGGAGGGGAGGGGGGATAGTAGAGGATAGGAAAGGTAGCAGAATACAACAGTTACTAATATGGCATTATGTAAAAATGTGGATGTGTAACCGATGTGATTCTGCAATCTGTATTTGAGGTAAAAATGGGAGTTCATAACCCACTTGAATCTAATGTATAAAATATTATATGTCAAGAGTTTTGTAATGTTTTGAACAACCAATAAAAAAAAGTAAAAAAAAATGCTTAATGTTTATGGTGACCATTTACCATAGTTCAGAGGCATATCACATGTGGGCCTAAGCTACTTAGCAGATTTTCATCACTTTTGTTTAGAGTTATTTATAATTTAGTATAGCTGCAATGTATGCCCTGATGCCTACCTTATTATTTCAATTGATGCAAAATCAGTATGTTCTCTAGAAAGTCAGATTTAAATGAAATTATCACGGATATTTAAGATTAATGAAAACTGTCTTAAATAAATCAAATATCAGTTGTCTTTTAATATATATTTACTTGTTATGTTCTACTTTCTAAATATTTTGGGGATGATCAGGAGTTAAAATATTCCCCAGGTATGATATTTACCAGAAATTTAGATGAAGTTTTAGGTTATTCAGGCACAAAGATGCACTCCTGTAATAACAGCAACTTAGGAGGCAGAGGCAGGAGGATTGCAAGCCTGAGGTCATCCTCAGTTACTTAGCAAAACCCTAAACAACTTATCAAGACCATGGCTCAAAATAAAATAAATGGGGCTGCGGATGTAGTACAGTGGTAACGTGCCCATGGGTTCAGTCCCCAGTATAAAAAATAATTAAGTTAAATATTTACTTTTCATAAATTACCTATTACTTTTGAGAATAAAAGTACTCTACACTGATTAAATTGATTCAGGATAAGGCAAAATATGGTTCATTCTCAAAGACTTACAAAATTTGGTTTCAATAAGAGTTTTCTACTATATCCATCAAAAACAACATCATTACAACAAGCTAATTTCCACACTAAATTTCAAACATATTGTGCACAGTCTTTTTAATGTTATCTTACATAAAATCAGTTTAAATAATTTTTTAAGTCTTTTACCTTGAATAAGACTTTAAATTTATGAAATGTAGTTAGAATATATGAAATAACCCTTAGTCATTTTAACTATGTACATGTATATTAAACACATTATTATTCATTCAATGTATTATTAACCAGTATTATTTTCTAGACAATTTTTTTAAAAAATATATGTAAAATTTTCTTTAAACATAAATGTATTTAATATATCTGAATGTTTCTTTGACCTGATCTCCAGTATCAACTACTATTAGAATTGAGATATTACTAAGTTTCATTATGAGGGTCTCTTTCCATTGTCTTCATTTTGTTTCCCTAGTTACTTTTGATCTTGTTCTCAGAAACTCTTTCAAAGCATCTCTTTCTCAAATTCCTCTTTAACCTTTTGGTCTTTGTTGACTTTCTCTCCCATTTCACAGAGGAAATAAAGGTCTCCCTGTGCCTATAATTTCCTTGCACTAACCTAGAGCTGGAGAAAACTTCTAAAATAAAAAAATCTCATCATGTTATGACCTTGATTAGAAGCGTCCATTCATGTCTCACTGTGTGTATAGAAGGCTACTTGCGTGGGCTGTGGATGGGATCATGCATATCCTCTTTTCAACTATTTTCTTCCTTGCTTGGCTGAACCGCAGAGGCGGTATCTTGAATATTGATCTTCCTGTTCTCCTTTGCTGGTGCATAGCAATGTAATTCTATGCTCATGAGAGGTGGGGAAATCCTTCTAAGAATTAAGGTTTCTTGTCTTTCAAACAAAAATCCAGATACTTAGGTAAAGAAGAATGTTTACAGCCATCACCTCTTCCAAATGACAGAAGGCTAAGCAATATATTCATAATATCAGTAAATATTAGACATAGAATTTGAAATGTTCTCTGGTGTTCCACTAATAGATTTATACGTTATATCTACTTCCTATTACAAAAATATAAAATGCAGAGGGTTTTATTTTTTTTTAATGTATCAGAAATCACTTATTTGGAAAGAAATTTAGTTGCTGGTCCAAGGTCACAAAGCTAATAAATAATAAACTGGAAAAACTAGAAATAGAATGATATGACTTCATACATTGGGATGTTACTAAGTTGCCTTATGAGTGTGTCTTTCCATTGTCTTCAGTGTTTGCCATGTTACTACCTCTCCCACTTTATTTTTATATTTTAAAACAATATTTTCTACCTTTCCATTGCTTTAAGATACCCTACACTCTCTTTTCTTTGGGCTTTTACAAAAAAAAATCTTTATTCTTCATCTCTTCCACCTTAGAAATATCCTGATGTGTCTCAATGGACTTATCATTTGTTTTGTGTGTTGTTGACTTTGTTTTATTCTCATATACTCCAATACTTCTCCTTATCACAGCATCTGTTATTGAAAAAATATTTTATATCAGATTTTAAAAAGCTGCCTCTGACACCAGAATATGTTTTGTGTCTTGTCTATCTGTGTTTACCAAATATCTGGCCCATTTGAGCCAAAATTTAAGTCTTCTTCACAGCAAAGAAGACTGTGGTCTGTGAAATATGGATTTGAATACAAGATGAAGGAGTACAAGAGAACACATCAATTATATTCTCACATATAAATTAAATAGATTGGACAAATATAATTCCATTTACGTTAAAGGGTGAAGCATTTGATGAATCTGTTTAATTAAAACATAATAATAGAATTTTTTGACATTCATCATTGTCCCATTATATAAGATAAAGTGTATATTGATACATTGATATTCAAAGCAAGCCAATCAGAGATTGAGACTGTCTTAAAAACCTCATTTTATATATATATATATATATATATATATATATATATATATATATATATACCTTTATATATACCTTTATATATATATATATATATATACATATATATATCAATTTACATAAGATTTATAAAACTTAAGATATATAAAATGAGATAAATGACTCTTTCGTATATTTTTGTTTAAGAACTCTTTAAAATACAAATAAATTATTTTCTTACAACATATTCTAGTTAGAACCAGATAGTCTAAATAAAATAGATTTATTATAGCTTTTAAAAAATCAAACTGTAAAATTAAAAAGTTGAAAAAACAGATTTTTCATTGAAACATTAATTAACATGAAATAAATTTGTTTTATATTCCTGGGTGATTCAAGGTTAAATTGAATCTTACCATCCAAATAACTATTTTCTAATGTAATAGGTAAAAGTAATAAAATGTTTTTATGTTCAGAAATTGATTCATATATTATGCAGAAGATTCAAAATTAAGTGGGTCATATAAAATGCTTTTATGAAAAGGATCAGAATATTTTGACAAAAGTTAAAATTATGTTGATGGTAAAATTAGACTATCAGTTATCTAATATGAGCTACATTTTTATAAAGTTTAACAATTTTATCATTATCACACATGCTATTTGAAATACACTGCTTACAAAATGTTGTTAATGTTTCTACTTCATGAAAGAGAATTCTTGCTTTCTAAAAGTGGAAGTTTTTGGTGCATCCCATACTTCCTGAAAATAATGCACAACTCACAGAGATGTTAGGGTTTTAATGTACTTCTGTGTGATGTTCTCTCTTCTTTAATGTATCCCCAAGGAAACTGTGGAAGGCAGCATTTTTTCCATTACATAAGACTTGAATTTTGTGAATATATCCACTAATAACTCACAAAGGACAAGTTAAATGTTTTGAATATTTAAACACCATTAATAAGTTATTACATATACATATATAAAGAAGAAAAATAAGGAATTCAGTTAATAAAAATGGATTTCAAAAAAGGTAGGTTTACTAGAAATCCACGATATTTAATAATCATTTTGTTTAAAATTGTAGTTGGTCATAGATATTTTCCTATGGTTTAGAGAAACAAAACAAAACAAAATATAGTCTATAGTGTTTTTATTTAGATTTATCTTAGTTAAATTTTCTGGTCGATCACATTTTAGTTGGGAAATTCTAGGTATGTTTTTAAAGCTGAGCCTCATTTTTTTATTTTATATTTTTCCTTTAGATACTGTAATAGAGACCATGAGTTTCAGTTGAAAGAATATATTAAAAATGTTTATATATAATATGTATCTGGTCTATAGGAGGCACTTAATATATGAAAATGTTCATATCTAAAACATGCTAAAGTGATCCAGGGCTTTTCCCAATGTTTCATTTAATAACTACTAATCAACATTAGAGCATTACTAATGACATAAACATACTTCTGTTTATTCTTTTTTTTAACTTTTATTTAGTGATCTCCCTAGAGTTTGCATTCACAACTAACTTAAATTCACTTTCAAGTAACACTATACCATTTCATGGAGGGTGCAAGTACCTTTTATAACAAGACAATTTTTCTTTCATCCCTTGAATTAATTCTATTTATTTTACATATATATATATATATATATATATATATATATATATATACATAGAGTGTATGTTCATGTGTCTGTATGTGTGTGTAGTAGCATGTGCCACTTATATATAGGTATACATAGTATGTCATGTTGGGGTGTGTGCATATAAATATATATTTACATTGTATGTGTATATATGTGTATATACATGTATATATGGCATATGTTTATACATGATAATACATAAGCACATGCATTTGTTTACAATGTCATATTAAACACATCTAAAGTCAATTAACAATAAGAGAAGTAAAAATCTTTTACTTTCGTTTATTATTTCTTTGTTGCTCATCTTTTCTTTATAAGTATCTAACCTGTTATTTTCCTTGTCTCCAAAGAACTTATAACATTTCTTGGAAGACAGGTACTGTCACCAAATTCTATTTTTATATCCCCAAGAAAGGACTTTGCCTTAACTTTTCAAGGATAATTTCACAGTATACTGAATTCTAGGTTGGCGGGTGTTTTGCTTTAAAACCTTGACTACTTCACTCCATTTTATTCCTGTTTGCATAGTTTCTGAGCATAAGTTGAATGCAATTGTTATCTTCACTCATCCACAGATAAATTAGTTCAATTCTCTGGCTTCTGCCAGGATTTTTTCTTTATTATTTTTGATTTTTTATATAATTGGAAAATGATACACCTAGTTGTAGACTTTTGTTGTTGTGGTTGTCATTTATTCTGTTTAGTTTTCTTTCAACATCCTGGTTTGGTAGTTGTGTGTGACATTAATTTGAAGAATTCTCAGCCATTATTATTTTTAACTTTTCTTCTGTTCTTTTTTCTCCTTCTCGTATTCCCACTGTGATGATATAGTTTTTGTATTTGTCTCGTAGTTCTTGGATATTTTATTATGTTCTTCAAACTTTGTGCTCTGGCTTTATATTTTTAATGGATTCTATCCAGACACCCTCAAGTCCAGAGCTTCTTTTCTCAGCTGTGTCTATTCTGGTAAGCCAGTTTACAAGCATTCTTTATGTCTGTTACAATATTTATTATCTCTGACAATATTTATTATCTCTGACACTTCATTGTGGTTCCATCCTAGGATGCTCATCCTCTCTGTCATTGCCCATCTGTTCTTGCATGCTGTCTACTTTTATCATTAGAACCTTCAGCCTATTAATCCCAAGGGTTTCTAATTGTCAGTCTTATCATTCCAGGAGCCTGGATGTGTGTTTCTGATGCTTCTTCAAATAGGGATTTTTGTCTTGTGATATGTCTTGTAATTTTTTGCTTCGTGATAACTAAACATGGTGAACTTTTTAGAAGAAGTGACTTTCAATAGGTCTTAAGCACTGGGGTGTCAAGGGGTGGGTGAGAAAAGCATTTGCTCCGTCTCTTAGTCAGCTTGTACCTGTAGACTGTGGACTTAGCACTGACATGTCTCCATGTTTCTCACCTTTCTCCTCCACTTAGGTGTGCCAAAGTGGGCTAAAGTTGGGAATTTCTCTTCTTTATGTTAAAACTTCAGGTTAATTTGTGATTAATCAGTTTATCCTGTTTATCCTGGAAGAAGACATTGTTAAGAAGGACAGATACTCTAGCATATTTTAAAATAGTTCTTTTTGTCTCATTCCCCTGACAGAATCACAGTGTGATTTGCTACAATAGATCTATGTGAATGAATATATTTGAATCTTTGAATAAAAGTTTTTTTTTTTTTTCATAGAGGAATAAATTTGAGGAATTTGGAGAGAATTCAAAACACTGTTGTTTAAAACTTCTTCAAGGGGCTGAGGATGTGGCTCAAGCGGTAGCGTGATAACTTCTTCAAATTGTGATATAAATAAACTGATAATATTTAGCCCATTCTTTTCTCCCCTACCTTGTTTGAAAATGGGACAATTTTGTATATATGTAAGGTAATACTTATTTTTTCTAAGGAATCATGATATCCTATGCAGAGAATTATGTCTTAGAATAAAACTGTCTAATAAAAACTTTATTAAATAAGAGTAGCTTATTCTTGCATGTACTTGTTTTTGAATACTTGGAATATGGCTAGTGTGAATGAAGAACTGAGTTTTTAATTTGTTTAACTTAATTCTGATTTTTATAGCCATAGTTAAATAATACAGGCTTAGAACATGGATTTTCTTACATACAATCATATATTGTCCAAGTTTACTTTTCTAAGAAAGCTTTTATAAAAGAAAATAAATAAAGTAAAATACTTAAATTACAGAAATTCTGCAGGATATTGTGCATTATAAGAGTTCATTAATGATTTATAGGGAGAGTTTAAGATTAATTATTAATTTCCCCCAGACCATAATTGGAAAAGATTTTCAGTCAAACTTGTTGTGTAGTACTTCATTACCAATTATGTGAATTGTACAAGATTATTCAGATTTGGCTAAAATCATTCACACACACTCATGGACATGTACACACGCATTTACTACAAAATATATTTACAACTTGCTTGAATTTTATTGAAAATTCTAATGCATTTAATTCAGTTAGAGGAAGACTAGTCTGTATTTTCCATACTAGAAATACTGGGGATGTTTATGCACACTTTTAAATTTACTGAAACAGCGTGAATATTTTTATCTGCTGCAAGAACCTGGAAAAGTCTTTTCTAAATGTTCTAAACCTTTTGCCAAGAGTACTCATTAGCAGAATTGCTTCCAATGTTAACATTGCTATGATTGGTATTATGAAACATAGTATCAACTGATTAGTTAGAAATAAGCTGCAACATGAAGTGGCCTTTTTACATTTGAGGGTAAATTATTAACAGGTTTTTATTTTTTTAGGTGAAGTGCTAAGATATGAAAATTCCATGTTTCTAATAACTGATAAAAATATTATCTATTACTTAAATATTCACCTACTCTATACTTTATCTCTCAGTCCAAAACATCATTTTATGAAAAAAATTGAGCAAATAATTGAAACAATTTTAAATCTATCTCGTCTAAGCAAATTTCCTTTACGGAAATAGCTAGGAGTTTGAAGGTGGTAGGAAGAGGGAGTTGGATGTACTTATTTGATGAAATAAAGTCTAAAAGGCAGTAACTTATTCCATAAGCATCAGTTCATCATCTCTTCGTGCTTTAATAATCATTGATTGATTATCTATTATGTAGGGGAAATTGTGGCCAATAGTAAAGGACATCATTAAAGGAGCTTTGGACCACGTCCTAAGGAATTCAGTCTATCAGAGAATACCAGCAAAAAATGGATGAAGCACCATGTGATACACATCCTTGCCCTGTGTGGGGGGCATTCAGTAGAAGACAGAGTTCTTCTGTGGGATCTTGAAAACAGAGTAGAAAGCAGATGAATTGATTAACAAATTTTTCAAAAAGATGACTTGAATGTCTTGAATGCTTGATGTTGCATTCAGTGATATATCCATGGGCCAATTAAGGTAGATATGGAGAAAAGAATGAGAGGGTGATAAGATTCAAGAATAATCTCTCTGAAGTTACTAGTCATAGCAGTTTTTTTTTTCTTGCATATCAAAATTTTTGATGTATTCTCTTCAAATTATGTATATCCATTGGGTAATTTTAATCAAAGTATTATGAAATAGAATTATAGAAATATCATTCCTTGTGGTTTTATGACAGTTTAAATAAAGGACATTTAAATAAACTGTTTTATGACAGTTTAATAATTAGGAATCATAGGAGTATTGAAAAAATTTAAGAATGTAAAATATCATGATAGGAGAATCTAAAAGCTTTTGAATTAAAACATTAGCAATGGAGAGTAGACAGATGCAATAGATCAAAAAACACCAATCCATAATGTATTCCTCTCTCTTTCCTTCACTCTCCCTGACTACTTCTGCAGTGTGGGTATGAATTGTCCCCCAAGAAGTCATATGTTGGAAGGTTGGTCAAAAGTATGGCAATATTAACAGGTGGTAGGATCTTTAAGATGTAGGACTTAGTGGGCGAACCTCATTATCAGGAGCCAGCCTTTGGAAGGGATTAAAGTAGTTCTCATGACAGCAAGTTGTATAAAACAGCTCTTGGCCTTCCTCTGGCTTCCTGTCTCTCCTCTCTTCTCTCCAGAGCTCCCACCATTTCGATACATACGTCACAAAGTGAGTTGCTAATTGTTTCATTTGGCCAGTGCTCTCCAAATATGGAAAATTTTTCTGTAACTCACATGTGAGCATCCGATATTGGAGGAAGCACAGTGGGAAGTTACTAAGTGACAGTTTTAAAAGATAGCCTTCAAAATGAATAGAGCTTAACTTTCCATCTTAGAAACGAACTTCAAAAGATTTTTCTTAAATCAATCAATGGCCAACATTTAATCTCATTAAGTAGGGGATACGAGATTCCCATATGAGTCACCAGATTCACATCTCTAATTCATCCCTTATGCTTAATTATTTTATATTTCAGTGATGGAGAATTCTGTTCCTAAAGTCAAGCCATTCTATTTTAAGGGCAACTTCTATAAAAAAATATTACCCTAAGGCAATCAGTCAAAATCTTCTTTCTTGTATTTCCACATTTTTATCTTAATTCTACCAACTAAGTAAATAAAACTTGAATTGAAGCCCCTATCCAAATTTTAAAATTTATGACTTTCAGGGATCTTGTAGATTTCCTAATAATTATAGACCATTGTATCATATTACTTCCAAATTATTTTCTTCTCCAGGTTAAAGATTCTTATAAATTCTTTGATTATTCAGGTTCTGAATCTCTTTTCCATTTTAGACAAACTATATTAATTATTGTTTAATTTTTCCATAATACTCTGCTTCATCAAGCATCTAATAAAATACTGTGGATTGTTATGTACTCAGAGAAGATTGTTTTCTACCCAGATGAGATTTTCTGTATCAACTTCTAAAGCATTTCATTTATCTGCGGATTCATAAAAAACACCATTCTCATGTCCCATTAGATGAAGCCACTGTCAGAGTTACACTAACAAGGAACAATTTTTACAATATAATACTAACAACTCCAAATTATAGAGTAGTCATAATTGGTAGCAAGAATAAAACTGTTGTAATATAAAGAACTCTGAATTGTAACTCAGGATACCTGTGAACCTTATTTTTATTTACTTATTTGGTACTGGTGATTGAATCTAGGTTAGGTTTTTTTTTTTTTTTTTTTAAATAAGCTGCATCCTCAGGCCTCTTTAGTTTTTAAGAGAGGGCTTCATCAAGTTGATGAGGATCTAGCAAAGTTGCTGAGACTGGCTTTGAACTTGTAATCCTTCTGCCTCATTCTCCCAAGTTGCTGAAATTATAGGGGTGCTCCACAACAGCTCACACCTGTAATGCATTCTAAAGTGTGTAACATTATTTTTATAACTTTGGCTAAGTCACTTTGTTTTAGTCATTTTTTCTGTTGTTGAGACCAAAAGACCTGACTAGAACAATTTTAGAGAAAGAAAAGTTTATTTGGAGCTCATGGTTTAAGAAGTTTCAATCCATAGATGACTGATTCCATTGCTCTGAGCTCAAGGACAGGCAGAATATTGAGTAGAAGGGCATGCTAGAGGGAAGCAGCTCAGGACATGAAAATCATAAAGCAGAGAGAGACTCCTCACCAGGACACAACATAAACCCCAAAGGCACCCTACCAATGACCTACGTCTTCTAGCCACACTCTACCTGCCTCTGGCTACCACCAGTTTGAATCCATTCAATTATATTAATGAACTGCTTAGGTTTAGACTCCAACAGAAACATTTCACCTCTAAATTTCTTGTGTTGACTTGTACATGAGCTTTTGAAACATCTCACATCTAAACCATACCACACTTCACTTTAAAACTTTTGTAAAATGAGTTTAGTGATTCTCATTCAAACCATGAAAAACCACTGAGGATAATGAAATATGTTATTAAAAGGATAATATATGTCCTTTGCATCGTTGTGACAAGATACCTGACAGAGACAACTTCAAAGGAGGAAAGGTGTTATTTTGATTCACAGTTTCGTAGATTTCAGTCCTTGGGCTGTTTCGTCTGGAACTATGCTGAGCAATACAGTATAGCTGGGCATGTGAGGTAGAACAAAACTGCTGACCTCTTGGTAGCTAGGAACTGAAGAATGAAGAGAAAAAAGTACCATGGTCATAATATCCTCTTTAAGGGCACACTCACAAAGACCTAACTGACTCCCACTAGGCCCCACCTCCTAATGGTTCCACCACACCCAACAGCACCACAGGCTGAAGACCAACCCTTAGACACATTCAAGATCTAAATTATTGTGTGGAGATTCAAACAATAGGGGAAACTTAGGGGAAACACTGGACCAGAAAGTCTCCAAACTTCTAATAATCCCTGGCTTTTATTCACTATGCTGTTTTTCAGATTCCTAGAGACAACATTTTTCAACTTAGTTTCAACAGAATACCAATGTCTGCCTATATATTAACAGGTGCTTTTTAGATGATTTTGATGTAAAAAATAATTTTGTTAAATCTTATATACAACACCCCACCTTTTGGAATTGTGTTACCTACTTAAAAATAAAAAGTATATATATATATACTTTTTATTTTTAAGTATATATATATATATATATATATATATATATATATATACTTTTTATTTTTAAGTAGGTAACATAATTTTTATTTTGTTATATATATATAACAAATAATATATATATATAATATACAGATATATATATAATTTTTGTATGTGTTTCTGCGGATTGAATTTAGGGCTACTTGACCACTGAGCCACATCTCCAACCCTATTTTATGTTTTATTTAGAGACAGGGTCTCACTGAGTTGCTTAGTGCCTTGAAGTTGCTGAGGCTGGCTTTGAACTCGTGATTCTCCTGTCTTAGCCTCCCAAGTTGCTGGATTACAGGCAAAAAAAAAAATCACATTAAACCTATCCATTATTTCTATTTTTTGATGGAATTTTTTCTCAAAATATCATTTATATTGAGTCAGATATTCATTTATTTTATTTGTGTTTTCCCATTTTTTGTTATGTAATTTTCATAAAGTATGAATTTTGATATCATCTCTATATTCCTATATCACTTAGAATAAAATAAAGATTGGGACCCTATAATTATGTAAACAAACAGCTTCAATGCTTTGGATGTTGACAGATAAACAATCCAAACCAATACACATTTTCTATGTTTACACAGATATAATGGAATATTGTTTATTTGGGATGACTATAGAAACAAATAAAATATAAATGAGAGCAGCAGATAGTGTGTGTTAAATGCCAAATAAATGAGAGAGAGACAAAGATAATATTGAACTGAAAAATATAGGTAGCTTTAGACAGATTTTAAACATATTGAACTTCATAAAATGACAACATAAGTACTGTGAAGATATTCTGGGTGGAGCAAATTAGATAAGAAAACAAAATTCAGGGGTTATTGTGTTATCAGAATATTTGTTTTTACTATTTCTTCTGCCATCCTCTAGGGTTCAATTTCTATCATTTTCCTTATATCTTCCTTAAACCACAGGTTTTTAGCTCCCATTGCATTTAGAAGTTATTCTATGTTCAAGGCAGAGAGGACCATATGAGGTAGCATGATATGGTCAATGCTTGTTAAGTATGTTATCAGGAACTGTTTGTGAAAGAGCATAGGCCAACCGTATAGAATTATACAGGCAAGATTGGCTCTTCCCTAAATGCTACCTTTAGTGAAGCCCCCAAGTGGGGTTCCCAATTCTTTCAAATTCTTATAACTCCAAACCTAGGATTTAGAATTATTTTCTTCTTTCCCCCATTGCCATTTTTCTACTACATCTTTGCCAACACCAAAACAATATTTTAATCTGGTAAATCAGTAAATTCTTGCTTCCATCAGAAAATGATGCAGCATTCTTGAACATCCTTCTTCCATCTTTAAAATATGTTCATACAATCACTCATCATTCTTCCTAGCTAGCTGGTTGTGATAACTGGCTCATATTCATCTCCTCCATAGTGATGGATCTCTTGTTCTTGGTTGATGGTCACACACATCCCAATGGTCACATCCTGAAGATGTTATAACATGGAACACTCCTAATTCTAAAATCAGTTATTTTTTTCTCAACAGTTTTAATCTCCCCAAGCTGATCTTTGAAGTAACTGGGAACTTTGATTCCTATTTTCTTAAAACTGCATCAGCCACTGACTTCTCTCTGTGGTTCCCTCTATGGCACTGTTACGGTGCTATTCCCTAATCCCCAATAAAATTTCGGGTCTTTTTGAAGCAAAGACAAAGGATTTATTCTGGCCAGGGCTGAGACAACAGAAAGCAAACAGTTCTGCAGCTTTTGACCCCTGAGTAGGGGTGGAAAGCAGCTTATAAGGACTATAAAACCACAAAGAAGTGGGGCAGGAGAGGCAATTAATAATCACAAGATAAATTTCATAAAATGGAAAATACATTTTCTCAGAAATCACACCTTTTGTACATACTCAGGAAGGCAAGCTTGCATTAGCTCCATAGTTCAAAGATATTGTAGTCAGGATGCAAGTGGGTGGGGGTGGAGGTGTCAGCTTCTGTGCGAGTGGGCTCATGTGGGAGGGGGGGGCAATTTCAAACAGGGTGAGGTGTCTGAACAAAATGGGATAACTCTGACCTAATTTTCAAATCAGCTCATAACAATGCTGACATCCTCTGTTTCATTTCTTGCTCCAAATACTCAGTCTGTTTAAGTAGAACTTCCGGAGATTATCTCAGAGCCCGAAATACTTGGACCATTATATATTAATAACATTATAATGGACTCCTTAAAATTGCTAAACCATTGTAATGCATGAACAGAGTAGAAACATTTCATATTTTTCTCTATTCTGTCATGTTCTCTTACATGTAATGTCTTGAAATTTACTTTATTCTTCAACTTTATTTAACAGAAAATTGCAATGTATTTTATGTGCACTTTTTCCTAAAATTTTTGAAATAATTTTGTTACTATGGAAGTATTTTCTAGATCTTGCCCAGTCCACATTCTGAGGAACTTTAGTTTTGCATTCTGTTTCACCTGACATGTTCCCTCTTTACTAATGCTATCTTACCAGCACTGAAAATCCTTAAGCTTTGACAACTTTAATATATTATCTTTCATGTTTATGCTACTTTGTAATTGTTGCCTATTCAATACCAAATTTTCAAAGTAAATATTCTATACTTATTTATTATACTGATAAGGACAAATACAATACTTGACCTTAGCCAAAAGGTCAAGAAGTGATTCCACAGTTATTTATAATTTTCTCTTCCTACTCTATTCTGAATTATTTCTATTCCATTCTATACACCTCCCTCTAGTAATCTGAAACTGCTCATACCAAGCTCCCCAATGGATAAGTTAAATGAACTTGAGACTGTTAAGTCCTAAGTAAATACTCACAGATCTTTGAAATAACTTCCCTTTTAGAATGACGCCCTTCTCATGTCTTACAGGACACCATCCTAAGTTTGTTTTTTTTTTTTTTTTCATCTGGATACTCTGTTTTAGTCTTTTTGTGCTGGCTTCTTTTCCAGAATGTGAGAAACTTTCATAATTGTGTCTAAAACCTGATCTCAGCTCATACAGAGTAATCTCATGCATTCAATAATTTTAATTAATACATATTCATCAAGCAACATTTTTCTCTATTTTTTCAATATCCTGTCTTGGGTTATAAATGTTTGAGCAATACACATTGATAGATAATTTCACCTCAATAATTTCAAGCATTTCAAATGTAGAATATCTAAAATATATCATACTTAATAATATACTATAAATACTATGTATACTATAAGTACTATATAATACTTTCCAAATATCTTCTTTTCTAGTTCTGTGTATCATGAAATACCTACTACACATCTGCTCAAAACAGAAATCTGAGTCACATTTTTTGCCTCCTACTCCTAATGGACACATAAGATGTATTAACTGTATCATTTTGCTTAAAATTTCTCCATTTCCACTGCCAGTATTCTAATCCACAATTCATCATCTCTCTTCTTGATTGTTTGACAGAGTCCTAACTAGATAGTCCAAATAAATTATTTTCTGCTTAAAATCTATTCTTCAAACTGCACCTTGAATAATATTTTAAAAATAAATATCTGATTATGTCAATTGCCTTTATTAAGCTCTTCAGAATCCCTTTTGGCTAAAGTAAGCAAAAATATTTAACATTGCTTTCTATGCCTTACCGGATGTGTTCTCTACTTAGTATTCCATTTATATCTCCCATCAGGTTAAAAAAATGCCTCACACATTTATAAGCAATTTTGAAATAAATGCATGTTCTCAGCTACTGAGAGTTCAGTAATTTTATTTGAAGGAATTTTGCTCTTTCCTGGAATGAATACTTTTAAAGTTTTAGTCATTGAAAAGAAGTTCAGCACAGATAGCTAAGGAATGACTTCATTTTTAAAACATCACCTCAGCATGACATTTCTCTAAGATGGAATACAATAATTTAGCCCACTTGTGACAAATATTTTTTAAAATATATTTATCACTATAAAGGACATATGGAATGTGTCCTTGTCTTGAAGAAAGCTCTATATTTGGTTTCAAACTTCTCACCTCAGAATTTCTCAACCTCATTTAAAACACATTCAATCATGGAGGTAAGGGAATGTTTGGAATTGCCTCATTAATTAGTGTATGGCTTGGAAATTTGTTCACAGAGAACACTGACATTCAGTTTCATTTGTGTAATAAATGTATATTTCCATGTGAGAGTTAAAAGTCTCCTCCTGAAAAGAATACCATATTTTAACAAAAAAATGTTGGCATTAATTGATTTTATTTTAACTCAATAAATATGTACCAAATTTATTATTTACATAATCCAATAAACATACCAAATATGGAAATGTAAATTGGGTTAAAATTAAAACAACTAACGACCTTAGTGTTTGCTAATTTTCTTTTGTGGGCAAAAAAGGTATTTTATTTTATTGCCTAAAGTATTTAGATAAAATAAGATACGAAGGAACACTTTGAAGATGGTTGAGTAATAGCTGATCAGAGGAAATTAATACCTTCATCAGTGTAGGTGCATTACTATAGAAGAATTTTCCTTAGATGCCATGTGAAATAATCTTTGAAGAAAATATTCAATAAAAGAAGGAAAAAGACATGTAGCTAATTTCTATCATGCATAGAAATAGGAGTATCCAAATGGTGACCTTTCTAGCCTCTTTGCCAGCAAAAAGAGGTCAATGAAACCCATGTGCAGTCTTGGTTTTGGAGTTATGGTAAAGCTTCAGATTGGAAGCCAGGCACTGTTGCCCAGTCTCTGTTCCTATCTACTGGACGTCTGTGCTATGGACACGTTGAATAGAACCTCAACAAATCTCTGGTAATAATGAAATTATTTTAAGATTTTTGCCACTTACTAAGTAAAGAGAAACAGTATAAAATGAGTCTGGCAACTAGTCCTGGGCTGCCTTCCCCTAGACTAATCTCTTGTTGGAAAAAAATCAGCCTCTTTTGAGTAATTGTTCCTTCTCATTTCTGTAACTGGCAGACAAAACAAGTAATTCTTGTGACTAATTCAGGAATGTTTGATTTCTTTAACATCTGTGTGTGAAGATTTTCTTTGGAAATCTTAGCTAAATAAAATGCATAGATCAAACAGTTTAAGAAAGTAGTGAGATGTGTTCAGTGAAAATACATTAATTCTCTATTTTTTTATTGAGTGGGATGTATTCAAATTCATTTTGAAAAAATAAATTTTATATCTATTCTACCTATTTATTCTATGTTTTATTTTGAAATAACTTTGTCAGTTCTAGAATGTTATACCTTAGCAAAGAGAGAGAGAGAGAGAGAGAGAGAGAGAGAGAGAGAGAGAGAGATTGAATTTAAATTTTAAATTCATTTTTTTAATTGTATATATTTCTTCTAATTTTTAGGATGGCATTCAATACCACATCAAATTTAAATTGATGACAGACTTAGGTGTAAATTTAATAAGTATTTACACAGTGAAATATCATAAACTGTTTCTAGAGTCCCTTTTAAAACACTTGCCTCTCAAAATTAGAGCCAGTCTAGTTTTAACGTGCTTTCTAATAAAATTCTACACTCAAATAGGAAACAGAGCACACAAAAGTTAGATATTCAGATTTAAATGATATAAGATTTTAAAATAAGAAAGATAGCACTAGACTTTCTCCTCTATAATATTACAATGTGTTACTAAGAAAAATAAAGAGTGGTTATGAATATACCATTTGCACAAAATTAAAGATACCCATAACCTGATACAGAACATATAAGAAAGATTGCCATATGCACTTATCTCCCAAGAGGGATATGGAATGAGACTAATTAAGAATCCTTATAGTCCCAGATGTTAAAAATTGTATGATGCTCATCTCATCAAACTAAGTGAATATTTTATTCTTAAGAATAAAAGTAGTTGGCACAGTGGCACAAGCCTGTAATTACAGCAGCTCAGGAGGCTGAGGCAGGAGGATCTCAAGTTCAAAGCCAACCTCAGTAAAGCAAGACCCTTAATAACTCAGTGAGACTCTCACTCTAAATAAAATACAAACAGAGCTGGAGATGTGGCTCAGTGGTTGAATGCCCCTGAGTTCAATCCCTGGTACCTAAATTTTTTAAAAAAAATAAAATAAAAGAGTAAAATCAATAGTCCTCTGTTGTATATACTTAAGAAAGGTTTGACACTTTGTAGTAGGAAACAGGGAATACAGAAACATAAATGTTTCCTAGATGAAAGGTCTATTTTTTAATAGGAGAGATAGAAAACATTGTAATCATCACAATATAAACAAACACAAATTTACGAAAACAAAACAAATATAAATGAGTATGTAGAACTGAAGGAAGAAAAGTGATAAAAATGAAAGGTTAGCAAATGAAATTCAAATTATATACAAATTGGCATTGTACTGAGAACATGAATTCCCATCTAAAGACCACATTCTCTGGCTCCTCTTGAAACTTGTGTGGCAAAATCATGATATAATTGACCTAAAAAAGCACTTTCTAAAGTGGATCTTGCTTACCTCCCCTTCCTATAGTTTGGAACACAGGTATAAATGTCATCCATCTTGGGTACCTTATGAAAAAGCAAGATCAAAACATGGCATAATAAAGATAGACACTTTTAAAGAGAAATAAATAATACTTTGACCATGAAATTAAAAGTTAATGTCTTCCTATAAGGTATATAGAGAAAAACTAATAACTTCTTAGTGAAGAAACTTGGCTAATGTCCTTAAACAAGTAGTTAAATATTAACTTCACTGGTGATAAGTAATGTCTGTCTCAGCTACCACCTGATATAATGTGAAAGGAGACCATGATTACCATCATGAATAATAAGAACACATTTTTAAAATATAATACCATAAATTATCCTACCAAAATATTATTAAATATATATTATTTGCCAAAATTATTTAAATGCATTTATAGAAATTCAAATACATATAAACAGATTTATTTAATTAGCTAGCAGGATCTTAAATATAAAAGACAATTATTTATATAGAGAGATACATATCTATATATCTATATAGATATATAGATGCATATCTATATCTTTATATCTATCTATCTCTCTCTCTATATATATATAGATATGCATATGGATATAATAGCTATGGCCTAAATACAAATATAATACATATCTAAATGATACATGGAAGAAATATCTGTTTTATAAGTATAATAATGTGTGTGGTATTAACTCCATATAATATAATCCACAGTTTTATGTAATATAATGCTACCTTTTTTTAACCAATGGCTAAAATAATATTGACAATTATTCAAAGTCTACTAGTTTTAGGCAACTTAAATACATATGCAAATAGTTTATCCATAGACATTCTTACTACCTATCTAGAAGTAAACTTTGTCCTCTTGAGAATATTGTTTATCCCAGTGCCAGAGATACCTTTACAAATTACCAGTCACTATTCTTCAGATTACATACTATAAGAAATTACATAATTTTTATCATATTTTGAAACTAGTGAACAACCCCAACCCAACAATACCCTGTGGAATTGGATAGTAAGAGTGGTGTAGTTATATGTTGTAATTTTAATACAAGTTTTTCCAGTATAATTAGTACATAAATATAAATATACAACAGTTTGCTTGTGAATAAATTACTTTTCAAAAAATTCATTAGTATTTGTAAATATTAAATTCTGGAAAATATAAAAAACACAACATTAAGGTCAAGTGTTTATTTTTTATGGAATATTGTATACCATTGAGATTGTAAATAGTCATGTGTGCATATACAATTTAACCCCAGATAAGACCCTTTGTATTATTTTCACAAAAATGTATTTTCAATTATATATCTTTAAATATATTATTTCAAATGAAAATCAATATTATCATACATTTCTCAAAAAGGAATTTTCTCTACCTACCTCCTCAGATATATTATTACCCTCCAGTTTTCACAAAATGTATGATACCTTTGTTAATTTCTGCTACAAAGGAATTTAGAATTTCAATATGAATTTACCAATGAAGAATTTTATCATTTGAATGTCACTAACAACTTGATTTTACAATTATATAAAATGTGGAATGAAAATGAGATTCTAAAACAGCCTTAAAACTACAGCTGAATAAGAGCAGTTAGAAAAGAGAAAAAAAAACTCATAAATTACATGGATTAGTGCAGGATCAAATAATAGTGGCAAAGAAAGTGGGTGGCCATTTCTCATCTCTTGACTAGTCTGTTTCCTAGGAAACAAAGACTGAATGATTGCACAAATGACCCTGTGCCTGTGGATTTAAATTGATGAAATTATATAGAACTATAGTCTATGCAGAACAAGAAAAGTAATTGTTAGAATGACTGTTTATTAGGTAAAATGGAAAAGTTTAAAATACTTTTTACTTTCTGAGAGTTTATTTAAATGAATTATTATTAAAGTCCCTATCTTATCAAATCATAAGATGATAATACAACCAGTCAACCAGAATGCTAATTAAACACTTCTCTTTAAAAAGATTTCTGTATAGAAAGCTATTTATTGGCTCAACATTGGTTTCCACCAGTAGAGCTAAACTTGATTCCAACAGATATCCAGATGGTATCAATAGGATATTATTTTGACTAGCAGCAAAGGTTTATTAAGTGGCCTCTATCTGCTGGACATTCAGGAAAACTAATCCTGCATGAGCAACCACAGAGTGCCTGCACAGAGTTTGACAAATACATCTCTGTCATGAATTTTACAACATATAAGAGCCTGGTGATACATTACCTATGATCATTACAATAACTCTCTGTAAAAAGATCCAGTAGTCATTAGAAAGATAAAAGAATTTGCCTCCTCTTGAGAAAATAACCTTGGACTCCTCTTAGAAATTCTTTTAGAAATTTAGAGATCATGGCTATATATATATATATATATGTGTGTGTGTGTGTGTGTGTGTGTGTGTGTGTGTGTAGTTTGTTAGTACAATGATATTAAACAGTTCTTGTTTATTCTTTCCACTTTGAATGATATGTGTTATATTATGACATAATTGAACAAAGAATGCTGAATTAATTGTAATGAGGACTAAAACAGAATTAGAAGATGGTAAGTTAAATTTCCTTATATTGCCCTGTGAGGTGGTGCATGCCTGTAATTCCAGCAATTTGCAAGGCTGAAGCAGAAGGATAACAAGTTCAAGGTTGGCCTCTGCAACTTAGCAAGACACTAAGCAATTTAATAAGACCCTATCCCAAAACAAAAAATGAGAAGGGCTAGGATGTGGTTCACTTTTAAACACCTATGACTGATTGCTTATTAGGTAAAATGTAATAGGTTCAATCCCCAGCACCAAAAAAAAAAAATTAAAATTAAAAAAATACCTTCTTATCTCTATAAATAAAATGTTTAGAAATCTAATAGGGACAGGATTACTCCTGTATATAATCATGTATACACACACACGTGCACACACATACACATAAGTATATATATATATATATATATATATATATATATATATGCGCGTATGTCTATATGTATATATTTTATATACTTTTATTCATAAATATTCATATAGAAGACATTGATATAGGTTTTTGGAAAGCAATATATATAAAAAGGTATAAACAAATAATATATATGTATTATTTGCCTATAAATAATTTAAAAATTATGGGGCTGGGATTGTGGCTCAGCAGTAGAGTGCTTGTCTAGCATGTGTGAGGCCCTGGGTTTGATCCTCAGAATCACATAAAATAAATAAACGAAATAAAGGTATTTTTTAAAAATAAATAAACTAGAAAAAAAGAAAATGACCTTTAAAAATAATTTAAAATTAATAATATAAATATTAAGCAATCTAAAATGATTAGTTAAAGCTATTATAATATGGAAATTCAGTTCTTGATGTGATGAGAAAGATATCAAACTATAGAGGCAAATATTTGCAGCACAAAAAGCAAAGTATTTTTGAAACAGTGTTAGGTTTATAGAAAAATTACAAAGATAGTACAGAGTTCCCACATAAATTCAGTTTCCACTTCTTTAATGAGATTCCTATAGCACGAGAATCAAAACCAAGAATCAACAAATGGAGTGGATTCAAACTAAAAAACTTCTTCTCAGCAAAAGAAACAATCAGTGAGGTGAATAGAAAGACTACATAATGGGAGAAAATCTTTACCACAAGCCCATCAGACAGAGTACTAATCTCTAGGATATATAAAGAACTCAACAACCTTAATACCAAAAAAAAACCAAAAACCCAAAAACCCAATCAATAAATGGGCCAAGGAACTGAACAGACACTTCTCAGAAGAGGATATAGAATCAATCAACAAACATATGAAAAAATGTTCACCATCTCTAGCAATTAGAGAAATACAAATCAAAACTACTCTACGATTTTATCTCACTCCAGTCAGAATGGCAACTATCAAGAATACAAACAACAATAAGTGTTGGCAAGGATGTGGGGAAAAAGGAACACTCAAACAATGTGGGTGGGACTGATTATTGGTGCAGCCAATATGGAAAACAGTATGCAGATTCCTTGGAAAACTTGGAAAGTAATCACCCTTTGACCCAGCTATCCCACTCCTCAGTTTATAACCAAAGGACTTAAAAACAGTGTACTACAGGGACACAGCCATATCAATGTTTATAATAGCACAATTCACAATAGCTAATTTGTGGAACCAACCCAGATACCCTTCAGTAGATGAATGGATAGGGAAACTTTAGTATATATACACAAAGGAATATTACTCAGCATTAAAAGAGAATAAAATCATGGCATTTGCAGGTAAATGGATGGAGATGGATAATATAACACTAAGTAAAATAAGCCAACCCCCCAAAACAAAGGCCAAATGTTTTCTTTGATATGAGGATGCTGACTCATAATGGCAATGGAGGTGGGGTGCATGGGAGGAACTTTAGATAGGGCAAAAAGAGAGGGAAGGGAAGAGGGGGGCAAAGGGGTAGAAATGATGGTGGAATGAGTTAGACATCATTACCCTAAGTACATGTATGAAGACATGAGTGGTGTGAAAATACTTTGTGTACAATCATTGACTTAAATAATTGTGCTCTCTCTATATAATATGAAATGAATTGCATTCTGCCATCATGTACAAACAAATTAGAATAAATAAATAATTTAATAAGAATTCAATTTTTCCTATTTTTAATTTAATATTAGCATAGAAAATTTGTGTCAGTTAATCAGCTAATACACTGCTATGCAGGAACAACTATACTTTATTTAGTTTTTACCTACTAACTTTTTCTGCTCTAGGGCCCCATCCCACATAACACATTATATTTAGTTGTCAATGTATCTTTTTAGGTCACTCTTGTTTGTGACTCTTTTTCAGATTTTTTCTTTAATAATCTTGACAGTTTGAAGATTATTACTCAGGTGTGTGTGTATGTGTGTGTGTGTGTGTGTGTGTGTGTGTGTGTTTAAACAATGTCACTTATTTGGAAGCTGTCCTATTTTTCCCCCTAATTAGAATTTGGTTTGCGGGTTTTGCTAGGAAAACCACAGAAGTAAATTTCCATTTTCATTAAATTATACCAAGGCACTAATATCTACATTATTTATTTATCAATGTGTAGTCTTTGATAGTATCAACTAAATCAATGTTTGTTATGTTCACCACTATTAACGTATCCTCCCCCATTACACTTTGAAAAAGTCACTTGATATAGCTTACACCCAAGGAGTGGGGAGTTTTGTTCCATGTCCTTCAGAGTGTTTATTTGTGATTACTTTAATTCTTCTGCATGGATGCCTATTTTTTCTTGTTTTTTAATTATTCAGCATGTATTTCTGTCAGCATAAACTCATAGGTACTTATTTTCTACTTTGTGTTATAATCCAAAACTACATTATTTGTTTTCTTGCTCAATTTTTTCCAGCTTTGATGACTGCCAGCACTTTCAGTTGGAAAGTATGTCACTTTGACATAACTCCAATATTTTTGTTTCCTCTTTCCTTACTTTTTGATACTACAAATGCTATCTTACACATTTTGATGCAATTATAAATGATTTTTAAAAGAAATTTTGAATTTAAATTGTTCATTTTTACTGTATGGAAAAGCAATTATCTTTTGTTTATTTATCTTGGACATAATAGCTTGGCTATATTTGCTTATTATTTCAAGGAGGATTTTGTGTCAAATTGGGGGATTTTTACATAGAGCATCATGTCATCTGAGAATTAAAGTGTCTTATTTTTTCCTTCCCAGTCTGTGTACAATGTATTTTCTTTTCTTGTTGATTACACTAGCTATAACTTCTAGAAAGAGGTTGATTGGAAAGAGAGAGAGGGTATTTTTTGAATTGTTTCTTAGTTAGTTTGGGCTGTCATAACAAAATACTGTAAAGTGGACATTGTAAACAACCAGAAGGATTAATTTATCACAGTTTTGGAGGCTGAAAAGTCCAAAATCAAGTTGCTTGCAAAACAGTGTCTAGTAAGTGAGCCCATTTTCTGTTTGCAAATAGCCACGTTCTTAGCATCTCACAAGGCTAAGTGAACTCTCTTCTCTTCTTATATGGCCACTAAGCAAATCATGGTGCATCTATCTACCCTCATGACTTCATGTAAACTACTTTTCCAAGGGCACTCCACCAAAAAACATCACAGTGGGATTGAGAGTTTCGACTTACGAATTTTGAGAGACTATAAAGATTTAACCCATATCAACTTGTTCCTGAGTCTCAAAGCATCACTTTCTTAGGACTAAATATGTGGTCAGCTATAAAGGTCAGAGTGTCATAAGATGGCCTGGGATCATCCCATGAGTTTCCTCCTTAATATGAATCATCAGATGTGACCACAGAGCCCACCAAGAGTAGCTAAGGTACTAACATCCATGGAGAACTTACAAGGATTTAGAAGTTACTTACCAGAACCTGGGACAAAGCATTCACCTTCCTTTGGTCAAGGCCAAATTCTTTGCTACAAAATGGATGTAGAATTTTTGAAAATTGACCATCAAATATTCAGACTGTAAATATTAGTTGTATATATGTTTACATCTAGTCAGAAAGCAGTTCAATTGGAAAATCACATTCTTTTTTCAGTTATGGATTCAAACAGTGAAATAGAAACACAGTGAAAATGTAGGGAATTTAGGAGAATGTGATTATGTATTGCATGGATGGCTAGAACTTGAAGGTAAGACTCTAGACAGAATATAGAAGCCAAAAGACGTCTCTGAAAACCTGCATAATTATTTCTCTCAGTTTCTTTGACAACTAGCAAAACACACATGCTCCAAATTTCAGGAACTAATTACGGAATGCTTACTTTTGAAGCTGGAGACAAGAAGAGATTTCAGAGCCATCACAATGATATAGAAAGGAAGTTCAGCAATAAACTCAGAGTGATGTGTGCTAGGTGAGCACCAGGCATCTTCAACTGAGACACTACAATAGCATTGCTTGAGATGAAAGTTCCTCAGAACAACAAAAACAACAGGATTATGATTTACTGTGAATAATTAATTCATCTTATTATAGAGAATGAAATGTCTCAGATCTGCAACTGGCAATCTAGAAATTCAGAATAGCTCATGGTAAAATTGCCACCCAAGTCCAAGGACCTTACACCAGGAAAGCAAGTGTGCAAATTTCAGTCCTATTTTGAGCCTAAGGCAGACAATAGATATCTCAGTTTCAAGGCATTCAGAAAGAGAGAATTCTTTCTTACTTAGCCTTTTACAGATTGGGATGACACCAACCCATGTTGGGGAGAATAATCTCCTTTAGTAATTCCATGGCTTCAAATGTTAATTGCATGAGAAACACTCTCATAGGCACCACTAGAAATAATGTTTTACCAAACACATGGAAATACCACAACATAAAATTTACCATCTCAAGTGCCATATCTTAAAATTTAAGGCTAATCTATACTAATGAAGATTAAAGCCACCAAGTCTTGACAGATTAAGGTGGTCCACAAATAATTTAATTATCTGGTTGTTTTTAAATAAGTTTTAGAACAATATGGCATAATAAAATTACAATAATAATCTACAAGGGCCAATGTACAACAAAAATATGATGTGAAAAATAGGCAAATATAGTCTTGGAGGGGGAAAAAAATCATCCGTAAAAGCATTTGCTGATGTGAATAAGATGTCAGGGACTTTGAGTGTAGCTAAGAGGTACAGTATATTATCAGTTAATTGGATGGGCATTATGATGTCAAAAATACAACAAAAGAATAAACTATTAATGTATAAGAAGAATTTAGAGAATATATGAATGAAAAGAACATGTTATGATGTAAAATAAAAATTGTTCTATCACTCACTGTTTTACAAAAAAGTCAGCTTTTTCATTGCTGGTACTAAAAAACCTGACAAGTATAATTTTAGAGGAGGAAAAGTTTATTTTGGGGATCACGGTTTCAGAAGTCTTGGTCCATAGATGGCCAGACCCATTCCTCAGGGCTTCAGGTGAGGCCATACATCATGATGGAAGAGTGTGGCAGAGGGAAGCTCAAGATATCACACCAGGAAGCACAGAGAACCTCCACTTGCCAGATATAAAATATGTAACCCAAAGGTACACCTCTAATGACAACCTCCTCCAGCCACACCCTAAAACATGCCTTCAGTTACCACTCAATTAATCCACTGATAAAGATTAATTCCCTCATTGAGTTAAGGCTCTTCTAACCCAATCATTTCAACTCTGAATGTTCTTGCATTGTCTCACACATGAGCTTTTGGAGAACAAATCACATCCACATCATAACACCCACCCAGGCTCTAAAACTAGCAAAAGATTCTAGTATAAGACAGACTTAGGGTACAGATATAATTAATGGTATGATTGTAAGGCTTTTAAAAAAATATCTCATAGAAACTCATTATGATACCTGTGACCCACTCAGCTATACAGAAGAGATTCATAGAATCTTAAGGGCATTGTTTTATAACCATCTGACAATCTACCCCAAACTGAGTTCTATTTGAAAAAAAAAAAAATGAATGTGACTTTAGGAATCATGCAGTGGACCACAATCATATTAAAAAGAAATATAGACTTATTAAGAGAGATTAAATAGATTGAACTAAAAGGACAAAAACTGGAGAAAATTTAAAAAAGTCTCTGGGGTCCCTACTTTCTAGAGAGGAGGCAGTCTTAGTAAGATATTCAAACGAAAACATAAGCTTTTTCACAGTTTATAGGAGAGATATCTCAAAGAGGAGAATCAAAAGCAGAGAAAAGTAAATTATGAAATGACACTCAGCAAAATTGAAACTAGCCAATTAATATAATTCACTTTGGGAATTATAGTGAATGTGACTGACTAGATATCAAAGACTATGTGCTTCCTGTTCTTCCCCAAATGAAAATATCTTTGATAAAAATATTGAGCATACAAATTTTCTTTTTATTTTGTAGTACTTGGAATAAAGAGGAGTCATAACTCCTACAAGGGCTTTATCACTATGGGACTAAATGCAAAGCACAAGATACTAGACTTGAGCAAGATACTATAATTGCCTGAAACTTTCGTAGATCTTGGTAGATTTTAAATAATCAATCAAACTGGAAAGAGAACATAGACTATAACAAGATATATATGACTGTATCTTTTCAGAGTCCAATCAAGAATTGGAGTCCCTTGAATCTGATTCAGTCTACTTTTCTTTTTCTTGAATCCAGTTAGATATATTTTTATGCTTCTCCCTAACAGAATGGACTGGACATAAGTTGTGTGGCTTTTGATTCTAAACTTCAAAAGACTTGTAAAGTTTTTGCTATCATTCTTTGAGGCCCTGAGTATACCTTGCTGTGAAGAAATCCAACATGGCAGATCACAGGAAGAGACAGCCCAGTAATTTCAGCCATTTCAAACATCCCTGCTGAAGCCATTGATATGTAAGTAGGGCTCTAAAAGACTAACAAATCTCAGCTAAGTCATCAGTTGAATGCAGTTCTTTGAGCCCAGATGAGACCAGCAAAAAAAATCAGCTCATGCAACTCATAGAATTGTGTGTAATAGTAAATGGTTGCTGTTTTTATCTACTGGGTGTGAGATGATTTTTTAAAATATAGCAATATATATCTCATAAAACTACGAGGTATCTTACATCATCTGTGTTTAGAAATTTCTAAATTTTGAAAGAAAGGATTAGGGAAGAAAAAGAATAAGAGTTATCCCTTCCTTGTTATTAAATACTGTATTATGACCTGCAAGCCTTCTGTGGTTTGAACACTACCACCTGTTTGGCCTGATTCCTCATCATTTTTGCCCTTTTTCTGAGTTCTAAGCATACCAAAATTTTCTCCTCTCCTTACTCTGAACTCTAGGGTTTCATGATATTCTCTCTCCCTGTTATCTCTTCACTTAGCTCAACTAGAAAGTATTTTTAACTGAATGAAAATGAAAGCACAGTAAAACTAAAAAATAAATATTAAAAATTTTCTCTCTCTCTCTCTCCCCCCCCCGCTCTCTCTTAAAAAAAAAAAAAAAATCATGCAATACAGATAAATCATACCAGAAAATTTACAACTTACATCATTGCCATGGAAGAGAATAAAGTCTTAAACTAATGGCCGAAGTTTTCTACCATATAGACTATAATAAGAAATTAAACTCAAATTAAAAAAAAATTATAATAAGATTAGAAAATAATAAGATATAAATTAACAAATAGACAAGAAAATAAGTAAACCCAAATACTAATTATTTTAATTGTTTGATGTAATTAATAAACCCTTAGTAAATCTGAAGCAAGGATATGTGAAACCAATCTATACTATTAGAAACGAAAGAACTATAGAAGCTTATTTAAGATACACACACACACACACATTTAAAGTATCAATAATTAGAAAAGAATAACTGAAAGAAAAAAAATTGCAAATTATTGCTATTCCATGTCAAAAATAATTGGCCTGGCAAGAGAAAAAGTTATTCAGTTAACTAGTTCAGTTTTATTCATAGTTATTGGCATATAAACAATGCCTACTTATTTGAATTTTTTAAAGTTTCAACTTTAAGGAAAACAGGGCATTTTATTGAACAGAAAGGAAACACTGAGTGTTCAAGAATTAACCAGCTATGGGTGAGAAGTTGTACAGGAATTCCTACACCATCACAGACAGCCAGATTTCAACCCTTCCTCTTCACACTGAATTTTGGTATCTGGATTTGGGTATTTAGGTTAGATTAAGAAGAGGCCAAACAGAAGACAGTGGATGAAATCAAGCCAACCGCCCAGTCAGTCTGTCCCATGTAGACACTCTGTAAGGGTGAGGAGTATCTCCCTTCATCAGGTACATGAATACAGTTGGAGCTGGAATTGATGACTTATCTTGAGAGATTTTGGACTATCTACAAATGTTCCCTCCCTCTTCTTATGTAGTTCTTAATGCTCAGATATGAATCATTAAACATTTCTCGGACTTTTTTTTTTCTTGAAAGAGAATGTAAGATTTCAAGAGGTATACAAAGAAGAGGTCCAGCTGAGTACCCAAGTCACTCTGCTTTCCAATCCAATGGTCTGTCTGGATGTTCACAACATTAACTCATAGTCCCATATCCTGTTTTGGATGTTCCATGGGGCTTTCACTGCTTGTGTGGCCCATCCACTCTAATGTTTAAGCCCTAGCAGGAGGCTTAGAATCCCAAATTCCACCAGAAGGGAATCAGCTTCTTTAGGTATATCTCCTTATTGTTGTCAGGAGGACCACATATTGTCAGAGTCATTCAAACACAGGGAATCCCTATCTTAGTGTTTTCAAAGGTAGGGAGGTGCTATATGGCCAGGTTATGAGCCATATTCAAGAGTTCATTATCATAATACTTATTGTCATGTCACCACAGGGCAGCTTGAACTCTATTATTCTGTGGGCAGAAAGGAAGAGTCCCATAATCCTTAACATGGCTTTAAAGACTTGGATAGTGGAATCTTTTTCAAAAGAAATTTTTGATCACTAACTTGACTGCTTTTTAAACTTGGGTGAACTTCTCATTATCTTTAAAAAGAGGAACACATTACAGCAGCTTGAAGTGAAACTGAGGCAGCATCTGGGTGACTTCATCTAAGTGTTTCTACTATACTGTGGCTTTTGACATGTGAGTGTATCCAATGCATCAACAAGTCAATGGATAGCTCCCTAGCATATCATTTATGTTCAGACTTGAACAGACCTCGGGGATTGGCCTGACTGGCCCAGCCTCCTATTTATTTGAATGTTTAATACAGAGTTCATAAGAACTCTTTCATAAGCCAAGGATGATTAAGGATCCCAAACAACATAAACTCCATGTAATACACAGACGGAATGATTAGGTGTTCATTAAAGTACAATTAAAGAAAATGTACAAATTAAGATATAAATATAATAGAGAAAATATACACTTTAAAATAAAAATAGATGTTAGAATAAAATTGTCAAACATCTGGAAATAAAATCCATAATTATTTAAATAATATATGTAACATTTATAATACCAAATTCTAGCATTGAAGTAATCATTATATTTAAGATTTCAAAATGTACTGAAAAGTTACAGTCGTTCATATAGTATAGTACTGGCACAATGATAGGCATAATCAATGAATAGAATCAGAAGTACATAATAATTTTTACACTTATTATCATTGATTTTTTTTTAGTAGTAGATGGACACGATGACTTTTATTTATTTATTTATTTTATGTGGTGCTGAGGATCAAACCCAGTGCCTCGTATGCATTCTACCAGGGAGCCACAGCTCCAGCCCTGTGGTCATTGATTTTTGACCAGGTTATCAAAATAATTCAATGGGAAGAAAGTAGTCTTTTCAACAAATGATTCTGTAACAACTGAATATCCATGTACAAATGAATGTAGTTGTATCTATACCTCATACTTCACATACACATGCAACCACACACAGAAAACAAAATAAAAAAACACAAAAACTCCAAATTAACTATAGAGCTAAATATAAAATCCAAACCATAAAACAATTACACAAAAAAGATATAGAAATTGTTTGGTGTTAGACAATGTTTTCAAAGCCATAAAGAACAATAGAAAGAATATATAAATTAGGCTTCATTGGTACTTTTGTTTTGTCAAAAATACAGGAAAGAAATTTAAATGACAACTCATTTGAAAAATGAAAAAATATTGGAAAACCATGGATCTAGAAAAGTACTCGTGTCATACTATATAAAGAAGTCTTGCTACTTATAAAAGACAATTAATAATTTTATAATGGGTACAGAATTTGCATCGATACTTATTCAGAAGATATATACAAATTGTCAGTATGAACATGAAAGTTATTCAATATCATTAGTCATTAGTTAAATGCAATATAAAACTACAAAGAGGTAGTGCTATTTCACATCCACACCACTATTTAATTTTTTTGTGCTAAAGAATGAAACATCTGTTGCTGTGGATTTGAAGAAATTAGTACCCTTCTGCTGATGGGATGTGAAATGGTGCAGCCACCTAGAAAAAGAGTTATAACTAATGAAAATCAAAATATGCCTATAAAAAGATTTGACATAAATATTTATAACAGTATCCTAATATCCCAGTTGTCTATAACAAGTTGTTATAGCATGGATCTGACATATTCTCCAAAAGCTTATGTGTTGAAGGTTAGGTTCCCAGAGCAAAAATGTTCAGAAATGGGGACCACAGAAGGTGCTTGGATCATAATTTCATCAATGCCGTAGCCCATTAATGGATCCATAACTTAATGCACTATTAGAAAGTGGTAAATAATTTAAAAGGTAGGACCTAGTTGGAGGAGGTAAGTCCTTAGAAGCTTGCCTTCAAGAGGAATATTTTTCTGTGACACCTTTTCTCTATGTCTGCTTCCTGACCCCCATGAAGTTAGTAGCTATGCTCTGCCACATGCTCCAACCATGATGATCTCCTTTACCACAAGCCCACAGTGATGCACCAAGTGACCATGAACCAAAACCTCTGAAACTGTGTGTAAAAATTCATTTTTTTTTTCTTTTTTAAGTTGTTTTTTTTCTTCAGATATTTTGTCATAGAAAATAACACAACATGAATAAATAACATTTTATACCATTCTATAAAGTAACATTGTTTTAACATTAAAAAAAGGAATATTAAGGCATGATACAAGGTAGATGAAATTTGAAAACACACTATGCTGAATGCAAGAAGACCACATATTAAATGGGCTCATTTATATGAAAAATACAAAATTGAATTGACAAATAGTTAGATACAGAAAGTAAATTATCTCCCTACAACTGGGAGGTGGGGCATGGAGTTTCTTTTTAGAGTGAAAGAAATACTTAAACATTAAACTCTAGTAATGCCTTCATAACTCTATGGGTACACAGAAAATATTGACAAACACTTTAAAATGATGAATTTTATGGTATGCAAATAAAACTGTTAAAAATATAGTAGGCACAGCTGAAGACAGAATGAATGAATAAAAGTTTTGTTTGAGGAAATCACTGAGAATATAGTATGAGATAAAATAAAATTTATGATAGAGAAGTCAGTATCAATGAAAAACTTTAATAAGGTACATCTAATTGGCTGTACCATTTCACCTCCTTATCAGCAATGTAGAAGGGTACTAATTTCTCCACATGTAGTCAGTGAATAAAGAAAATGAGGAATTGAAATTTTAATGGCAAGACTTTTCTAGAATTAAAGAATAACTTAAGATCTTAGTCTAAAGCTAAAAAAAGCATCAAATTTGCTTTCATATATAGTCTAACAATATTAAGAGCAAATTATGAGAAATTACAGAGAAAATGTCAAATCTTTCACAAACAATGGCAATAAAAGAAACAAACCAATTTCATCCTCCATTACTATTTTCTTGGGGAGGGTTACTGGGAATTGAACCCAGGGACACTCTACCATGGAGCTATATCCGAGGCCCTATTTAATTAATTTAATAGAGTCTGGCTATGTTGTTGAGGCTGACCTCAAACGTGATTCTCCTATCTCAGCCTCCCAAATAGCTGGGATTATAGGCATGCACCACTACACTTAGCTCCATTACTATTAAATATGCCAAATAAAGACAATGGCAAGAATAAATTTTATCAACTTCCCTCCATGAATGCCATTTTTTCTAATGTCATCACCCATCATATACAATGATGTGGGCTTTTATGTAAAAAAAAATGTCTTAAAACAATCAGCATTTATTAAAACAAACATTGCCATTTTGAAGATCATAGAACTGAATTTAGAGAATTTAACCAATTGTCTAGTGATATGCAGCTAGGAAGGAGTAAAGCTGGTATTTAAACCAAGGCTCATATAGACACCCTGTACATCAACTTCTGTGGATCAGAAAATTGGACAGGACTTAGCTGAATCCTCTGGCTCAATGCCTCCACAAGTCTGGGGTCAGTGTTGTTACAAATATCTTAAGTTACAAGTTACAAATATCTTAAGATGAAGATAAGGGAGAATGTAGTTGTCAAAATGATTTTGTTCTTTTATTTTCTCAGTTTCTTTCCAGGATGGACTTTCTCTACAGCAACCAAATAGTAGGCTGTTTCCTTCTTCAATAAAAAGAGAGAGTGAAAGAGGGAGAGCACATGAGAAGTTATAGTCTTTTAGTTTTAATTCTTATTGTTTTTTTGTCATCATCTATTCATAACAAATGAGTTAGTAAGTCTAGCTCACATCTTCATAAAGAACTTAGAGTCTTTACTGTCAGGTATATCTAAATAGAAAAAAAGGAAAAAGAACTTGAAGTGCCAGTATTATTATTGCACTTTACAGATGAATAAACACAAGATAAGAAAATCATTTTTTGAAATCCATGCTCTGTTTTAGTCGTAGATCTGTACATAGAAGACAAGTGTGCCTGACTCCAACGTTTTAACTTAGGCATATTTTTTATTTACCTGACTTGAGTGTTACATGTTCTTATTTTTTTTAAGATATGCATAAGCATGAACATAGAGAACAAAAGGTTATAAAGGTTAAATATTTCTCTCATGCATAAAATCACATCGAGATTGAATAAAATAGCATTAAGACAATCAATTGTTCTTTAATTTGACTTCTAAATAATGGTGATAGAATCTGATGATGAAAGTAAATATATAAAATGACAACATACACATGTTCCTACTGTGTATATTAAAAAGACAGTATGCACATACTCCTACTGTATCCTCAGTTGGATTTTCAGTATTGTTTATGTGTTTTTGGTATGTAACAACTTATTATTTTTGTTATTAATACTGTGTGATGCCGCAGTCCGGCTGGAGGTGACAAGCAACTTGAAGGTTGAAACAGGAACTGCTTTATTACGGAACAACAGCAGTGTATATACCTAACTGATTACACACAGCTTGACTCAATTAGCATCATCTAGATACACCAATCAGCCAATAAGGAATCCCCACCATCTTAATGGCTCAGTGGTGTTGCCTCATAAACCACTCCTCTTGACTTGATTTGCATCCCCAACAGTGTGATACATATCTATTAATGCATGGCCTCCAGGGGGAAAAAAGGTAATAATCTCCACCCTCTCCACAAATTGTTTCTACATTTCTCACTTGTTATGGGATTAGAATTTATTTACACCCTAGTTCTGTGATATAGAAATCATGTTTTCTTAAACAAGTTTATTAACAACTCTGATTAATGGCCTCTACCTGGTTGATATCTTTTAAGGACTGAGAAAAATTAAAGAAAACACCTTGCATAGTCAAGCCACATAATCAGTAATATTTTGTTTTCTTCTTCACTTTCTCTTTATCTATTCTTCTCTGCTGAGTTTTTTAATTTACTCATTTAGGTTTCAGAACTTCTCTAGTAGAATAAAGATAAAATATGGAGAATTGTTCTATCAATGTATCTTCAGATAATATCATATTTTATAGATGCATTTGAATCAGTACATCATATTTCTTTATAAATACTATTATATTCTGTAAGCTATCATTTTTAACAAATTTAAAATGTATGTTTCTTCCACAGAAAGAAAATTATCTTAACACCTGTCTCAGCTTCGCTTTAAGTTTCTATTTGAACAAACAGTATAATAAGCATATGAACTCAAATGACCTGTGTAGTATTTATGGTGAGAAAGTTCTTCATGATTTCTTGCATAGTTCCTAATAGACCCCTTATAAAATTTCCTAAAAATCATACAAAAAGGGGGACAAGTCAGCAACTCTGAAATTCATTGACAATAGTCATCTGTCTATAAGATTTGGGAAGAAATTACAAATAATAACAGTGAAGATAAATAGAACTTACTTAAAGTGGTAAAAATATAGGAATTTATGCTCTCAAAAACAAACTTTATTATATAAAAGATGCATAATGTACACCAATAAAAAAACAAGTGGCCCTATTCTAACAATATGTAAGCCTTTATGTTCTTTATTCCCTATTTTTTCATTGATAATATCTTTTAATATCATCAGTCCCCAGACAGCTCAAAATGAGTTATGAGTATGTTTATGATCTTCATAATTCTGTCAAATTATCACAGCAATCTGCCATATCCTTTAATAAGAAACAATATTTCTTTAATAGTACATTTTATCAAATTTGCATGCATTGTTAGTTACATTTTAAATGTATTTCTTATAAAATGATGACTTGATCAAGTCCTTGCTACATGCCTAAAAGTTGCTAATCACTTCAATACTTTAATTGTATTATCATTGAGTTGCACAATAATCCAAAAAGTACACATTGTTGTTATAGTTGCCATTTTGAAGATCATAGAACTGAATTTAGAGAATTTAACCAATTGTCCAATGATATGCAGCTAGGAAGGAGTAAAGCTGGTATTCAAACCAATGCTCATATAGGCACCCTGTACACCAAGGGACAAACTAATCTCAGAAATAAGCTTTGCATCTATGAAATACTGCTCTTGTTGAAAAATGTGAAGTTGGCATATGGGCAGAAGGATACCTAGTAGAGTTAGAGAATGTCTTAGAATTACAGGAAGACAATAAACCCAAGAGATTCAAATGCAAGACTGACTCTCAGGGTTTTACTTCCTGCCCTTTGGGTGGTCCAGTACTCTAAGACAGATAATAGTCAGTGTAAATTTGAAACAAGCATAGAGTGCTGACAGAAAATTGGCATATTAGTACTAATTTGCTATTTAATGGAAGTGAGGTATTATTATGTATTAATGGTTATGATATATTTAAGAGAAAGATACTTTTGTTTTAATCCATTAACATATTCTTTTAACAGCTGAGTTATTGCATTTCACAGTGTAATACAAATTTACCCCCTTTACCTTCAGTAAATCTATAAATGTAGCATCATCATTTCAGAGTGGATTAAATGAATCTGGAACAGCCAGCTCTACCATTTGACCCATTTCTTCAGATGAAAGGAAGTCATCTTTTTTGTTTTTAATGGCCACCATATTTTATAATATGATGTTTTTACTCTTAAATAAAATATTTATATGATCTTATGAGTATAGGAAGAGTCCAATTTCACATGCAGTGACTAACAAGAAAGTAAAAGTAAATGACTTGTCACTTTTATTATTGGAGCCAATTGAATTCTTGCTAATGTGCTTTTTTAATCACTATTTTCTTCTAGTTTGGTTAAAGTAATGCTGTAGGAAAATAAAAGAATAAGGGAGAAAAACATCTTATGCAAGATTATGCAAAATTTATTTTTTTCAATAAGGAACTGACATTTAAAATAATGTTTACATTTAAGATTAAGAAAATTCTCCTCTAATGTTCAAATTAAGAAACACATTCAAATTTGCTGTATAGCTGGTTCAGATTGCAGCATGTAAACAAAAAATAATTGAGATTTATTCACTTTGTGTAAAACTTAATAATATGCCTCCAATATAAGTCAGGTAAACAACTCAAAATCCTTTGTAAAAAGTCTTAACGTTATTAACACAAAGTATTCTGTTCTGTATTGACAGACTCTGCCATAATGTCTGGCACAAATTATGCATTCAATTGAGTGCATGTAAATATATGTGGACAGGTCTAGATTACTCTGTGTGCAGATGTTGTTCTAGATACCTGCCTGACTCTCACCCAAGAATAGGTTATTCCTAGTTGTTAAATCCCAATGAATTTATTATCCTAAATGTTTGGTTTTGGAGTCTAAAAGTAGCATTTTAATAAATATTATCCAAACCGCTGAATGCAATGGAAATTGAGATTTAATTGCCATTAGTGCAAAGTTATTTCATCTTGATTGTGGTAAAATCACATTCATAATTTTTAATGTGATGCCCTTTAATTTACTACAAAGTATGTACTGATTTCAGAAGTATCAAAATTTAGTTGTTGCATACCCATTTTATTTAGACTGAAGTAGAAACTTTTTTTATATTCATGAAACTAGGTACAGAAAAAAAATGAGTTATATTTGTTTTTGAGACTTTACCCTGTTCTTATTTTTAGTACTTGTGTTTGAACCGAGGTGTAGTTTAATACTAAGGTATATCGCCAAATCCTTATTTATTTATTCAGGCACAGGATCTCACTAAGTTGCTGAGGCTGGCCTTGAATTTACATTTCTCCTGCCCAATTTCCTAAGTTACTGTAATTACAAGTGTATGCCACTGCACCTGACCCCGCTCTTTTATCTTTGTAACTGTGAATGGCTCTAATTTTACACATTATATGTATATGCCTAAGCAAAAATACATCTTTATATTTCTAATATATTGAACGATACAAGTAGAACTCCAATGAGCCAAATTTAACACAACAGAGCTGACACTAACTTTCCTCTTGATCTCTTTGTACCCATTGTGTGAAACAGTAAGAATATGCTTTGTTAATCATATAATGCATATAAAATAATATGTGTATATAATACATATATTTGTATATATATTATATACACAAATATAATTTTCTCAATTCCAGAACACACAAAAATAGGTTTCAAGAATACAAACCCATACTCCCTTGAAAACTATTTAATAATTGAAAGATAATATTTCTCTAATAATTCTTCTTATGAGAGAATTTACTTTATGGTGTCAAAATGCTGTTTTCCAAAGTTAGATTCATATTCTTTGCTTGTGAGGTCTTCTTAGCCATCCACAATGTCATGTGGATCACTTGTTACAAGTACATTCTGCTTTGACATCTAAACAATACTGATTTTGATTTTAAATATTTATTGATGTTTTCAGTGACTGCAATATTGAGATTGTTCCCAACTCTTAAACTATAGGAAGGTATATACAGAGAACTGTCACATTAACTTTATCCATCCTAGTCTATTTTCATCTTTTGCCAGCACATTTATTACCACATATCTGTGTAGGCTCATTGTTTTTATACACATGAGCAGATAGATACATAATATTTCATTCTTTCCTTTTCTTGTATGAAAGTTGACACACTATAGATACTTACTGTTCTTCAATCTTTCCTCTAGAAAATATTTTCTGAAAATAGCTGGATATTAGTTTATACTGTCCTTACTGATTCTTTTTAAAAAACAATTTAAGAGTGAAAAGTGATTAAAGAGATAAGACATCTAGATGCAATATGTGATACAGGCCAAGAAAGAAGAATTTTGACTATGATCACTATGTTGATTAATAGCATTGTGTCAGTGTTGACTTCCTGGTTTTGATAATGATATGATGGTTATCTGAGATGTGAACAGTTGTAGAGGGAAATTGAGATTAAAAATCTGCCTCTTATATATGACATTTTATAGTTTCAGAACTGCCTTCACCCTGCATTTTGAATTTAAATATGAAATAAATAGCTATACTTGTATGATAAACAGCCAAAATAAAACATTGTTAACTTTCATACACTTAAAAAATAAATTGATAAAACCTACACTTTACACTATTATTTCTCTCTCAATAAATGACAGTTCCACAGACTCAATAGCTCTAGGTTCCTTCTCACCTTTTCCCAATTCATTCCATATGTGCCATTTTGAACATGTATCACAACTTTTCTCTATCTTGACTACAGTTGCCCTGCCTTTCTTCCTTATTATTTCTTGTTTTGTTGCTGCAATAGCTTCTAGTCCCTACTTCACTTTAAAATACTTTCTCCGCAGGCAATCTCAAATCATAAAGCAGATCACAGCCTTTCTGGAAACACAACCTCTTAAAGTCCTATTTGCATTGGACAGTGAAGCTCAGCTGAGCTCATCTCCTCATTGCCATGGGCTCTGATTCAGCCTTTCCACTTTCCACCTCAGCAATGCTAGCCCTCTTTCTATTCTACCATGCCAAACTCTTGTGGAAGTTTGCTTTTAGTCTCATTTTCAATAGCATTTCTCCATTCAGCATTAAAGCATGATCACATCACAATGTTTATTTCTTTGACAGACTGGGCCAATTGGAAATTCTCTTTTTTCACTTTTTGATCACTTATTCATTGATCACTTGTTTGTGTTCCATCTCCAGTCACTCAAATTAAGTTTCATGAAGGCAAAAATGTTGACTGTTAGGTTTTCATCTTTTCCAAAAAACTAATTAACCAAATCCAGAAATTATCTCAGAAACCTACAAAGTTTGCCTGGATATATTAGCCTGTGTCATCCTGAAATTTGTTCCATATTTTCTTCTTTCTATCTTTATAAATCCAAGTGGTGACTCATTTTAAGTGACAGACACAATGTTGCACTATTTTTTTTTTTTTTAAGAATATGAGTGCTGTGGGTTGAGAGGAGAAAGGAAGGGGACATTAGTTTGTTGTCTGTGCAAATGATTCCCATATCTTGGCACACATCAGAACACAGCAAGGAAAATAGTACCAAGACAAAAAGAGAGAGAATTCTCAGGTTTATTAATTCTCTGTAGTGATTATCATTATAGTTCAGTGTGACCTGCTTAGGCCTGCACTGTGGGGCGGTTCAGAGTGGTAGAAATTGATGCATTAGAGAAATATTTAACTTCATTTCAGTTAAAAAGAAAATAGCATCAGCTTTTTTAGGAATTCAATTACAATTCAAGAAAATGTTATCCTTCAACCTAAAGAAGATGAAGGGAAAAAAAGTTATCTGTCAAGAAAAAAGAATTATTTTATTTAGAGTAATAATAATACCTAGGATATAGTAAAAGTATCTTACAGGTACTACAGATATCTATTATATATACCATACAAATGGCAATGTTCCCTTGTGAAGGGACTATAAAAGACCAAAGAAAGACTTGGAAACAACAGAGACTGAAGTTAATATTTCACCACCATCTGTCAGAGGCAATGCAACAACACAAAACTGCATTTGACCTACCTTTTAGTGAACAGCCATTTTATATAGCAAATGTTGTTGATTTGTAGCATGTTTTACTATACAAATGTAGCACTAAACATTTCCATAATGTTGTTTCCTAGGCTAGTGACATTAGTTCATTAATCTTTATGAGAAGATCATCTATTATTGTATTCCTATCAAGAATCATGAAGATCCCTTTTCCCTCCTTCATCCTTTGGAAGGCTTTGCAGAAAGACTCAGACACATAATATGCTGTTGTAAAGGGTGACCACATTCAACTTTTGGGAAAGCTCTCTTAGTACTTTATAATAAGGTAGTTTCATTCATTCGTTCTTTAAGTCAGTCATTGATTCATTTATTAAATATTTGCTGATGTTCTTTATTGTCAGATTTTCTAGTGGTACTTGGAATACAATCTTGAGAGAAATTATTCTCATCATCAGAGAACAAAGAAGTTAGCAGAGAGACAGGCGCTGATTAGTCAGTCACCAAAATTAAAATGGCGTAAAGTGCTTATGAGTGTATAATTGGACATAACTGAAACTTTCTTAGAAAAAATGAATGTAGTCAAATGATGGACAAGGAGGAACTGTGGAAGAAGTTACATTTCTACCCATCATTCAAAGGAACTAAAACAATTTCTAACATTTTAGCACAATATGAGGCAGACAATTTGTAGGATAAAAAGTCACAAAAGGATGACTTCATGGTTTCCACTGGGTCAAATAATATTTTTTTTATAATGCAAGATCATGAGAAAATAAAAGTGTATAAAGTAGTTCACCTTTTATCACCTTTGCTTCATTGTATTCAGCATGATTTCATTCATTAATACTACTGCAAACCAGGAAATTCTAAATTCTGAAGATACCATAAATAAGTAAAATTTTAGGGTATCTGGCATCAAGAGAACTTATAGATTATATAGAGCTATCTCCATGTATCTTAAAAATGAAAGTTGTCTTTTTATACCACATTTTACCCATTCTTTTATAGGATAAAAATGACAAATATTCATATGATAATTTAGACCAAAATTTATCTCCATAATTAATTCTTATAAAGAAAACATAAAGTAAAAAAAGTCTCTTTTATAATAGTCACAATATATGTACACTTATATGATTTTGATACACTGTACTCTCCTGTGGAGTTACTTATAAAACATTATGATATACCATAAAAGATTACTTTTCAATTTCTCTTTTTTGATTCCTGTGGTCATATTGTACTTACATCCCTGCTGCTACTCTGAAAACTCACTCACAATTTCTCATATAGTTAGAAGATCATCCACTACATAGAAATTATTTTATTAGTACTAGCAGATAGATTGACACATACCTATTCAACTCTCAGCTACATGAAACTTCTCATTTTCTTCCATAGGCACTTTATAGCAAGTCAACCCTGGACATCTCTTCTAGGCATTACCATCAAGTAAGCACAGTGGTAGAACTTGCTATAAGAATGACAGTAGTACCCTGACCTGTGCTCAAATTGTTTAGCCTGTGGATTCAGTCAGTGAACTGGAACAGCTTGAGAGTTGGAAGTCTTGTTTCTGTTGACAAGCTTTCAGCTTGACATCTCCTACACACTCTATTTAACAGTTTACCATTTTAGTGATGACTGTCTTGAGGAAGCCGAAGTAATGACTCAACTCTTTAGATCAAAGTTTGAAGTATTCTTTAAATAAAATAAATTATATCTCTAAATTACATAAGTTGTCTAAAGTGCAACTGGAATATAGAATCAATCATGAAGAGCAATTTCACTTTGCAATACAATTTATAGTAGTTCTTTGAACTTAAAGCTAGGAGCAATAAAGACAGGGTCACGTGTAAAAACATAAGTAAAGGCATTGTGTAAACACGTAGGGGTGCATTCATCTGGTGAGTTTCATATCTGGAGATTCACACTAATCATTTGTTTATATTCTTGGATTATTTAAATACACTAGCTTTCTGTGTGTATGGACATTTACAAATAGGAATCTAAATTGTGTTTTTTTGTCTCCCTACTAAACTACACACTGTAGGGCATGATGTAACATGTGGGGCATGTTGCATCAGAAAATAGGAAAACTTAACTTGCTACCCACTTCCTGGTCCTGGGGCCACATGTGGCTAGAGGGCACCTGGCAATCAGCCAAGAGGTGGTGCTGTGGGTGGTGACAAAAAATCAGATGACCTCTAGGATAGGCTCAGAACCCTTCTGCCCTGGTGGACAGTTGGTGTCTCCCATTACAGCCTGTAGGATGGGTGTACACGTGAACTCGCCCCACCCTGCTGACCTTTACCCTGAATGGCTCCTGTACATTATATTAGCTGTGTGTGTTTTCTCAATAAACTGAGATCCTACTTTGACTGGTCTCCCTGACTTGTCTAATTGTCCTCCGGGAGGGAGGGCTAGGTGCGGGTGGTCAGTCGACCTTTGCCTTTCTTGGTTTGTCCTGGTCGGGGTGTGCTTTCCCCATCTTTCCTGCAGGTCAGGAGGAAATGTATGTGTGGGGGGGTGCTAAAAACCCCGATACACATCAGTGATTGGGCATTTAAGTTATCTCACTAGACGTCCTCTGAAGTTTGTTTTCCTTACCACATATTTTTACTGGATCTAAAACATCTCAGATTTTTGCTTTTTATACAATCTGGATCACAACATACCACAAACTTAAGTGATCTAAATTTCTTGCATGTTAAAGACCTCACTGTTCTACCTCCTACATCAAAAATTTGGCAATTTTGTCATCTGCCAGGCAGACTATCTTGTATATTCTCCTTGATCATTTTCTGTTTACTATGTGTTATGCAATTCTACAGAATTTGTTAGTTCTAAATGTTTTTTGGTGTAGTCTTTAGGATTTTTATAAAGTCCAACATTTTCTTCCACTTGGGTAATTCTAGTGGTCAGTTATCATTCTTTATTATAATTTATTTATAAACTTTCTTCCCTGATATTTTTTTCCTCCTACTTGGTTTCCAAGACTTTACATTTGTGCTTTTTATCTTGGTCTCCATTGCTTCTCATTCCTCTTCTCCCTGATCTAGTAATATAAATCCTTCTCACCTCATCATCCAGTCAGATGATAATCTCAGGCCTCAATCCTTCATTCTGCTTTTTCTCTATAAATAGTCTCAATTTTGGTGATCACATATAGTATCTTATATTAAATATCATCTGCAGGCAAGTAAGTCACAACTTCCACACAGACATCTCGCCCAAACTCCAGACCCATATATTCAGTTGCCAAGTTGACAATGTACATTACATGCTTAATATGGGTTTAAGAATCAGTATTTTCATGCTAAGCTTTCTATCTGACCTATCAAACATAGTCTATCCTCACATCGACTCAGTCCCTCAGTTGGATAACAGCTCTACTCTTCTAATCTAGTTGACTTTCTTGATCTTACATTCCATGTCTAATCTATCAGGAAGTTGTGTGTCTAACTTCCAATTTTGGAATCTTTTTAAAATTTTGTTAATTCTTGCCACCATCTCTACTTTATAAAAAATTTGCTCTTCACCTTATGGACCTGACCTTTAAGGATTATGTTGAAAGGATTATGTTGTGCCTTGTGAAATACCAGCATTTTTTGATTGATCATTTGATTTAATTTTGTCTTAATCCTAGTATCAGGCTTTGTCTAGAAACTGGGCAGTTCTCCCTGAGCAGCTGATTAAGTTTTCACTCCAACCACTTTCCTGCTGAGATATCTGTTTGAGCCACTGTGCACCTGCCCTAATTTTTTCGAACCAGGTAACATACAACCAGGGATAGTCCCTATCTCCAGAAAATGTGGTGAAATATTCAAATTTGCCAACCCATAGGGAACCTGGGAATCCTTGCTAGCCATACCCCATCTAAGTTTCTATACATTAGGTGTCCCTTCTACCTCTAGCTGGCTATTATCTTCTCCCCATGTTTAACCCCTACATGGCACTGCCTGGCAGCTCTCTCTTGTTCAGAGCTGTAAGGAGTTTTGCCTTTCATCTAAATGAGTGTTTCAATCTCTTGTCAAAAAATTCTTCAGAATCTTACAGAAATAAATTGACCTCTAACTTCTCTTTACTTTCTACTGAATGGAAGAACTGGCGGGAGAACAGAAAAAGGGAGGAGATATTGGTTGGAGTATTCATTTCCCAGCTCCTTCCTTTGTGGAATAGGCTCAGAAATGGCTGTTTCTCAGCCAAAGGGCACAACTCCAGTAAGAGAGAGCTTGCCTACCACTAGCAGTCTTGCTGAGATCTGTTCGCTTCTTATTGCCCTTGACCATTAATGCCCAAGATGGGTGTTTACTTCCTGGTCTATCATTCAATGAGCACTTAATAAAATTTTAAGTTAAATATTCATAAGATCAAATATATTTTAAGGTTTCTATTGGTACATTATAATTCTACATAATAGTGGGATTCATTGTGACTCTCATATATGATTTGTCTCATTCCCCGAACTTCCTCTTTCCCTTCCCTTCTCTCTCCATCAGATCTCCTTTCTCTACCCTTCGGATCTCCCTTCTATTATATTTTTAATTTGTGTATTATAATAATATATAAAATGGTATTTATTATGATATATTCTTACATGGATGTAGAATGATTTGTTCAATTTTTCCCAGCACCTCCCACTTCCATCCCTTACTCCCTCCCTCTCAATCCCCTTTCTCTTCTCTATTGGTCTCCCTTCTTTTTTCAAGGGATTCCTCCCTGTTTTCTTTTGCTTGCATATAAATAACATTTGATCCTTGACTTTCTGGATCTAGTTTATTTCAGTTAGCATGATATTCTCCACTTCCATCCATTTATTAGCCAATGACATAATTTTATTTTTCTTATTTCAATCCATTTATTTGATGGTGGACAACTAAGCTGTTTCCATAACTTGTGAATTGTGCTGTTGTAAATATAAAGCACATATCATTATAGTATGCTGATTTAAAATATTTTGCATAAATACCAAGAAGTAGAGAAACTGGGTTATCTGGAGTTTCCATTTCTAGTCTTTTTAAAAATCTGATTTTAATGGTGGTTATCCTAATGTTTTGTCCCACCTACAAAGTAGAAATGTACTTCCTTTTCCACCTGCTTCCTCAACAGCATTTATTTTTATTTGAATTCTTGATGGTTGGCATTCTAACTAGAGGGAGATAAAACTTTAATGTAGTACCCATTTGCATTTTCCAATTGCAAAGGATATTGAACATTTTTTTCATGTAGTTGTTGGTCATTCATATTTTTTCTTTGCGAAATATCTCTTTAGTTTATTTGTCTATTACATTTATTGGATGATGATGATGATGGATACATATCTCCTGTCAGAAGAGCAGATGGAAAATATTTTGTCCCATTTTGTTGATTGTCTCACCACACTTTCATTTCCTTTGTTGTGCAAAAAGGTTTTTTTATGCCTTTCTACGTATAGATACTTGGTTTTACTTCTTGAACTTTAGGAGTCTCATTAAAGAAGTTTACGTCTGCACCTGTACGTTGGATATGTTGGAGTACTGAACATTACTTTTCTTCTAGCAGTTGTAGAATTTACGGTCTAATTCTTAGGTCTTTGATTCACTTTGAGCTTAAAAAAATCTTTCAAAATATATAAAATGATCCAACACACAATTATACATAATATTTGACATGAGCATATGTGCACACACATTTACCAGTATTCTGAGTCATACACAAATACAGGGGACACTTCCTAACTTGATAAGATGCTCATAATTCCTCACATCTAAAGAGTTTTATCTCTTGAGAGAAAATATTGAAAAATAGGATATAAAAAAATAGAAGTAAATGGCTTGAAAAAACAATGTGGCTATTGTGGTCTTCATTGTTTTAATGAAATTACCTCAAGGGAAGCATTAGGAGAAACAATAAAATTTTCTATCAATCTAGTTGTCTATTAAATATTGGAGGAACTAAAATAATTCATCTTTAGAATAAATAAAAGTAGTTTTATTGATATACAAAGCACTGAAAAAAACTAAAAAAGCTATCATGATTTTTACATTAATTACACTATTATAGTTAACAAATATATCACAAAATATCAAAGAGAATAAGTTTTCATACATCAAAAGATAAGAAAATAAGTTATCATACATGCAATGAAATCAATGCATATTACTTCAAACTGTCTTTTCCAATCATGAATGTTGGAAAGGTAGAAATTTGAATGTAAATTTACTTTTACATATTTTATTTTACTTGAAATAACAATGGTCCTGTACCAAATATTCATGTACAGAGAAATAAAACATACTGTGGAGGCAGAATAATATTACTGTAGGTTTTGTGTTTTGAATGATGTTGCCTGTGCTAAGCCACCTGATCCATCACTTTATAGCTAGCTGTGTGACCTAAGATTAAATCACTCTAACCTTTCCTACACTATATTCCACATGCATAAAATGTAGATAATAAAAAAAAACTTACTTCGTATGATTCACTAACTCACTTAATGAGCTGTCCCAGGTAAAGAACTTAGCACAACTCCTAATGCATAGTAATTACTTATAGGTTGGTGATTATTATCAATTGTCTTGTGGGTATTATCTTAACAAAATGCATACAATTATCAATTAATCAAATTTCACATAATTCAATGTTTTTTATTTCCATGTAATTGTTATAAATGGACAATAAAATAGAAAAAAATGCATTATTTAGAAATACACTCATGCTAAATTTGAATACTAAATGGAAACTTAGTCTTGAAATAGATCTTGATTTCCTCATCTGTAGTGAAGCAATTACAATTATTTACGTTACGTCGTTGCTTTAAAATGATGTTTAAATATTAATTTTCATTCATTACAATAGGTAATTAGTTGTGGAGCTAGATTTTTCTGCCTTTTCTGCCTGGATTCTATATATGGCTAACTTCTTGTAATTGACTTTACTATTTTGAGAAGTTCTTTTATATAAAATGAATGGAATATTTCAAAAGTGGGATATAAGATTCTCAGGATTTTTTAATAAGACCCTTGGAGATAAACAACTGAATCTCAAATCAACAAAAGCAATAACAAAAATAGAACTAACTTGAGAATTAAAGAAAAAAAATATAAGAAACCTAAACCAGATGTCTGAGAAGTAAAAAATCAGAATAGTCTCATTTTAATTCGACCACCACATTCATTACAATTTCTTCAGTTAAAACAAACTAACAAATTAAAAACGGATATTCAGTTCAACAAATAAATCCAGAATTGGTTATGTTTGTGGAGAATGACTGACCATAGTAATCAAATTCTCAACACAGTGATACATAGCAGGAATACAATTTATTATTTTGTAATGATGAATTTTCTTTGGAAGGTAGTGAGTATATATCATTCAGCTTCCTATCACTGTAACCAAAATAACTTGACAACAACAAGATTTGAGAGTGGGAATTTGACTAGGTCTTATAAACACATCTTTATTGATTTACCTTTGCTCTTAGTGAAAAAAAAAATTTAGCTTATTAGAACTTTCCAATCATTCCCATCATATTATAAAGTAACTATTCAAGGGTAATAGCAGTTATAAATCTTTTCATCTTTATTTAGGTTTTATTTTTTTTTTAATTTTGAGGTATGCTGTTATGTTTTGTACATGTGCTATCCCCCAAATGCTCATGTGTGAGACCATGCAAAGATATTCAGAAGTGAAATGATTATGTTATGAGGTGTGACCTAATCAGCTTATTGATCCACAGATATGGATTACCTCTAGGCAGGTAGGATGTGACTGGAGGAGATAGGTCACAAAAGGCATCTCTTTCGGGTTGCTATTGTGTCTGCTTCCTGTTTACCATGTCCTGAGCTACTTTCCTCCACCATGCTATTCAGCCTCACCTTGGGCCCAGATCTATGGTGTGGGTCATCTGGGGAGTAAGACATCTGAAACTGTGAGCCAAATAAACTTTTCCTCCTCTAATTGTTCTTGTCAGGTCTTTTGGTCACAGTGATGAAAAAGCTGACTAAAGCAAGTGCTAAGGATGGAACCCAGGTCCTCATACATGCTAGATAAATACTGTACCACTGAACTATATTACCAGCCTTACATTCTTAAACGAATGGCCTTATGATATTTCTCAAAAGTATAATTATGTTATTTCAGAAGGTTTCTCTAAAAGAAAATTTAATAAATAAAAATTATATTTATATACCTATAATAACTACAATACATATAATGTTAATTAAGCAGTTTTTCTTACAAAGAATTTTATTTAACAACAAAAAAGAAAGCTCTCATAAATTTTAACTGACAAAAATGTGCTTACAATATGATTTCAACTCTACATGGTAATTTTTGTCACCAAATGTCATATGATTAATAAAGTGCTGATATATGTTAAGGACATTTTGTAGTAGTTATGATAATTACCAATTTGAGTAATTAGAAATAATTATAGAATAAAATTATGTAAATAGCATTTTGTATTTTGCATTTAAATCTTTCTTTTCACCTATAGAAGTAAAATGAGTGACTAAATTTTAATCTGAAAGAGTAAAAAACTATTAAAAAAATCAGAAAGCAATAAGAGTGTTCAATTTTGCTATTAAGACAACTCAAGAGGCTGGGGTTGTGGCTCAGTGCTAGAGCATATGTGAGGCACTGGATTCAGTTCTCAGCACTGCATATAAATAAAGGTCCATTGACAACTAAAAAATATTTTTTAAAAAAGCCCTCAAAACCTAATTGCTAAGGTTTGAGCCAAATTACTAGATTTAACTATTCTTCATACATAAAACAATGTATTTCTTAAATTACAAAGTCTTACTATTTGAATAAATGGTTGAGTAAACTAATGCTTTTTTAGCATACAAAAAAATGAAAATTTAAGCAAGTAATGAAAATTATTTTTTTTGATTTCCAAGAAAGCAATAATAGTAAAATTTTTAAAAATACAGACATCTGATTTTATCAACAGAGAAGGCAGAGGGGAATCTGTATTAAAATATGTAATGCCAGTAGCTAATACATTTGAAGAAGGGGAGTCTCTTTAGATAGCCTGAGGGATTGTTGTTATAATATTTGATATTGAAATTGCATTTGAGAGAAATAAATTATTACCTCCTGATTCAAATCAAAAAACTTTAAAGACCTTCAGTTATTTATGAATTTAATATCAATTCACCCAAAATTTAAATACTGCTTCAAAATACCAATTCACTATTCTCAAATGCATAGTCTACTCTCAAATATTATAGCAAAAGAAATTTATAACTTATATCAAATTTGTCTTTCTTGGAAGGTTTTTATTTCATCTTCAAACTTGAAGCTTAATTTTGCTGGATACAAGATTCTTGGTTGGAACCCATTATCTTTTAGCGTTTGATATATGTTATTCCAGGATCTTCTAGCTTTTAGAGTCTCTGTTGAAAGATCAGCCATTAACCTAATTGGTTTACCCCTAAATTTAATCTGCTTCCTTTCTCTTGTGGCTTTTAAAATTCTCTCCTTATACTGTATGTTGGGCATTAGAAGGTTTCTTGGTGTGGATCTTTTGTGATTTTGCACATTTGGCATCCTGTAGGCTTCTAAAATTTGGATTTCTGTTTCATTCTTCATGTCTGGAAAGTTTTCTAATATTATTTCATTGAACAGATTGCTCATTCCTGTGATTTGGACCTTTATACCTTCCTCTATCCCAATTACTCTTAAATTTGGTCTCTTTATGCTATTCCATATTTCTTGGATGCTCTGCTAGTGGTTTCTTATCAGTCTTGCTGTGTGGTCTACATTCTTTACGAGATGATATACTTTGTCTTGGTTGTCTAATGTCCTATCTTCTAAGTGGTCTACTCTGCTGTTTATACTCTCATTTGAGTTTTTAATTTGGCTTATCGTTTCTTTCATTTCTAGGATTTCTGTTTGTTTTTTTTTTGTATAACCTTTATCTCCCTGTAGAGTTGATCTTTTGCTTCTTGGATTTGTTTATGTAATTCGTTGTCAAAGTGATCTTTCATTGTCTGCATTTGTTGTATAATGTCTTCCCTGAGACTCCAGAACATCTGAACCATGTATATCCTGAAATCGTTATCTGACATTCTTTCTGCCGTAGATGTTACCTCTTCTAATGTTGTATTGTCCTGCCTTATTTATGGTCCTTTATTTTCTTGTCTTTTCATGTTGCTCATGTTTCTTTCCAGCTCTGTATGACTGTTGTGTTATTGTGTTTCCACTATAGATTTGTATTTCTCTTGTATAGTTCCAAGATCTCTCCTTTGAGGGGAATGACAATGTTACCAGTTCCCAATATCAACAATACATCATCTATGAGCAAGTTTTTGTTAATAATACATTTATAGTTAGTCTCTATGTCTAGAGATGTTGGATTCAATTATTATTTAAGATATAGTCATTAGTTTCATAAAAGGCATACAGTTTCTGGTAGTGTATAGATAAGGGTCGGGCATAGGACGTTATGTTAAGAGGGAAAGATGTGAGGGTATGGGGTTAATATACTTTAGCTACTTTGGAGGAGAACTCTAATGAAGGGGGGTTATTAGCTGGAGAATAGACAGGAGGTATTTTAGGGTAGACAAGCACGTGGGAGGACAATAAGAAATATAGAAACAAACATCTATTTGTATTTAGTAAATTACACGTAGTAGAAATAGTAATACTTGGGAGATTGAGAGAGGAAGAGAAGGAGGAAGAAAAATAAAAAGAAAAGAAGAAAAGGGGGGAAAAGAGAGAAAAAGGAATGAAAAGAAAAAGAAAGGAAAAAGTGAAGAAAAGGGTAAAAAGAAAAAAGAAAGAAGGAAAGAAAAAAATGCACTCTTAGAATTTCATTTTCTTCTCTTCCAGTAGGTGGCATTGTGCATTCCAAGTTGAGTTTCTGCCCTCAGGGTGGTGGAAATAACCCATGTGAGGAAGCTCTCCCTTACCTGTCTGGTGCCTCTCTGATCCTGGTCTCTATCCCCCTCACCTCTTCTGCCCACCAGGCCCCAATAACTGGGACTCTTCTTCAGAGCCCTAGCTTCACTCTGGGTGTGCAGCGCCCTGGCCGCCCATGCTGTGCTCCTGATCTACTGAGCGCTATCTCTATGTTGGGTAGTCACCACGTCATCACAGCTGGGGTTGGGGAGAGTTGAAAACTGGCAACCTGTTTTGTCATATTCCCTCTGATAGCCACACCCACCGAAAGCTGGCGAGAAAGGTTTTGAGTTATCACAGCTGGGGAGAGGTGGGGCTGGGGACCACACACCTGTTCAGATGCTCCTTAGTTCCACACTGTCAACTACACCCACCAAAAGTTGATGAGATTGATTTTCCAAGATGGCAACCGCCCATTTCCGGGGCAGGGGTGTCTGGCGAGGTGTAGAGAGCTAGGCTATTCCTACTGCTATGTCCAGAACTCCGTCCTCCGTCTGGTGTCATGTGGTGACAGGGGTCGCAATCTGGTGTGATTCAGCCCTGAAGGAGCAATAACCCTGTGTTTCCGTGCTGCCAGAAAGCCGCCTGCTCCAACTCGGCTGTCTGCCACATGTTCCAGCCCCATGCTGCTGGCTGCTTCCAGGGCAAAGAGCGACTCCACTTTCCCCACGTTCTGCACTGTGCTTGCAACAATCCACTGTTTTGTCACATGCTCTGAGAAGCTTAAATTCGTCAGTGGAAACCCCTGTGGGGGAAACGTCCAACCGCTTCTTTGGAGTCACGCACAGAGCAGCCAGTAAACTGTTCTCCTCTACTCCGCCATATTGAAATCTGTCTTACATCAAAATTGTCAGCAACCATAACTGACAAAACAAGTCAACATTGAAGAAATTAATGCTATTAATTTTTTCAAGATAATCATATTTATGTAAATAGTAATATTTTACAGCAGTAAGCCTGCTCTTCATTGGAATCCTGTTTTTCATTAAAACAATAATATACTATGCTGACATGATATACGAGAAGATCACATGTACAACAAAAAACTATTCTAGAAATAGTTTGATTGTCCTGAATATATCTCAAGAATACCCTAATATATAAATGCAAGAAAAATAAGAAATGATAAAAGCATTTTTTAAATTGTGAAAGAGAAAAAAAAGTATTACTTTAACTTACTTCTATGATCACTAAATATTTTTTATAACAGTCATGAAAGATTAATAGAAGTTCTATTATATGGAAAATATCAGTTAATTTCAGCATCTTCCAAAAATGAGGCTTTCAAGATATTAAAAATATATGGATACATTTAATTAAAAGATCACTTTTTTCTTTAAACCAGATGATACTTCTCTCAATTACTCCCCATGTTTGATAACTTGATTGGCTGTATATCTTGACTTTTATGGAGCAGAATATAACCTTAGGTTACTGAAATATATTCCCATGATATCCTATATTATCTGGTTAAGAAATGATTTATTTTAGGTATACTTGAACAATATAAATTGTTCTTTAAAACGTGTGTGTTTAGGTGAAGAATACATTTTATAGAATTTATGTGAAATAATTCTCACTTTAATACAGCCATGGAAAAGCTTATGTTAATTACTATTTTAGTCAACTTTTGTGTTGCTGTGACAAAAACACCCAATAAGAATGGCTTGAGGGAGTAAATGTTTGCTTAGGGCTCTTGGTTTCAGAGATCTCAGTCCATAGATGGACATTTCCATTGCTCTCAGTTCAAGATAAGGCAGAATACCATGAGGGAAGGGCCCAGTGGAGGAAAGTTATTCAGCTTGTAATGGGGTCAGAAAGGAGAAAGCAAGAGTGAAAGCAAGTGAGAGAGAAAGCAAATCCCAAATGTCAGAGTCACCTTTCCAGGGCACATACCAATGACCCACTTCCTCCAGCCATGCCCTATCTGCCTGCAATCACCACTCATTCAATACATTCAACCAAAATGTGACCAAGTTCTTTGTCCAATTCCCAACAGAATCTGAAAAGCTCCAGAGCATAGTCTGCATTCTTATCAGCATTCTGATCTTCTATATTCACAACAGAATCACCCATTATGCTCCACTCACTAGATACTAAAGCTTTTCAAGTTTGCCTCACTATACTTTTCAAAATTTCTTCTACAAACCAGATCCAAAGCCTTCTGAAACAGAAGGCCAGTTATGTCATGCCAATAACCCCACTCCTGGTACCAATTTCTGTTTTAATCAGTTTTTTCATTACTATGATCAAAATACCCCAACTATAACAACTTAGAGGAAGGGATGTTAACTTGCAACTCCTGATTTCAGAAGCCTCAGTTCACAGATGGTCAAATTCATTGCTGTGGGATGAAGATGAGGCATTATATTATGGGGGAAGTGCCCATTGTAAGTAAATTGCTAAGCTTATGGTACAGTCAGGAAGCAGAGGGGGAGAGAGAGATGGGGGGGGGGAAGAGAGAGAGACAGAGAAAGAGAGAGGAATTGGCATGCATTTACTAACTTATTTTTATGTGTCCCTTGAGGAAGAAAAAAACAACCAAAAACATTATACATCAATAGTCTGAGAAATATCATTGAATTTGCTAAGTATTAAATAAATAGTATTATGATGCTGTTTGTTATTTCTATATTAGATACACTCTTGTATTGACTATCACCTATCATCACAGAAAGGCCAAACAAATGATCAATATACCAGAAATATTGGATAATACTATATGCTCTTGTTGGATCAATCCTTGGGATATAAATCCTTATGTTATTCTTTTATCACAAAATAAAAATTCCCTTTCAAATTTTCCTGTGATCACTGGGTCCTTGAGTTACTATTAATGTTTAATTAATCAAACTATATTTTTGTATTTCAGAACTTTGGTCAAATCTAGATTATCCAGAAAATATTAACAGCATTGTCATATAATAGAAGTTTTAGTGAATATCATTATATTACTTTAGGTAAATGTTGAACCCATATTTTACCTAAATCATAAAGGTAAGTATTAAAAAAAATTCCACTGTATGTGCTCTTCTTAATTTATACAACTCTGGACACAAGGAAAAAATTCCCTAAGTCACTCAGCCTGTGTGAAAACTAAGTTTGAGAAACAGGCATCCTCTAACTCAATAGGAATGCATGCTGTCTGAATTTCAGTTTTTATACAGTTGGAAAGTGTATATATCATTAAAAATGTTTAAAGTCCAGAATATGAAGCACAGTTAAGCCTATTTTGAAAATGTTAGGCTATTTGTGTTTCTCAGCTTCTCATTAGTATAAAATAATCTTCAAGTAATAAACTTTAAAAAAAATTTGTATTTGGCTTACAATTTGGAGGTTTCAAATTGAGTTGATTTGTACCATTGTTTTTGATGTACACAAGGCATAAAATCTCAGCAGAAGTGTATGGTATAACAAAACTACTCACATAATTGCAAGGAAGCAAAAGGGAATAAAGTGTGAGGATCCCATAATCCCCTTCAAGGGCATGCCCTAATAGCCCAAAGATCACCAATTAAGATTAACCTCTTAAAAGTTCCACACTCTTCAATAGTCAGTCTGTGGTCAAAAAGGAACATTCAAGATTTAAACTAGACCATTAAATAATGTATACACAGCCTGCCTCAGAAGTAGTTGTCCAGTGCCCCAATTTTCATCCAAATTATTAAAGAGGATTTAAAAATGTCATATACCTGAAACAAACTAATGATGTCTAAAAAGTTTTTTTTTTTTAATTTTAGAATAGAAAAAAACTTGTTTATAAGCTACTTGATTCAGGAAATGCTACATTTAAGTATAAGGAAATTGTTTTTCTGTATATTGACAACTTAAGCACAAAAATAAACACAAAGGAATGGAAAGTTCAGTAAAAAAATGGGTCTTTTTTTTTCTTCTTCAAGTGGAAATCTACTTAGCTAATAATCATAATAAATTAAGCACACATTTTGAAGTTAAACTGCCTGCATTAAGGTTTATATCCACCAATTTTATTAGCATTGAACTGTAAGTAATTTAGTGAATTTCTATATGCACCTATTTCTTAATTATAAGTAAAGTGATAATAATTGCATTACCTAGTGGTGCTTGTGAGAACTAAGTAGTACCACATTGCTTCTGTTTTCTAGTTAGTGCTCATTAAAGCTTTATTTGGTAGCAATGTAGGGGACTTTCTGGGGTCAAAACTAGTATATAGTTTGTAATTATTGTAGCATGCAATTCCTTCCATGAGGGAAACAATTCTGCCTTTTTTTATTTGTGACCTACATTAAAATGACTGCCTCCTTGCAAAGCCATTATAGAGACTCATGATCATATCATACTTAATATATTTATTCCATATTTACATTATTTGTAATCTCTCAGGCGCTTTCCATATTCAGAAATTATTAGCATTTAGTGTAAGCTTACCAGGATGGATGAAGTTCTTCTTCCTATTTTTTTACAATCAATGTTAGCAACCTTGCCTTTCCTTTGAAATGCACTCTTTTAGATTCTCTTAGAACCTCTCTACCTAAAGTTCTTTGATGGAACTTTTCGCCCCTCTAGGCAGCACACTCTGTACACTCTGAGATGTGTACTCTGATAGATTTGTCTACTGTAATCATGTTACACACTTTAGCTCAGTTTGTTTTATTTGTTGTATCCAAAGACTTAGAATAAAGGCCCTGGCTCTTTCCAGGAAACAGTTTACCAAGTAACAAATTACCCAAAGGAAAAGTTATATAAATAGTGAATGATTGAGTGTAAAGCTGATAAATTTGGAATTCATGACTAGTGTACTTTGAAAAATTTAAGTCTAGCCTGCAAGAAATACTACAGAGTTTTAGAGTTCAGATTTCTCAACATTAGTTCAAGGAAATTTTTGACAGAAAATAATTAAGGTCTATTGATTCTGAGACATAGCTACAATGTCACAAAGTTACAACAACTAAAAAGATAAAACACTTTGCTCAAGTGCAATCCAATTCATAATACTTTAAGCATCTCTTCACCCTTTCTTACTTCTTCATATTAACTTAGTTAAGTAAAAACCTTGGCCAATTCCTCTATTTTATTGAAGTTTGTCCCCATGTGCTTTACACGGTTTGAAAAAAAAAAGTGGTAATCCCATTAATTCACTTCATTCAATCAGTTTAAACTCCTGATTATTAATAAGAAGTGAGCTAGTGAAGCTGTAAAGCAATCTTATTTTATTTCCTTTAACATTAGATTGAACTAACCTTAAAAATATATTTTATCACTTTCTCCTCAAATCTTTAGCTTTATCCTTCATTGTAGAGTGAGGTCTCCATAAGATCATATGATGAAAACTCCCTGCAAATGTTATTTTTCCAGGGAATTCCAAGACATCAAGTTGTGGCACTGTTCTGAATATAGGGCTTTTAGTGGAATCTCAAACTTGACTCCAATATTCCTAGTTTATACAGCTACTTTGCTTGCAAGGCTATTCGCATGTAATAATAATATGGAGCTTGGGAAATGAGGATAGGTAATGTTAAAATGCCATACTATCCCATTGGTCAAAAATTCAGCTCTTGCTTCCTTTGATTTATGACTGATCAACAAAATTATAAAATATGGTACATATTAGTAGCAATACCATTAATGTTTGATACTTATATGGAGTTTGAATCAGGTTTAACATGTTTGTTTCCTCCAAGATTGGTAAATTCTTTATGGTGAAAATTTTCAGGATGTTTTCTTACAGGTTTTTCAAAAGCAGAGGACATATTGTTGTCTATAGACCCCAATCTGTGCAATAGCACCCCAGAGCTTCTTGCTTCTATCTTACTGCAGCTTCATACCCATTGTTCAAACATTCACTATCCCCACTTTATGACTATGCCCAGTCACTGGTAACCACCAGTCTATTCTCAAATACTCCAAGGTAAGATCATATGGTACTTTCCTTTTTGTGCCTCACTTATTTCAGTTAACATGATCTCCATTTTCACCCACACTATCATAAATGACAGGCTTTATTTCTTTCTACCATTGATTAGTATTTTAATGTGTATATGTCCCACATTTTCTTTATCCATTCCTCAGTGATGGACACTAAGGTTGTTTCCATTTCTTGGTTATTGTGAATAGTGCTTCAATAAACATGGGGACATACATGCCTATTCAACATACAACATGTCCTTTCAATATGTACCCAGTAGTGGGATTTCTAAACTATACAGTAGTTCTAGTTTTTATATTTTGAGTGAGCTTTCATGCTCTTTGACATAAGGGCCATGCTAATTTACATTTCCCACAAACAGTGTACAAAATGTCTACATTTTTACCAGATGACACTTGTTATTTTTCATCTTTTAGATGTTAATGGGACAAAAATGATATCTCATTGTGGTTTTGATTTTCATTTCCCTGATGATTAGTGATTTTAAGCAATCTAATGTACCTGTTGAATGTTTATATGTCTTTTATTGGAAATATTTTTTAAACCTATTGCCTACTTTTAAATATTTTTATTTGTTTTTTTTATTAATTGGGTTTCTAGAATTTTTTTATGTTGTCTGGGTATCTACCCTTTATCACCTATATGCATTACAAATATTTTTCCCACTCTGTATATTGCCTCTCTACTTATTGAGTATTTTCTAGGCTGTGCAGAAACTTTCTAGTTTTATGGAATTCCATTTTACTTTTTTTACTTTTATTTACTGTACTTTTGGTGGCCTTATACAACAACAAAAAAGTCCTTCTCATCCCATGTCCTGAAGAATTTTCCCATATTTTCTTCTAGAATTTTCATAAATTTAAATCTTACATTTAACTCTCCATTTTATTTGAAGTTAATTTTTTTAACTGATGAGAGACATGTCATACTTGCCCTCTGCAATTTATCCAATTTCCCAACACCACAATCCTGTCCTTTCTCCAATGCATTTTCTTTGAAGCTCTGTTTAAATTTGGTTGGCTACAGATGCATAGGTTTATTTCTAGATCTTCATTCTGTTACACTGGTCTAGTTATTCATGCCAATAAAATGCTTCTCTGATTACTACAGCCTTGTATGTTGTGAAGTCAGGTAGCATAATATCTCCCGTTTTGTTCTTTTTGCTTAAAATGGATTGGCTTTGTGTATGTGTGTGTGTGTCATTCCAAGTAAATTTTGAAAATTGCTGGGAAGAATGACATTGGGTTTTTTTAATAGATTTTTTTAGTGTCTTGTGGATATACATAATGGTGAGATTCAATGTGGTGTATTCATATATGTACATAGGAAGATTAGGTCAGAGATATTTCACTTTTCCTCCCTTAACCAATCCCTCTAGTTTCTTTCCTCTTCCACAATCCCTTTCTTGTACTCCACTGATCCTTATCCTATTTTGATGATATCTCCCCTTTTCTTTTCATTTTCCCCCCTTTTTTTGGTTAGCTTCTGTATATCACAAAAAACATTTGACCTTTGACCTTTGGGATCTGGCTTATTTGATTTAGGATGATAATCTCTAGGTTCATCATTTATCAACAATGCCATAATTTTATTATTTTTTTATGGCTGAATAAAACTATTGTTTATGAATATCACATTTTCTTTGCTGGGGCTAGGGGTAAACTTTTGTGATTTTCTGCTTCCTCTTTCTGAGATATTTCTACTTTGTTGATGTTGGCATGGATTCCTTACTACTGCACTCATTGCACTTTATAAACTTTGGTACGTTGTATTACAATTTTTATTTGTTTAAGAAAATATAATTTCCTTCTTGATTTTTTCAATCAATTGTTGTTCAAAAGTATTTCCATCTGTTTGAATAGTATCCAAAGTTTTTCCTTTTTATTGATTTCTAGCTTTATTACATTCTGATTAGAAAAAAATTTCAATAATAATTCAGTTTTTAAAATTTTATTGAGAATTTTTTTTTGTGGCCTATCTATGATCTATCTTAGAGGATGTTGTTTGTTGAGTCCATTTTGTTTGGGGTATAAATGAACTTTGCTCTTCCTATGTTGATTTGTTGTCTGAATTATTTTTCCATGGTTGAAAGTGGGATGATAAAAAACCCAGACCTTATTGAACTGGAGATAATCTCTCTATATATCTAAATTAGTTGCCTATATATTTTATTGTTCTGATATTGGGTGCATTTCTATTTTGCCTTCTTATTTGTTGAAATTGATCTCTTTATTGTATAATGACCTTCTTTGCCTCTTTTACTGCCTTAGGTCTAAATTCTATGTTTTCAGATTTTAATATGGATATTTTGGGTTATTTCTTTTAGTTTAAGTTTGTATTATATTTCTTATTTTATATCTTCACTTTCAGTCTATGTTTGTTAGAGGTGAATAAAATTTCTTGTAAGCAACATATAGTTCAGTCTTTTTAAAAAAATTTCATCCATACAGTCACTCTAATTTTATTTGGAGAATAATTAAATCTAATGTAATTATTAATAAGCAAGTTCTTCCTCAAGACATAATGCAACTTGGTTTCTAACTTTGTCATAGTTTCTTTTCTTTTTTTTTTCCCCCTCTTCTGTATTCTTTCTTGGTGGCTAAATGAATTACTCTAGTATGTTCTGACTCATAGCTTATTGTTTTGGGGTTTTCTATAACATATTTGCTTTGTGGTTACCACGAGGCTTACAAAAACATCTGTGATTATAAAAAGCTATTGCAAAATGATATCAACTAAACTTGATCACTAAGATTAAAGCAAAACAGAATAAGAGAAAACATAGTCATAAGAAAATACCAGTTGCATTCCATTCCTGACTACATTTTGCATTTTTATAACCCATTTCATATTTTTCTATACTGTCTATTCTTAACATAATAATATAGTTATCATTTATGATTTTAGTCTTCATATTAAAAGTATGAATATTTTATGCACAACATATAACAACAATCGGAATATGTTTATATAATTACTGTTGTCAGTGGGTCTTATATTTCCAATGTTTTATTCTTACTAAATTCTCTCTTTCATTTTAAAGAACTTCATTTATCAGTTCTTTTTGAAGAGATTGTTGGAAATATATTCTCTCAGTTTTTGTTTGCCTAGGGAATTTGTATTCCTTCTTTGTTTCTAAATATAGTTTTGTTGGACACATTGTCCTTTGTTGGTAGGGTTTTGTTTTTGCTGATGTTGCTGTTTTGGTTTTTGCTTTTCTTCCTTCGTACTGTGAAAGTCCCATGTCACTCTTGATTTGGTCTGTAAGGTTTCCACTGAGAAGTTGACTATCAGGTAAATTGGGGGCACACCTGACACGTTATTTTTTTTCCTTTTACCTTGCAGTATGGAGAATATTATCTTGATATTTTATTTGTTAACCATGTTTATAAGATGTTTTTGGGTAAACCCAGGTGAATTAAATTTGCCTGTGACTTTTGAGCTTCCTTTACCTCAATATTTGTAATTTTCTCTAGAGTTCAGATTTTTTGTTATTATTTCATTAAGTAAACTGTCTAATACTTTGGCATTCTCAAATCTGTCTTGAACCTCAAACAATATAAATATTTTCTTTTTTGATACTGTCCAAAAATTTCCATAAGCTTCCTTTATTCTTTTTTCTCTTTTTTTTTCTCCTGCAATTTTGTGGTTTCTAATACTTATTTTCAAACTCACTAATTCTTTCTTCTGCATAATCTATTCTATTGATGTTCTGTATCACATTTTTTTTTTCACTGAGTGTATTTTTTGGCTCAAGGATTTTTATTTTATTTTTTAAAATTGCTTTTATCTATTTGTTGAGTTTCTCTGTTAGATTGCAGAAATGCTTGTTTTCTTCAAAAAAACACTGAGTTTTATCAAAATAGCTCTTTTAAATCCTTGTGAGTTATTTTTTACTGAGTTATTTTTTTACTGTTCAGGTCCTGACACGTTATTTTGAATACTAGTTAAGGTCAGGGTTTCCTGAAAGCCTGTGATGCTTTTTGGCATGCCATATCATCTGGGCATTGCATAATCAAGTATAAATTCCAGTCTTTCTAACCAGACTTTGTGTGTACCTGTCTTTTGAATATTCTGAGCAGCCTTCTTATTTTCTCTGAACATGTAATCACTTTCACTATTTTAGCACTAGATGATATGCAGATCCATATGTGGCAGGAGTCTTTTCAGTATGGTGTCACTATTGTAGAACTATTAATATTAAACACTGTTTTTTCCCCAAGACTCTACATTTTTCAAGAAATAAACTGGAGAATATATAAGGAGAATAGTTTGTCTCCTCACACCTCTCCTTGGGGTTGGGTTAAGCCTGCATACATTATCCACATTTACTAGCTTGTGGTCACAGACACTGCAGGATTCTGCCCCGTTCTGAGCAGAGTTGGCATGAGTGAACTGGCCCTAGTCTTCTATGTCACATCTGTGGAAAGCAAAGCTTCCAAACTGTGTCATACCTTGAGACCACAGCCCACCAAAATCGCTGAAATTGTACCAAGGCACACACTTCTAGGGGATGCCTATTGATGAGGTAGACTTGTGGTCCTAGACTTGCTACTAGCCTCAGATAATGCTGGGTGGAAAAGTCTGATAAACTGGGGTCTCTTTGTCTTCTTCTGGCACTGAAATTATTCCAGAAGCTCTATACACAGGCAGGTCTGAGAATGTGGTCCATTAGGATCTGTCCTACATTAGGTTTATCAACCCTTCACTAACTTCCAGGGCAAAGTCTTATGCTTACTATTCCCTCCTACCCGCAGTGAGCAGGGTCTTACAATATGATATGCTCCCCAAATATGATATAGAGTTGGTGAAGGCCAACCTTTGGTTACCTTGGTTTATTCTCTCAGATGTACACTAAACCCATACCACAGGTAGTAATGATGCAAGCTAAAACACAATTCTGTCCCCTGGAGCACAGGCCTCCCCCTAGTGTGAAACTTCATGTGAATATTGACCTGTGATGCCTAAGATTTGGAGATGGGTGGTAGAGACTGTACCTTGACTATTAGTGCTGGAGCTAAGTTGGGCTCCACTGGATCTTATAACCGCAGGGCCCTACACAGTCTTGGGGGGTGGCCCAATGTTCCCTGAGCCCATTCCAAAGTGGAAACTAATAGGACCAAAACTAGGGTCTATCCTGAAGGAACACACAGCTCTGACTGACGGTGGAGCTAGTCTAAAGGCTCTGGCTGTGAGCCCTGGCTTGCATAATGGGCCCTATATTTCTTCTACATAGTCTCACTGTGGCAAACCTCAGACTGAACTCTGAGACAGCATCCTGTGTTCAGCTTTTGTTCCCTGTTCTTCAAGGAATGGAGTTTTGCTCTCTACTGTGCCCTCTGAGGCTAAAAAGGAGGGGTGGTGTCAGTCTTTTCTCTAGCTGGACCAATTAGTTGCATAAGATCAGTCCACAGGTATTGGGTTGGTGATAAGTATCACAGGGCTTTGCCCAACACTAGTTTTTGCCGATGCATGTATGATACTTCATTTCTAGGTTAAGGCCTGGACTTAATTTGCTCCTCTTTCCTAAGTGTGAGGGGTCTCTATCCTTAATGGGTTGCTTGGATTTGTGGGATGGCCATGTCATGAGAGACTCCTTCCTCCCTGCTTTCTTTAATGTTTCTTTCATTTTGTTATTCTAAAAGCAGGTGCTTCGGTGTCTCATTTGATTGCTTTAGCTCTTGTGCTGGTGGTATGGCACAGGTATAGATATTCAATTTGTTCTACTTTTGGAGAGAGGTCACCAGAGGATTTAACTTGTTCACCATCTTACCCACCCACTTGATTAGTTGTTTTTTAAATGAACACTCCTTAATTACAAGACTGGTAAATTTTCATAGTTCTGAATGAGCAGATGAAGACAATTTTATTAACCTTTTTGCTGCTTTTATGAGGGAACAGAGAAGTTCTTTCCTCTATGATATAGTTCTAAACAACAATAAACTAAAACATCCTATTTAGTATATTCCCTTGCTATCAAATTTGGATATGGATATTCTTTGTAGTTTACCATGTTTCCAGGCTTAAACAAAGCAATAATGATAAGAATGTCAATGTTGGTAAAATTTGATAGTAGTAAATTTAAAAACTTGTTCCACTACAGTAGCTATTTTACTAAATATATATTAATATATATTTATTTTAATATATATTAAAGCATCATGTTGAATCTCTTAAATATAGTCAGTAAAAATTATTTTAAGATGAAAAATTAACAAATCTTTACATGCTTTTTTTTTTGAGAAAAATATATAAATAATCCCATATGTTTTGAAGAGATGAATTGCAACACAAATATAATTCAGGCTAAGAAATGAATATTTCCAGGGTCAAGAGACTACAACAAAAGTGAATACATCATTGTTGGGTAGAGATAGGACAGTGGTATTTAATCTCATCTGATTTAAGATTCCCTTATATCTATACAAGTTATAGAAACACTATGCTTGTTCCTATTCAATTGTTCAGATATATAAAACTCTTACACCATTGAGTCTTTTCATTCCCCTTATAGTCTTTCAACTTCACATTTATTTGATAGTTTTGAAATAGCTCTTATACTCAACATGTATCGCAACCTTGTTTCATTCATAGCATTTCACAAGTTGGATTCATAAAAAAATGCTTCCTTACTTGATAAAGGGAGAAGTAGGTTACATAGTTCTTAAGGGAAATTAGTTCAGCTTTTTACCTGATGCTGCTATATAATCACTTCTGGAAAAGTATCTGTCTGATAATTATGGTTCATAAAATTTTGTGAATAAATTAATGAGTTAATACAGGCTTAAATAAATCTTGTTTAATATTTAATATTTAGAAATAATGAACATTTTTCATAGTGTCTTGAATTTACAGGTAGAGTTTAACAAGAATTCTGTGTTAATGGAAATTGAATGCAACATGTTTTACCATAGCTTTTAGTAGAAAATTGTCTAATGAAGCATGAAATAATATTTTATAATGTTATTAAAGAAGTATAGTAACACAAAAATAGAATATAATTTTACATAATAAACACCAGTACAGAGGAATAATAGGATAAAATGTATTTGAATTTGTTTTTTTTTCACTTGTTTCTGATATGAGTTGAAACTAAAGAACTTAAATGTGATTCATATTCATCTGAAAATATAGTATCAATTAATAAATTTTATTTTATTAAATATTTTGGTAATATGAAACCAACTGGACATCATTTTTCTTTTCTTATGGGCAGTAATTAATTATCACAATTAATGACATGTCCATGTCTTAGGTATGCTGTAATAATGATCCCATTAGTTGTCCTACTGTGTTTTCTTTCAGAGAAGTGATTCTTCAGAAAGTTATCCACAAGATAACACAGCAAGGTCCTCTCCTCACAATTCTCATCAAAGTACATGTATGTTCTTTCAATAACTACTTAAATCTTGGGCCTTTTGCCTAAAGTACCATGCTTATGCTTCTTATTAAGATAAATTAAGGAAATGTTTAGTTTTACTGTGCACAATTTAAGTGACAACAATTGCCTGTGCTGATGCTGTTTAGCTTGGAAGGTGATTGTTTATAGAATTGTAGAATTTTCTACAGCCAGTACTATCGTATGCAAAAAATCAGTAAATAACATTAGGCAGTGAAATAAAAAAGCATACCAATTCTTTCAGTCAGCTTTATAACCTCCTATGTTAAAAACCTATTCAAGCAAAGAGACCATCTCTTCTTTTAGTTTTTGTGTAGAGCTTTCGGTAGGACAGATCATTTTAATGTCTTTAAATTCTCCTTTCTCCTATACTATAATAGCCACCTTATTTTATTCTCTCTCTTCTATGTAATTATTTTAAACAATCTATTTAAACCCACCAGAATAGGAGTAGTTTCAGTTATTTTTAATCAATAAAGTTTATTATTATCCATAAAATACATGTGAGGAAGGTATTCTAGCCCATTCTTTTCAGAGATAAATTTGCAAAGTAGAAAGTTTAGGAATTTCAAAGCTCATAGTGTATTTTTCTACTGGAGTACCTACAATTGAGCATCTCTTTGGAAATACCACTCATCACCTCCTTTATTTATACAACTGGAAAGAAGGTAAATTTTTAAATGAAAATGTTGGTTAAAGCTTTTTGACTGTTTTTTGCCTAAAACATAATTTACATTTTATATACACCTACAGAATCTAGCATTGAAACTGTCATATAGATGTTAATATTATTTGTTTAGATTACCTAGTGATTTTATTGTGAACATTAGGCATTTTAAAACTAAAATTTGAAATTTTAATATAAAATCTACTCAAATATGCCTATAAAATACAGTAAAACGTCTTCTTAATTCTACTGAAATAGTATATAAAATCTGTTAACTTCTTCCAAATTCCACTGTCAGTACTTTAGCTACTCTCTATTATCATTTCTTTCCAGATGACAGAATATCCCCCCTCCTTTTTTTAATGCTTCCTGAACCCAGAAGTCTGAATCATTCTTTAAAATTATAAATTGATTATCTTATTTTAGTGGCATAATGCCTTCCTATTACACTTAAAAATCACATTTATTATCCTGGAAGTCATGAATCATTCTTGTGTCTTCCTCCCTGACCTCATCCCTGTGCCAGGTTTCCCCTGAATTATTATGCTCTTAGGAGAAATGGCTCACATACAATTCCTCAAATACTGAAGATCTGCTCAAATCTTGCAGAATTCACCTAGAACTTTCTTTATCAGCTTGACTCATGCTGTCTTTTAGGGATAATGCCCCCACATTTTGCTTGCCCTATTATTCATTCAGAGCACTGTTTACTTTTATAGTATTTTTACAATTATTTTATCATACATCTACATATCATTTTGTGGTTTGACACTTTTTACTCTTAAAATTTCATCCATGTAACTCATGCCTGATGTGCTCCTGATTGTGTTCCCATCCCTAATGTAGTATCTACCAGAGTTACTTGTTGAATGATAAATGGGATGAATAAAGAAATTAATGACAACTCACATAAACACATTCTCTGTTGTCTCTTTTGTACCTTTCCACTAAGACAGCAATTACTTCTCTTAAGTAAATCAATCATTTTTTTCTCCTCTCTCTCTATTTTTTCTTTTAGCTTCTATATATTTCTGATGTGATTTTCATTCTAGATTTTCCTAGTTTAAAAAACAAACAAACAAACAAACAGTACCGTTAAAAACCCACCCTTTACTAACAAATATCCTCTTATGACATCCAAGCTATTAAAAAAACCTTAAGCTTGAGTAAAATTCTTACTGAGTCACAATCTCTAAATTAAGCTTACAGGTTTTGTACATTTCCTCTGAGTATTTTCTGTATTGGAGATAGTGTTCTTCTACTTCTGCTTTCATAAATATAACTTATCATCTCTCATTAACCTCAAATGTAGCCTCTATTATCATTTTTGTCTTATTATCATAAATAAAATTACTTCTAAGTCATTTATTCTTAAATGACATTATATCTAGAAAAATAAATTTTATATCTTCCAATATCCAATAAAATGTGTGCTCTTGTTCTTGTAACATAAGAAAAAGAACCTGAATTCAAAAAATAAAAACATCTTAGAGTGAGAATATTGACACATTAAAGTCATCCCTAAATATCCCCCTTTTCAAACATGTTTTTAATTGAAGAATATTGAAAAAGTTTGCCTCCTCTGATTAGTTTTCTTTTAATTATCTTTTCTTATTTGGGGGCTTTCTTCAAAATTCCACTGTCTGGGCATTAATTATCTATCATCTGTTGAAGACCCTGGGAAGCACAAACAATCTAATCGCTGTTATGATCACTTTATAGATAATATTCAAAGTCCTATTGTTATTACTCTACTGTTCACTTTGAACAAAATCTGATTTCATCATTTTACTCAAGCCCTCTGCCCAATACTAATTCAAAAAATATGAGTAATTATTTCTCAACAGTATTAGTGAATGGCTAAACTTTAGTTCACCTAAAGTTTCTATATTTATAAGCTTTTATTCTTAAAACCTCATAAATTTTCCAGTAAAATTAATTTTTTGAGAGAAAATCTGATATCATAAAATGTTGAGACTATATAAGAATGTTTGCTTCAGAAATCTATGCATTAAATAGATTAAATTTCCCTGATGGAATATTTAATTCAAAAACCTTACTAAATACCTTTCATTTAATATTTTATATTTACATGGGAATAGATATGCTCAAACATCTATAAGATGATGACAATTTTGGAAAGTACTCCTAGTAGTGTTCTTGCTTGAGTTGTATTTCAAATTGATGTCCTCATTTTTATTTATCTGGCACTTGATGGAATTTGGTAAATGGACCTTAAAAATAAAATTTATAAATTCAATAATAAGTTTTCTTTTTGTTTCAGTTAAGGACCAGAAAATATTGCCTGTTTACTGCTAAACTTTAATTTTTTACCAAAACTTATAATATTAATACATTAGAACATAGATACTACTCTGTTTTAGCATTCACAGTATTTATTTTAAAAGTTACTAATATTAATTCTCTTTCTAATATTTATTTTTTAGTTATAGGTGGACACGGTGTATTTATTTTACTTTCTGTGGTGCTCCCAGTGCCTCAGCATGTGAGGAGCACTCTCTACCTCTGAGCAGCAATCCCAGCAAGTTTTTATTAATTCTTTATGACCAAATTTTTCTCATTCCTCACCAGTCATAACTATGAGGACCAGATTTGTCTGCACGGAGCCAGTCTTTGCTCATAGTTATATCATGGCACGAATGAATTTCAAATCCCTATAGAGAAAAGTAGCATAGGATACAGGCTTTCCAGACTCTGCCACCCCTCTAAAATAATCTAACAAACCACTGCTAACTTATTTACTCTATATTACACCTCTATATATTTTAAATAGTTTTATTAAATTATATTTTATATACAAAGAACTGCATATACTCAATGTGTAAAATCTGGGGAGTTTGGGCATCTGCAAACACGTGTAATTCTGTGGGCCCCATAAAGTAATAGATTTACCTAACATCTCCCTAAATTTCCTTGTGTCCCTCTGTTGTTTGTTTTGCACTTTTTTATTGTTTTTATTTATTGGGTAAGAATGCTTGACACAGAATGAATTGCCACAATACTGTATTGGTAGTGTCATTACTATGTTGTATAGCACATCTGCAGAACATAATTAACTGGTATAAATGATCCTTTATCACTAACTAGGTCTTTAAATACAATCTAAGAAATGGATCATTAGGAAACCTGCCAGTGTGAGCACATTACAGAATGTACTTTTTTCAAACTTAGATGTCAATAGTCAATCACTAGATGAAACGTCTTAATACAAGAAACATGATAAACAGAAGATGCATGAGGCTGCTGCCAGCATATCACAGGATATTTTCTTATAGTAAACTTTTATATTGATAGAAGAAGCAAACTATAAAACAATGATAAAGAGTATAGAAGAATACATACATAAACAGTAGAATTTATTACCACCAGAAATTATGCACCATCCATAATTGTATTATAAATTTATATACTGGTGACACAATAAATTTGTTTACAACAATGTCATTATGAACACATAACTAAGTTACTGTACTACAATATTATGACAGCTACAATGTCCCAAGACAACAGGCACTTTTCAACTACATTATTATTTTATGAGAACTCTGTTGTAATATGCAGTCCATTATTGACTGAAATGTTGTTATGGGCACATAACTGTGTATTTTGTTGACTACATTTTTGTTAATCATTCTTCTTACTAATAAACATATTCTTATATCATTATATCATGTTTTCCTATATAATTTTTACCCAAATTTCAGAGAAAAAAATATAAGCCATCCCCTCCTTTATATTCTCATTGGTGCTAAAAGAAAACAAGGCTTATTCTTCTTATGAACTCTGGAACAATTTATGCAACATCTCTGTTCTGATATTTGTCACATTCTACCTGGTATCTTCGCATTTTTCCCAAAATATTCTTTCCCATTGGACAAGTGTCATGTATACCATGCATGCAGTTTATTTTATTTTTATATATCTTATAGGTCCCATTTCATTGTACAAATTATTATGTATAAATGTTTCTTAAATGAAAATACAGAAATGTAAATACTTTCATACAGTTAGGCATACAATATATAACTCAAAATTCCTTCTCAATGTTTTAATTATAGTAGTTTATCCTTGTTGAATAAAATAAACTTGAGTGTATCTAAAATAAATCAAATATGTCTTAGCTTACATAAGACTTAGAGAGATTTCATTTTGAAATAGCAGTCTAAATTAAAACTGCTTTAAAAATTTACATAGGGGATACACAAAAGAAACATAAGTTTCTTTTTAAGGTGGATGCAGCCACTTAATGATATCACAATCCAGATTCCTTACCATTCTCATTTTTTTCATTATTATAGGACAATCTAAGGAGCAACATACTTTATACCATCAAAGTTGAGTGCTTATACCAAATGCATCAGGGAAAGGGGAGAAAGAAAAGAGATGAAAGTCTTATTTCCAAAATGAGATAAGTCTTTCTTAAAACCCTTTAGCAAAGTCCTCCAACATGTTATTAGTCAGAGGCGATTCACCTGTTCAACTCCAGTACATTCACCAGCAAAGGAAAACAGAATCTTTTAAAATGTAATCAAAATGATAATCACTCATCTCCTAGGGCATAATGCTATCAAAAGAAAATTTGGATTTTCTAAAGGAAAGAATGAAGAATATCTGGCAGATACAAACAAACTCTGCTGCCATAGACCCATCATGAATGCTGAAACTCCTATCTTCACTTCAGCTGCAAATTGCACTTGATAGCATACACCAGCTAACAAGAGCAAATAGCATATTCCAAGAGTTCTTTTCATTTCAGTCAAAATACGTGCACACACACACACACATGCATACAAGGCTGCATGATACTTTGTACTTGTTTATCTGTATTGAATGCATTATATTCACTACATTTCACATCATCATACCATACTGGTATGTGATTTTATTATAATCCTCTTTAGTGATATGTCCAAACTGCTTTGAAATATAGTACTTTGGGATATGTTAAAATGACTTGCTTTTTCATTAAAATAGTTTAAAACTTTCAAGATATATCTTCATGTGCATATTTGTATTTTTTTTAACATGGGTATATATCTTTGAATTTTTGGAAAACACATAAATTCTAGTAAGTAATATTGGCCAATTGGATAGTTGAGTAGAAGAATAAATGAATGATCGTGTCCCATTGTTTAAGCCCATCCATTGTTTCTTATTGGCAAAGACATTCAATACCATACTTTATTTGATTTTTAATTGTTAGATAACTACCCATTCAATTAAATTCCCATTATTCTCAACTTGGAGGTCTACAAATTCTCAACAAACATTTAAATTAGGTCACTATACAGAGACAACTTGGTTTCAAGTTGTAGAATGAGATAAAATAGTTTATCTACCCTACTCAATGAGAGCCTTACATTGTAAAACATAAATCCATGAGCTACTATAGCTTCTACACTTTAAAAAGTATTGCTGTGGTGATTTTCTATGATATCACCAAATTACGTAATAGCAAAACTAGAACTATTTCTTTCTGTCTATGGTTCCAAGTTAGGATTCATTAGAGACCGTAGTATACGGTTTGTTTATAAATACAAGTTAGCAGTCACTTTTAGAATCTGAAGGTCTTTATTAAAAAAAGGCAAGGCAGATGTTTGACTTAATGTGCAATGTCCCTGGACTATTGGTTAACCTATATGGTTAAGTATAGCACCTTGTGTCCTCATTCTTTAAACTTCTATATAATATCATCTTTTGACTTTTTAAATGTTTGATCAGGTACAAGAACAGCTCTCTGTACTAAAAGATTCTCTTTGGCTCTGCAGGTTACCTGTATTACCAAAATCATCATTCATAAGACAAAAATATGGTATTATGTTTTTCTTTATTGGTTTCACCTAATTCTTGTGGTTTCTGATTTGTTCTTGTTCTCCCTAACTTTTTGTTATCTTCTCTTTTCAAGTTCACTCCTAATGATTTTTACCTCTAAGCCATATCACACAATTGTGTGAGACTTAATTCCTTCAATGAATTCCCTAATGCTTACTACATATAGAAATTCTGTTTCTCTGATAAAGCCCCAAATGATATAATTAAGACTGAATGATTAAATTTGTTGATGGTTGCATTAGTTTTGTTACAAGTCACTTGTAGTCCTTTAAAATAATAATAGAAAATAATTTGAAATAAAATTTCTAGAAAATTCAGCAGAGCTTCGTAGAGAGACCCAGAGCTGTCATGTCAAGATCCAACGCTGAACAGGGTGACAGGCAGCTTTCCAAGCAAAATGCTTCAGCACAGAAGCAGAGTGACTTTTCTTGGATAATAAGCAAATGCAACTTTCATTTTCTTCCTTACTTACTTCATATGTATAATATTTCGAATAATAATTGACAGCATCACTTTTCCGTCTTTGCCACTCTATTGTAAGGTTCTTGAAATCAGCCTGTATATTTGTGTCTGTATCATCAATCCTGAGTACATGGTTGATTCTCAAAAATATTAGTTGAATAAATGAATACTCTAGGAGAGTACACTGAAGGAAAAATGCAACTTCACAAATGTCACCATTACCTGGGTCTGACAAATAGCGGGAATTTAGAAGCAGTGTGATTGAAGGAAACAAATTGTTCAAGGAAACACCAAGCCCGGTATAAAAAGTACAAAAAATAAAATGAATAATTCAAAACACACAAGAGAATCTCCACATGAGGATAAGATAAAAGAAAGCGGGGTAAAGAAAGGGAGAGGGAGGACAGGAAAGCCAGAAAAAAAAATTCAGAATATTTTATACACACACACACACACACACACACACACATATTAAATTTTGTATGGACAAAGGCTTTACTAGTTCCTGATGAAGAAGGATTTCGTTATTACCCAAGAAAATTGTATATTTCATACAGTTTACTAGAAAAATAAATTGATTGATAGAGAAGAATTGAAATGGTACAACTAAATGGAAAGGAATTTGCCACTAACAAAATGATGTATGCATTTACCCTTTGAATCAGCAATCTCTCTCCCTTAAAGTAACATATGTGTCCAAACTATCACCTACATATAAATATACATAAAGTCATTTATTTTGGCATTAGTTATGAAAGTGAGTTGTAAGACACAGCTAAATGGGCGTAAAAGACTACTGCTTGAATTAAAAAAAAAATTAATCAGTACAATGGAAATACAGTGTACTAGAAAAAAACAAGAGTACTTTATAAATATGTACAAACATTATGTGTCAAACAAAAAATAAAGAAAGAATGAAGGGATTGAATTTTGGCAACACCGGGGAGCTCTCTGGACCTGTTCACCAGTAAAACTGATGAAAACTATTAAATAAATGACCAATCACTTAGAGTCGCTGGGAATAGTCCTGAAGGCATGCATCAATGGAAGGAATGTTTCTTGAGGAAGGCTCCAGAAAAATAGTGTCTGCCTCCTGACCTGCTCCTACATTCTTCCACTTGCATGTGACAGAAACTCTCATCCAGACAGGTACAGCCTAGAGCACAGAGCTCTTGTTCTCCTCTGCTTCCCTTTTTTGGGGTGGGGGGTGGGGGGGGGGTGGTGTGTAACAGGGATTGAACTCAAGGCACTTGACCAGTGAAAGGAGAGTGAGAAAGCAGAGTCTGTGAGCAAGAAATAAAAGACAGAGACCAGGCCCAGATACACAGGAGAGAGTTTATTTGTCAGAGCTGGCAAATAAAGGCCATCTCTCCATAGACAGAGAGAGGCAATACAGTCTTGAGTTCAGGAACTTTTACAGGCAGCCTCAGGGATTAGAGCTGGGTGGGAAGAAATGCCTGTGGTTTAAGGGTGGGGTTGGTATGAGGGAGTGGAGAGCCTTTCTCCTGAATGGTCCTTGGGTAGGAAAATGGTGGCTGTCACTTAAGATGGCTGCCCAGATGCTGAACAAGAATCTTACAACCACTGAGTCACATCCCCAGCCTTATTTTGTATTTTGGAGAAAGGATCTCACTGAGTTGCTTAGCATCTTGCTTTTGCTGAGACTGGCTTTGAACTCACAATCCTCTTGCCTCAGCCTCCCAAGCTGCTGGGATTACAGGTGGAACACTGCGCCCAGCTCTGCTTCCCATTTGAGGACAATGGCACTAGATCCAGAGAAGCAGGGCAACTGCTTTTCTCACACTGCCCTCCAGTTATCTTTAGAAGCTAAATTCCATGCAAATTGGGAATAGAATTCCTTCTTCCTTCAGCTACATCTGTGTGGTGGCAGTTCTATGATATGGCACATGGGGTATATTTATAGTTGTAAATGCAATCCCCAGCACCACACACACACACACACACACACACACAAAGAAGAATAGCTCAAATCAATTGCCTGACATTCCACCTTGGCAAATTCAAGAAAGAAGATCAATTAAGCAAGTGGAAGGAAAGAAATAATAAGGAGTATAGGGAATAAAAGTGGCACAGAGAATCAAAAATTCAAACCACGTAACCACTTCGGATCTATTAGGATGGTGATCATAGTAAATAAAAAGTTAAATAATAACAATATTTTTAGGGTGGGGTTGCTAGTTATGAATTATTTTATCTTTTGTTTATCATGAAAGGTTTTTATTTTCAGTTTTGAAGCCTAATTTTGTTGAGTGTACTATTCTTGATTGACATCCATTATCTTTCAGAGTTTGGTATATTATATTCTGAGCCCTCCTTGTTTTAGGGACTGGGTTTATAAATCAGTTGATATTCAGATTGATTTACCACTAAAAGTGCCCAGTTGATTTTTTCCTACAGCCTTTAAAATTCTATCCATGTTCTCTATATTAGGCATTTTTATAATAATGTGTCTTGAAACCTATCTGTTATGATTTTGTATATTTGGAGTCCTATAGTCCTATGTGCCTCCTGTATTTTAGTTTCCATTTTATTCTTTCTTTATTTTTTTTAAGTTGTAGATGTATGCAATACCTTTTCAAAAATGTATTTTTATTGAAAAACCAGCCTCTACCTCAGAACAAAGCCTGTCCAAGGAAGGGGGTGTGACCCTTGTCCTTGGAAAGACCCACAGAGCACTCCTAGGCACATACCCACCCTGCTGAGTTGTTTATCTATAAATAACAGGAGAGATCTGTGGAACCAGGTGTCCCTGACTCAGTAAGGCTAGGTGAGGGCCCATAGCAACCCCCTAGCAACCACCAATAGCATGAGACAGGGAAAATACCTGGGATGACAGATGACCCTCCCAGTAGTTTATGGTGGTTGATAACATGTTGGGAAACCATGTAGTTCAGCAGGTACACCCCTCGTGGTTTAAACCAATCAGTTCAAACGAATCCCCCTCTTGTACTAACCAATCACCCCTAAGCAATTTGTTCCCGCCAGTGAATGTGCTCATCATGTTTTAGAGTTGTTTTATGATTTTCCTGCTGTGTGTAATGATTTGCTAAGAGATGCTATGATATATGTGAAGTCCCTGCCTTCCCCAAAGAGTGTGTAAAACTGATGCAAACCCTAGGCTAGGGGCCTCTCAGTGTCACCAGTTGCTGTGTGTGTGTGCGGAGGACCGAGCTAGCTCGCAATAAACACCTCTTTGCTGCTTACATCCATCTTGGTCCCTGGTGGTCTTTTGGGGGTCCCAAATTCGAGCATAACATTATGTGGTGTTGAGGATCGAACCCAGTGCCTCATATATGCTAGGCAAGTGCTCTACCACTGAGAAGCTACAACGCTGGCCATCCGTTTTATTCTTAATATTTGAAAATTTTTCTGATATTATTAAAAAATATTGTGCATTTCTTTAGTTTATGTTCCAATGCCTTCATTAATCCCAATGAATTCTTGAATTTGGCCTTTTAATATTATCCCAGATTTCTTATATATTCTGTTCATGGTCTCTTAACATCTTTTCTCTATGGTTAATTTTATTTTATATACTTTGCCTTTGAGGTCAGAAAAATCTGTCCTCAAAGTGATCTAGTCAATTGGTGATGTTATTCATTGAGTTTTTAATTTGGTTTATTGATTCTTCCATTTCAAGAATTTTTCTTTGATTCTTTTTCAGAATCTCTCTTTATTCTTTCACTTCCTATTTTTTGCTCTGATTTCACTCCTTTTATCACCTTTTAGCTCATAGAAGATTTTAACTGTGAGTTTTCTGAATTCATTCTCTGACATTTCTTCCACTGTAGTGTTAATGAAGTCTGTTCTTGAAGTGTTATGGGCTGTTTGGGATGGTTGATTCTTTGCTTTTTCATACTGTTTGTAGGTCTCCCCATCTATTAATATATTTCCTTCTTTAAGTGAAGGACGACTATGTGAGGTTCTTTTTATAAAGATCCCTGAGTTGGGAGGATATCTAAATAATGGTATTTTAATTCAACATGTACCCTTTGCTGATCCCAGTACTAGCTCCACTTTAAGAGGTGCTACTGAGCCCTATGGTAATTACTTCTGAGCCAGGCCATATACTATTCGACCTTGTAAGAACAAAAACTTGTTGCAGTTGTTCTTCTAGGTTTTTCAAATTCTGGATTAGCCTGTAAAAAAGTTCTGGGATGGGTGAAAAAATTAGTAATTAAATTTAGCAAACAATATAACCTTATGAGTTCTAAAAGGGGATGAGAAAAGTTTAGGAAAATGATGAAGTGAGAAAGAAAGAGAGGGATAGAAAGAACAAAGAAAGAAAGAAAAAAAGGAAGAATGGAAGGAAGGAAGATAGAAGGGTAGGGCTAGAAAATAGTAATTTCCATCAAGGCAGAAAGATGAATGGGTGTTATTTGAGGTAGTAGTGGATAGTGCAAAAGGATGAGCAAAGGTAAGATAAACAGGTATAACTTAGAACTAGGACAACAAAGATAGGAAGATTTATTCCAATTAATGGTTTAAACCATTAGATGAATTACATTCAAATGGGTTGGAAGTAGAATGTTGACCACAGAGTTTACAAATTACATTCAAGTTAAGCAGTTATTTATATAATCAAATGGAACATTAGAGTTGTTTGTAGTCTTTTAGGGTGCAGTGTTGTGAGTTGCCTGACTCTAATGTTGCAGAAATTCAGGATGCAGGCTCTGAAGTGCCCCTGTGCTTGCTGTGGGTCACTGGTGTCCCTGTTCCCCTCAGCTACAATTCTTTTCACTACAGTGAAGATCCTGGTAACTGTGTGTGCAGAACACTGGTTGTGGGTTTTCCTGTCTTGAGCCATCCATGGGCTGTGTGTGTGAGCTATGCACATTTGAGAGAATGAGGGGACTGGTCTGGAATTGTGCACTGATCAGGCTGTGCTGGGCAAATGTGCCTTTCCTCTCCCTCTGCCTGTGATCTCACACAGCACCAGAGATGGGTGTGACTTGTCTAGATGTCAATCAATCTGCTGGCCACAAGACATCACCAAGCAAGACTCCACCCTTTGAAACTCTACCCCTTGCCTTATTTGGGTGGAATATTCTATTGAATGTCTTCTCCCCAATAAATAGGAGGGTTTTGGGTACGCTCACTCTCTTGCTCTTACCAGCACTGCCCAATGTGGAGCTAACCCTTGGGGTCACCAAGCCATCCTGCCCTCTTTCCTAGAAACTCATGTTCATGTGCTGTGTTGTTTCTTCACCATTGTTTTAGTTATTGATACAGCCAGCTCCTTTGAATGCTGCTCATCTTGCCAGCCAGGACAGCTGGTGACATTTTCCACAGGTGCTGCAGTAGTATTACTTTTGTTGACTCTGTTCTCTGGGGAGCTGTTGGTTCACCAGAATCTAGTTTCTGCTACACCAGGTTGTAAATGGTGGGCATTGATTCCCTTGTTTAAAGGTGCAAGGTCCCCAAAATATTGAAAAATGCCCTGTCACTTGCCATCCTGATGAATCAACTTTTCTTTGTTGGGGCCAAAGCTGTTTTTTTTGTAGCCTCTGTCTGAGTTAAGCAAGCCTGGACTGAGCTTTCTGCGCTTGTCTGGCTCACCAAGACTGAGCGGATCTAGGATCAGCCTAAACCAGTTCAGGTCTCCATCAACTGGCTCTGTTTTTCTTGTTCACAGGGACAGGGTAGGGGTGTTTAAGGTTTAGAGCTAGTAGTGGTCCTTTCAGAAGTTCTTTCTGGCCGAATCCTTAAGAAGGCCCTCTGAACAGGGCTTCTCTCTGTTTTAATTTATAGCTATCTGGGCATGGGGAAATACCTTGCTAATGTAAGAGGGTGTGATTTGTCAGGCTTGGGCTACACTTGATGGCTAACCTGCTCAGCTTTCTTTTCACAATTTGGTTATAAACTATTTGTGCTGCTTCAAGGAGCCTCTGAGATTTGAATTTTTTCAGTCTTTTCAACAGTTTTTCCAGTAGTTGGAGAGATTAAGGATATGTTCACCCCAGCTCTCTCTCTTTAATGCCCCTCCCCTGCTACATGTCCAGGTCAGGGAACTTGGAGTTCTGTTTTCTCCTCTATTAAGCTATCTTCCAGTTTCTCCAGGTCTCAGACCATGTATTATGGAGTCTTAGAGCATATACCTCTCAAATGTGCTTGTATTGGTCAGGTCTGGTTGCCTGGACTGCTTCTACCATCTTTCTCCCTGGAGTCACATATTCTGTTAATTGATTAATTGCCTGACATGTGAAAAGGATCTCAAAAAAACTCCTCACAAAAAATAGTAAAGAGCTCTATGAATAGATATTTTGACATTCTTATGCTATTTATCTCATTAGGAGACCAAAAAGCAGTGCATATTTTTGCCTTAGATGTTTTACAATATTATATATTTAAGAAAAGGAAATACGAATACATATGTTTATAAAATGAACAAAAAAATATAAAACAAAAAGAGAAGCAAGTATCTGTAGAGTTGAGTGGTAATTTTGTAAAAGTTCTACTGAGTACACTATTTGAAAGATTTTAAATAATTTATGTAATTAGATAAAAATGTATAAAATACACATATAATAAAACAAATCCAAATAACTATTTTGTTGATATAATTAGCTCATGTAAAGAAAATCAAAGGAATAATTTCAAATAACTTTGAACACAGAACTCTTCTGTTACTTCAGTAGGACTTATGCTAAATTTAAAAATTAATGGAAAAAATAATCCTCTATTATTTTATTTATTAGAATAGCATTTTATTTAAAAATTTTAAAACCATTTTTATTCAATGTCAGATTTAGTATATGAGCACAATCTGTTAACTGACTATTAATAGAAATAATAGTACAGATTATAATGGTAGCTGATAATAGAAAATAACTTCATTGTATCTAGAAGTTCATACTAAAAATATTTTCTGAGGTTCATCCCTGCATAAATTCTAGTGTCAATTACATACCAAACTCTTCAATAACAATATAGACACTTGGTGTTTTATCATCGGTTTTGTATACTCTTTATAACAAAAGAGAGAAAGCTCTTTTTGGAAAATGAATTGATCCTGGACTTCAGCAAAAAACATTGAAACCATTCCTGGAGTCTAAAAGTAATAAAGTCTGAAAAATATATAGAAACAAAAGGGATAAATAGAAGTAGCTCTCACTAGCCAAAATCTTCCATATAAAGTGAATCTCCCAAATTGGAAATTGTTTAATAATTATAGCATGGATGATATATGATTATAGAACTTTTTAAAGGTACCAATATGAAGGGAAATTTCGAAATGTTAACAAAACAATGAACAATTTTTATTATGTGCCTGTCCTAAATTGGTAAATAGACTGAAAAAAAATAACTAAATGCATCAGATACTAAGTTTTTAGTGAGATTTTTTTTTTCAGAAATAGAAAGCTAACACTGCAAAGGGGAATGATGCAGATGAAAATGGAAAGTAAAATCTTACAAAATAATATTGTATGAAGAAATTAGGAAAGGATGATATAACAACAAAAGAAAGCATCTTGCAAATTAAAAACAATTGTATTTTCAAGAGAGCATATCAGTGAGAAGAAAAAGAATTTAAAATGGTATTTTTTAAAGGATATGCACAAAGGAAGAAAACTGAATTTGAAATTTTCAAGAATGCACTCACAAATGTTACAGATAGTTCACGCAGAGAAACAACTATTTTAAGTTGCAGAACTTCAAGAACAACAACAACAAAAATAAATAAATAAATTAGACGACCAGGAAAAAAAAGAGCAATTTGATTTTATGGGAGGAAATTGAAACTAGACACAGATCCTTGAGAATTCTGGTCAGTGCCAGAAGATGAAAGACTATGAAACAATTTCTCAGATAAATAAAATATGACCCGATATTGCACTAAACCAAGGTGTTGCTCAACTATAAGATTAAATATATACATTGACAAACCAGAAAAGTTAAGAAAAGATAATACTCCTGCACTTTCTTGAAGACCAAAGCTGATGAGATAAAAGAGAAGCAATCAGAGGAGTAATTTGTGATATTTCAGCAACAGAGACAATAAGGTCATTTTAGAAAAGTACACAGGGAAAATTTAAAACAAAAATTTTGTACCCAGCTTTTTTTTTTTAACCAAATAAGGACAACGCTCAAGCATTCACAAACACATAACCACTCAAACACCAGAAAATGGCTTTTCCAAATACTAAAATCAAAACAAAACAAACAGCTCACAAAACAAATGAGATGGTAAATCTAATGAACCTCACCAAGTAAGTCATCTCATGACCAGAGAAGCTAGGGGAAGTGCAGAATGACTAAAGAACCTGAACACTTGCACTACAAAGGAAGACTGAGTGGGAATTTGCTATTTTCGAATTGATATTCATGCTATAATGGAAAATATCAGAAACATCCTGTTCCATTTTTTACTCTTAATATAAATGCTGGAATATTTATTAAGTCAAACAAGGATGAAGTAATGTAGGTCCTCAAGTAATCTCAAATGGACTTATATGGTGAAAGGTTTAATCTATTTTACATTATAATTTATTTCAAGTAACTCTGAAATTTAAAGTTGTAGCAGCAAAATTTGAGTAACAAATTTGAGTAACAAATGATCAAAATGTGAGCGTATGGGTGGAGATGTGGGAGGAAATTTAGGTGAGCTAATTCTCTGATCTTTCAAAGAAGAGTATAAATTTAATCCCAATTTAAATGATGTTACCTTTTTATAATAAAAAATAATGCTCCAGACTCTTAAAGTTATCTTCATAACCTACTCAAGTTTAAGAAGAAACTCATGTGAAAAATAATTTTATTATCTGAAATCTTAAAACCAACAAAAGTAATACAATATGTCACTGTGTTTAAGACAGAAAAAAGATAAAATATAGCTATATCCATACACAGTGTTACATAATTTTACTTCCCATAAATCTGACAAAAAAAATCTTATACAATTTGTTGCATTTGAGACACCTGGGATTTTTAGATATTTTTCAAATCTAGGGACTTACGTTCTTTATGAGATAGCCATTTTAATAATGTCACAAATTATAAATAATAATACAAAATAATTGTACTCATTTCAGTCATACAATCCATATTGAAATATTTAGAAAATTGAGGATATGAGAGATCCATTAAACTCAAGGTGTTATGTACACAGAAATATGATTAAAATTTTATAAAAGTATAATCTATAATATTCAACAGATTGATTTTAATCAAATAGAAAATCATATGCAAAAAGTAAACTAAACATAATGCAGTTTCTGGTTTGATAGCTGACCAAATTTTAACGTCTACTGTGTTCTGATGAGATAAGGCAAATGTTATGAGTTAGCATATGGGCAGATAGTGTTAGAAAAAGAAAAAATAAATAATTAGTTATCCAATAAAATTACATGATATGTAAAATACCTTTCATTGTATTTAGCATATTGTAAATATTTATGTACCATTTTTCTCACCATCAATGTTAGTTTCAAAACAGCTACTTATTGTAATGTTTTTACTCAGTGTAGTATGTTTCCCTCAGACTTCTAGGGATCAATAAATTTATTTAACATAAAGAAATTCAACATAGAGTAAATAAATTATTTAACTACAGAGAACTCACAATACAATGAGGAATTGTAGACACAGTGTAGGGAAAAGGCAGAAAGCATAGATATATACCCAACTTTGGTGTTCTCTCTTCTCCATGATGACCTTTCTGAGTCTTAGAGGCTGCTGAGAGGTTGACAAATCAGCAGGATTTCAACAGAGTCATGAGGTGGTGGAGAAATAAGTAGAGGTTAAGGAATATCAAAAGGAAAAAGCAAAGTTCATTTTTGAGTGGGACACCAGAAAGACACACCTTAAAATTATCTCAAACATTGACTATAGGCAGGAAGTCTGGGATCTCTTGTGCCTGTTCTATGACTATTTAAAATTGTGTTGTCAGTATTGTAGCAAATGGTTGCATGCAACTAAATTAAATTGGAATGTGTATTCACTTATGAAACTTAGAAAGTTTTTTTTAAAAAGAATCTAAATTTACTGGTCAAATTTTATTTTAATATTTATTTATTTTGGTACTGAGCAATAGGACCCAAAGGCAATTTACCCATTAGCTATATCCTCAGCCCTTTTTATCTATTTTGAGATAGGGTAGTTGACCAGCTGGCCTGGTACTTGTGATCCTCCTGCCTCAACCTCCCAAATCTCTGGAATTCTAGGCATATACCATATTATGCCTGGCTGGTCATTTTTTATTTATTGTCCATAAGTAGAAATATCAACTGATGCAAAATAGAGTTCAGTGGTTGTTTTTATAGTTTGGACTTACCTTTCTAAAATTTTGTTATGTCCTAAGAAAATTTTAGTTATTTTTCATTGAAAGTCTGATGTCTCTTCTGGAGTACTCTTATCCCAAATGCTACAATAAATGGGTTGCTTCACAAAATATTATTGAAACAGATTTTAACCTAATGTATTTTTCTGTTCCAGGATGCCACACATGATATCATGTTATATTTAGATGTCATGTATCTTATTTTCCTCTGTGCTGTAATGGTTCCCTCTGATTGTTGTAGGAACCACAGAGGTGAATTGAAAAGGGATTGGATAGAGTGTAGCTTTGCATCATTTAAACTTTTGATAAAGACTAAACTCTGCAAATCATCCTAGAACGAGGTATTGCATTTGATTTACTCTCTTGACAAAGGATTTCTACTTGGGCCTTCCTATCATAATGTCCATGCATGTTTAAGTCAAATCATTAGAGGATTTTCTTTCCTGCTCTGAGTTTATTTGTTCAAGCTTAGAAAACTTTGACTATTTGGAAAGTAAGGAAAAATAAAACATTTTTCCATAATTTTTTCATTTAAAAAAATGTATTGGAATGTTTATCGTGGCACAATTTTCAATAGCGAAGTTGTAGAAACAGCTTTTTTAGAAAATCTATCACATAACTATAATGATGTATTATCAACCATCAGTAAAAACAAACCCATGTCATTAGCATGAAAATGGATGGGATTGAAGATCATATGTTAAGCCACATAAGTGAGATATAGACAAGTATCACATGCTTTCCCTCATATGTGGTATCTAAGAGGACAAAAGGACAGGAATTAACAGGGACACTGATAGAGAAGAAAGTCATGGGGAGGAGGGAGAAGAGGTAAAGAAGGGTAAGGGAGAATAGAAATGATGGAAGTGTGTTATTTGCATGTATAAATATACCACAATGAAGCCCATTTTTCTGTTAAATTGAAATGTACTAATAAAAAATGAGTTAGAAAATATTGGTGCTATGATATTACTTGAAATATAGCAATTATAGTGATAGCTATTAAATAAAACTAGTTTAAAATATAAGTAAATTAAATCTTTTCAAAATGTTCTGCCTACATTTTTTCTAATCCCTTAAGAAATGACATTGAAGCATGTCTCTCCTACAAAACAAGCTAGTTACGCACACAAAACAATACAGTCACCTCAGCAATTAGCAAACTATGAATGTACACAATAATATTAAATTATCCATGAGAACTCATATTCAGGGTTAAACATACTTAAATTCACTTATTTACCACAGAGAATTTCATAATCTTTAATATGATAATAAACATATGGATGTTACTGGGACATAAATTAGGCAGAAGATGTAAAAAGTTGCTTTGTGATAGTACTTTGTATTGTCTGAATTCATAAATTCTCTTAGGGGAAAACTGGTTTAGTGTCCATTTTTAGGTCTATTCATTTAATTAGGTCTACTCATTTAATTAGGTCTCAAAATGAATATTAGTACTTTTGAATAATGCTGAGAATTGCTTTAAATTTTTTCCACTCTAAGTTTTACACATGATGAAATCTAATTTTGTTCTGTTATGCATAATTTAGCCTACAAATAGTGTCCTCTATTTGATAATTTAGTCAGTTTTAATTCATTAAATTTTAATAATTTAATTGTTTTTATCACATTATTGCTAAAGTTATTAATCAGAAGTTATTGAAGTCAGAAATCATTATGGATCTTAAGAGTTAAGAATGATTCTTTCCAAATTATTGATCCTAAAAAATTCAGATTAATTTTTAAATAAGTATTTTTATTACATCTGATTGTAGATTATGTATATGGTTACTGGAAAACAAGTCTTCTTGAAAATTCCAAGGAATACAAAAGGTATAAAGTCTAATAAAACCTTTTTCTTAGATAATTATTAATATTGGTAACATTGGACCACTTCTTTGGCAATCTAATAAATAGTTATACTAGTTAGTTAAGAAAGTTAATTCTATCTCACACTTCTCCAATGAATCAATGAAGAAATAAATAAAATCATACTTGATCACACACATAGAATTTACCATTTTTATTATATAAATGAATATTTCTCAGAAGATGAAATGTGAATCTCAGTTGCATTTTAAAGATGTATTGTAAAGATGGATTATACATGTAAGATGCAGTTCTTTGAACAAAGAATACTCCATATGATATACATATAGGTATTTTTTTCTCACTATAAATTTAGATTGTTAGAAATTTTGTCATTTTTAATAATTCTCCTACCCAAATCTACTCAAAATCATTTATTGTCAAAATGTTTCAGATTATGTGCTTGGTGAACTCACTACCAAAGCAGAAAGGCATATATTTAGATTAATAAATTTTACATTCTAACAACTTATACAATCAACTGATATATACTTACCAACAATGATGTTAAAAATATTATGCATTTCTAATATAAATCTTACAGACATTAACCTACAATAATATCCACATTTTTTCCATGAGTGATTTAACTCATTACCACTTTCAAAGAGGACTATCTATTCCTATGAACACAAATATATTTATAATTAGATCTCTACACTTTCTTCTGTTTTATGTTCCTGAGTTGCAAGAATAGGGTCTTACAACACAAAATGTAGCATAATTTAAAAAGCTTGTAAAATTCTATGTCACCATGTGGCCACATGTCAGATCTGGATTCATGGAAGAGTCTAGCCATATTCTTCACAACTGGAATTTGGAAAAATTTATCACACAAAATATTTTGACAAAATAGATAGTCAGGAGAGTATTAAAATATGCATCTGAACTTTACTAAATAAACTACAATGAAATGAAAAATGTTTATGAGAATGTATTAATCAAAACCTTAAAACAAAATGCCTATATGGAATGATTAATACATATAACATTGCAAGTGGGTTTCTTGACATATGCATAATATAAAATATTATTAAAATCATGAAAAAAACTGCATACCATTCAAAATAAAAATAAAAAAAAATATTTATCAATTACTCAAAAACAAAAGAATATGTAGAAAGAACAATTAATATCACCGCAGTAGTTTGAATCTTAAATGTTCCTCAAAGGCCTATATATTAAAGGCTTGTCCTCAAAGTCTCATTATTGAGAGCTGGTGGAGCCTTTAGAAGGTGAAAGTGTGTAGGTGGTCTTTAGATCATTGGGAATGCTTTTAAAGGAGATCTCCTTTTTTTCTTTCATTTCATTCTGACTTATGAGGTGAGTATTCTGCCATGTGCTTTTGCCATGAAGTTGCTCCCTCACTATTTGGTGTGGATGGGAGCCTCCAAAGCAACAGAGCCTATTGCTTGTGGATGGGAGCCTTCAAAGTTGTGAGCCAATGTAAACCTATCTCTATACTATAAGTTGATTATCTCAGGTATTTTGTTATAGTGATGGTAGGTTGACTAATACAACCATCAACAACAAGAAAGTGCAAATTAGTTTATGTACCCTAGATAGAAATTTTTAAAAATTTTGCATTTTTAAGAAAGAGTCATTGAAACAAGTTAGGGATATACATTAATACATCAGAGTTTCCAATAGCTATTAAATCCAAAAATTCTCTTATTTCCGTCAGATGTTTCACAGGTTCTAGAATATTTGGATTAGCTTCCTGAGCTTCAGCCTCTAGGGAATGATGCAATCATTCTTTCTAAAGTTTTACTTCTATCCTAGGTGCTATTACAAATGGAACTGTATGGCAAAGCCCTTCTGTGGACTAATGAACATTAACACATATTTTCATTTTCTTTTCTCTGAGAGGCCTTAAATGCCTTTTAATTCTATCTTCATTATTTTTTTCTTATATATTTTTAACTGAAGAATTGGGCCACTTTGCACAATATGAATATTACAGATTGTATCCCCTTATTTTCTTTTGAGATATATTTTGATATTTGTATTTTCTATAAATTAACCTTTAATCTAGAGCTCCTATGCCAATATGCTTACCACCAGATAAATGTAAACTTTTAAATCTAAATTTAGATCATGTAGCATTAAATAATATTAAACATCCACTTATACTAGCTATCGTCAAGCACACAGTACCACATGTGGTTATTGGATTTCTTAGCAAACTGTACAGACTGGAATATTTTCATCATCACAGACATTTATATTGGACAGTTTTACTCTAGAGGATTGATCTGCTTCACATTCATTATCTTTATTTAGCAAATTTCTTCCTAACTGTTATTGCAAACTTCTACCTGGGCAAGTGGTACACATTATTTGTGTGTTTATTTTTTGTGATATTACTAGCCATTATCATTCATTGTTTAGGCCAAGTATGTCATAAATTAATAAAAAACTGAAGATGAAAAAACATTCTTTCTTTAATTATTTCTTGGAATTGTTATACAGTGATAAACTTCTCAGTTTTTCTGAGGTATACAGATTTGGTAAATTAGTCTAAATACTTTCCTTTTTTTTAGTTAGAATTTTACTGGCCCTGGAGGCTGAGGCAGGAAGATTGCAAGTTCAAAGACAGACTTAGCAACTTAATGAGGCACTAAGAAATTGAAACCTGTCTCAAAATTAAAAATAATAAGAAGTGAACAGGGATATGGCTCAGTGGTTAAACACCTCTGGGGTCAATACCCTATACTAAAAAAAAAAAAAAAAAAAAGAATTTTACAACTAATGGTTTATTTTCTTAGCATTCCCTAATATGACCAATAAGATTCCTTTTGTATTATTATAAAATCAAGAATTTAAATATATGTTAGGTATCTGAATGAAATGCTCTTATCAACTTTATTGGATTTTTTAAAAATCTTTTGCTGCTAAGAACTACTTCAAGTTGGCTCCTGAATCTTTTCACAGGATGCTAGACTTCCTGATAGTTTCTGTGAATGATAAAATATTCTAGGAGTATATTATCATGTAGATTTCTTGCCCCAGATTTGAACTCTGATCATATGTCTTCTTTCATGGAAATGTTTTTTTAAAGATGACAATCATAGTAACGTTTGCTGCTGGACTTTAAAAAAAAATCCCTGCAGCAATAAAAATAAATACAAATCCACCCATTTAATTGCAGTATAAGAGGCTTAGAAATATAGAAAGGACAAAACATACTCAGCTATTCTGATGTCATAATAATAGTTATAGCTGGGAAAGCTGGAATTACAAAGATCAAGGAGAATTGTAAGTTTATATACTGCTTTAATTTTTTATGAAACAAATATTAAACATTGAATTTTGTAAATAAACAGCTCTATTGCTAAAGATCTGGATAAATTATATATTTCATAAAATCATAATAAATAAATCAGTTTAATTTGGGGTTGATAGATATTCAGATTAAATCTCTACAAAAAATTGTTTAAGAAATCTAATGCATTCTTATTCAACTAAAATAACATATGCCAGATTACAAATTTTTAAAAAAACATATTCAGAAAGAAATGACAAATAATTAGAAAAATATTTAGGAAGAATAGCATAAAATTGCTACAGAGAGACACTTTAGGTTAAAGTTGTTTGACAAAATTTGTAATGGGTGTCAAATCCATCATATACTTGCTGTGTGATGCAGAATTAGTCTTCCCATCATTCGAGTGATATTGATAATCATAGGCATTAATAGTGCTGAGAATACCTGACATAATTAATCTAAAACACAACACAAGATCTTTGATGAATCAATGCCAAATAAATTGTATTGATATAGACACCAACAAATATTAAAGGCTCATTAATATTTTGTTACATACACTATGGAAAGGTACTTACAATTTAAAATAAAAATTAATGAGTGAAAAATAATATGTATATATCAAAATAAATATGCTTTTAATTAATTGGTGGGATTTTTATAACATTTTTAAAATGTACTTGGATTTTTATGTTAGTTTTAATTAGAAAATTTATGGTTGGGGAAAAGGTACATGAATAGTAGGAATAAGAGGTGTGATACCTTTCAATGACCCCCTTGATGCCCTTCACAACCTAGCATGTCAAACAGGTTTTGCCTCCCTGCAGTATTCTATTGTGGAAAAAAAAAATTCTGTGAAGCTAATGGGTTCTCCCTCTGTGTCAGGTGAAATCAATGTCAGCATTATCTCCAGAATAAGGATCATCGCTACCTTGTTGTAATTCTGTATTCCTAAAATGAAGCTTAGTCCTCTTTTTCTTTATTTACATGTCTGAAGAATTGACATAACTTTAATATAGAAAAAAATAAAATGAATAGGAATGGTTTCACAATCTCACAATATGCGAGTGTTATTATTTAAGTATCACACTTTTATGCAAATATTTTTTGGTGACTGGTAAATTAAAGCAGAATAGAAACTTGAGAGGGATTTTGATATTCAGCAGTTCTTTAAGTAACTAAAGGCAAGTCATAAAAAACAATTTATTAAAAATTGAACATATCTTAAATACTAGTTGCATGGTAGGCTATCACAAAGGTGATTGGTGTTAAAGTGTGTGGGTGAAAGGAATGGGGTTTAGTAATTGGTTAATGGTCACAGTCCTCTTAGGAGGCCTGACTCATTTTGTCTTATGGAGAGGGAAAACATTTTGATGGACACTATAGCAATCATCCAATCTCAAGACATTTGAGACAAGTGAGTCATTTAATCTGTTATATCATCAGTTTTATATCCTAAAAGAATGCATTAGATTGTGCTCAGAGCTCTTCAATAAAGTGATGTAATATATAATTTGAAATCAGAAGCATATGTCCATTATCCCCAAATAGTATTACTTTGTTTAAATTTTGACAAACTGTTTTGAAGTAGTTCTTACTCCTCTTTTAAGGCCCAGAAAGAAATATGAAGTTTAAATAAGTCCCATTTCTTCAACAGGTCTATTGTATAAATTAATTACAATTTAGTAAGGGCCATTTTATACACCATTCTCTCATTCTTACCATTGGAAATTGAGCTTGTCCTTCCACAGTGTCACTGCCCATCTTGGGAAAACAAACCCCAAAGTTTGGAAGAGTTTACTGACTGGGTCATTAACATGGATGAGGACAGTTTGTGCATACAACAACAGATTTGTGGGCAAAGATTATAAAAAGAACAGTACAGCTAAAGAGACATGGCGGTTCAGTCACTTGTGGCTGCCTCCTCCCATTTAGTTTCTTGGCTCTACTACAAGAAAATCTATTACATGCTTTCAACTTGTTATGGACTAAATTGTGTCTCCTCAAAATTCAAATGATAAAATCCTAGCTGCCAGTACCCTATTTAAAGAAAGGGTCTTTGAAGTGATTGTTAAAGATAAATGATATCAAACGCATGTGTTCTAATCCAGTTGTTGGTATTCTTATATGAAAAGGAGATGTGGGCATAGGATGGAAACAGAGAGAACACCATTTGAAGGCACGGGGGAGATGACCACATACATACCCCACATACACACACACATATACACACACATGCACACACATACATATACGCACACACCAAAGAGAGTGACATTCCAAGAAACCAAACCTTCTGACATACTGATATAATCAGAATAGTACAAAAACAAATTTTTGTTGCTTACATCATCTAGGCTATGGTATTTCATTATGCATCCTAACAAACCAATAAAAACTCTGATTTATTACATGGATGAGGACAGTTTGTGATCACCCAAAATCAGAAATGTTTTCGAGCTTCGGAGTTTGTGTAAAATCGGAGTCTCTAACTCTTATTTTTTCTTAATGTCTATGCAGTAAGTGCTACTTACTACAGAGGAACTCCCAAAGAGGAATTCCGCAACACAGTGTCATCTTTTTCTTTCAGTTTTGCTCCTGATCTTCTTTTTTTTTTCCTCTAACTCAGTCATACACTCATATTCTGCTCTTTGAAACCTTATGATTTGATTCCCAGCATAATGTGGAAATAAATAAAAAGCTGAATTTTGGCAAATCCAATTTTCATTTAGACCTTGTGGATACCTCAATCAGCCTACAGAAAGAATAAAAATATAGAAGAAAAGGAGGAAAAAAATAAATAAACAGCAGCATTTCAAGATTTAAAACTCATTACAAAATAGTTCTTTCACATTATTTCTATAGCTAATTCTTTCTAAAACTATTTCCTTTGACTTTCATATGCCTCAGCAATATTTAAATAGAAATCATGTACAAACTGTGATTGCCTTTGATATTATATGATACGACATTTATGTCATGCCCAAAAGATGTTTAAGGTAAGTGGAATCTCATGGAGAGAAGGAGAATCCCTTTGTCAGGCTGCTGTTAAAAATAGCCTTGCTCCAGATCCACTCTGTACAAAACACAAAGGTGACTGACAGCCTGATTCTATGAACAGGATCCATTGCATCTCACTGTAGCACATTTCTAATAGCAATTATTTTCTCTTGGATATAGACACTCTGAATGATAGTGCTTCCCATATATTTCACATTATAGCTCTTCAGGCCATTATATGTGGCATTTCTTTTTCCCAAGAAACATATTTTGGCAGTATTGCATTTTTCTATTTTTTTTTCTTGAATAAAAATCATATGACTCCAAAGTTTCATCAAGGTAAATGTATTTTCACTTCATTACACAACAGTTCAAATTAAAAAAAAATGAGCAAGCACTAAGGTTATATATGGAATTATAGTCATGAAAATGAACATTTAAAACACCAGAGTAGGCAGGAATTAAATGTTTGCTCTCAATATAGATTCCCACGATATGAAAGACACTAGGTTACCTCTCAGGAATGCAGTAATTCCTGTCTCAACCATGAACATAAAAGCAAGAGGGAAATGCATAATTGTTCCCATTTATAAACCGTTTATTCACCATAGGGGAAGACACATTCCTTTAAGGTAAAGGAAAAGCAGAAGCAATAATAAAGCCAATAGTGAACTGAATACTTTCTAATGTTTAAAATGTTAAATCCTTATGATTCTGCCACTCATTTATGGTCAATGGGGAAACAGTTAATTTAACTTTGTTTGTATTCATTTTCTTTTATAAATTTCTTCCTATTGTTTGTTGGCTTAGTTTTATATTTTAACTATATATAGCATTAATGAAGTTCCCAAAATAAAAATAATGTCAAAAAGTTAATAAACAGATCAACACAAAGTAAATTAGGTGGTTCAGTAACAAAACAACAGAGATATTTTCAATATAAGCTTGGCAAAGGTGCCAAGGTATTTTAAAAAGAAAAAGAGGAACTCTGCAACATATGATATTGAACAGAATACATAAATGTATGATAAAACACTATTATAATTGCTGACAACACATTAAATAGGGTAAAACATATGCAATAGAATATGTATGTACATGCATAAGGTAAACAATAAAGCTACTAGAAAACAACACAGGGTTATCTTTGCAAATTTGAGGTTGATAAAAATTTTCTAGGACACAAAAGCACTTCTCACAAAAATTTTAAAATAATAGAATTTGTCAAAATTATATGCATGTATACATATGGTATTTGAGTGAGTATAGTTAACAATAAGCACTGCATATCTCAAAATTACCAGGAAATAAGAATTTGAATGTATTTATCATGAAGAAATGAGTTGTAACATGTGAATGTAATATTTATATTTCCATACACATGTAAATAAAATTTTAAAATGTAGCAATAAAAGCTGGCAAATGACTCACATAGACATTTCTCAACAACAGATTTCAGAAAGGCCAGTAGTCACCCAAAAAGTTGTTCTACATCACTAGTCAGCAGGGAAATGCAAATTAAAACCAAAGTGAATTTCATCACACACCCACTGGAATGGTAAAAATGACTGACAACATTTTGTTTGTGAGGATCAGGAACAGTTAAGGACCATCATTTAGTGCAAGTGGGGAAGAAAAAATGTTCAACTGATTTGACAAACCTTCTGGCAGTTTCTCATATATATTTAAATACATACCCAACTAAGGAAGTATCAAGAGAGGCTGAGCCAAGGACTCCAGGGAAAGCAGAAATGAAAAGTGTCTGGTCTAAATTCCTTTCAAATTGTTAACTGGACCACATCAAGTTTTGCTAGCAAGATCAGTCTTATCCAAGGATTGTTCTTAGGATCTTCTTGTTTAAAGTGATTTATATAAACACAGCCAGAATCCACTTATGAAAATACACCTGGAATCTGTCAGTTTTTGAAACATGGCTCTTAGAAAATGTCTTGTAAGCTAAGGTGTGAATTGGAAATGTTCCCATAAGTAGCATCTCTCCGACCTGTATGATACAAACTTCCAAAACCTCAATTGCAGTCTTCACTTACATTTTTGTTTTCACTGTTGAAAGCACTTAACTTTTTATCTTCTTTATTAAGGTGCAGTTGACAAAATTGTATATATTTGTCATATATAACATCATATTTTGATACATGCACACATTGTAAGATAATTTAATAAAGCTAATTAATGTATTCATCTCCTTGCGTTTGTTCATGGTGAGATATTTAAGATCTACTCTACTAGTAATTTTTAAGTATACAATGCATTATTATTAACTGTAATCACTGTTCCTCATATATTTTGGGGGGCTTAGAGTAGATGTTCAATGCAGAAAGAAAGAGCTTCAGAAAGTGCAACCCAGACCACTAACATTAAGTACCATGCAGATAATCCTTTCTGAAAGAAGTGCAAGTCAAGATTTTTACTATTTCATGAGATATTAAACTCTTTTATTTCTTTGGTTATTAACTTTAGTTTTTTGCAATTTGAAAGTGAACGAGTCCTATTCCATGCAGATGTGCGTATTAACATATCTCCTTCACTTTCTACTGTAATGCTTTAATATAAAAGAGGAAGTTCATGGTGCTCCAACTCAAGCTTCTCTCTCACCATTCACAGTCACTTTGAAAGGTTTTTACTTACCCCACAGCATTTAAAATTTTTTAATTAGTTCTTTTTAGTTATACATAACAGTTGAGTCCACTTTAAGAAATTACACAAGCATGAAATATGCCTTATTCTAATTAGGATCCAATTCTTGTGGGTGGTAGGATTCACATATTTTTGTATGTGCACATAGGAAAATTATGTTAAATTTATTCTACTGTTTTTACTATTTCTATCCCCCCTTCCTTTCATTCCCCATTATCTAATCTACTCAACTTCCTGCCCCCCACCCTGTTGTTGTGATTTATCTTCCACATATCAGTGGAAACATTCTACCTTCGTTTTTTTGGAATTGCCTTATTTCACACAGTATGATAGTCTTCAGACCAATCCATTTACTGGCAAATGTCAGAAAGTCATTTTTCTTTATAAATGAATAATATTCTGTTGTGTATGTATTCCACCATTTCTTTATCCATTCTTCTGGTGATGAACATCTAGATTGGTTCCATAGCTTATCTCTTGTGAATTATGCTGCTATAAACATTCATGTGACTGAATCACTGTAGTATTCTGATTTTAAATGCTTTGGCTATATGCAGAGGAGTGAGTCAAATGGTGGTTCTGTTCCTAGTTTTTTGAGGAATCTCCATACTGCTTTCCAATTTACAGGGGTTGAACCAATTTACAGTCCTGCCAACAATGTCTGAGCATTCCATTTTCACCACATCCTCACCAACATTTATTGTTACTTGAATTCTTGATAATTGCCATGATCACTCCATCTGACTCTGGAGTAAGATGAAATCTTACTCCAGTTTTAATTTGCATTTCCCTAATTGCCAAAGATATTAACATTTTTTCATTTATTAGTTTACAATTCATATTTCTTCTTTTGAGAAGGGTCTATTCAGTTCCTTTGCTCATGTATTGATCAGATTATTTTTTTTGTTTGTTTGTTTTATTTTTTGGTGTTAAGCTTTTTCAGTTATTTTTGTATCCCAGAGAGTTGGTTCAACATACAACAATCAACAAATATGATATATCACATAAATAGACTTAAACACAAGAACTGTGTAATTATATCAATAGATGCAGAAAAGGCATTTGACAAAATACAGCTTCCATTCATCTTTAGAACACTGGAGAAACTAGAGACAGAAGGAACATAACTTAATATTGTAAAAGCTATATATGTCAAAGCCAAGTCCAGCATCATTCTAAATGGACAAAAACTGAAAGCGTTCATTACCCCTAAAAACAGGAATCATACAAGGATGATCACTTTCACCTCTTCTATTTAACATATTCCTTGAAACTCTATCCAGAGCAATTAGCCAGGAGAAGAAAATTAAAGGGATATTAATAAGAAAAGAAGACCTCAAAATTTCCCTGTTTGTCAATAATATGATTCTATATTTAGAAGACCCAAAGAACAAAGAACTCTACCAGTAAAGTTCTGGAACTCATAAATTAATTCAGCAAAGTATCAGGATACAAAATTAACACCCATAAATCAATTTCACTCCTATATTCCAATGACAAATCAGCTAAAAGATAAATTAGGAAAACCATCCCATTCACAATAGCCTCAAAAAATAAAATATTCAGGAATCAATCTGACAAAAGAGGTGAAAACTATAAAACACTAGAAAAAGAAATCGAAGACCTTAGAAGATGGAAAGATCTCCCATGTTTTTGGATAGGCAGAATCAATCTTGTCAAAAACTGATCAGACTACCAAAAGCACTGTATAGATTCTACGTAATTCTCATAATAATTCTAATGACATTATTCATAGAAATAGAAAAAGCTGTCATGAATTTCTTTTGGAAAACTAAGAGGTCCAGACTAATTAAAGCAATTCTTAGCAAGACATACAAAGGAGGGATCACAATACCAGAGTTTAAATTATACTACAGAGCTACAGTTACAAAACCAATATGTTACTAACACCAAATTAGGCAAGAAGACCAAAGGAACAGAATAGAAGATTCAGAGACAAACCCACATAAATGTAGTTACCTCATGCTAGACAAAGGCATCAAAAACACACACTAGAGAAAAGATAACCTCTTCAACAAATGTTGCTGGGAAAACTGGAAATCAATATACAAGTTAACTCTTATCTCTCACCCTGTGGAAAAAAAATCAACCCTAAGTGGACCAAAGACCTAGAAATGAGACCAGAATCCCTGCACATACTAGAAGAAAAGGTAGGCCCAACATTTCAACTTATTGGCTCAGGAACTGAGTTCCTTAACAAGACTCCTAAAGCACAAGAAATAAAATTTAAGAAATCAATAAATGGGATGGCATCAAACTAAACAGCTTCTTCACAGCAAAAGAAATAATCAAGAGCACAAAGAGGAAGCTTACAAATGGGAGAAAAATCTTTGCCACCTGCACCTCAGATAGGGCATTAATTTGCAGGACATAAAAAGAACCTGACAGCATGTTGAAGAAACTTTCTACTGAAAAGTAAGGGAAAACACTTTTATAATAGACTTGGTACAAAAAAAAAAACCCTTAAAGTTGATTTTATATTCTTAGTAATCTTGAAATTTATAAAAGCAACCATATATGGAAAGTTATGTTCATGTTTTTAGAGTATGAATATAAACAGGATGAAAATGTTTTGTTAATTTTTATTACATTTCAGGAGAAATTACTTTAGAAAAATAGAGATAGCATCAGCACAAATTTGTGTGTATATATATATATATTTGCATATTTCACACATGGTAAACAATTATCATTTGCTGGGGTACAGAGGAAATATATTTCATGTGGTCAGATTTTCTCCTTTCATCTGTAGTGACCATTGTGTGGATAATTTTTATTGTATAACATGTGGATAAATATCCAGAGAGTTACAAATTCAGTTGATTAAAAAGCTATTTATTTAAATAAAATATTTTCAGTAATGGTGAGTGCACAATTTTCTCACATAGTCTGAAGGTTTTTTTTTTGTTTTGTTTTGTTTTTTACCTGAGAAACACTCATGACTTGGGTATTTTCAAAGGTTTTGTATACTGAATGAATTCAGTGAGGTTTTGTCAATCTAATTTTGTGTTTGCACACCTAAATGATTTTTGCTTCTGTATTTCTTAGCTAAAATATATAATGAGTTAAGAAAAATTGAATTTAAGGGATGGATAGCCAAATATCTTCTTTCTCTGTTTTATAAGAAAATATAAACTCTTCAAATATATTGAAATGTTATTATGTACTTGGATCTATACTCTGCAAAAGAAAACACTGAAAACATTAATGATGCCTTTGTGCACACACATATTCTAGGTTTTTGTAATAGCAGTAGAATGTCTTAATTCTTGTGGAAGATTTGGTACTGTAATTGAGTGGAAAATGTAATATCTTGTGTGCACACTATTTGAAGTATGGGTCAAGTGAAAGAAAAGATGGAGATTTGTGATTTTTAAAGCAGGTCATATAAAGCAAAGAAGCTTACAGATTAATCCTTTCAAAGATGTGATTATTACTTTTATAAGTTCTAAATCAAAAGTATTAGCCAAGTCAATAATAAATGGCATATACGAAGGACTGTGGCCTTTTCAGGCTCATGAACTGAAAGACTTTCTGACTTATTTTTCAATTTTATGGCTTTTATGTTGTAAAAAGTATAGTACTTGTTGTCAGTAAGTAATTAACCTTAAAGTATAGGTGGTTTCATTCGAGAGAGAAAAGGCTGACCTTTGCTACCTTAAAGCCCTAACTACTATTGCAGGTGCAGGAACAGCTCACTCTTATGTGATTGCATCCCAAGTCACCAATCTTAAACCTTAAAAATCTTTCTTTTTCTCTTCTTTTACTTCTTTTCTCCCAGTAGTACACTTATTATTCAGATTCTATTTGGGAAAATAAAACGAAAATGTAGAGTTAATGAAACATCTACTATATTCATGTAATTAAAGAGAAAAAAAACAATAATGATTATCTGTGACAAAGTTGAGGCTTTTAAAAATTAAAGCTTTTCCAAAGAATAGTGAAAAATAAATATTTGGACAGCAAAGAGGCTTTCGGCAAAAAAATTTAATAGAAAATAACCATAGGATGACAATAAAACAATTGGCAGGTGTTTTTTTTTTTTTTCCTTCTCATAGCCCGTTTTAGAAATAAGGCTATGTTATCAATATGTAATATAAGGCGAAATGTATAAAATATTTCAAAGATTTTATCATTTTTAGAGTCAATTTTCTTAGACTCTGATTCATTATGAAACTTCTTTTCCAGAAAAAATATGTGTGCATTCCCATATTTTGAGAGAAGAAAACCACTTATTTTATTTCAGTGAGTGTGTAGTTTAACTAGTCAAGAAAAATTGTGTTCCACGTTCTATTTTTTGAAAATAGTAAACCAGTAGATCTATATTGTCCCTTAGTTTGATTATTACAAGTCTACTTTTGAGTCAGATTGTATTTTACATATCTATCGTTTTTCTTCAACTGTAGAGGTTTAAGTGATACATCATTTAATTTTCTTCATATTTTGTTTATTCAAAGTCACTCAGCTATAAATTACAAGTCAACCTATTTTACAGGGTATTTGATTTTTAGACTTGTTAGTTGATACTCTAATTGCAGAATAAATATCAAAAATACTGATTTAAAATGGTCAAGTTAATAACATTTGGAATAATATTTTATTAGTGGAAACTCTCTCTCACTACCCTAGGTTATTTTATCAATTCCAATTTTAATTCTGGTTTGGGAACCATTGGTACTGGAAGTCTGAAGAAAGGAATGGGCCAAAATTGAGTCATTATTTTTTTTTTAGGTTTCCAAAGCAACTTGTGAGCATGATTGGTGATTGTTTATATGGATGTAGAAGTAGTTGACTGGTAGAATTTATACGTAACAGGGATTCATGTAAGGCCACAAATCTTGCAATTTCTCTCCACTGTTTCCTTTTCATTTTTCACTTTACCTCAGAATTGTCCCCAGCTGGGTTTTCTAAACAACCATAATTGATTAAGGGTTGTCCATTGCAAATTACTTTCCATTCGATTCTGGAATGATATCTTTAATACATAGCTGGATTGATTTAAAGGGGGAAGTGTGGAGACAAGAGAAAACAGATTTCACAGGCCAATTTAAAAAATGGGGGTAGTGGCTGCACAGAAATTAGGCAAATTCATTGCTCAGATCAACCTCTCTGAAAATAGTATTTTTCTGTGATTATCATTTTATATTTTTCCTGGATTCCTACTTCCTTTCCTTTAAAAAAGAAGAAATGACAACCACACTTAGAGCATATAAGATATATCAAGTTGTCATATTACTACTATTTAATATGTACTTTAAGTTTTGAAACTCTTACTCATTTTTCTAGGTCAGCATCTATGTTGATAGATCAGCATCTATGTTCCAAGCTTCAATATCAGTCATTCTTAAAATCTATAGTTCTGTGGGATTTTTGGCTAATTTCTTCTGGCTATAAATATGATTTTTTTTTAGCTTTGCTTAACTCTTCACTAAAATTTGTGATCAATTATGAAACAGATTTATTTTCAAACTGTTTGGTCCAGTGTTTTTTCCTCTTATAAACTGAACATTGTTCTGCCCGAGAGTATGAATCAATCAAACATGAAAATCAGGAGTGATACTCAGACATGAAAAACATCTGTCCTAAGAAGGGGAGCATTGCATTTGTTGATTTTTCATAATACAAATTATATAGATTCATAAACAAGTTAAAGTCTGTTGTCAATTAAAATTGTTTTTAATCAAAGTTATATATAACTTTCTTTAGATGCAACTTTCAAGGAATATATAGTGAGTGAACTGATGTAAGTATCCTTAAACCAAATAGTTAAATGTTGGCATTGATGTCTTTTGTACTTTTCTTCCTCAGAATTGGACCTTTTCTTCATTTTCCCCTGATCCTTAAATTCATGTATTATTAAAACAAAAACTTGAAAAAGAGCAGGCCTTTTCTGCCTCACACTTCTTTCATTGACTCACACGTCCAAACTGTGTACATGTTTTGTTGCATTTGTTAGTTGAAATTTCTCTCATCTGGTTTACTCATCCCTATCTATGTAATTTATATTTCACTTAACTAATTATTTTTTTCACAACAGTTTCTCTCACTGTCAAAACCCATTTCCTTTTTACTTATTTTGTTCTGGGAATATCACTTTCCTGAAATCCTGGGTTTTAAGTTTGTTTGTTCCTGCTATATCAGCTCTGCCTTTGTATAGGACCACTCCTTTTTCTGATGACTCACCACTGCATAGATTACTAATAAAAGCCCTAATGGTGCTTTTTTGGTTTCAGTAACCCCTCAAATTATTTCTAATTAAGGATCTATTCTCAAGGTCATCTTGCCATTACTGATATAACCATTTTTAGTGTCTGAATTTTATGTATCTAGAATGCTGATAACCACCTTCCAACTTCTCAGTTCAGTCTTTAAAATTCCTCCTGGGAAGTGCTACAACAAAAAGTTTTCCATGTAGAAACTTAACTGTATTTTTTATGCTCTCAGATGCCACTCATATCCTTTTTTCTAGTCTCATATATAACAGAATTCATGCCTGTATTATTTTTCTTGCAAACAACAACATATACCAAGCTCTGAAAGAAAACGGATGCCAATGAATCTTATATTCAGCAAAACTGAGCTTTAGATTTGATGATGAAATAAAAACCCTCCATGATAAACAAAAGTTTAAAGAATTTACAACTAGAAAGCCTGCACTACAGAACATCCTTAGCAAAATATTCCATGAATAGGAAATGAAAAACAATGATAAAAATCAACAGAGGGAGGTTACACTAAAGGAAAACATATTCAGAGGAGAAACCAAGTCACGTTAAATACCAAAAATAAACAAAAATGGCTGGGAATATAAATCATATCTCAATAATAACCCTGAAGGCTAATGGCTTAAACTCACCAATCAAAAGACATAGACTGGCAGATTGGATAAAAAAAAAAAAAAAATGACTCAACAATATGCTACCCCCAGAGATGCATCTCATAGAAAAAGACATCAACAGATTGAAAGTGAAGGGTTGGGAAAAATCATACCACTCACATGGACTGTGGAAGCAAGCAGGGGTTTCCAACCTCATATCAAATAAACTAGACTTCAAGCTAAAGTCAATCAAAAAGGATAAAGAAGGACACTACATACTGCTCAAAGGAACCGTACACCAACAATACTTAACAATTAGGCATTGATTTTTAATTTCATTGCATTATGTTCTGATAGAATGCATGATAATATCTCTACTTTTTTATATTGGCTAAGAGTTGCTTTGTGGCATAGTATATGGTCTATTTTAAAGAGAAGGATCCATGTGCTGCTGAGAAGAAAGTATATTCTCTCATTGAAGGATGTAATATTTTATGTCACTTAAATCTAAGTTATTGATTGTAATATTGAGTTCTATAGTTTCTTTGTTCAGCTTTTGTTTAGAAGATCTATCTAGTAATGAAAGAGGTGTGTTAAAATCACCCAAAATTATTGTGTTGTGGTCTATTTGACTCTTAAATTTGAGAAGAGTTTGTTTGATGAACGTAGATGCTCCATTGTTTGGGGCATATATATTTATAATTGCAGAATAACTTATTATCTTTTCATGAAAGCCTTTCTCTGAATAACTCTGCTTCCTCTGCATCTATACACACACATTGACCTTGACTTCAGAAAAACAATATTGTAGGGCTGGGATTGTGGCTTAGCACTAGAGTGCTTCCCTAGCATGGGTGCAACCCGTGTTCAATTCTCAGCACCACATAAAAATAAAGGCATTGTGTTGTGTCCATCTACAAAACAGATCTCTCTATCTATCTCTATCTCTCTCTCTCTCTCTCTCAAAAAAAAAAAACAATATTATTGCAAGTTCTTACATTACGTATAACATATGTGAATGCATGCACTCACATACACATGACAGAATGAAGAGTGCATTCTTTTTTTTTTTTTAAAGAGAAAGAGAGAGAGAGTCGAGAGAGAGAGAGAGAGAGAGAGAGAGAGAGAGAGAGAGAGAGAGAGAGAAACTTTAGTATTTATTTATTTATTTATTTAGTTCTGGGCGGACACAACATCTTTGTTTGTATGTGGTGCTGAGGATTGAACCCAGGCCGCACGCATGCCAGGCGAGCGCGCTACCGCTTGAGCCACATCCCCAGCCCAAGAGTGCATTCTTGATGCAAAGTAAGTAAGGATGGAAAAATATTTTAAAATATAGCTTTGGGGAATATGGATATAGAAATAAAAACTAAGAAGTCAAATAAATACATTGAAATTTAAAACTGAGTGAAAAATATCATCATCAACAAAGAGTATGTTTCCATATGTGTGGGTATGTGTGGATCTGTGTGCTTTTGTGGGTATACACTACCATGAACAAATACAGCATATTCAACAAGAGAGACTTAGATGCCCTTCAGTGGATAAATGGATTAAAAAATTGTGGCATATATACACAATGGAATTTTACTTAGCGATAAAAGAGAATAAAATCATGGCATTTGCAGGTAACTGGATGGCATTGGAGAAGATAATGCTAAGTGAAGTTAGCCAATCCCCAAAAAACAAATGCCGAATGTTTTCTCTGATATAAGGAGGCTGACTCATAGTTGGGTAGGGAGGGGGAGCATGGGAGGAATAGATGAATTCTAGATAGGGCAGAAGGGTGGGAGAGTAAGGGAGGGGGCAGGGGGTTAGCAAGGATGGTGGAATGTGATAGACATCATTATCCAATGTACATGTATGAAGACACGAATTGGTGTCAACATACTTTATATACAACCAGAGATATGAACCATTGTGCTGTATATGTGCAATAAGAATTGTAATACATTCTTCTGTCACTTATTTTTTTAAAAAAAAATCAATTAAAAATAAAATAAAAAATAAAAAGAAAGCAAAGAGATATGACTAAATACCCAATATATAAATTAAAATGGAAAAAAAAGAGAGACTTAGAAAACATTTGCAGACATATCTCAGAAAACATGGTAATAACAAGTAACATTTATTTAGTGCATATAATGTCTTTGGAGTAATAAGGAGAAATGTAAAGAATTTGGACCAGACTCTTAAGTTGATTATAATCAACTTGAATTGTTTTCCTAATTTGAATGAATAAATTAGCTTAAGTATTACTATAGTTTTAGAATAAAGACAAAAGAGATGGCAGCTCTAGTAAATGGAACTATCTGAGGATGTATGTGGTTTGAGACAAGTGGAAATGAAAATGTAGAGAAGAGTGAAAGGTCAGCCAATATAGATACAAAGTGAATGATATGGCTTAAAGTTGTTCCATTTTGGAGGTAGCATTAAATGCTATGCATATTCATTTGCTAGTTTGTTTTGTTTGTTCTCTCTTGGGAAGTTGCTGAAGTATTTGAGCAAAGATGTGAAATAATCATGCAATTTTATAAGGGCATCACTCAGACACTGATGTCCAGATATATTGGAGTAAGAAAATTCACACTAGTGAGACCAGGTGGGAAGCAAGAACAGGTGGTAACAAAGGATATTATTTTCAGTAGTGTTTTAGTTTCTTATAGCAACTGAAGTGATTTATCTTGTCAGCTTTATCTTATTTTCCTTTAAAATTTCTTCAAAATTCACTCTTAATATGAGACCAATGTTGATCTATATTTTAAATCAAGTCTTCTAAGTAATGAGTTCCTGAAATTCATAGTATATCTGACAGGGACAACTGTCTTTTAATTTTATAAAATAATGTTCAAAAGCAAAAATCTAAAACTCAGTTACATTTGTCTTTGAAGTTTGTCAGTACTCTTCTGTGGTAATTCTGTGAAGGAAAATAAACTCAGCTTTGACAAAGAAAGGAACTGAGCCATTTAATCTTCTTACATTGATAATTGCAAGCTACAATAATTCTTTACACTCTGTGCACTTAGTACTTAACCCTGACGAGGCTTAGACATCCTTGAACATTTCTGTGAAAGTGAAGTATGTATTGTAATAAGTGTTGTTTTTGTGATCAAGATTGTACTTTTATTTTCCCTTTCAATTAGTAATATGCATCTTCCATATTTAGACTATCAGATGGCTATTTTAGCAAAATGCACCGAATATTCACATATCCGCTTTTAATAATACCTTATGTCTAGACTGTACTCAGAATAAAATGCTTTAACAGTGGAAACCATTTAAAATATTTTTCTATTTGTGGATTCTAATAAGTAATGATAAAAAAATCAAAGTTTTTTTTTTTAAGGATTAGGTAGAGGATTTGGCATGTATTGTATTAGAAAATCTTATTTGCATATAAAATATAAGCAGTAACGGGGTATGAAAAATTTAATTTTACAAAGAATAAAATATTTCTATGCTTATAAATACAAAAAAATGAAGAGAGAACATCTGATAGTGAAATTCTATCTATATTCATTCACATTTTAATATCTACATTAAAGGAAAATGTATTTTTAAAATGTATTTTATTCTCAAAAACAGCTACTGCTGTTGACAGGAATAATACAGCAAGCAAATTAGTATGTTTTAGAAAGTGGCTTTCATTTCCATAGTTCAAGGATTTGAAAAAGATTTTTTTGCAAATTACCATGGACTTTGTAGAACAGGAGGCCCTCCATATCTCCTTTCAGGTGGTGTAGGACCACTATCTACCTACTCACCCAGCATCAAATTCAAGACCTCTTGCAATGAGAGGTTCCCCATTTCTCTTTCATATACATACAAACCATGAAGAGTCAACATCCTCATCCTTTGTGGTAGGATTATGAGTTTTAAAATGTTGGTGTTCTTTCTTTAATGAGACATCACCACATAAAATAAAGCTAGCATCCAATGCCCTCTATCAACACTTCCAATGACTTAGTAGTGAGGGGACCAGAACACATTTCCACCATCTGCCTAAACTACCACATCATCCAGGATGGCTACACCCATGAAATTTATTTTATCATAACCTGGTATGCTTCCACTTCTTTACATATTCTGAGCACTCTCCATATTTTAACTATAAGCTATTTTAAGAAAGTTTATATACTAAAGAGGAATTAATTGACAATAGGGAACAAGTCAAATTCAGATTTAACCTGAAAATGGATGGAAATTTACTTATCTAAATAAGATACTGATAAATATCTGTAGATCTATTTGAATTTTCATATATTATTATACAAATTCTTATACTGTGCATTCACATTAAATGAACACTACTTTTCATATAAGAAATTCTTGTAAGTCAGATAAATAGAATACTTGAAAAATTTTTTTATATCTTCTCATGAATTACTTGGAGAAGGTAATATTTCTCTTATTGGAAGAGCCATATGCAGCAATATTTAATAGCATCTAAGATAAATGGAAATATTTTGCCTTTTTTTTCTATCTCATTTTTGTATGTATAGAATTCAAACATTGATTTACAAGGTTAATTTTACTGTCTTAATTGAATAGTAACAAGTAAAAGCTTAATTGAATTACAACATATATCCATCTGAAAATGTTAAGCTAAATATTAAAATTTAATATTAAGAGGGAATTGATGGAAGAATAAATTGATATGAATCATGTCTACTCAGTGAAACATATAGGTACACTCTATTCAGTTATTTTCACTTATACTTTCTGAAACTACAGGCTCCATTTTTGAAGTATAAGGTGTTAGCTTCAAAGCATTTATCACTGTCTCTCCTAGAAAGGAGTGGCTTGTGTATTTATAACCATACATTATTTGGATATTCTGATAATGACTTTATATGATTGTGAACATGAAAAATTCATATGCAAACTTACAATTAAAACTTACAAAAATACAAGGAGAAAACATTCTTCAGTAGAAGTCATCTGGGATTATAAAAACATAAATTTAAAGTTATTAATATAGAACAACAAATCACAAATTAAACAAAATATAGAAAATTATGAAAAGCTAAGACATAAAAAAGAATTTTTCCAATACAATTCATAAGTTTTGAAATTAAAATGTGAATGAATAATAAAGGAGCATTCATTCGAGATAAAGAATATTTAATAATGAAAAAAGTTCCAAGTAACTGGCAAGAGCTAAGTATTATAAATTTGAATCCCCTGTTTCAAATACATAAACAAAATTGAAAACTATAAATGTGAAACACATAATCAGCAATCTTAGTGGGACATTTTTAACTCCACTATCAGTAATTAAATTGAGAATTCAGAACTTTTAAGAAGTAATAATATATATTTTATATATTATTTATTTATATATATTGGAATGATATATAAACACTTTAGTCCCTAACTTAAAAAAATTGCTGATATATTAAAAAGAAAAAGACCTCAATAATTAAGCAATTCTTTCCTAAACTTCCAAAATGTTTATTAGTATTGACAATATGTGACCCATAAAGTGAATCTAAGTAATTCTCAATGATTAAAATAATTCTAATTGAATAACTTCTAGTCATGATACAGACCAAAATTTCCTCTATTAAAAAAAGAAAGAAAGAAAAAAAGAAGAAGTAAGGAGGGAAGAAGGAAGGGGAAGAAACAGAAGTGGAAGAAGAAGGCAAAAGGGTAGAGGGAAAGGAAAAATAAAGAGGAGAAGGAGAGGGAAGGAAAATACAGTCATAGATTTTTGGGGACAACAGATAATAACAATTTACTGTGATTATCTCTGAGAAAGGGTGAAGGTAAATACCTGATCAGAAAAGCATCTGACTTGAACCTGAAGGAAATGATTGTATCACTGAGCAGAGCCAGGAATCCCAGGCAAGGAACTGCATTCTTGTTTGGATGAGGCAATAAATGCACAGTTCAGGAGGTGTGATATGGATGGAAATAAAGGGGTGCGGTTCTGCACGATAGGAGCAAAGAGGGAGGCGCGCGGGGGGCGGGGGGGCGGGGGAGGGCGCTCTGCAGAAACACCCTTCACACAGGTTCAAGAGTCCCGACTACTGGAAATTGCAAGTACATCCTAAAACTTCATGTGATTGAATGAAGGCCAGTGATCTGTGGATTGAGCAGTTTCCAGTGTTCCTGGAGGACTGGAAGGTACTTGAGCTCTGGCCAGTTACAGTGTAACATTCACACCCAGGACTTTGAATGGAGTCATCAGGACCACACTCTAGACTTGAGGCTAAGGAGTGCTAGCCATAAAGCTCATCTACTCTGTTGTGCTAAAGCTCACAGAGTGAAAAAGATGAAGCTGATTTTAATTCTGCCTTCTAAACAGAGCACGACTCTCTTTAAAGGAAGAAAACAAAACTAGATAAAATTTATTTAATAATCTATCTATGGGTAGGCTTTCATTTTTTAAATTCAAGTCTTCTAGGCCATATATATTATTTCAATAATTATGCAAATATATTCAAGGACTTGCTTTCATTTTGTGACTGTGATTTTTTTAATACTTTCAGCATCCAATAAAACCACTAGACACGTAAAATTGGAAAATGTGAACTATGACCAAACTCAAACTAACAACAAAATACACATAATGGAATTGGCATGAAAATACACTAAAGCAGTTATTATAATTATGTTAAAGAAATTAACTCCAAACAAGAGTTGAATAAGAGTGCATGATACAAAAAATAAGTTGCTGGAAATTCTTAAGATGATAATATAATAATATCAGAAATTTTAAAATTCCCTGTTTTAGATTAACAACATATTAAACACCATATTTTAAAAATTAAAGTGTAATTTTAAAATAATAACACTGGGCATGTTAGCACATGCCTGTAATCCCAGCATCTTGGAAGTCTAAGGCAGGAGCATTGTGAATTCTAAACCAGCCTCAGAAAAAGCAAGGTGCCAAGCAATTCAGTGAGACCCTGTCTTTAATTAAAATACAAAATCAGGCTGGGATGTGGCTCTGTGGTCAAGTGCCCCTGGGTTCAATCCCCAGCAATAATAATAATAATAATAACAACAACAACAACAAAATTTACCCCATATGAAATGCAGAAAAAAAACACGCAAAATGTTTTGATGACTATGTCAAACACACACATAAGTGCAAACTTAGGACCAAGGGCAGAAAAATATGACATGATAGCTGAAAAATTTTCCACATTAATGAGAACTCTAAATAGAATGATCTATACCAAAGTAGTCTATGCCTCAATTAAACAAAATGAAAATATATTTGAGAATCTTCTTATTAATTCTTTCTGATAGAATAGTGGCTCTCCAAAAATGTTCACATTTTAATTGCTGAAAAAATAGCTGCATACATACGTACTATTTACATTTTACATATATTTTATTTATACATAATTATACAGAATGCACATATACACACATATACATATAATATGTATATTTATTATCTAACATGACAAAATGTGATTTAATTAAAGATCTTGGGCTGGGCCAGTTGTGCTGCATTTTTCAGTGGGTTAGTGTCAACACAATGGTATTTATAAGTGGAAGAGAAAAAGAAACTTTCAGGAAAGGAGATATGATGATAGAAATAGGTTAGATTGAACAAAGTGCATAAAACTCTGGAAACTGGTAAAGGCAAGGAAATTAATTCTCTCCTAAAACCTCTAAAGTGAATGGGACATTGACAATAATTTGATTTTATCCTAGCGAGACACATTTTGGATTTCTGACTTCCATACCTATAGACAAAACATTTGTGCTGTTCTAAACCAAGTTACAATAACATGCTGAAGCAGCAATAGGAAATGAATGCAATTCCAGTCAGAACAAGGAATCCTTGATTTATAATATATAATTTAAAACTTTCAAGGGAAATATAAATGTCCTCATTAAAAAAAAAGAAAAACTCTGAATATTACCTTTCACTAAGGAAACAATAAACAGTTGAACACAAATGTCTAACATTTTGTTGAATATCAATGTATTAGTTCTGAATTTTTCATTAAAAACTAATATAGAATCATAGAGCTAAACTGTATTTAATATGTTTAATATGAATTAAATTGGTCTTACATAGGAATAAAAATAACTAAATATGATTTGTAATTGTAATAAAATGTGATTTCTGTACCATATCATTTATACTGCATATATGCTTAAGGTTTGGTTACTAAAATACACATTATAATTTCTTGTTAAAAACATGTCCATTAAAGAGATTGTAACCAAATAATTTGTGATAAGTATAAGCCTTTCAAAAATTCTTATGTTATAGTTCTAACATATCACTTATTGAATTATGTATAGTCCTTAACTCTATCACAGTTGAAAGAGAAGTTAAATCCTAAATTTTCACATGTGCTAAATGGTTGACTTAACTTTCCCTCTATCTAATATAACATACTAGAATTTAAACATTTAGAGATAAAAAATTGATAGTTTGACAAAGGAGTGATTCTCAGGTATTCCATACCTTCACAACACAAATAAATATTGTCAAATACAGCTTTATTGACTTGATAGGTATTAACCAGATACCAACTCTGTGTTCACCAAGCACTATGTATGATAGGTTTTCTGAATACATTTATGGTACATTCCTCAGAAACCTCATGTTGTAACTTTTATATATGATACTTATCTTGAAAATTCTATACCCGGGATATAGGGAGAAATTGGAGAGCATAACCTAATAAAATATCCTAAGTTTGAAAATAAAAACCAAATATGCTTATGAAAAATGATAAAACACCTAGGAAGAACCCACATTACTGGATGCCATTGTTAAGGACACAGTAAATAAGTCATCAAACATGTGACCTTCCAAGAAAACCCTAAATCCTTAAAACCCTATGGAAATTTTCTTTGAATCACAAACATCCAATGGAATTTCATTATTCCAAAACCTCCCTATTAAGTGTGCTTATTTGTTTTTCTCCTCAGTGTATTTTCTCTTAGCTCTCTGTGGCAAAAGTCTCATACTGATTATTTGTTTTCACAGTAAAATATTGAACTGGAAGCATTCTCACAATCTACTCTTGTTCTAAATTGCTGTTGACATTTATCTACTTGGCATACATAATTGCCCTAATCTCTACCTAGACCTCCTAAATATCCTGCTGGATTAAACTGAATTGAAAATACGATGAATTCAAATACTGCTGAGATTTTTAACAGGTTTACATTGACACCATTAGTGCCTGACATAATATTTCTGATAGGATATTTATTTCATCAAACATATTTGGCAGTTTAATTTTTGACATGTTATAACTATATTAAAAATATATTTATATGCTAATTAGAAATAATAATAAATATATTGATATATGCAATTTAATTTTTATTTTTCCCATAAAAGTGTTCCAGTAACAGTTATATTTTCATTCTATAATGATTGTTTATTTGATTGATAAAGAAGAAATACAAATTAAATTACTATTTTCCATTTGGGGGTATATTTAATAGTTTCTTACTAGTGAATATTTTTGCTATTTTGGAGATAGCTTTTGTTTCCCATTTTTTATATAATCAGTTTTCATTTATGTTTTATCATGGTCATCATTTCCAATACTTTTCCTAAATGTAAACCATAAACTTCTAAATCTTTCAAGAAAAGAAAATGTATGGTGTCATTTACAAACTAAAATGTAGTCAACAAGAAAAGCTTTTTGTCAAATCAAAATACAAAAATAAAATAAAATAAAAAATTATCTGGCCATAGTTGGAAGCTTTTCAGCTTTGCTTGACCCAAGTTTAAGTGTGATTTCCCTTACCAGGTCTGCTACTTAGACTGCCACCTAATTTTGTATGGTTCATGTACCCAAAGTTTTTGTTTTGTTTTATAATTTCAATGATAAGAAAAAAATCCAGAGTAATATTTTCTGACAAATAGAAATGTACTAAAAATCCTGTTGATTACTATATGTGAAGTTTTGTTGAAACACAGCAACACATATTTATTTATCATTTATAGCTACACTTGTACTGCAGTGTTACCACTGAATAGATACTATAATGACTATAGGACCTAAAACATCTCAAATATTTACTATTCTACATTTACATGAACTTTTTTCAACCCCTAGATTGGAATTTGTCTTCTATGGATTCTATTTGTTTGCAAAAATAGAATTAAATTTGGAAAAGTTAAAGTTTTATTCATTTTAAAAATACAGAGATTGTCTGGGGATGTAGCTAAATGGTGAGTGCCTACTACTGGGGCCATGAGTTCAATTTCCAGCACAAGATAAAAGAAAGAGAGAGGTGAAGGGAAAGAGAAAGAGAAAGAGGAGAAGGAGAAGAATGAGAAGGAAGGAAAGAAGGAGGGAGGGAGGGAAGGAGGGAGGGAGGAAGGAAGGAAGGAAGGAAGGAAGGAAGGAAGGAAGGAAGGAAGGGAGGGAGGGAGGGAGGAAGAGAGGGAGGGAGGAAAATCTAGGGGAGGGGAGGAGAGGAAAGTGAAGAAGGAAAGAATATAGGGATGATTTATAAAATAAAAGGAAACAAATTTGCTGCTTTTGAGAAACATATCAGAATCTCAGTGTAAGTAGTCATTCCAAAACTATGTTTCAGTTTCCCAGCTCATATACTCAATATCATTTACTCTATTTAGAAAAAGACTCTTCTGCTTCTTCGGGCATCATCAAATATTTTTATATATAAATGCTCTTCACCTGCTCCACACCTAACATATATCCTTTCTGTATGTAGGCTCCTAAGTTTATGTATAACTCGTTAAGCCACCCAAATAGAGATCAACTTTTTCTTGGTCCTAATTCAAAATGTCTACAATATTACTAATTGGACAAAATTTACTTGTGTTTCCTTTTGTAGTCCAAGGCACTGTTTAAAAACACCCCTGCCAGTACATGCATATGGAAAGAGGCATTCCTCAGATTATCAGTGTTTATTATACCATCCAATGTATTAATCTGACAATAAAATTTACATTGGAAATAATCATTATATAAAAGTATGATAAAGATTTCAAATTATTTTGAGATTTCTTCAAGTTTTTATTTTCATGAAATCAAACAGGCAATATTGTAAATAATCCTACTATATTAAAAAATAAGACACAAATACCTAGCGACATATTTATGGCAGAAATAGTAAAAGTTTGTAGCCCTTATTAGACTCTTACATTGTTTAAACAGTCCCCCAAAATTTCTTAAGCACTATCTCATCCAATCTTTGCACAAGTATATTTTGTAAGTATTGTTGAGACCACTATTTCATGCATAAGAAGTCTCAGATTTTGATAAATTAAGTAACTTGGTACAAACATGGCTCAAACCTAAACATTTGCCTTCTTTTCTACTCGTCTATTTCACAGGATGAGAGAATTTATGTAAGAAAAATTATTCAAATACACAAATATTTGAGATTCATTATCTTAAAGGAAGCACTGATATCTAAAATATTTACATAATAAATTATATTTTACTAATATCTGCTTTCTCAACTAGAAAATTTTTATTAAAACTGAAGACCCAAATTTAAATTTCTCATGCAGGGATATAAAAGTATTATTGAATATGTGTGAGGGAAAGACTAATGCTGACAGTTTGACTTTTTCGATTTTTTAATGAGAATTAATTCAAAATAAATGAGTAATGTTAAAATTTTCTAATAATATTAGATTTGGTTTCTAATATTGATATTAAATGCCCAAACTTTTTCTATAATGCTGCTCATTTGAAACTCGGAAAATTTAGTTTCTATTCACTTCCTTTCATCATTTGAATAGAACTTAGTTCTTCCTCATATTTACATTTGCTTGAATGATTTCCTTCAAATTAAAGAATTACATGCTGCTTTCTTAATTTCATTCCAGTGGTTTTAATATCTCCCTTAATAAACTTCATCATAGCAACAGCTCAGAGTTTGGCATATTTTGACATAAAGATATATGGGTTTGTTAAAGAATCAGCAGCTTTTCTGGATAATGCAGCATAATTAACCATTAACATGTAGATCAAAAGATACTTGTAATTCAACAATGATATTTACTCTTAATAAATTTGACACGTATGTTTTTAAAGACATAATGAAATATGTTTTTTTTTTTTAATTTTGGTAGTATTATTCAATATTTTTACTTTAAATATCAATTTAATGTTCCATAGTCAATTTTATATATGCAAATTCAGAAAATTTATTTCCTGGGATATTAAATTAAGGAAGATCTGAAGCATGCTGTTAATGTTTGCATCTGGAACATGAGTTAAAGGCTTGGTCCCCACCTGTTGGCACTACTGGGAGATCCTGGAAACATTAGAAGATGGGGCTTAGTTGGAGGAAGTAGGTTACTTGCATACCCTGGAAGTATGTTGTGTCCTGAGTCCTTCACAGAAACATTCCTATTCTTTCTCTCTTTCTCTCTCTCTCTCTCTCTCTCTCTCTCTCTCTCTCTCTCTCTCTCTCTCTTCCCCTCTCCCTTTCCCCATCCCCCTGCTTTCTGAACTCCATGAGGTGAACAGCTTTGCTCCCCTTGAAACTCCTTACCCATGATGTTCTGCCACACCATGGCCCGGAAACAAAGAAGCCAAGGGACCATGGACCGAAAATTCTGAAACTATGAATCAAACTAAATTTTTTGTTTTGTTTTGTTTTTTAAGTTGATTTCCTCAGGTATTTTGCCACAACAACAAAAAGCTGATGAACATATACATCAAGCTATTTATAAATGAATTTTATTCATAGGTCATAGTATGCCTCTGGACATTATCATCAAAAAACTATTTTTTTTTCATTAGGAACAAGAAAGGTTTCATTAAGAAATAGAAGGTTGGTTTAACATTTTAAAATCAAAACTATTTTTATGTCTTCTACTATTTTTCAAAAAAAAAAAGGTGTTTTTCACAATATAAAATTGATGAAGAAATCTAGTATGTTTTACTATCTTTTGTCTGGTGCCCATTTCCCTCTCTGAAGAGTTTTGGACAATGGCTAGAGCTATACTGCTTGATATAAAGGAATGACTTTCAAACATGTTTTGTCTATGACTCATTATAAGAAAAGATTGTATACAATGATTCAGACAGAGTAGACAATATGATACATATGCATATGTCAACTAAGAAAAGCCAATTTCCTGGGATGTTATGATATGATGCATTTTGATTCCAACTTTATTTCATACTATTGTTTTCTATTTTATTCTATTTCACTGTATAATGCTGGTTGAGGCCCACTAAATAGATTTTATGAAACTTGCTATGAAAAAAAAAGCTATTCCAAAACCATTGAGCTAGGGTTGTATATACTTGAGCATCACTACCTCTAGCATGATTTTAATAAATGAATTAGTTTATTTTAGTTTATCTTCTATTTTGAGTAGTCCCAGGTTTCAAGGAGAAAACAAAGTTTGAAAGTTTATTATTTGTAGAGAAGACTGACAACCATACAATGATATGGACTTTGTTAACTATAGTATATGAAAGACATTTAATCATTAGAGATTTTAGAAACTTGACCCAGGCTCTCTGAAATGCTGGAAAGCTCTATGCTATTCTAAGAGAAAAAGCAAGTGATATTTTTTTTAGCTGTAGAATTTTTGACATAACTCATCCATTAAAAAAAATAAACTAAAAAAATCTTTTACTCCCATTCAACTTTGAAGAATACAAATTTTAATAAGAAGTGAAATTTCACAGCCAAAAATGAGGAGGAATATAGTGAGAAAGATATTGCTAATTTATTAGACCTGTCACTTACATTTCCACTCCCACTATGACATCGTTTTAAGTGTCAGTGAAGCATGAGGATGAAAGACTATTGAAGCCGTATCAAAGAAAAGTAAGTTCTTTGACACAGAATACAGGTATCTGAATTTAATATTTTCAGAGCTTTCATTTTCAACACTCATTCATAACATACCATAATTTATAAGTTATGCTAACACTTTTGTGAAAATAATTTTAATTACTAAAGCAGTTCTGATTCCGTCATTGAATGCAAAAATGGTCTATCCAACAAACAAAACAAAATTTTTGTAACATTTGCTTAAAGTCATTGAAATGCCTATGTTAAATTGAAAGTGAAATTTTCAATATAAAAATTCAGTTCAGATATATAAATTTCTGCAAAATTTTACATTATTTAGAAAAAATTACAGTGGATAGGGCAGTTCTGCCTTTGTAAATATATTCATATATATATATATATGATTGTCTGAATTCAATTTTTTATCAAAATTAAATATAAATGTGTTCCAAACTCTTTTTATAATTAATGGCTCTATAAAATGATACATTTCTGAAAGAAATAATTTATTCAATTTATTCATCTATGGAGAGATATTAATTTTATCTAGATTGTTATGCCATGAATATTTTCTTTGATAGCTCTAAACAATGATTTTACAGAATTGCCTTTGTGTTTCAGTATAGACTTTAAGACATGGTATTGTTAGATTGAATTGCAAACATGTGTGTGTTTAATTAAATGTTACCAAAATGCTTTCTAAAAAGACTTGAAAAAAAAAGACTTTGAAAATTCAAATTTTAAACAACATTTTAGGATAGTTATGTTTTCCCCACATTTTCAACAATAATTATTTCTATCACTTTTTTATTTTGGTTAATATTATGGGTATAAATTGATCTATCTTTGATATATTCATTTGCATTGCTACAAATTTTGAGGATATTGCTCAATTACTATTCTTAATAAAACCAGCTTTTATAATTTTTGTTCCTTACAGTGAATATTAGGATTTTTTTACATGAAGTTACTATCTTATTAATAATTCAGAAAATTTGGATTATACATTCAATAATTCTATAATTTTTAGAAATAATATAATTATTTAATTTAGATATAGTATGAAGTATTTGTGTTTAAAAGTTATAAAATTTTGTCTAAAATATATATATTTTCCTCTAGCTTGAGAAATACCATCATCATGAATATATCCCTGTCAAACCTATATATTCTTATTTTACTTTCATTTATAGTTCTTTTCTATGATATGGAATAAGAATATAATTATACATTTTAGCTAATACTAGCCTTTGAGTCTCCATTTATATAAATACAAACATTATATTTAAATAAAAATTCTGCTATATACAAAATTTTGTTGTATAGTGATAGCAATTTCATAGTCTTTTATACTGTTCAACTGATTAATGAGGATATTTTAATGACTATAGTACAAACATTATTACTTCAAAAAATATTTTAATGCAAAGGTAGATATTCTTTTTATCTTTGTTGATTTTCCTGTTTACCTGAACGTGTGTTTGTTTTTACTATGTCAACAAAATTATCTAGTTATAATTAGAAATAATTAGCAAACTTAAAGTAATTTTAAGTAGGAAGTAAATGTTATAGTAATTATTTTCTCTTCACAAAAACAACAGTATATTTTCACATCTGTAAATGTTATTTTAAAATTGAGTTTATTTTTATTATACATTTACCTCAAATTGTTTTTAAATCTTAATTCTTAGATATGTAAGATTTTCATTTTCAATTTGAATGTGCTATTTTTGCATTTTGACTTTGGGATGCTTGTATTAAAATGGAGAGAAAATACTATTCTGTGTATTTTTGTACTGATGATTTTTAACTTTTAGTTATTTTTTTCCTAATAAATTATTTTGGTTTTCTAGACACATAATTTAAATCATGGAAATACCTTTTTCTCACTCTTATAAAATGTTTCTTTCTTTACCTTTAAATTTGTTAGAACTCCCCCCATAATATTGAATGATTGTGTTCTTACTTTGTTCTTACAAAGTAATTGCAAAGTATTATATTACATTCTAATGCTGATAGTTCCATGGGTTGTTTAAATCGAGCGCTAAAAAGTAATTTGGAATGAGCAAAGTTGCACAGTACAGGTTTACTTTTAATAAATAGTTAATGCTCTATAGTTATATTTATTTTCTTATTATTGCAGAAGATAGTCTTTGTTTGGGATGCTTCAGTGTTATTTGTTTCAATGATATTTTATTGCCCAAACTTGCATTGCTATAGTATCTCCCTGTCTGACCTATCAGTTTCTGATAGAGAAAGGTTGGCGTTGCTCACTGTAATAGTGGATATACATCTTCCCTTTTCAATTCCAGAAGTACTTGTTTCATATATTTATGTACTTTCATGTTATGCTTCTAGGTGCATATATTTTTACAACTGTTTTGTCTTCTTGGATAATTGAATCCTTCATCATTTCATATTGTTTCTCTAATTTTTTCTGAAATTAAAATAACTATACCAGCTCCTTTTTTTTCTTTTTTTCCATTTTATCCCTTTTTTTTTTTAATCCAAAATCTTATGTAATAGAATGTTCTTCATGACAGCTATTGAAAAGTAAACAGAATCTGGTGTAAAGAAGTTCATTCTGATGATTAAAGGCAGTTTCTTGATACTTTTCCTTCTCCTAAAAGATTTTTCTAGAAATCTGTGGGATAACCTCCCTCTGGAAGGTTTTTTTTACGAAACTGACTCTGGGAAGCAACACCCTCCCTGGAGGCCATTCTGGCATGAGCAGTTTCAGTTGGGCACTTTGGAACCCACCAAGTCCCCTGCCTTGTACTGAAGAGTGTTTCAGTCCACATCCACTTCACTGAGGGTCAGTGGTGTTCAGAGGTCTAGTTTCCACCCTTCGATAATAATAATCAGTCTTAGTTTAATGGCTTATTTCTGATTCCAGAACCATGGTGGGTGTTCACCAGTTCAGTAACATTCTTATAGGACTCCTGAGACTCTTCCATAACCAGCTTGGGTGAAGCAGCATGAGTTGTAATCCTCATATCTGCCAACTTGTCTAAGACATTATGGAAATCTAAATTATGCTGAGAGTTTGCTTGGAAACATGCACAGCTTGCTCCATGACAGGATGTCCCATCTCAGTCATGCCCTATTCAGCCCCAGTAAGAACATAAGTACTATAGGTTTCCATGGTGCTACCCAGTGAACTGTGGCTGTCCAGTGAGTGGGCTGTCAACGGGTGGGGGGATGCAGAGAGAAAACATGGGTTGATCCTTTCACAGCCTCCATTCCTTTCTGTCCACCACATTCTGCTGTACTTTGGCAATATTGTGAGAAACCTCATAGATCACATACAGGTCCAAGCCATCAGGGGTTATGTTCAAGACCTTGGTGAAAGCCTAATGGGATAAGAAGGTCATAGAAGAGCAGTAGACCCCACACATGTTCTCAGCTGTTGTCATTCCACTTAGCTGGTCCTCAACCTCTGTAGAAGCAATTTGAGCACAAGCCAAATGATGGTCATTGACTATAATCTTATCTCTCTTTATGGCCTTTTCCATAGTTATCAGTGCATTGATAGGTACTTGATGGCCCAACACTCTTCTTCCACTGGAGACCATCACATACCTGTCCCTTTTGCTGGTTGCCCATTTTTTAGCAACATACTCATTGAAAAATCTCATCCACAACAAGGATTTTTTTTGTTTGTTGTTTTTAGTTATACATGACAGTAGAATGTATTTTGACATATCATACATACAAGGAGTATAACTTCCCATTTTTGTGGTTGTACATGATGTGGAGTTACACTGGTCGTGTATTCACATATGAACACAGGAAAGTTATGTTTAATCCATTTGACTGTCCTTCTCATTCTCATCCTCTCCTTCCCCCTGTCCAATCTGGTGAACTTCCACTCCTCCCTCCCTCCACATACTGTGAGTCAGCATCTGCATATCAGAAAGAACATTCAGCCTTTGAGTTTTAGAACTGGCTAATTTAACTTAGCATGATAGTCTTCGATTCCATGCATCTACTGGCAAATGCCAAAATTTCATTCTTCTTTATGGCTGAGTAATATTCCATTGTGTGTCTGTACCACATTTTCTTTATCCATTCACCTAGTTTTGTTCCATAGCTTCTCTATTGTAAATTTAGCTGCTGTAAATATTGATGTGGCTGCATCATTGTAGTATGACAATTTTAACTCCTTTGGATAGATACCAAGGAGTGGGATAACTGAGTCAAATTGTGATTCCATTCTAAGTTATCTGAGGAATCTCCATTCTGCTTTCCAGAGTGGTTGTACCAATTTGCAGTCCCATTAGCAATGTATGGGTGTATTTTTTCCCCACAACCTCACCAACATTTATTGTTTCTTGTATTTTTGATAATTGCCATTCTGACTGGAGTGAGATGAAATCTCAGTATAGTTTTTTTTTTTTAAGAGAGAGAAGAGAGAGAGAATTTTTTAATATTTATTTTTCAATTTTCGGTGGATACAACATCTTTATTTTATTTTTATGTGGTGCTGAGGATGGAACCAGCGCCCCGCACATGCCAGGCGACCGTGTTACCACTTGAGCCACATCCCCAGCCCATCAGTCTAGTTTTAATTTGCATTTCTCTAATTGCTAGTGATGTTGAATATTTTTTCATATATTTGTTGACTGATGTATGTATTCTTCTGTGAAGTGTCTGTTCAGTTTTTTGTTTTGTTTTTGTTTATTTTTTTTGTTTGTTTTTGCCCATTTATTCATTGGGTTATTTGTTTTTCCATCCATCCTTTCTTTCTTTTTCTGTTAAGTTATTTATATATCCTAGAGATTAATGCTCTATCTGAGGTGCAGCTAGCAAGGATTTTTCTCCCATTCTGTAGGTTCTCTCTTCACATTCTTGATTTTTTCTTTAATTGTAAAGAAGCTTTTTAGTTTGATACCATTTCATTTATTGACCCTTGATTTTACTTCTGGTGCTTTAGGAGTCTTGTTGAGAAAGTTGGTTCCTAAGCCAACATGATTTTGATTTGGGCCTTCTTTTTCTTCTAATAGGCTCAGGGTCTCTGGTCTAATGCCTAGGTCCTTGATCCACTTTGAGTTGAGTTCTGTGCAGGGTGAGATAAAGGGTATAAGTTCATTTTGTTACATATGGATTTCCAATTTTCCCAGCACCATTTTCCAACGTGGGTTCCTGCATAATTGTTTCCTGCTCCCAGGGTCCCCAACTGAGGAAAGACTCTTTTTTGGCCCATCAGCTTGCAGCATGCTTCCAAACTACTCACAGTGCTCCTTACCTTGAGCCCAGGCATAGACTTCTCTTAGGGACCAATCCACACCCATCTCCAAGGCCTCCTCCAATTCTTTGGCATTCATTGGAATCACAGCTTTAGATCCCATTCCAATAGTAGCCTGGTGAGTTGCTACTTCACGGGCTGGACTTCACTTTCCTCTAATTCGGTTCTTGGAAGTAGATACCATAGTTGATGTCAACTCCAACACCAACTGAGGATACAACTACTTCAGGGTCATTCGTGTAAAAGGTATGACTTCTGATCCCAATAGCAAATCCATAGCCTCAGTAGACATCAGGGAGCCTAATATATCAACGAACAATCTCAGGCAAGGGCCGCATGTTGCCATTCTGTTTCATGACTGGAAGAAATCACCGCCACCACCACCTCCACAGCCATGCCTTAATTCCTCAAACAGTAATTACTTCAGAGCATCATTCACACAGAAAACCCCTTTAACCTGCATGTTGAGCACAAAGCCCTTCTTGGTCCTCTAGCAGGTTTTATTGATTTTATTTAGAACTGTACCTCATCAGTCAGGGAAATTCCAAGCCTGACTCTAAAGAGTTTACTATTTATTTTAGGGACAACATGATATATTTTTCTCCCTAACTTTAATCATCTAAGTGTTCATATTCAAATTTAATTTACTGTCCTTGAGTGTTTTTTAAATGTGTAATTTCAATCTATGTTTTACCTGTTATAAAATATTCACTTTAAAATGATTAATAATATAATTAGATTAACAGTTACCATTTTAAAAATCGATTAGTACCATGGACCTTTAGTCTTGTTTATTACTATATTTTAAACATATATATATATATATATATATATATATATAATTATTTTTATTTTTAATTTGTCAGAGTTAAAAAGAAAAAGATTATAAACCACTGACCAAGAAAATTTAGTGGAAGAAATAATAATTGAACAGAAGTTATATGCCACAAGTATTACAAGATTTTTCTGTGATAGATTATTTATGATTTTTAATATATGTTTATTAAATTAAATGTATTTTAATTGACGCATAAAACAAAAATTGTATGTATTAATGTGTTATAATGTCATGTATTAATATACGTATGCATTGCATAATTCTTGAATCAGGTTAAATATATCTCTTCAAATATTTATCAAATATTTCTTCATGCTGAAAACTTCAAAATCCTCTCTATTGGCATTTGAGCTGTATCATATATCATTGTTTCTATAGTCACTCTACTGTGCAATAGCACAGCAGTGTCTTGCTCCTATTTATGTGTAACTTAGTACCCTTTAATCACCTGTCCTCCCCTACCCCTCTTCTGTCCAGGCTTTCTTAACCAGCATTCTACTCTTAGCTTTTATGAGAACAACTTTTATAGATTCCATGTATGCTTGAGATAATGCAACGTTTGTCTTTCTGTGGCTGCTTATTTCACTTAACATAAATATCTAAAATTCCATCCATGTTTTCCCAAGTGCTAAGATTTAATTTTTTATGGCTGAATATTATTCCTTTGCATAATATACCACATTTTTATTATCCATTCATCCTTTGGAAACTTGAATTATTTACATCTCTTAGCATTGTGAACAGTACAGCAGTAAACATGGGAATTTAGATATTTCTTTGCCGCACTGATTTCATTTCCTTTACACATATACTAAGGAGTGAGATGGATATCACATGATAGTTGCTGAGAGCCATAGCTAAGTAAGAATGACGGATGGCAATTTCCTTCTCAGCCTACCCCATGTTGCTTAGAGGGAGGACTCTCCATTGTGGAAATGGGCTTGCCTTGGACCCAGGGCATTTGCAGTGACATTGCATGAAAGGTGACCTTGCTCAAGGACCAGGGCGGATCTGGGTTTATGGCGGTTCCAGGTTTAAGGTGTATCCTGCTGGGAATAGGGCGTATCCTGCTGCCTCAGGCGCCCCTCCTTGAGTTCCCGTTGAGTTCTCCTGGGATTCAGAGAGTATTTTGGGATGCAGAGCAGAGTGCTGGTGGATTTTCCCCAGAACATGCTTGTAGAGTGCCGGTGTGAGTTCGGGAATAAAGAATTGCTGTTTGAATCTACAAGGCTGTGAGTGGCACATGATTTTGTGCCTAGCCAGACTGCGGCAGATAGTTCTATTTTTTAATTGAAAATTTTGAGGAACTTCCAGAATGTTTTCCATAGTGGCTGCACTACTTTTTACTCTCAGCTAGACTGCAATAGTTTCCTTTTTAACAAATCTTCACCAGTACTTGTTGTGTTTTCTATGTATGATAATAACCAATCTTAGGAGGTAAGGTGCTAGCTACCTCATTGTGGTTTTGACTTGGATTCCCTGATGATGTTCAGCATTATGCATATATACTTTGGGGATTTGTACATCATCTTTTGAGAACCGTCCATTGAAATTCATTGCTCATTTATTCATTGAGTCATTTGGTTTATTTGCTATTAAATTTTTGGAGTTCCTTATATATTTGAGATGTCAATCCCTCATCAGGTGTTTAGTTTGCAAATATTTACCCTTATTCTGTAGGTTGTCTTTAAACTCTGATGATGGATCCCCTTACTGTGCAAAGGCTTTTTATTTGACATAATCCTAGTTACACATTTTGCCTTTGATTTCTTTGCATTTGAAATCTTGCAAAAATAATATCCTTGCCCATTCCAAAGTCCTAAAGCATTTCTGTTTTCTCATGGTGGTTTTATTGATTTAGGTTTTATATTTGAGTCTTTAATCTATTTTGAGTTGATGTTTGTAAATCATAAAAGATAAGGGTCTAGTGTCATTATTATGCATGTGGATACACAAGTTTCCAAGCACTGTTTATGAAAATGTTATTCTCTCTTCAAATCTTGTTCCTCAACTTCAAGAACTAGTTGGCAGTAGATGTGTGGGTTTACTACTAAGCTCTGTATTCTGTTTCATTTTCTCTTTTGATGCCAGTATTATTCTGTTTTGATTACTATAGCTTCATACTTTTATTTTGAAGTCTATCAGTGTATTTTCTCCTGCTTTGCTCATTTTGCTTAAGATTTAATTTTTACCTTTTTTTCTAATTATGCAACTTTTAGGATTCCTTTTCCTCATTCTATATAGAATATCATTGTCACTTTAACAAGCAGAAGAGTGAATTTATAGATCACTTGGAGTAGTATAGGTATTTTAATAATATAAATTCTTTCAATTCATGAACAAGGATTTTTTTCTAGTTTTTGTGTCCTCTTTGATTTCTTTCCTCAATGTTTTATAGTTTTCATTTTAGAGATCTTACACCTATTTGGTTAAATTTATTCTTAATTTTGTTCTTTTCAATAGCTATTTAAAATAAGATCATCTTCTAAATTTCTATTTTAGATCATTTGCTTTGGACATGTAGCAACACTACTGATTTTTGCATGTTATTTTTGTATTCTAAAACTTTGCTAAATTTGCTTATTAATTATAATAATATTTTGGCAGGGTATCTGTAATTGTCTATACATTGCCATTTGAAAACAGTGACAATTTGACTTCCTCTTTTCGAATTCTGATGTTCTCTCTTCTTCTTGCTCCATGACTCTGGCTAGGATTATGGATTTTCATTGAGTATTTTATACAATTTCAATTTATGTCCTTTCTTAGCTTACTAATCATGCTTTTAAAAATTTGTAATGGGTGAACTAATGTTGATAACATACATTTTAAAGTAATATCAGTATGTATTCAAATAACACTACATTGCTTTGTATGTATCATAGTAATACTACAACAGAGTACTGACTCTATGGATGAATGAATCCATTACAGGTATTCTGTCAAAAGATTTTTTTCTTATTTATATAAAGTTTGGTTTATTTTTAAAGTTTCCATTACTCTCCTTATACCACCCATCTCTTTTTGTGAGTTATACATAAATTATTTGGAGCTATTATTAACATAACCATTGGTTATTTTAAAAATTTCTATTTTTTTTCAAATTGTATGTTTTCTGTGAGTCTGTTTCTGTTCTGATGGGAGGCATAGCTCTATACCATTTTCTCCCTTGATTTATGATATCTTTCTAATTTCTTGTTGAAAACTGGACATCAATAGTAATTGAAATAAATTATCCTTATGTGTGAGAATTTAAGCTCATTTGGCTATCAGTTGGTCTGTTCCCTATAGCTATGGGTTTCAAGGCTTCAAATTCCTCTACTGTTCTTGTTTTTGTCCCCCCTCGTCTTCAGCTTCTATACATATACCTCTTTGGAACTCACTTAAACATGCACCTTTTATATTAAAGGTGTTTACACAATAATGTACTGTTATGATATTAGAACCCAGCTCATATAACAGCAAGGAATGGGAAACTAAGTATATTCTGTAATCTTCCAACTAAACACTATTTTGTAGTAAGTCTGTGCTTGGTACTTTAATTTTCAATGCTATTTCTAGGGATTTTAGGGCAGAGAAATAAGTCTGTATGATATTACAATGGTGGATAAGCATCATTATAAATTTTTCCAAACCCATAGAACATAGAAGACCAGAGATAAACACTAATGTAAACTGTGGACTTTGGCAATAATAATTTATTGATATAGGTTTATTTACAAATATATGTCTCTGATATAAGATATTAATAGTGGAAGAGATTGTGCAGCATGTATGTGGAAACTGCTCTCTATTCATTTTGCCATGAATTTCAAAATTCTCTAGAAGTAAAATAGTTTAAATATTCTAAAAGAATTTTTCTGCTGGGTGTGGTGACACACGCCTGTAATCCCAGTGACTCAGGAGGCTGAGGCAGGAGGATCACAAGTTCAAAGTCAACCCCAGCAACTTAGTAAGACTTTGTCTCAAAACCTTAAAATGACAAAGGATGTGGCTGAATGGGTAAGAGTCCCAGGGTTCAATCCCTGGTACCTAAAATACAAAGTTTTTCTTCAATATTATAGTTAATTTATTATTTTTCTTCTCCCCCTCTCACTAATTCCTGCATTCTGCAGATTGCCACATTTCCAACATGTTTTTGAAGTCCTCATTCTTGTCCATTATTTTTCCCATTTTGTAAATTTTGAAGGCTATAGGGGGGTTAATGCAAGGAATTCTCTTCCCCTCAACTGTGACAAAGCTCTGCAGTCTTGTCTGGTAACACGCAGGTCTTTGCTATGGAGAATTATTTGGTTGTATTCACAGTGATCACTCCTCCTCTCTTCCTGCCAGAGCTATGATGAGCTTTTCTCTAGATCTTTACCATGATACCTGTGCTAATCAGATTTGCATCACTTTCACCAAAATACTTGACAAGAATAACTTAGAGAAGGGAAAGTTTATTTTGGTGTTCAGTTGTAGGGTTTTAGTCCATGATTGGCTGAGTCCATTGCTCTTGGCCAAAGGTAAAGTAGAATGTCATGGTGGAAGGCCATGGCAGAGGAAAATAGCTCAGGACATAATGGCTGGGGCAGAGAGGAGAGGGGGTGGTAAGTGAACATGGGTAAAACGAAATCTTTCAGGCCATACCCCAGTGACCTACCCCCTCTAGCCATGCCCCATCTACATACAGTTATCACTTAGTCATTCAAACTAGGAGGGACTGATTAGGTTCCAGTTCTCACAGTCCAGTCATTTCACCTCCAAACATTCTTGCATTAACAGCTTTTGGGGGAACCTCATATTCAAATCATGACAGATCCTAATGTGTTTCTTGAAAGAAAATGCTATAATATATTGTTTTTCTCTAAGTCTGTGGTATTTAGGAGTTTTGTATTCGGACACATATTCCTTCAACCTCAACGAACTTGTAAAAATTGCCATTTAAATCTTTCTACCTGTCTACGGCTCCAGAGGCATTTGTTTCATCGAAGACTAGCTCAGTTTTGACTCTTTCAGGAAAGCATTGGGCTGGCAACCTCAGTTTCCTGAAAGGTCAAAGAAACTTGAATTTTGGTTGTTCCATCTTTCCTTATTGTAAATCTAGAAGTGATGCCTTATAAACTCTTGAGATGTTGCATTTAAAATTGTAAATTTCCAGGGCTGGGGTTGTGGCTCAGTGGTAGAGTGCTCTTCTGAAATGTGTGAGGTACTAGGTTCGATTCTAAGCACCACACAAAAATAAATAAATAAAATGAAGGCATTGTGTCCATCTACAATTTTTAAGTTTTTAAAAAATTATTAATCTTCAAAGGCTGGGGTTGTGGCTCAGAGGTAGAACTCTTGCCTCACACATGTAAGGCCCTGGGTTCAATCTTCAGCACCACATAAAAATAAATAAAAAAATAAAATGTATGAATAAAATGTATACTCTTTAAAAAATTATAAATCTTCACTTCTATAGAGTAAATATAATCATCTGAGAACAAGCACCTTTAAAAAACTTGATTGTTTAATCTCCTTCATCTCTCCACTCTTAATTCTTCTCTGCACTGGCACAAGGTAAATATGCAGAAATTGTTTTCTGAATATTGGTTGAGTGAATGAATAAATGATTGAGTGACAAATATCAACATGTTTATGGTTTAAAAAGGATGGCTTAACAAATACTAATTCACTAAAACTTCAAACTTAAGACTCTTTTCTCTGAGCTTAGATCATCAGATTACTACATGACAGTTTACTAAACCATCTTCTAACAGGAAGTAAGGGGAAAATAGCTAAATTAAAGACTGACTTTTTTGTTTCACAAAATATTTAATGCAAAATTATTTTAAGTTGCTCACCCAATGACTACTTTTGTTTCAGTTACTTTGACAACTTGTTACTATTTCTCAAGTTGAACATGTCCTTCCAAGCAATGTGACAGCCCACTATCCAAATCAGATGCCCTCCAAGAAAGAGAAGGGGTGAAACATGGCTGCATGTAGAAGAATCTAATTTACATAGACGCTCACTACATCTATAATTATAGTTTAATTACATTCTTTTCATTATCCCTTTAGGTCATTGACTCATTTTTGAGATGTGTGTGTGTGTATGTGTGTGTATGTTTAAACCTGAATACAAAGACATAAATTCAATATGATATGTCCACCTATATCCTCCTGTGTTGACTAAACAGCAGTTATCAAGAATGATCAGTTATTCTGTAATATTTAGATCCTGGAATTCCTTTGCCATGCTTCCTCAAACAAAGCAAGAATTCTTTCATCCTTAGGGCTTTGATTTCCTGTTTCACCTATACAGAAAGTACTCCCTATATGTAAACATGGCTCACTTTTTCACTTACTACTTAATTATCAGCTTGTAAGAAAGGACATCCCCAATCACTTAGAGATGTTAGTACCACATTGACACAACATCACTGATGTACATTAGTATTTCCTTAAACATTGTCATACTTTTTCACTATCATGTCATCATCATCTGACAAACTGTATCTTCATTTGTGCAGGTGCACAACATGACTAACCCTGTGCCTTCCTCCACTAAAATACATGCTCTGAAGAAAAGTCTTCATCATGTTTCACATTGATATATATCAGCATTTAACACCTATATGTTGACTGAAAATAAAGCAAACCTATGAATAAATTATGTAAAGCTTAATTGCCATCCTGTTTACAAAACCAGTAAAAGAGTAATGAGAAAGAAAAAGATTTCACTTTGGATGAAAAGTGAGTTTCCCTTTGTGGTAGCATTGCTTGGGACATTTTTGTAAATAAAAGGCATATTCCACTTAGTAATCCTTAATTGTGTGTATGTGTTTACAGAGATTGCTGTCTCTGAACAGATTTTCTGTGACAGTTATTAAAGAAAACCAAAGGACCTTTTTCTATTTGTGTCTCATTTATAAATAAAGTAGTTAACTCACATATCATAAACTATGTTTACCAATTCTGGTTTAATAAGGTTTACAAAAATACATGCATACCAAATTTGCATGTGATTTTTGAAAATACGAAGTAGTTTTTGCAAATATTCTTTGATGAGGGTTTCTTTAGTATAACTGACCCACGAGTTCCAAACAAGTTGAAGAGCAATGCATTATCTTAGCAATGCATTATCCTTTCACTTTTTAAATTATCGAATTTTCTTTCTTCAATGTGGTTTTATAACATTTCTAAAATTGTCTTCAAATTCTGTATTTGTTGTTAGAACTTTTATTCTAACAGAGTACACACATTAATTCATGTGTGTATGTTTGAATACAATGTACATTTCCATGAATTCTGATTTAAATCCCAGAAATTCTGGCTGCTGCACTTGAATTTAGATGAATTAAAGTAAAAAAAAAGACAAAAAATACAAATACTATATGTATGATGTTTTTTAAGTAAAAATGTTCTACATATATGAACAAATGCCTTTTAAATTATTTCATACTTATGCTTGTTGTGACTGTTTGAATTATATTTTTCTAATCCACACAAATCAGTTTTTTGCACTGCCATAGTAATACATATCCTCTGAATATTGTCCATCCTGAGGAATAAGTGTAAAGGGAACAACTAGCTTTGGTTTTTATAACACAATTTCCCCTTTTTTGTATCCACCAATAAAGTGACCTTTAAGGTAACCTATATACTCTAATAGGAGAAAACAAAAAGTCTTAAGGCAAAGGTGACAACGTAGTCAAATATACTAGTATTTGGAGCTTGAACCTAGTCTTTGGACAAGTTTTAACATTCCTCTGGGCTCCAATAGTAACATATGTCATGACAGTTACAAGGCAGGTATCCAAAGAATGTTTACTTCAGTGATAACAGAAAAAAGGAGAGCAAGTCAGTGTCAGAGATCAGAAAAAACTTGTAGCCAAAACGTAAATAATTCAGTTAGTACTCCTTACCAAAGATTCTAATTTTCAACACTGTTGTCCTTGACCTAGAGAGCGTGTAGCTAAAAATGTATGAAAAGCTTTGCTCTAATGCCGACCAGAGTAGAATAATGCCTCTAAAGTAATTTCAAAGTGAAAAGAAGAAAACAATAAACACAGTGGTGGGCAGATTGGACACTCTGAGAATATACACTCAGAGGAAAGCCTTCTATCCAAATGAAGAGAAATGAGGGACCTGCACTGCAGACAGGTTTGTCCTGGTGCAGCCAGATCTGTTTTGACTCAGCTTATTTTCCCCATCACTGAGAAGGGGCAGCTGTGTCATCAATCATAGTCAGATCATTTTTTCTCTGTTAAATAGACAACTTGTCAGGTAGGTAACTAAATGTATGTTATGCTCCAACAATGTCACTTAGGAACAGATTCAACACCCTGAGCGTGACTTTCACAATACAACATTTCATTACTAAGACGGTAGCAGTCCCATATAAAGCTCCGAGGGCAATTTCCCAACAGCCCGTTCAGTAAAGTCAACGTCAGTTGAACTTTAGCAGAATGGAAAAATGCTACTTCAACAAAAAGTCGACCTGATTGAAATAGTTTCCATAGGAGTTTATTTATTCACACAGAATGTTTATGAGAGGGAGCATCACGTTGTTTGAAGAATTAAAATTAAATTCATATTTTAAACCTTAGAATAAGACATCAAATGAGAAAATCATACCTTAAACCAAATGGATTTTCTAGTTTGGACTAAATACAAATTGTGCCATGGCAGCAATGTGAATACAGGAAAAGGTTTTCATTAAAGTGGATTTTGCTGCATGTAAATGTCTTGAGAAATAGTAATGTGATTTTATCACCAATTTTAGGAGTGGAACATCTTCAACATCATTGTCCTTGTTGAGGAAGTTCAAAATTTCCTCAAATCTGCTTTCTTAAATGAATGGACACTGTCCTATAGCTCTTACCTGTACTTTATAGTTTCTAGAAGCAGTAAATATTTCAAGAATATCTTGATCTCTATAGGAAAAAAAAATAACACTGTGGTATTGAGTATTTCATGAAAATATATTGGTCTGTTAGGAAGATCCTATGCAAGGAGTTTAAAAATCTGCAAAGGAAACTGCATGATGTAGTTAAGGCATCCACCAACTTTGCAAAAGTGATGGATTAACAGTCCTACCACCTCAGTTAATTAAATAATAATAATGACCTAAGATATTCAGTAAGCAGGTGCTCCATCAACTGGTACAGCAAAAGGAGTCTGACAGTGTTATTCAAATTTGTCATCCAAGCACCTAAGCAGAAAATTTGATTCTAACGTGGATATGGCTGATCTGTAGATCACCTCTTCTCTCTCTTTCATTCTGCCTCTCTCTTTAACTCTTTGTTACTAGAAAGAATCAAAGACACAGATTCATAGATAAGAATGTAATTAACACATTTTCTCTGTCAGAATGATGATATTCTGTCTGGATATTTTTTTATGTTTACCAATCCATCATCTATTTGTCTGTTAAATAGCATGAGCTTTCTTTCATCACTTAATTTGTAGAGGATTTTGCCATCCAATGTTTCAATTAAAACTTTCCATAGCACTATTTTGGCTTCTATTTATTGGACTTAATTCAATTAGTCATAGTTTTTAAAAATATGTTCTGTGATCCGAATGTTTATGTGACTCAAAATTTATGTCTTGAAATCCTCATCCCTGGGGTGATATGAGTAGGTGGCATCTTTGGGAAATGATTAGGACATGGAGCAGAAACCTCATGAATGGAATTAGAGCCCTTTTAAATGAGGATTGAGGGAACTTCTCCCATCCTTCAAGCAAGGACGCAGAAAGACATCACATTCATGAGGAAGTCAGTTGTCACCCAACACTGAATCTGCCAGCACCTTGATCCTGGTCTTTCTGATTGGGAACTTTGAGAAATACATATTTTTTATTCATGAGACATCCTGTTTATGATGTTTTGTTATAGCAGCATGATCAGATTAAGAGTTAGTCTAAGTAAAATTATCATCTAAAAAACATTTTAAATTATTATAATCAATACATGTGTTCACTAAATTGGAATACTTAAGTTTTCATTATTATATCAAGTTATTTAATTAATAATAATTAAAGGTAAGTCATTAGCCTCTTAGTGACTTGTCAGTCAATGATGAACCATATATAGTGACAGTATTTTCATAAAATTACATCAACTCTTGATATCATGGCCATCATAGTTTGTGAAAGTATTTTTTATGATGTTCACAGGACAAAATCAACTAAGGTCACATTTCTCAGAACACATCCCATCCTCAAATGATATGTGACTGTGTATATTGAATCTCTTGCTCCCCTGTCCCCTGCTCCCACCCTGTGCTGAGGATCTAAATCAGGCCTCAGGTATGCTTGATAAGTTCTCTAATACTGTGATATATCCCAGCCCTATATATTGAATTTCCACTGCAAAAAAAATATCATGACACTGGAAGAAAACAAAATTAATTATCAACTTAATATATGGATATCCTGATGTTCATAACCCATCTGTGAAGAAAAAATTACAAATATTAACAAGAACAGTATCAAATAAATTTGTAATGCAGACTCTTTCAATAACCATCAAAACCTCTATTCTCTCCCTGAATTTCTGTAGGAAACCTGCCCATTGCCTAAGATAATAAATGCTATTTAGTATGTACATAAAGCCTTCTACACACTTGACTTTCTTTAACTGTATCTTGGGTTTATTTTCCATTCTGATTTTCATTTTTAAAGAGATGAGTTAAAGCACTTTCAGTTCCTGCAAAATAGTATGGCTTTCAAGAACTTAAATTATCACTATTTGCAGATGACATGATTCTATACCTAGCAGACCCAAAAGGGTCTACAAAGAAACTATTAGAGCTAATAAATGAATTCAGCAAAGTGGCAGGATATAAAATCAACACGCATAAATCAAAGGCATTCCTGTATATCAGCGACAAATCCTCTGAAATGGAAATGAGGACAACCACTCCATTCACAATATCTTCAAAAAAAATAAAATACTTGGGAATCAACCTAACAAAAGAGGTGAAAGACTTATACAATGAAAACTACAGAACCCTAAAGAGAGAAATAGAAGAAGATCTTAGAAGATGGAAAAATATACCCTGTTCATGGATAGGCAGAACTAACATCATCAAAATGGCGATATTACCAAAAGTTCTCTATAGGTTTAATGCAATGCCAATCAAAATCCCAATGGCATTTCTTGTAGAAATAGAGAAAGCAATCATGAAATTCATATGGAAAAATAAAAGACCCAGAATAGCAAAAACAATGCTAAGCAGGAAGTGTGAATCAGGCGGTATAGCGATACCAGACTTCAAACTATATTACAGAGCAATAGTAACAAAAACAGCATGGTACTGGTACCAAAACAGGCGGGTGGACCAATGGTACAGAATAGAGGACACAGAAACCAATCCACAAAACTACAACTATCTTATATTTGATAAAGGGTCTAAAAGCATGCAATGGAGGAAGGATAGCATCTTCAACAAATGGTGCTGGGAAAACTGGAAATCCATATGCAACAAAATGAAACTGAATCCCTTTCTCTCGCCATGCACAAAAGTTAATTCAAAATGGATCAAGGAGCTTGATATCAAATCAGAGACGCGCCGTCTGATAGAAGAAAAAGTTGGCTACGATCTACAGTCGGTGGGGTCGGGCTCCAAATTCCTCAATAGGACACCCATAGCACAAAAGTTAATAACTAGAATCAACAAATGGGACTTACTCAAACTAAAAAGTTTTTTCTCAGCAAAAGATACAATAAGAGAGGTAAATAGAGAGCCTACATCCTGGGAACAAATCTTTACTCCTCACACTTCAGATAGAGCCCTAATATCCAGAGTATACAAAGAGCTCAAAAAATTAGACAATAAGAGAACAAACAACCCAATCAACAAATGGGCCAAGGACCTGAACAGACACTTCTCAGAGGAGGACATACAGTCAATCAACAAGTACATGAAAAAATGCTCACCATCTCTAGCAGTCAGAGAAATGCAAATCAAAACCACCCTAAGATACCATCTCACTCCAGTTAGATTGGCAGCCATTATGAAGTCAAACAACAACAAGTGCTGGCGAGGATGTGGGGAAAAGGGTACACTTGTACATTGCTGGTGGGACTGCAAATTGGTGCAGCCAATTTGGAAAGCAGTATGGAGATTTCTTGGAAAGCTGGGAATGGAGCCACCATTTGACCCAGCTATTCCCCTTCTCGGTCTATTCCCTAAAGACCTAAAAAGAGCATGCTACAGGGACACTGCTACATCGATGTTCATAGCAGCACAATTCACAATAGCTAGACTGTGGAACCAACCTAGATGCCCTTCAATGGATGAATGGATAAAAAAAATGTGGCATTTATACACAATGGAGTATTACTCTGCATTAAAAAATGACAAAATCATAGAATTTACAGGGAAATGGATGGCATTAGAGCAGATTATGCTAAGTGAAGCTAGCCAATCCCTAAAAAACAAATGTCAAATGTCTTCTTTGATATAAGGAGAGTAGCTAAGAACAGAGTAGGGTCGAAGAGCATGAGAAGAAGATTAACATTAAACAGGGATGAGAGGTGGGAGGGAAAGGGAGAGAGAAGGGAAAATGCATGGAAATGGAAGGAGACCCTCAGAGGTATACAAAAGTACATACAAGAGGAAGTGAGGGGAAGGGGAAAAATAATACAAGGGGGACAAACGAATGTCAGTAAAGGGGGCAGAGAGAGAAGAGGGGAGGGGAGGGGAGGGGAGGGGAGGGGGGATAGTAGAGGATAGGAAAGACAGCAGAATACAACAGACACTAGTATGGCAATATGTAAATCAATGGATGTGTAACTGACGTGATTCTGCAATCTGTATATGGGGTAAAAATGGGAGCTCATAACCCACTTGAATCAAATTGTGAAATATGATATATCAAGAACTATGTAATGTTTTGAACAGCCAACAATAAAAAATTAAAAAAAAAAAAAAATAGTATGGCTTTCAAAGTGCCCTTGACTTTAAACATCCATCTGTGTATCCTTCTTTCTCATTCTGATATTAGCTTCTTTGCAGGGATGCAGTTTTCCTGACTCCCCCAGGCAAAGCTAAAGACTCCTTCTGTGTGGTTTTCCTGCCTCTTTCACATACTTTCTACATTATAATATTATAGAGTCATTTGCATCTCCAGCCAGTAGAGTGGAAATGTCTTGCTGGCAAAGATGATGTCTATTCTGTCACTGCTCTTTTATTAACATCACAACTCATACCTAATACACCTTTAATAAATATTTGTTACTGCAAAACAATTATGGTTTAGTATAATGACAAATGAAAGAGGAAATTACAATTGTTCTATATTTCAGTAATAAACTGAAGTATGAAACAACACAAGGCAAAGTGAGTAATACAGAGAGCTGGTACTGTGGAAATCTAAATTGGTCATTTCCAAGAGTTTATGCAGCAGCATTATCTTAGTGCTGCTATCATTATGCCACCCCTACTGCTCAATATGATTTAGCATAAGAGAGGACCTGTTTCTTTACAAGGGTTCTCATTTTATGCAAGCTCAGAATACTGATGGATAAAATTCTCATATCAATTTATTTCTTTGTCTTGAGAAATATAATTATTTTGACACACCAGAAAACTAGAGCAGTATGATTTGCATATACTTGGGAAGTCAAAAACTGCAGGAAGTCAAATAATAAGCAAAGGTGGCTTGGTGAGTATAGGATCATTGCAGTATTTGAGTCCTGAATTGTGTCTTGCTATTAGTGCTATGCTCATCTCCATGATGGAACTGTAAATGCCAATGGGAGTGTAATACCCAAACATTGGCTGGGACTGCCTCTGACTAGTGCTAAGCTTTGAGAGTCAGTGTGGAAGTTTGTCTGTAAGCATCCATGCATGGTCAACCTTTCTTCTAATGACCCACTCTTTCTTTAATAAAGATCAATCAGATTGCAATTAAGTATAATTTACCTAGTAAAGTTGTTAATAGAACATGCTCCACTTTTTCTCTCAAGGGATACTAGGCTTGGGAGTTCAAAACTTGCCTTGACTTTGTGTTTTTGCATTTAATCAAACATCATTTCTACACAACAAGACTTTATTAAAAGTAACATAAAAACCAAGTAGCCAAAGACATGTATGGATACTCTGTACCCATATACTTAAATTGTAACATTATCTCTTGTATGTTTCCTCCCATAGATATTGGTAGCTCATAGACTAATGGAACAGAATCAATAATTTGGGAATAAATGCATGTATATACAGTCAACTGATCTTTGATAATGATGCCAAGACTATACAATAGGAAAACAATTTTCTCACTAATAAATGGTATCAGAAAAACTGAATATTCATAAAAAAGAGAAGCAATCACATCCCTACCTTACATCATACACAAAGTCAATTCAAAGTGAACTAACGACTTAAACATAAGCCCTGTAACTGTAAAATTTCTAGAGGAGTAGATTCTTATTATTGATACTGGCATTTTTTTCTTGAATATGGTGCTGAAAGCATAGGCTACAAAAGTAAACAGAGTCTATCAAACTAAAAAGCTTCTGTACAGCAGAGAAAAAAAATCAATAAACAAAAAGAGAAAAAAATATTCCAAATCATATATCTGGTAGGGTACTAATTTGAAAAATATATAAGAACTCTCATAGCTCAATAGCAAACTCAATAAACAAGAAGAAACAATAAAAAAATGCCAGTGGACTTGAGCAGACATTTCTAATATATATATATATATATATATATATATATATATATATATATATGGACAACAGGTATGTGAAAAAAAATGCTCAACACCATTGATTATTAGGGAAGTGCCAATTAAAACTACTCTATGCTATCTCCTCATACCTGTTAGATGATTATTACAAAAAAAGCAAAAGACCCGTGTTGTTGAGAATGTAGAGAAGGTAGACCCCCGTAGGCTGTTGGTAGAAATGTATAATGATACAGCCACTATTGAAAACATGATGGAGGTCTGATAAAAATTAAAAATGAACTAGCAAATAATTCCCACTTCTGTGAGTAGGTCCATGAGAATTGAAACCAGGATCTCGAGAAGAAATCATTACTGTCATGTTAATTGTGGTATTACCACCATAGCCAAGGTATGGAAAGAACCTAAATTTCCAAAGACAGATGAGTGGTTAAAGAAAATATGGTATATGTATTCCATGAGAATGTGTAATGGAACATTATTAAGCCTTTGAAAAGAAGGAATTTATGCTATTTTTGACAACACAAATGAGCCTGGAAGACATTATCCTATGTGAAATAAGCTGGTCAAAGAAGTACAAACACTGTATGATTCCACATCATAAGAGGTTTATCATGTATGAACATTCAAATGGAAACTTGCTTCTTCATATTTTCTTAATACCCAGCTATTACTTTATAAATGACCTTACACCCTGTAATATATGCATTTTGAAAAACCAGGAGAAAAATAATACTACATGCTAAATGAAATATGAAAGACAGAGAAACAGAGGTTTGAAGGAGGGGGATTCTTATGCACTATGTAGGAGTAAAGAAGACTATTATTCAAAAGAACTATAGCTTTGAAAACTACTTGATTTGTTCAGCTTCCAAACATAAATTTATAATAATTTCTCTGAAAGAAGTAAAAAAAATATTCACTTATTACTGATATTAAAATTCATATTTAAAAATGCTCTCTGATAATTGAAATGACATCTATATGATCTAAACAATTCGTTAATATAATCTTAAATAGTAGACACATTTTTGCCATCTTTTTGATTAGCAATTATTTTCCATGCAAGAATGGTCATAGCATAATTTCATACCTCTCACTTTCTATTACTGCTCCTTGATTTCCTGTTTAAAAAATGTAATTTAGATTACAAAAACTTGAGTGAAAAAGTAGAAATACTTCTGCGTAACTAGTATCTAGGGCAAATCTTCAATAAAAGACAGTATTTACAATCCATATTTGCATTCAGAGAAAAACTTGACCTGACCCCAAAAGCAGGAATTTAGCATCTTTCTTTAATAGTCACACAAAGACCCTCTATCATAACCTTCTTCTTCCTGTGATGTTAAAAATATAATGACATTCAGAAGAACAATCTTTGTAACATTTGAATTATCACTGAAATTCTAGGCTTATAATGTGGTTCAAATGAGATTTTGAAAAAGGTAAGTAAAAATAAACAATTTGCAAATATGTTTAACACCCAAAAAATAATGGGACAAGTTTTTGCTCTCAGACTGCTTATTCTTTATTATATATCTCCAACTTTTCATATATGATTTCACATTCTATTAATATTTTTTCCTTAATGGACATTTTAAAATGAAAACTTTTAAAACTCACCCAAGTCCTTAACTCTGATCACACTCATATAGTAAATATATTTTGAAAATATTTTAGTTATAAATGAATGTTTTCAGAATTCTAATGTTTTACTTGAATTAATAAAAATACACTATATTTTTAATTTGTTTTATTTTTGTGAGAAATTTAAACACTTATAAAGATTCTACCCTATTAGCAAATTTTAAGTGTGCAATAAAAGACTGTTGACAATAGGTACAATGTTACAGAGAAGATCTCTAAAACTTGCTCATCTTACTTAATGGAAACTTTATGCCATTGAAGAGTAATTCTCTAATTCACAATTCCCACAGCCTCAAAGAGCATTTCATTTTTTGATTCACTTAATTTGACTATTTTAGATCCTTTATATAAATAGAATCATGCACTATTTGTCTTACTGTGACTGACTTGTTTTGTCCTTAAGTGTCATCCATCTTTTCATATATTGCAAGATATCCATATTTAAGGTTAAATAGTATTCCATTGAATTTTCATACTATTGTATCTTCATTTGTTAATTGACATTGAGATTGTTTCTACACTGTGTTTATTGTAACTAGTTTGCTACAAATTATATGATAGTATTAATATATCTTACTCTTTGCCAAAAGAAGGATTTATGGGTCATGTAGTATTTCTGTTTTTAATTTTTTGAGAAATGTCCATATTGTTGTTCCATAATAAATGCTCCATTTTACTTTCTTATTAACAATGTGTAAGAGTTTTCATTTCTCCTCATCCTCTTTGACACTTGTATTCTTTTGTATTTTTTTTTCAATAATAGCCTGTCTTAAAGCCATTGGGTGATATTTAATTGTGGTTTTGATTTTCATTCCCTCAATAGTTAGGGATGTTGAGCATTTCTCACACATATTGGCCATTTCTGTGTCTTCTTTGGAGAAATGTCTATTCAACTTTGTAGCCTTTTTTTCCTATTGAGTTGAAAGAGTCCCTTGTCTATTTCAGAGTGTAATCAAAAGAGTGTGGTACTGGCATAGAGTCATGTTGAACAATGGAATAAAAAGAAGAGTCAAAAAATAAATCCATGCATCTGTGGTCCTGATCTTTGACAAGCACCACCAATACACAGTGGAATAAGGTGTCTCATGAGTAAATCACTGCTGGGAAAACTGGATATCCACATGCAAAAGGCTGAAATTGGACCCTAACCATACACTATGCACAAAATTAAAGATACAATGGAGTAAGATTTAAACACAAGATTTGGAATTGTAAAGCTACAAATGAAAATACAGGGACAGAATTTATTGCAATAACCTTGGTAGGTGCTATTTGGGATATGATATCAAAAGTACATAGAAGTAGGGGCTGGGGATGTGGCTCAAACGGTAGCGCGCTTTCCTGGCATGTGCGGGGTGCTGGGTTCGATCCTCAGCACCACATAAAAATAAAATAAAGATGTTGTGTCCACCTAAAACTAAAAAATAAATATTGAATCTCTCTCTCTCTCTCTCTCTCTCTCTCTCTCTCTCTCTCTCTCTCTCTCTCACACACACACAAAAAAAAAGTACATAGAAGTAAAACAAAAATAGAGGCATAGCATTCCATCAAACAAACTAAAAACTTCTGCACTGGAAAAGAACAATCAGTAGAGTAAAAATGCAACCTGTGAAAGGGGAGAAAATATTTGCAACCCATCCATATACTAACCCTATTCACGATTTCAAATTACCCTTTGCTACACAAAGGCTTTCAAAGAGTTGAGGTTTTCACACAATAAGATACCCCACTGATGCAGAAAGGGATGTTGTGTGCTAAATATTCAAGCCCCAGCATAACTAAACAACACATGTTCGCACAAACACATACACCTATAGCTTTTGGTTTAGCTGTCAATACCAACCACTGAAAAGGCATGTATCCCAGTACTAAACCTACAAAATGGTTCAAAGCACCCTGAAGCCTGCAGTAGAGAGCACAAGGCCACCCTGCCAAAAGCAAACACCGCCATTTGAAGAAGGAGGCTCCCTAAGTATTTTTTTCAGTTTCTTTTCATAAATTTTAGATTACTCCTTCTCAAAGGATCATTAAGGTTTGTTTGTCAATTGTTCAAACTTATGTTCAGAAAAGCTGCTACACACAAAAAAATCTTTCTAAGTGTAGGATATTGTACTTAACAGATGGGATAAGCACTTTACAAATAATTCTCAAGTATACGACACTTAACAGACATTTCACAAAAATAAAATGCTGCATTTTGATCAGAACCTACCCTAGTCAAGCCATTTTTTGAATATTTATATTGAAAAAACTGGCATATATATTTTGAAGGAATATCACTTTATTTTACATAAATTTTTATTTCAATGTTAATGAAAAATTATTTTTCATGTTAAAACTATGATAAGCAGAGTGATACATTTGATAATTTTAGGTGTTGGTGTTCTCAAAGGTTATTTTTTACTTTTCTATTTATGTTAATAAATGAAGCACTCTAGATAAGAGATTCAAGTATATTGTGATACTGGCAGATTCCAATTGCATGTGTCTTTAAGGACCTGTCTTTAAGAACTTCTACAGTTGTTATTCCTCATTGCATTTTATTAAGGATTGTTGCTGGCTTTTAATACTTCCTTTAACGTTTCAATGATATTTATATGATATGCACATTAGACAACAATCAAAATGTGCCAAAATTATATTTATTCATTAATATAAACTAAAATGTGCTTTACTTTTTAAAAGTCTTTACAACAAGATTCCTGTTAAACATCATATGTGTTTTCTCATTTCCAAGCACAACAATGTTATTACAGTAATATGAAAACCATTGAAGGAATTCAACAGGCCACTAGAAAATAGTGATAATGACAAAAAGTCCAATTGACCACTTATCCATTTATGAACAATAATAAGTAACACTGAGCTTTATCTTCAAGACATTGCCTACTATTTCTCTAAACACCTAGCTGTTCTTTGTTAATAATTTTATGGGTAAAACATACCAGTTTAGAGATCATATATAGAGCTGTGGAGATGAAGAAGTTATATAAACAGACAACTAATTTCCCAAGTCAGAGCTCTGAGCTTCTGAGACAAAAATGGTAAATAATTTCCAAGAATCTAAACACCCTCCTCTCTTTATGCCTCATCCATACTTCTTTCTGGGTCTCTATTTCTTCTATTTTTTTCTCCTCTTTATTTCTCAAGAGAGAATACAGTTATTCTAAATGAATGCTTTCCACATTATAATCCATTATGTAGACAAACTCAATCTTTCACACTAACCACATACATCCAGGGGGACTGTCTGTCCTATTATTATGGCTGTACTTCTGAGACAACAAAATATAGTTTGTGAAAAGCCATACTGAATTGATAAAATTAATGACAGCCCATCACTGTTCAATTGTTAATAATACGTTGTTAGGACTAAATGTTTAAAATGTTGGTTATATTTGTAAAAACAGACTAGAATGATAATAAATATGATAGCTTCTAAACCTTTTGGTTTTTATTAAGGAATAATCTACATATAATAAAAAGCAATGACTTTCAGTGTTTGTTTTGAGGATACTCATATATCCACAATCCAATGAAAGATATATAACATTTCCATCCAGAAATATTTTTAATTCTGCCCTTTCCAATCATTTTTCTCTAGTAAAGCATTTCTTGCTTCTATTTCATAGATTTCTCCAGTCTTATACGCCATATAAATGGATACACAATATATAGTTCTGTGCCTGGTTTCTTTTATTCAACATGGTATTTTTAAGATTCATTTCTGTTGTTTTATTTATGAATATTTCATTTATTTTCTTGCTGAGTAATATTCCACTACATGAATGTTAGACCAATTGTTTATCCATGTACTTTGAGGGAACATGTGTGTTGTTCCCAGGATTTATCCATTATGAAAAATCTGCCATACAGGATATAAAATCAACACGCATAAATCAAAGGCATTCCTGTATATCAGCGACAAATCCTCTGAAATGGAAATGAGGACAACCACTCCATTCACAATATCTTCAAAAAAATTAAAATACTTGGGAATTAACCTAACAAAAGAGGTGAAAGACTTATACAATGAAAACTACAGAACCCTAAAGAGAAAAATAGAAGAAGATCTTAGAAGATGGAAAAATATACCCTGTTCATGGATAGGCAGAACTAACATCATCAAAATGGCGATATTACCAAAAGTTCTCTATAGGTTTAATGCAATGCCAATCAAAATCCCAACAGCATTTCTTGTAGAAATAGAGAAAGCAATCATGAAATTCATATGGAAAAATAAAAGACCCAGAATAGCAAAAACAATGCTAAGCAGGAAGTGTGAATCAGGCGGTATAGCGATACCAGACTTCAAACTATACTACAGAGCAATAGTAACAAAAACAGCATGGTACTGGTACCAAAACAGGCGGGTGGACCAATGGTACAGAATAGAGGACACAGAAACCAATCCACAAAACTACAACTATCTTATATTTGATAAAGGGGCTAAAAGCATGCAATGGAGGAAGGATAGCATCTTCAACAAATGGTGCTGGGAAAACTGGAAATCCATATGCAACAAAATGAAACTGAATCCCTTTCTCTCGCCATGCACAAAAGTTAATTCAAAATGGATCAAGGAGCTTGATATCAAATCAGAGACACGCCGTCTGATAGAAGAAAAAGTTGGCTACGATCTATATACAGTGGGGTCGGGCTCCAAATTCCTCAATAGGACACCCATAGCACAAAAGTTAATAACTAGAATCAACAAATGGGACTTACTCAAACTAAAAAGATTTTTCTCAGCAAAAGAAACAATAAGAGAGGTAAATAGGGAGCCTACATCCTGGGAACAAATCTTTACTCCTCACACTTCAGATAGAGCCCTAATATCCAGAGTATACAAATAACTCAAAAAATTAGACAATAAGAAAACAAACAACCCAATCAACAAATGGGCCAAGGACCTGAACAGACACTTCTCAGAGGAGGACATACAGTCAATCAACAAGTACATGAAAAAATGCTCAACATCTCTAGCTGTCAGAGAAATGCAAATCAAAACCACCCTAAGATACCATCTCACTCCAGTAAGATTGGCAGCCATTAGGAGGTCAAACAACAACAAGTGCTGGCGAGGATGTGGGGAAAAGGGTACACTTGTACATTGCTGGTGGGACTGCAAATTGGTGCAGCCAATTTGGAAAGCAGTATGGAGATTTCTTGGAAAGCTGGGAATGGAGCCACCATTTGACCCAGCTATTCCCCTTCTTGGTCTATTCCCTAAAGACCTAAAAAGAGCATGCTACAGGGACACTGCTACATCGATGTTCATAGCAGCACAATTCACAATAGCAAGACTGTGGAACCAACCTAGATGCCCTTCAATAGACAAATGGATAAAAAAATGTGGCATTTATACACAATGGAGTATTACTCTGCATTAAAAAATGACAAAATCATAGAATTTGAAGGGAAATGGATGGCATTAGAGCAGATTATGCTAAGTGAAGCTAGCCAATCCCTAAAAAACAAATGCCAAATGTCTTCTTTGATATAAGGAGAGTAACTAAGAACAGAGTAGGGACGAAGAGCATGAGAAGAAGATTAACATTAAACAGGGATGAGAGGTGGGAGGGAAAGGGAGAGAGAAGGGAAATTGCATGGAAATGGAAGGGACCCTCAGGGTTATACAAAAGTACATACAAGAGGAAGTAAGGGGAAAGGGAAAAATAATACAAGGGGGAGAAATGAATGACAGTAGAGGGGATAGAGAGAGAAGAGGGGAGGGGAGGGGAGGGGAGGGGAGGGGAGGGGAGGGAGTGGGGATAGTAGAGGATAGGAAAGGCAGCAGAACACAACAGACACTAGTATGGCAATATGTAAATCAATGGATGTGTAACTGATGTAATTCTGCAATCTGTATATGGGGTAAAAATGGGAGTTCATAACCCACTTGAATCAAAGTGTGAAATATGATATATCAAGAAATTTGTAATGTTTTGAACAACCAACAATAAAAAATTAAAAAAAAAAATCTGCCATAGACTTTCTTTTGTAATTCTTTTTGTGAGCACAGGTTTTCATCACAATTGGAACAACTGCATGATTCTACAGCAGTCTATAAGCAATAAGTAGAAGAGGGAGAATTTTCCATATCAATATAAGAAGGCTCTTGGGAATCAACTAGTTTTAAAATATCTCATTGTACAATTATCTCTATATCCCTTAAAAGATTCAAATAGAAGCTGAAAGGTATCTGAAGCATTGAGAGGCATTTTTGCATTTGTGGAAATTAGGATAGTTACCTTTGTTGTATTCTTTCAACTGCAATATTCTAAAATGAAAGGATTATGTTATAGTACATTTAGCACATTTACATGGTGTCATAAAACAGGTAATTTCTCTAATGCAAATCATATGTTTTATGCGCAGGTAAATTGAGACATAAAAGTAGTTAAAGAATGTAAGTCAAATTCTAACCATACTGAGAGAAATTTTTTACTTCCATCATTGTGTTTGGGGAAAAGAGAGTGATTGATATGTACAAATTAATTTATAAAAGGTTTTTCATAGAGAATGCATTTTTCCATGTTCAAATGGATTTTCCCATAAGAAAAATATGTTTTTGAATATTAACAGATACTCCATATCAGAAAATAATGCAGTCTAATTTTTGTAGATTGCCAAGAATGTAATCTTGAGAATACATTTTATGAGGTTCACATTATCAGTATATATGCAATTTCTCAGGGTATATTTTGCCTGTAGCTTCTAGTGTGCATATATACCAAGATCTTATCTTGTGTTTCACAATAAGGAAAGAATAAAAGATGTTCCCAAAATGACCCTATGAACCACAGAAGTAAAAATTGAATCTATGAAGGGGCTGAACTGTGATTTACTAAACTCAAAGTTTTTATTTTTTCCTCACAGCACCAAATTCTTAAGAGTGTTATTTAACAAAGTGACTTTGGTCTGTGTGACTGTCCTTTCAAAATGTTCTGGTAATGTGGCTTAGCAGCAGGGCTTTTGCCACTGACTCTAACTACAGCAAAGAACTCTAAAAAGTGCAATTGTTCTGAGAGAGCCCTCTGTGGGAAGCAGAAGTGAACAATGTGTTGAAATGTAAATTTTCTTCAGATTCTTACAAATCCTGCTCTACAGGGATTTCACTTTTCAAAGGAATCTTCTATATTTACTACTTTACTTGTTAAATTGTAACTCCCTGGGCCAAGATTTGTCAAATGATGAGAACCGTCACCACAGGGCTAATTCAGCATGCACCCACCCTTGTTACATGGTACCCCTTTCAACCTAACACTAAGAGTGTATCTTGAAAATGGTGTGAAAAAAATCTGTAAAAATGCAACTTTCAAAATATTGTTTCATGTCTTTTTATCTTAATAAATTAACCAGTGCCATTTGTAAGAAAGAGAAACCAAGTATATATTCCATTATATCCCTTTCTTCTTTGCCTCCTCAGCCCAAGCCAATGTATTTATAAAGATAAGTTAAAATAAACCTGTGAAGCAATTTTGAATTTGCAAATAATTTAAAAGAAAAATTATTTAAAAGAATCCTAACTTGTGCTCATTCTTTATTCAATGATGGGGCAAAAGTAATGTATAGAATGGTACTAAGGATTTGTAAGAGCCTGACAGAATTTTTTTTTTCTGAGTATCAAACTGTAAACAATTTTATATTCTGCTGGTTATATCCACTATATATTAAGTATGCTCATTGAAGTTTAGATTAGTGGGTTTCTAAATGTATTTTTCAGAACCTTGAAGTCTGCATCGAATTGCATGAGAAAACTCTAGTGGATCAGAGGAATAATTCTCTGCCCATCCAATACAATCCCCTCCTATCAGCCAGAACATGTGGTTGATCTGCTTTCAGAGGTCTCAGTTCATAGATGAATGACTCCATAACTCTGGGCCCAAAAACATCATGATGGAAGAGGATGGTGACGGAAAACAGTTCAGGATATGGCAGGGGGGAAGCAGAGAGAACTCTGTTCACCAATGACAAAGGTACACTTAAAGGCACCATCCCGGTGGCTCACCTCCTCCAGTCAATGCTGCCTGCCTTCAGTTACCATCAGATAATCCATACCATTGGATTAATGCACTGATTGGGTTACACCTCACATTATCTAACCATTTCACCTCTGAGCCTTCTTGTATTGCCTCATCTGGGGGATATCACATGTCTGAACCAGAACACTAACCACCCTCATAAAACTAGGAAGGTCTCCAGTTATAAGGAAGTTATAAGGAAAAATATCTATATCTGTACTAATATCTCTGTTTCTGTATCTGACTATAAATTTAGTTTAGATTTAGCTTATTAATTACAGTGCAGTCATTCTTCTGTGTGTGTGTATGTGTGTATGTGTTTGCCAGAGATTGAACTCAGGGGTACTCGACCACTGAGCCACATCCCCAGCCCTATTTTGTGTTTTTGTTTAGAGACAGGGTCTCACTGAGTTGCTTGGCATTTTGATTTTGCTCAGGATGGCTTTGAACTCACAATCCTTCTGTCTCAGTCTCCAAAGCTGCTGGGATTACAGGTGTGCACCACCATGCCTGGCTCATTCATTTTTTTACTGCAATACAGAAGCTTCTATAGATATCTATAATAGGTATCTGCTGTGCAAGGTAAAAGAAATCATGAAGTGTTTTGAGAAGCCAAAGTAATCTGATTCATGAGCTAAAGATATCATTTTGGCCTCTGTGCTATAAATAGAATGTAGGATGTCAGTTGGACATACATAGAAAACTATCTCACTAGGTTAGGCAGGAATGACAGTGGTTTGAAAGTGTATTAGTTTTGAGAGTGCTGAACAGTAGTAAGGTGATTCATATATTTTGCAGGAGAAATTGACTAGATTTCCAAAAGACTTAATATGGTATGTGACAGCATTGAAGACAATGATAGGTAAAATTACATAGCAGGTATTTTGGACACAGAACAAACAGAACATGTAGGTACAATAGTTATGAGGTGGGAGGGTTTGTAACAGAATGCAGACTTCTCAGTAGATGATGGTGACATTACCAAGATTGTAGAAATGTGGGAATGGAGAGGTTTTATTGTTTGCTTGTTTGTTTTGTGATGTTGGGATCTAACCCAGGGCCATGTGCATGAAAGGCAAACATTCTACCAGGAGCCAAATCTCTAGCCTGAGAAAACAACTTTAAATGGGGAAGTTTGTTTATAATAAAATCTTTACCTACACAGCTTAATTGTTAGGTCTAGCAAGTTAGCATCAGTTAGTTATTCTACATTAACTGAATGGCTTTAAAATTCCACATGCTAAAAAATTACTATGCCTAGGTAGAAGTCAGATCATGGTAGCTAGGCTTAGGTTAGGTGGACTCAATATGTACATGTGGGTTGTTTGGTGGTACACGTTGAAACCAGCATCTTGCCTTGAGTACAGGAGAGTCTCAGAGTAGCAAGGAAACAAATAATAAAAGCTATAGGCAGACTACAAGGCAATAGACATTTTTTAACATAACTGCATAAATTCTTAACCTAGGTAATTAAAATATATGAAACCATTTTTAATAAAAATAGCATTACTTAAAGTTTATATGTTTAATATTAAAGAGTACCTTCCTTGTTTAAAATACAGCTTTTGGGAAATAAACTAAGTAAAAATTACATTATATGAAATCCCCAGAAGACTGAAAAGATTTTATGTTATATTCTTATCCTTATCCCCTGGCCATATTTAATTAAGATATATCTTGCATCTGTCTTAAGTAAGTTGCACATTCACAGCGTGCGTGCGCACACACGTGCGCGCGCACACACACACACACACACTCAGTTGCAAAGATTTCATATCCCCTGAAATTCAAAACGTGGAGCATATTATCAGACTTGCTAAAATATATAATTTTCAAAAATGAAAGCTTTGGAATTACGACCACTTCTTCAAAGGTGGAGAAAAATTTCTATCGTATGTTAGTAGAAGAGCAATTAAGTTCCAATGTTTACCTCTTCGATACCTCCCCCCTATTGATTCCAATCTAAAAGGTGTGACATAAATCACTATTTGTTTAGTTTATAATTTTCAGGGTAGTAGTGCAGGCTGAACTCAGCTGGACTTCAGGCAGCACTTGCCCATGTTATAGCTGGTTTTGACACAGGGCTCCCCCATGTGTGTGATCAGCTTTTGGAGGTGGGACAGGCAGCTCTGCAACTCCAAGTAGGCTGCCTGTTTGCTGAGAGCCTGGACCTTTTCTTCCATGTGTTATTTCATCTTCTAGTGTATTAGTCTCTGGGTTTGTTCTCATGGCAAATGGAGGACTATTATGAAAGAAA